>NC_083570.1:81077877-81677877 GCF_027579695.1 Neoarius graeffei | reverse complement strand
TTCTCTTTTTTCTTCTGGTGTACACCATGTAAAAAGAATGTTTCTGTAAAGAAATAACATAATTTTCTTTCTCTCTGGGTCCACTTGAACTTGCCATCTTGTGAAAGCTCTGGTCTAAACAGCAGCAGTGAGTGACAGTCACAAATATGAAGTTCCGTGGAAAACTGTCCAAACGTGGTGAAAAAAAACAACTTAAAAACAATTCCAATTGGCTGCTAATAAAAGAAGGCATGTCAAGGGCACACTTTGCTGTGAAGCCGCCAAATAAAATGTAGCCTCAGGTCACTTGCTCTCAAAAAGTTTTTGTAGCCATATGCTATCATTTGACTAGTGCTCCAGTGGGCAGAAGTATACAGGAAGTAGAGGTGTTCACATAAAATTTTAATCAATACAGTTTAAAAACAGGTTTAGAATAATTAGATAGCTATAGGGTGAAGTAGGATGAGTAAACAATTTTGACTTAATAATTACTTTTGGGGCAGCATGGTAGTGCAGTGGTTAGCACTGTTGCCTCACAGCAAGAAAGTTCTAGGTTTGAGCCCCACGGTCAACAGGGGCCTTTCTGTGTGGAGTTTGCATGTTGTGCCCATGTCTGCATGGGTTTCTTCTGGGTGCTCCGGTTTCCCCCAAAGACATGCAGGTTAGGCTAATTGGTGGGTCTAAATTGTCCATAGGTATGAATGCTAGAGAGGAGAAAACCTCTATAATAATCCAGTAGAAATTAATTAATTTTGCTTAATTAATTTATATCACATAATCTTTCTCATCTGGATAATTGGAAGGGGGGCTCTCTACCATACTTTTAACAGCCTTAATATTAAATATGAGAGGAGAGGTATACAACATAATGGCTTGAGATGTGCAATGTCTCTCATATGATGATAGTAGCAGACTTGCACTTTTTAGGGGCAGATCCCCAGCTGGGAGTATTATTTGTTTACTTATAGTGAGATGTGAGCTGTTTGACAATTAATAACTGAGAGCAAAGCCACAGTAGAAATTAAGTTGGGAAATAAGAAAAGGCATCTGCATAGCATCTTGCTACTATTGTTTTGTTTATTTATGCTGTAAAAATAAAAGTAATAAAAACAAGCAAAAAAATAAAAATAAAAACATTCTCAGCTGTCATTGTAACTTGGGTCTCATAAAATCTGCTCCACCCTACACTTCAAGAACTGTAAGGTTTCAGGACCCGGGACAGGGGCAACAACTGCACAGCAACTCAGCAACGTGTTATTCTGAAGAAATATGTCTTTAGACCTTGTGATGGTGGTCTGGGAAAACCCTCACCAAAAACAAGCATCACTCTTCACACAGCTGCTCCCACAGTGCTGAAGAAACAGCGGCGCTTCAACACCATTGTTTTGGACAACCCAAGACAGTGTGGCTACAGGACAGAGCCAGCTGATTGCACATAGCTGGAGCAGCATAATCAGTACCTTAATTCACTCTCATCAAGCAGTCAGGGGAGCCTAAAAAGGTGCCGCAGAAAGCACAGGTTAGTCAGAGCGCTATGGCAAGAGAACTCACATACATGCTATCTCTGTCTCTGTACACAGGAAATTTTGCTGACATGGAAGACAAGGACACGGAAGCTCGAGCTCCGTAGATGTCACAGCAGCTATTCGCACTGCCGCAGGACTGCCACTGAGACACCACCCAGCCAACCCTGTTTCTCTCTCTCTCTCTCTCTCTCTCTCTGCTTCTCTGTGCACAGGAAATTTTGCTGACACAGAAGACAAGGACGATGAGCTTGAGCTCTGTAGACATCACACCAGTGATCCATGCAGCCACTGGGACATGGTGCAGACAGTCCCTGCCTGCGGCCTTGCCCTAGGCCAGTTGGGCTCCCCACCACCTACATTGACTGCACACAATTCACCTCTCACTACTCCAGCACTTCCCTGTTCCTTAATTTTCATTAAAATTCTGCATGTTTTTGCACTGAAACCTGGATTGTGTGTCTGTGCTCTCTCACCCTCGCAGTGTTAGTCTTATATTGGTGGCGAATATAGGCCTGAGCACAACACTTTCACCTCCCTCCCCCCACAGAACCACTTCTACAACATCTTCTGGAGACAAACCTCCAGCAGCAGAAGCAGATAACACAGGTGCTCACAAAAGGCCTACAAGTTGCCACCCAGGAGCTGCTGCAGCAGCGAGCCAGAGCCGTTCCTCTCCCCAGCCACCTTCTGGACCCTTTCCAAGAGGCCCTGCATCTGCTACATAAACTCACCCCCTCTAACAATGTGGAGTCCTATCTCTACACGATTGAGCAGATAGCTCATAGAGAAGGTTGGCCCGAAGAGGAACTGGCCCAGGCTCTGGCTCCCCTCCTCACTGGGGAAGCTCAACTGGCCTACTTCCTCCTGCTGGCCATGGCAGATGATTACCTGGTCCTGGGAGAGCAGATCCTGGGGCGCTGCAGGTTCTCCATCTGCCAGGCCACATTGGAGTTCCACCACTGGGTGTATTGGGCTGATATCAACTCTCACAGTTAGATGGACTCATTGTTAAGGACCACCAAGCACTGGCTACAGGCCAAACAGCACTCAGTAATGCAGGTCGTGAAGCAAGTCACCGTGGATCAGCTCCTCCAGGCACTGCACCCTGAAGAGTGCATGGCTGTCAGGATGAGGGTGCCCAAGACTCCTGCTGAACTGGTGGGAGCCCTAGGGTGTACCCTGGTAACCCTGGACATAAAAAAAACAAGGTGCCACAAGGCCAAGGCAGGGAACCACTGAGCCCACCCTCACCACTCCCTGGGCTAATGCCAGGGCCCGAAGGCAACCCCCTCACCCACTCCATACACTCACCCATACCCAATGATGAGCCCATGCCCACCGCACCCAAGCAACCTCCCTCTGCCCCAGCCCAGAAACCATGGCTTGCTGGCTGCATCATCCACTCACCCACCAACCCTCATCTACGAAGCACCCCTGTGTGGGTAGAGGGCTAGCCAGTGAAAACCCTCCTGGACTCAGGCAGTACCATCATGCTGACCAGGCCTTTCATCCTGCCTGTGGCTGCGGGGCGCAAAAGTACCATCAAGGTCACCTGCATGCATGGGGACACATGAGAGGTGGCCACCACTCACATCAAGAGATGAGTCAGGAGATGAGTCAGGTGATTGGAAAGTATCTGTAGGTATGGTTCCTGATCTTCCTGTCCCTCTCTTCCTTGGTTGGGACCAGCTGGATTCCTGAGGGAACTACATGCCACCAGGAGAACAAGGAAATACCAGGCCCCATGGAGACCCCGGGACTGCATCTGTTAGGACTGGGACTGTTTTAGCCTCTAGAGGCCGCTGTTATTTCCATCTTGTCATGTTTGTTTTGGCCTCTAGAGGCCGCCACTGTGTTTTTGTGTTTGTCTTCATTGCCTGTTTCCTGCCCCGCCCTGTTCCTTAATTAGTGTGTGTATAAATACCCCTCTGTTTGTTCCCTTGTCATGGAGTCTTTTTCCTATGCTATGCTTGTTAGTGCTAGTTCCCTCTGTTCCATGTTCCGTGCCTGTGTCTTTGTGGTTTTTGTACTTTGCTTTCTTTTTGGACCTTTTTGTATTTTGTTTTTACCATTTTTGTGATCTTCTGAGCGTTTGCATTTTTGCCTTTTCTTTTCTTATTTTTGGACTTTGAACTTTTGGATATTTTTTATTTTCCCTTTATCTTCTGAGCTTTTGGATTACTTTTGTTTTTTGCCGTGGATTGTACATTTTGTAAATAAACTTTTTGATACTTTTCTACTTCCGCCTCATGCCTCTGCACTTGAGTCATCCCCCTGGTAGCCTAGTGGGGGTTTGCTGGATTATCACACCAGCGAACCAGGTTCGAATCCCAGCAAAACCCTAACAGAAAGACTCCGTCATGACCGACTCAGCAGAGGCTTCTTCATCTGTCTACCCGGCCAACCTTCAGGGAATGATGGCTGCGTTAACACGCCTTGGATCCACCATGGACAGTCATGGACGGACTCTTGCAAGCCAACGTGAGACCCTTGCTCGCCACGAGGTACTGCTTCAGCAGATTGGGAAAACCCTGGCACAGCTGACTTCTCTGCCCCCATCTCCTCTGCCTGATTCTGCTCCTGCTCCACCATCTGCTCCTACTCCAGTGCCTCCTGCCATGCTGCCTTCTTCACCTCATGAACCCAGCCTTCCTGCACCACAGAGGTATGACAGCAAGCACAGTGAGTGTCGAGAGTTCCTTACCCAGTGCCAACTCACCTTTGAGCTTCAGCCTACCACCTACACTATGGATTGCTGCAAGATTGCCTTTGTGATAACCTTGTTAGCTGGTAAGGCGCGGGCCTGGGCCACTGCTATCTGGCAGAGACAGGGACCTGAGTGCTCTGATTTCCAGCTGTTTACTGAGGAGATGCTTTGTATCTTCAATCAAGCAGACATCAGTAAAGACACAGCCAGAAAGCTCATGTCCATCCGGCAAGGGGGAAGCATCGCAGACTACGCCATCTCGTTCTGGACGCTCGCAGCAGTAAGTGGATGGAATGAGACTGCCCTGGTGTCAGCCTTCCACCATGGTCTGTCTGACCCCATCAAAGATGGTCTGGCTTCTATCGGATGCCCTAGTGACCTCGAAACACTGATCTCACATTCTACTCGTCTGGACAACAGGATGAGAGAACGCTGCCAAGTTCTGAGCCTCCCCGGCCTCCCGGCCTCGACCTGGAGCCCGTCTACCTCCTCCAGTGACTGTCCAGAACCCATGCAAGTGGGTCGTACTCGCCTCTCCGCATCTGAGAAGGAGCACAGAAGGAGGGACAAGTGCTGCATCTACTGTAGCAAGCCTGGTCACTTCCGAGCGTCATGTCCCGAACTCTCGGGAAAAGGACCGCCCCGTCCAGCCGAGGGAGGGTTGTGACGGGGCCTACCCTCTCTCCTGAACTTCCTGGCCAAGGAGTTTACATCCCGGTCTCCATCTCCTGGGGTGAGTCCGTCCACTCTTGTCAAGCCTTGTTAGACTCTGGGGCGGCTGGAAACTTTATGGATGTTCACTTCGCCCAAAGTATCAATGTCCCGACTGTGCCTCTTGAAGTCCCACTGTCTGTGTCTGCCCTGGATGGCCAAGCCTTAGGTGACGGAAGAGTCACCCAAGTAACTTCTCCAGTCTTCCTCCAGTCTCAAGGTCACAAGGAAGAAATATCCCTGCACCTGATTCCTTCACCAGAGTTCCCAGTGATTCTAGGCCTTCCTTGGCTTACCCACCACAACCCTCGCATAGACTGGGTAACAAGCCAGGTTGTGGAATGGGGCCCTGCGTGCCATGCCTCTTGTCTGCTCTCTAGCTCTCCTGTGTCTCCTGCCGAGCCCCCTGATCTCACCGAGCTATCTCAAGTTCCCACAGAGTACTGGGATTTGAAGGAGGTATTCAGCAAAAGCAGGGCCGTCGTTCTTCCTCCGCACCGGGCCTATGACTGTGCCATCGACTTGCTCCCTGGGACTACCCCTCCTCGTGGCAGACTGTTTTCCCTCTCTCAGCCAGAATGCAAGGCCATGGAGGAATACCTCAAAGACGCCCTGGTCTCTGGGTTCATTCGATCCTCCACCTCACCTGCTGGTGCCGGCTTCTTCTTTGTCAGCAAGAAGGATGGGGGGCTCCGACCATGTATTGACTACAGGGGCCTGAACAAGATCACTGCGCAACCGATATCCCCTTCCGCTGATGTCCACAGCATTTGACCTGCTCCAAGGCGCCACCGTCTTCACCAAGTTGGACCTACAGAACGCATACCACCTCATCCGTATCCGACAGGGAGATGAGTGGAAGACTGCCTTTAACACCCCGTCTGGGCACTACGAATACCAGGTGATGCCCTTCGGTTCACCAACGCACCAGCTGTTTTACAGGCCCTAATCAACGACGTCTTGAGGGACATGATTAACCTGTACGTTTTTGTCTACCTCGACGACATCCTTATCTTTTCCAAGACCGTGCAGGAGCACCGCCACCATGTCCGCCAGATTCTCCAGAGGCTGCTACAGAACAATCTGTTCGCCAAGGCCCAGAAATGCGAATTTCATGTTCCCGAGGTCTCCTTTCTGGGTTTTATTGTACCGACAGGCCAACTCCAAATGGACCCAGCCAAGACCCTGGCCATCTGGGACTGGCCCACTCCCAAGTCCGTCAAAGAGGTTCAGCGGTTCTTAGGATTTGCTAACTTCTACCGCAAGTTTATCAGGAACTTTAGTTCTGTAGCAGCACCCATGTCGGACCTCACCAAAGGGACAGGTGGATCTTATGTCTGGTCTCCTCAGGCAGAAAAGGCATTCAAAGACCTCAAGCACCACTTCTGCACGGCACCCATTCTGGTCCTCCTGGACACCTCCCAACCATTCATCGTGGAGGTGGACACCTTGGACAGTGGTGTCGGCGCGGTGCTCTCTCAATGTTTGGAAGGAAAGCTGCACCCCTGCGCATACTTCTCCCACCGCCTGAGTCCTGCGGAGTCCTAGTACGATGTGGGGGATCGAGAACTGCTAGCGGTCAAACTGGCCCTTGAGGAGTGGAGGCACTGGCTGGAGGGAGCGCAACATCCATTCCTGGTTTGGACGGACCACAAGAACCTGGAGTACCTCCAGCAAGCCAAGAGACTGAACCCACGACAGGCTAGGTGGGCCCTGTTTTTCAGTCGGTTTGACTTCACCCTATCGTACTGCCCCGGCTCCAAGAACACCAAACCTGACGCACTGTCCAGGCTGTTCTCTGCCACTAACAGGGAAAGTGAAGTTGGGCCTATTATCCCTGTGTCCCGGATTGTGGCCCCTGTCCGATGGTGTATTGAGGAGGCCGTCCGACGAGCCCAACGCCAGGACCCCGGTCCTGGGACGGGGCCACCGAGCCTCTTGTACGTCCCACATCAAGCCCGGGCCAAGGTTCTCCAGTGGGGTCACTCGTCCCCTCTCACCGCCCACCCGGGAGCTCAAAGGACCCTGGACTTTTTGAGAAGGCGCTTCTGGTGGCCTAGCATGGAGGAGGAAGTGAGGTCATTCGTCCTTTCCTGCGAAGTGTACACCAGAAGCAAGAACCCACGACAGCACCCCCAGGGTCTCCTGCATCCTCTGACCATTACCCAGCATCCCTGGTCCCACGTGGCAGTCGACTTCATCACGGGTCTCCCTGAGTCACAAGGTAACACTGTCATACTGGTCATAGTTGACAGATTCTCCAAGGCCTGCCGCTTTTTACCACTGTGCAAGCTCCCTTCTGCTCTTGAAACCGCTAAACTATTATTCACTCATGTCTTCCGAGTCTTTGGTCTCCCGCAGGACATCGTCTCAGACCGAGGGCCCCAGTTCTCCTCCCGAGTGTGGCACGGGTTCTGCAAGGTCATCGGAGCTACTGCCAGCCTCTCCTCTGGGTTTCACCCACAGTCCAATGGCCAGACGGAGAGGCTCAACCAGGACCTGGAAACCACCCTGCGAGGTCTGGCTATGGATAACCCGACATCGTGGAGCACCTGGCTGCCATGGGCAGAGTATGCCCACAACACCCTGAAGTCATCGGCCACCAAGCTGTCGCCATTCCAGTTCCAATTTGGGTTCCAGCTACCTCTGTTCCCGGACCAGGAGGAGGACGCGGGGGTGCCCTCGGTCAACCAATATGTGAGACGGTGTCGCAAGACCTGGAGCAAGGTCAGGAAGACCCTCATCCAGACCTCCAGAACCAACCAGACTCAGGCCAACCGCCATAAAAGACCTGCCCACGCTTTCCGCCCTGGGCAGCAGGTTTGGCTGTCCACTAAGGACCTTCCGCTGTGGGTGGAGAACCGCAAGCTTGCTCCTTGCTACAGTGGCCCCTTCAAGGTGGTGTGCAGGGTGAACCCTGTTGCCTACTGGCTCCAGTTGCCCCGGACTCTGAGGATCAACCCCACATTCCATGTTTCCCTGTTGCGGCCCGTACTGACGTCCATGTATGCCCCTGCCCCTAGGAACCCCCCACCCCCCCGCATCTTCCAGGGTCAGACTGTGTTCACTGTGCATCGCCTGCTTGACTCCCGCCGGGTCCGCGGCGGGCTTCAATATCTAGTAGATTGGAAGGGCTATGGCCCTGAGGAATGCTGTTGGGTCCCCGCCCAGGACATTCTAGATAAAGGACTATGCTGGGACTTCCATTCGGCCCATCCGGATCGCCCTGGGAACGTCAGGAGACGCTCCTGGGGGGGGGGTCCTGTTAGGACTGGGACTGTTTTGGCCTCTAGAGGCCGCTGTTTTTTCCATCTTGTCATGTTTGTTTTGGCCTCTAGAGGCCGCCACTGTGTTTTTGTGTTTGTCTTCATTGCCTGTTTCCTGCCCCGCCCTGTTCCTTAATTAGTGTGTGTATAAATACCCCTTTGTTTGTTCCCTTGTCACGGAGACTTTTTCCTATGCTATGCTTATTAGTGCTAGTTCCCTCTGTTCCATGTTCCGTGCCTGTGTCTTTGTGGTTTTTGTACTTTGCTTTCTTTTTGGACCTTTTTGTATTTTGTTTTTACCATTTTTAAGATCTTCTGAGCATTTGCATTTTTGCCTTTTCTTTTCTTATTTTTGGACTTTGAACTTTTGGATATTTTTTATTTTCCCTTTATCTTCTGAGCTTTTGGATTACTTTTGTTTTTTGCCGTGGATTGTACATTTTGTAAATAAACTTTTTGATACTTTTCTACTTCCGCCTCACGCCTCTGCACTTGAGTCATCCCCCTGGTGGCCTAGTGGGGGTTTGCTGGATTATCACACCAATGAACCAGGTTCGAATCCCAGCAAAACCCTAACAGCATCTCATCACTCCAAGATGTGTGCCTGGCTGGGGGACATGATGAAGCTGAGGATGGCACTGCTGAAGGTGTGTCACACACCACCTCTAACCTACTCTCATGTATTTAAGCAGGTGACATGCAAAGGGAACTTTGGGCAGGAGCAGAAGAAGGATGAATGGCTGAAAAACTGCTGGGGCAGGTGCACTTTATTAAGGGTGAAGACCAGCAGCCAGGGCAGTTGGTCCCCATTTCCTACTTCCTGGTGGACCATGGCCTGCTCTATCACCACACTGAACAGTGGGGCCAGGACATTGATCTTGTTAGATTTAAAGCCATGATTTAAGTTAGTTTTATAGCTACACGTGATTTAGGATTGTTAGACTTTATGATTTTAATATTTTAGAGCTTTTAAGATCCTTTATTGTTTTAGACTAACCTGACCTTCCTCTTTGCTAGACATAAACATGGTGTCTTGTTTAAAATTGTTGTGAAAATATCTCGCACGCTTTGACGTGCATAAATGCTGAAATTGCTGAATCGCTGATATGAATATTATTTTGCTTATGATTGAAGGCTTCATTCACACACACACATATTGTAAGGTTTTATTCCTTTGTAAGGATAAATAATTGTAAGTAGCTATTTATTCTTGACCAAGAAGGCAGTAATTCTTAATACTTATTCTTAATATTGTTCTGTTCTATTTTATTTCAGTTAGAAGGCATTGAATTCTGTGTAACTTGTAAGTTACTGTGTGACCTTCTGTCTAAGCTAGACATATTGCTCGAGACGTGTTTTGGAACATTCTATCAGAACATAAGGTTGTGCGTAAATGTTGATATCTGTTGGAGCATCTGAAATGTATACAGGATATATTTTCACTTACACACATACATATTAATGGAATTAAGGAATTGGAATTAAGATGTGATTTGCTGACTTAGCACAAGATATCCACATTTACATACGCACACACATAACACACACACATCCTACACCCACCCCTCTACACGCACGTACATAGCCAAGGCCACACACAAATACACACACACACACACACACACACACATTCTACACACACCCTTTTCATACACACACACACACACACACACACGACAGACACAATACATAAACACAGCTGCTGTTTAGAGAGATTATAATTTGTTATAAATATTTCATCTTTGGCAAGAAAACTGTGAATAAACAGTGGTGAAGCCAATCTCTGGTTTTCTGGTCTGTTTTTTCGCGGTGTTTTTTCGCCCCAGAATTCGGCAGGTGGCACGAGGGCATTGGTCTCGAGAAGTTGACCATTCCAGCTGGGGGAACCCTTTCAATTTGGTGGCCCGTACGGGGAATGCTTCCAATCAGGTAAGGGGTCTCTTTTAATTGATTAGTTGGGGGGGACTTCCTCCTGGTTGGTAGTATCAGAAAAACCCAGTTATATATTTAGAAGATTTTTGTTTGGTTATCCTCGTAATTGGTTTACGGGAAGATTTTTGTTTGGTTATCCTGGTAATTGGTTTACGGGAAGATTTTTTGGTTATCCTCGTAATTTGTGTTACGGGAAGGTTATCCTTGTGAAGTGAATGAGCTGTCACGGGAAAAGTGCGCTTTATGAGTTAAACCCACAATAATTACCCACAATAATGAATCTCGGGACTGATTCCTTCGTGCCACCATGGGGGGAAATTGTATTAAGGTACCCAGACCCCGAGAAAAACCCACGGGACTGGATGAATTGCTGTGGTTTAGCATTCTAGACAATTTGGCAATTAAAATCCTTATAAGATCTCATCTCATCTCATAGGTGACGATTCTACTAGCGGAAGTTACGCTGGGAGTGTACGCTGGCGCGTTTGTTGGCTGCCGCTGCTCACCGGCTTGTTGTTTGTTTATCGGCTTGTTGTTTGTTTATCGTCATTTCTTCTAACTTGGCAACATTATCTGAGTGGATTATATTGTTTCACTGACTCTGGACTTACTTTGGATTAAAACCCTCCTCCAACTACAAGTCGGACTAACCTGCAGTTCCACAAGTAACTCTCGCCCGGGCCACGCTGTCTCCAGCCTAACTCGAGCCCTCTCTGCTGTGATCAT
Organism: Neoarius graeffei; assembly: GCF_027579695.1. Lineage (NCBI taxonomy): Eukaryota > Metazoa > Chordata > Actinopteri > Siluriformes > Ariidae > Neoarius > Neoarius graeffei. Next base: position 81,667,030 of record NC_083570.1, on the reverse strand, counting down.
CGCAGATTCCCTCGTGTACGAATGTGTAAGTCTCACCTTCCTCATTTTGTGCGCTTGGTTTGGCCTTAGCATCCAAATCGGAGTTGGCAGTTCTCCCCTGCCTGTAATGATTGTTTTGCTATTAGCCTAGCTATCTGTAATATCAGGCAGTTGGCCTATCGAGGTTTTCTAACCTGGCTGTTGAGCTCCGCTGGTTTTAACGTTAACCTGGTGATCCATGGAGAGTTAACATGCGTCTTCTACCCGCAATTAGCATCCTCGTCTCTCTCAGGATTTTGTGGATTATTATCACTGCCTGTGACTCCCACATTGCGTCGCATTTCATGATGGATTTATCATACTCTACTAATGAACTGCTGAATCTCAACTCACCTTCTATCAGGCTACCGCCTGGTGTCCACAAACTACTCTTCACGTTGGGCATCGCTCGTCAGCAGCCCCGGTATATGCACCGGAGCTGCCATCGCAAATTCATCAAGTACTCTTCCCAAACTGACAGCGCCATCCCCAGTCTCATCTCCTCTCGTTCGTCGATTAGGCGACGCGTAGAGGCTGGAATACACCCCCAAAATCTCGCTGTGCTGCCGCTGTCTGATTTCCCTACTGCTATTACTCCTACGGCCCCTATCCCAGTGCACTGGACTCCTCGCCACCTCGTCAAAACATACCGCTTAAGTGCCGGAAAAAACGTGGCGAATCTTCGTCCGCTGAACTTTTATGGGCCAATCTTGTCTGAACAAACATTGCAACTACCACCAGTTAAATTTGCCTTGTTAAATGTTAGGTCTGTAGCAAATAAGACTTTTATCCTCAATGATTTTATCACATCTCGAAAGCTGGACTTTCTTTTTATTACTGAAACATGGCTTAGGGCTGGCGATTTGTCCTCTTTTGTTGAACTATGTCCTCCCCACTATGGCTTTTTTAACTCTCCTAGGGTATCAGGCCGTGGTGGTGGTCTGGCAACAGTGTTTAATAAGCTGTTTAAGTGTAGGTCTTTGCCTAATCAAACTTACTCTACTTTTGAAGTTCAGTTATTGTTGATTACTGCATGCTCTCCAATTCTTTGTGCTTTAGTGTACAGACCTCCTAAAGCCACTAGTGGTTTCCTAGAAGAGTTCTCTGACCTTTTGTCCTCTATGGCCTTTCGTTCTGAGAAGCTACTTATATTGGGAGATTTCAATATTCATGTGTGCTGTCCCACTAAACCACTGGTCAATGACTTTTTAAATCTGATTGATTCCTTCAATCTAACTCAGTTAGTATCTGCCCCACACATATGAGAGGTCACTCACTGGACCTGGTTTTATCACTGGGTCTCTGTACTGCTAATGTTGAAATCACTAACACTACTGTGTCTGATCATTACCTGATTGAATTTGAGTCCTTTTGGCCTACTCCCACACTCCTTCCTCTTCAACCGCATCACCATGCCCGCTCTATAAACTCTGCCACAGCTGCTCATTTCTCTGATCACTTTGAACTCACTCTCCCTGTCTCTCTGAACTTTTTGTCTTGTGACACTGAAGAACTGGTCTCTCTTTTTAATCAATCCTGCTCCCTGACCTTGGATCAGGTAGCCCCTTTAAAATTAAAGCGCCCTAAGACCAATATGACCACACCCTGGTTGAACGACTCCACACGCGCCCTCCGTCGTACCTGTCGGAGGGCAGAGCGAAAGTGGAAACAAGATAAACTACATGTCTCTTATGAAATTCTTCAACAGCGTTTAAAAATGTATCAACTCTCTGTTAAGGAGGCAAAGGCTGATTACTTTGCCCAGGTGATAAATGCCCAGGCCCACAGGCCCAGGGTACTTTTTAAAACGATAAATTCATTCCTCAATCCTGCTGTAAACCCTGCTGATACATCAATTACCTGTGAGGAATTCTTAGAATTCTTCATTGAAAAAATTGACAAGATCAGACTTAATATCTCACCAGTAAACTCCCCTCCGCCAGAGACCCATGAGCCAGTCAGCCCTCTTCAGCTCTTCTCTCTGGTATCTGCCTCTCAGCTCTCTGATATAGTGTCTCATCTGAAGCCTTCCTTTTGCCCCTCTGACATCATGCCCTCCTGACTCTTTAAGGAAGTTTTTGGTATACTCTGCCCAATTGTATTAGCTATAGTAAACTGCTCCCTAGCTAACGGTATCTTCCCCTCTAGTCTTAAACACGCAGTAGTTCAGCCACTACTAAAAAAGCTCTGTCTGGACCCCAATGACCCTAAAAACTTTAGGCCCATCTCTAAATTACCCTTTCTCTCTAAAATCTTAGAAAAGGTGGTTTTTCAGCAGCTCTCCTCCCACTTAAACAACTTTAATATTTTGGACAAATTTCAATCTGGTTTCAGAGCCCTTCATAGCACAGAGTCTGCACTACTCAAAGTACATAATGACCTCTTGCTTGCAGTTGATTCCGGTACACGTGCCATTCTCCTCCTTCTAGATCTTAGCGCTGCATTTGACACTATAGACCATAACATCCTGTTGGCGCGCCTACATGATAAAGTTGGATTGCAAGGCCCAGTCTTAAACTGGTTTAGGTCCTATTTGGAGGATAGGACCTTCTGTGTCAAGATTGGTAACCAGTCTTCCTCCTCAGCCCCAAATAAGTATGGTGTCCCACAAGGGTCCATTCTAGGCCCCCTGCTCTTCTCTCTTTACATGCTGCCCCTAGGTTCTATTCTCAAGAAGCACAACATTCAATATCACTGTTACGCTGATGATACTCAGCTCTACCTGCCCTTCAGTCCAAACTGCTCTTCCACCATCAACAATCTGTTCAGCTGTCTTGAGGACGTTAAATCCTGGATGGCACACAACTTTCTACAACTAAATGAAAGTAAAACTGAAATAATATTATTTGGTTCATCCCCCACTGTCACCAGCCTTGGCAATGCTCTTCCTCCTCATCTACCAGACACACAGAATGTAGTCAGAAATCTGGGCGTTCTGCTTGACAGTTCGCTAACTTTTAATAAACAGGTTAATGCTGTGGTTAAAGGCAGTTTCTATCAGCTGAGGACCATAGCAAAGTTAAAACCTGTTCTTTCCCCTAAAGATCTGGAAATAGTCATCCATGCATTCATCTCCTCACGCTTAGATTACTGTAATTCCCTTTACACAGGCATGTCACAATACAACATTAATAGACTTCAACTGGTACAAAATGCTGCTGCCAGGCTTCTGACTGGCACCAAGAAAGGGGAACATATCACACCAGTCCTTGCCCAGCTCCACTGGCTTCCAGTGAGATACAGAATTGATTTTAAAATTTTACTTTTTGTTTTTAAAGCACTTAATGGTCTAGCACCACCTTATATTTCGGAACTTTTGATTCCACACTCTGCACCCAGATCACTTAGGTCACAAAATCAATCACTCCTTACCATCCCTCACACACGCCTCAAAACCCGCGGTGACCGTGCTTTCTCTGTAGCTGCTCCAAAGCTCTGGAATGCCCTCCCGTCATACATTAAATCCTCCCCTACAATTGCCTCTTTTAAATCCAATCTGAAGACTTACTTGTTCACACTTGCTTTTGAGTCAAATTGAGGTTTTGTTTTGTTTCTTTTTTACTCCCTTATTATGGTGCTATTGCCGCGCTTTCAATGATTAATGCAAATATGTGGGTCTGATGTTTCAGACTATTATTGTTTTTATCTATGCCTTAGCTAACACTGTGAAGCACTTTGGCTCAACCCCTGTTGTTTTTAAATGTGCTATATAAATAAATGACTTGACTTGACATTATCTCTAGCCGCTTTATCCTTCTACAGGGTCGCAGGCAAGCTGGAGCCTATCCCAGCTGACTACGGGCAAAAGGTGGGGTACACCCTGGACAAGTCGCCAGGTCATCACAGGGCTGACACATAGACACAGACAACCATTCACACCTATGGTCAATTTAGAATCACCAGTTAACCTAACCTGCATGTCTTTAGACTGTGGGGGAAACCGGAGCACCCGGAGGAAACCCACGTGGACAACATGCAAACTCTGCACAGAAAGGCCCTCGCCGGCCACGGGGCTCGAACCCGGACCTTCTTGCGGTGAGGCGACAGTGCTAACCACTACACCACCGTGCCACCTCCTTATAAGATGCAAATTAAAATAATTTACCTAAAATTTGAATGATAATTAACAATGATATATCCCAGTTACTTTTTCAGAATGAATACAAAGCTCCAATGTTTGACAAAACACAATGTAAATGTTATGCGCTCTTTTCTCATCGTGGGAATTGATTATAGCTCTAAACAAATATTGAAGTTTTTTTTAAGAATCCGTATAACTTCATTTGTACGCCCGTATACTACGTTTATTGAATCAAATCTGTATAAAATACGGACATTCTGTATATTGTGCATTTTAATCTCAACGAAAGCTTCACTGAATCGATTCTTTAGAACAAACTCGCATGCGTGTGAATCAATTTACTTGATCCTTGACTCAGAATTTACGGAAACCTTATTTGTATTCCTGTTTTCAAATTGTAAACAATAATCACACTTTCATGCTGCATGAAATTAAAGTATGAACTTTCCTCAAACCATTACTTGTGCATGAACTCAAACAAATGCAGTCCATGCGTCTGTGTCGATTCACTCGATCGAGTCGTTTTTATGTTTCGTCTCGAAAAAGATCCGAATCGTTTGTGAATCTCATCACTGTTACGGAAGGAGAGAAGAGATCCTCTTCCCTCAACACAGAATGGCTGCTTCTTAATCAATTAGTTTCAGCGTTTTATTTTATTTTATATTCATTGTGTGTCGATAGTCCGAAACTTGTAACTGGAAAGTTACCAGTAAAGTCACTAGTGGTCCGCGAGGTGATCTCTGAACAGGACCCCTGAGTAGTCTATAAGACTATTAATGTGTTTTAATAATTAATAGTGCAGCTATTAATGCAGTTTCATGATGCTTTATAGTCTAGATCCTATAAATGATGAATACGAAGTAGTTAAAACTAGGACAGAAGTATGTGACGGCAAAATTCTGATATGTGTTGATGACATTAGAACTCCAGTTCCCATGATGCTTGTGAGCTGGGCATGTGCACTTGGTAAAAGAAAAAGCAGCTCTTTAGGACAAAACTCTCGTCTCATCAGATTTGGGCAGTAATTCTATACATTCAGACCTTAAATAATGAAATAACTGTACAAGCAAATACAACACAAAAACCATTTTTAAAACATTCACTTAAATTAAACAGACATGGTAAAAACAGAAGAAATATATTTCAGGCTTAGAGTTTGATTAATTCAGCCAAATCAAATATCACTTTCAGATTTGAAGATATTTATCAGGAATCATTTTTAAAATATTGAGTAGTATACCGCTTCCTGTTTAAAGGCATAATAAAAGGCATCAAATATATTTACCCTACTTGTGAATGGAAATGCCAAAAAGTTTCTGATGCGTTTTAGCGAGATGTGGACTTGTCTGGGAAATTACACTCTAAAAAATAAAGGTGCTTCAGTGGTTCTTCAAATCTCTGGATGGTTCCATGGAGAGTCAAAACTCTGTGATGAACCATTACATTATGCGAAAGGTTCTTCACATTGGAAATGGTTCTTCAGAGCCTGGCATTCTCTTACCATTTGCTGGTCAATGCACATAGGCTATGTTTACACAAATCTGTCTTCACTGCTCAAACAAATGGTTTAAATGGTTCTTTAAAGAACTGTTGCATGAACGGTTCTTTGAAGCCCTGAAAAAGGTTCTTCTATGGCATCGCCCTGAAGAACCGGTACTGGCCCCATTATTTTTTAGAGTGTAGATCAACAGCGAGCTAACCCGCTTTTTACTTCATTTTTAACATTTTTTGAATAATTGTCGTCCTATTATAAATATAATATTTTGAATAATTGTTCCGTAGCAATATGCTCTGTCTCTTTTCTCAGTCACCATTGAGATAAGACTTTGAGATAGATAGCAATAATATAAACAAACAACTATCCATGCAAGCATGGCAGACAAGGACACAGATATCTGCACTTGGCACTTTCTCACAATAATAAATTTAATATAATTAATCTCTTTATATTACTAGATAAATTCCATATACATAAAGTCAAAATGTCCAAGACAACCAATTCTCATTCCCATTAATACTGTTAATTGAATTAAAAATGTTTTTTGAGTCTGTCACATATTGAATCCAACAAAAAGTGCTTATCAGCTATTCAATTTTATTCAAATTACATTCAGTGAAATTGTTTATTTCAATTTGCCCTATTTTATATCTCCTTTTCTTTTTTTAAACTTATTGCTCCTTATGAGGCTAAGCTTAAACATGTTCCTCCTAATTTCGAACTATTGATATGAAATGTTCTGATTAACTGTTTGCTGAGTTTTAAACCTCCATACTTTTGCCCTTAAAAACCACAGAGGATATGGAATGGATAGGCCTTTAATGTATTTAGTTAACCATAATTTTTTTCAGCAAGAAAGAGAGTTAACAAACTTTTTGTCCTTCCAGTGGTGTTTATAAATCGGAGACTAGGGTTTATCTTTATTTAATCATTAAGAAAAAAACGTCATAAATTATCATGATTATGATACATTGGCTTGTATAAGTATTCATTGTCCTTGAACCTTTCTGCATTTTGTTGCACTGCAACCTGGAACTTAAATGGAATTAAATGGACATGAAACTACACAAAATATGATTCAATATTCATGTGCATCCTGTTTATGTTAAGCAGTACCTCTCTCTCTGGATCGATGTCATCCTACCTAAACCTGATGGTACCTGGCATTTTACGCAGGATTTAAGTAAGATTAATGAATTGATCGTCCCTGTTGCACCCATTGTACCTGATATTTCTCATCATTGCTGTTTTTCCGTTATTGATCTCTATATTAATCAATATGGATTAATATATTAATCTATTGATCTCTGTTCTGCCTTTTTCACGCACAAGAGGAAACCGTATTCTTGGACACGTTTTTGCCTCAAGGTTTTATTAACTCTCCTGCTGTTTTTATCAGCCGTAATTCAAATTCGTAACGCACTCTGTGGCCTCTCCCTCCCTCAGGGCTCTGTGGTCCTGCAGTGCGCAGACAATCTTCTGGTATCTGCTGAGTCACCAGAAATCTGCCAAGACACTTCCTTGCACCTGCTCCAATATCCGGTGCACAAGGGCTTTAAGGTTTCCAGGACCAAGCTGCAATATTGCATGGACACTTAAGTATTTGAACTTTTGAAGTGTTGAACTTTCTCAAGGCTGTCATTCTAGACACAAAACGCCAAAACGCCCTGCAACTAAACATGCACTGATGTCTTTTCTGGGTCTTATCAATTACTGCAGACAATGGATCCCTGACTGCTCTTTATATGACAAGCTTCTCCATTCTGCAATCTCTCATCACGATCCACTGCAAGATCCTTTGACCTGGACTGACGCTATGATGGACGCTTATCACTCCCTCAAAAGCGCTCTCTGTTCAGCCCCGGCTCTGGGTTTACCTGACTACTCAAAGCCCTTCCATCTCTATGCCTGTGAACACCAAGGCACAGCATCTGCTGTTTTGGCCCAGAGGCATGGGGGTGGGATGCGTCCATGTGCGTTTTTATCCAAAACATTAGACACTGTTGCTCAAGGCTTACCTGTGTGTCTAGGGGCTGTCTTCGCATGTGCTTTGATGGTTTTAGATGCGGAAAAATTGGTTTTGTCTCACCCACTGATCTTGCACTCATCACATCAAGTTAAACAGGTGTTGCAAAATTTACAGACCCATTAAATTAATTTATCAGTAATTTAATTGATAACTAAATTAACATATGACTGTTTATTCTCTGTTCTACTAACAATCTTGAAATTCATGTCACATCCTCTTTTGATAATGTAGGTCACGCTCTCGCACGCCTCCTTAATTCTCGGGACGACACTTGGGATGAGATTGATATTGTCTGTCTAAAAATCGTACATACTACTAGTATCAGGTCTGATCTCTCCTCCAGCCCTCTAGGGATGGGGGAAGTACTCTTTGTTGATGGTTCTTGTTTTAAACGGTGTATAATATTTATGGATAATATTTATAATACCTCTGTGGTTACTCTGTGTGTTTACTGCCCGATATTGTGCATGAGGCATACGCTCTTCCTTTCTCATTTGATTTTTGTCATCTTGATTGTGGACAAATTCTCTAAATGGGTAGAAGCCTTTCCTTGTTCTTGAGAGAACACGAAGGTAGTTACTCGTATTCTGGCAAAAGAAATAATACCTAGTTATAATAATAATAATAATAATACATTTTATTTATAAGCATCTTTCAATGTACCCAAGGACACTGAACAGTAAAAAAAAAACACAAACAATAAAAGCAGAACAATAAAATAACAACAATAAATTAATAAGAAGAAATCAATAATAATTATTGTTATAGTTATGGGGTTCCAGATGCCATAGACTCAGACAAAGGTACCCCCTTTCACCTCAAAAGTCACACAAGACCTTTCTGTAACTATCTCGCACTAAACTCGTGTTTTCACATTCTGTACGTACTAACTGAATATTGAAAGACAAACTAACCAAGGCCATGCAGGCCACAGGTTCGAAAAATTGGGTAGACTTATTGCCAGCCAGCCACTCTGGCTGAAATTCGTATGACACTAAGAAATTATTTTTGGAAGACCTTTCCCTCTCCCCTGGAAGAAGGGAACTCCGGCTCTGGGTACCTCTGATTTGAAAACACACATGGATGAGTATCCTGCAGCCCTTATAGATAAGTTGCATAAAATTTGTACCAAGGTCAATAGTACAATATCTCCACCAGCAGCACCCACACCCCTTTCACGTGGGAGACAAGGTGCTGGTGTGTCTTTTTAAATGATTTGGACAATTGGGAGAACCTAGATATAGTGGGCCTGCAGAAATAGTCGCCATTACTCGTACTGCTGTTTTAACTGACCTTTTTCCACAGTGGATCCATGCCACACGATTGAAGAAGGCTCCATAACAAAGCTGTGTTACAATGACAAGTTTGCTACTAACATTTTCTCTGTGTCCCTATCCAGTCTCTGTTCTCTATCTCTGTTCTCTATCTCTGACCTCTACACAGATTTGACGTGACCTGTGTGCAGCCCTGGCCGACTGAGAATCCTCAGATTACCTTCAAGACGTTGTGAACAAAGAGGGGAAGAGATCTTGCGCCCCGTTTGGGACGAATCATCCTCACTACAACCATGACAGTCCTCATCATGAGTTTCGTGACCACTCTACTGCTGCTCGGAGCAGGGTTACCCGCTCGAGCTTTCGTGACCACTCTACTGCTGCTCGGAGCAGGGTTACCCGCTCGAGCTGGACCTCGAGACAACTGGACTGCACGAACACACACGAATGAAAGTTATGTCTGTCATCTGATGCCGTTTTCTACTATTATTACACGTCTCTATGCTCTGAAGCTCTGTATTCTTACAGGACTCCGTTCTCACTATAGGTTGATATGCCCTATAATTTTATTTTCCCTCACTGTTTTAGAACAAATTACTCTGAAGGAAGTAGAGTGTATTTGGGACAAATTAAGAGGTTTCGAGTTTCTCTAAGCTCCAGTGAGGTGGGACGAGGACTGATAGATCAGTAGATCTGAAAGGGAACCCTTTCAGATCTACTGGTGGTTCTTCACTCAAAGGTGGACATGGTGATGCACCTGGCCCACTCTCACCCCTTGGGTGGGCATCTAGCCAGCCAGAGCACCCTGGAGAAGATCAGGGACTAATTTGTGTTGCCAGGGATGAACACAAGTCAGGAACTTCTGCTAGTGGTGCCCCAAGTTCCTGTGTCTGTGTTCACTCACCCTTGCAGCGTGTGTCCGACAGCCTTTATTAGCCTTCTCACATTAAGGCTTGGGTACTTTGTTAATTTGCCTTTTACTTTAGGTATATTTATTTATGCGACCTTTTTCTGCTTTGTGTATACATTAATTTCTTCACCAAACAGATAATCTCATCTCATCTCATTATCTCTAGCCACTTTATCCTTCTACAGGGTCGCAGGCAAGCTGGAGCCTATCCCAGCTGACTACGGGCGAAAGGTGGGGTACACCCTGGACAAGTCACCAGGTCATCACAGGGCTGACACATAGACACAGACAACCATTCACACTCACACCTACGGTCAATTTAGAGTCACCAGTTAACCTAACCTGCATGTCTTTGGACTGTGGGGGAAACCGGAGCACCCGTAGGAAACCCACGCGGACAAGGGGAGAACATGCAAACTCCACACAGAAAGGCCCTCGCCAGCCACAGGGCTCGAACTCGGACCTTCTTGCTGTGAGGCGACAGCGCTAACCACCACACCACCGTGCCGCCCCCAAACAGATCAAAGCAACAAAAATTAGCATTTATCTGAAGGAGCAATAATGCTAAATTTGATCAATGTTTATGCTGTTTTCATTGTTCTCTGGATCCAGTTGTTGTTGTTGTTGACTAATTCAAACAGCACCAGTTCTGTACTACCAAGTGTCTCTACACAGCACTGGGGTCACACTTTATCTGCAGCATAGCAGCTCTGGGTTCTCAATGCAACATAATAATCTTTAAAAAAAAAAAAACTTTAAAATGTTCTTTGGGTAGTTAAGGGGTTAAGCTTGGGGGGATTTCTGATAGGGAACCTACATCAAAAATGTTTGAGTTGTTTGGGTTGTGGAGTGGTATATGCTACATTTGGCAAGACACAATTATATTATACTCTGTAGATTTTTCTATTTTCATCATTGAAAACTGTGGTTTTAGACATTCCTTTGTATTACTTTTGTTTACTATTAACAATATTTAACCAGCTCCACACAGCCCAGACCATATTTGCCAAATCAAAATAAATTCAAGATGTAATGAAGTCTGGTTTTCATCTCACAAAATAATTGTTTATTTGTATCCTTGCTTTTCCTTATGTTGGTTGAAGCAAACTGTTTCTTTTCTCAGTGACATAACAAACTTTGGGATACTGAATCAAATTTAAAATTAACAATTTGCTGAACTCTTTATGGATTGTTTGAATCCTGATTGTGGATGTCTATAATCTCCCTGTCTGACAGTTTTCTGACACAGGCAATGAATTCTGACTGTCACAAAAGAATAAAAATAATAAATAAATTTAAACAAAAAAAAGTTAATAAAAAAAAACTAATAAAGAGAATATATCCTATTCTCAATTGGGCCACATTTGCTGTTTAATATACTTCCTACTTCCTTGTTTACTGCTTTTTTAGTGATTTACTTTTTTACCTCCTATGCAAGCAATTTTTTTTAGCAAGTAAGTCCACAGTAAACAGTTTTATCTGCCAATTTCACAAAAGTAAAATGCTCCCTTGTTTTAGGGTACATGCTAAGAATTTTTAAAGCTGTTACACAAAATTTGTGTTCCCTGCATAAGAATTTTTTTTTTTATTCTCAGTCACATTCAGATGCAATATTGTTTTAACATGAACAAACAAGAGCATTAATACGCAATTCCAAGCAGAGGTAAAAAATAAACTGTGAAAAGGAAAACAAGAGGAAGCATCATTTTGAATGTTCTGCTCAGGTACATAATTAACTTGTACCAAGGTCCACTAAGGTCTACAGTTAACTATATTTAGCTTTGGGGGGATTTTACGGAAATTCTATCATTTAACTTTCAAATGTGATGACTGTGTCCACATAAAACAACAACACTGCATTGTTGCAGTAGTGTGATCAAGAGAACAAGCAATATTTTATACAGGGTTAGTCAAAATTATGTTAACACTTAAATGGTAGAACCCATTTATTCACAAAACATACATCATTATGTGCAAGATGATTTACAGGACAGTCTCAACCTGTTCACCATTGTGTTCAACACACAAAAACCAGCAAGCAACAGTACCATTTAACGTGTAATTAATAATAATAAAAATAATCCATTCATGTTAACATAATTTTGACTAACCCTGTAATGTTATCAGAAAGGCTAGACTTGGATTTGGATTGTAGAGATTTGGTACATTGTCTATTCTTAATTTCCATCTGAATGGTTTTATACCACAATTATACAATTAACTACATCACCATGTAATATCAGTTTGTGAAGGACACAGGCACATAACATCACACTGTCTATGAAGTGTCATATAAAGCTGATAAATTGTCCTGTATTCTATCTGTTGTCTAAAACATTTGTCTGAACTCTCTCCAATAGGTTATTAGATCAAAAATGCACACTGTAGCACTGATGTAAAGTATCCCTCCCATGAGACACTCTTCAATTCAATGAGTGCAAATAATAAGTCCATGATATACTACAACATGTAAACAAGAATCTGCCTAGTTTTGACCTAGTCCATTAAAAATACAGAATTCCACCAGGATTCCATTATTATTATTATCTCATCTCATTATCTCTAGCCACTTTATCCTGTTCTACAGGGTCGCAGGCAAGCTGGAGCCTATTATTATTATTATTATTATTATTATTATTATTATTAAATATACAAAATTCTTGATGGACCAAAACCAGTTTGGAAGTTTATGTCCAAACCAAAACTTAGATCATTTTCTACTGCTCTTAAGCATCAGGTACTATTTCAGTATACTATAATGCCTAAATAGGCTACATTCGAAGTAATAAACTACATTTAACTAAGCAGTTAAAGACAGTTTCCATAAACAGTACCTTAAAGTTTTAAAATGTCTTGTATTATTGTCATAAATATTCGACAAGATCTGATTAAAATATTGTTATATATTGCTATCAAGTAAACCAAATCACTGTTTACAAGTTTAATGAGGTCAGATGGAGAAAACTAGCCTGTACCTTGAAATTAAATATTACAAAATTATTAAACATATATTTTTAGATATAACTCATGTTAATGTAACAATCAGTATAACATCCAATCATCAAACTGCAGGGGGAAACCATCCCAAGTCATTAAAAAAAATTAATTTGTCAAAGGAAATTGTAACTATATCACTGACTAATGTTTACTCCAAAAATATTTTTCAAATCTTTACTAACAGAAAAACAACCCTACCTGAAACAGGAGTGTTTTCCTTAATGTGCAGTGTCTCATGATGCTTGTTGATTCTTACTAATACATGAAGCCTCACATATGCTGTTGAATATTTGGAGCTTATAATGACAGTTTGATCTCTCCGCCTTGAGCTCGGATTGGCCTTACAGAGAAATGGGACTCGCCTGTGCCTAACTTGCAACCCCTTCTCACTCCCGAAGTGTCAAATACTGACACATGAGCGGAAGCCATACAGTCACTACATGCATGCAGAAGGCTGCCTTTAGCTTGACTATAATTGATGCGCTTGATAATCCTGCGGCTATCAATTAAAGCCCATATACTTCAGCTATCCAATGCAAAAAATAATCTACTGGTTTTGAGGGTAAACCTTGTGCTTCAAATGTGAATGAATTAACAAAGCACAGTCCATAATAAAGAAAAAAAATACACTTCCTTTTTTATTATTTGTGTTCCTTTTAGTACCTACTACATGCATATAGGGTCATAATATTTTAATTTGATATTCATCAGTATAGGCAACTTTATTTGTTTTTTTATTGCGTGGCACAAATCAGGCAGGAGGCATGGCTCGGGTAATGGTACATCGTTACCAGGTGACTTGTTGGCTCAGGTGATGGTACAGCTTTATTAGGTGACTTGTTGGCTCAGGTGACGGTACAGCGTTATCAGGTGACTTGTTGGCTTAGGTGACAGTACAGCTTTATCAGGTGACTTGTTGGCTCAGGTGATGGTACAGCGTTATCAGGTGACTTGTTGGCTCAGGTGATGGTACAGCATTGCCAGGTGACTTGTTGACTCAGGTGATGGTACAGCATTGCCAGGTGACTTGTTGGCTCAGGTGATGGTACAGTGTTGACAGGTGACTTGTTGGCTCAGGTGATGGTGCAGCATTACCAGCTGACTTATTGGCTCATGTGACGGTACAGCGTTACCAGGTGACTTGTTGGCTCAGGTGACAGTACAGCAGTACCAGGTGTCTTGTTGGCTCAGGTAATGGGAACTTTTTTAAAATCAATATCTTATTTATCAGAAGCGAAAATACGTTTGACAGCATAGGAAGGTAAAAGAATATAATTTTGCGCAAATATTTCAAGTCAAGTCAAGTTTATTTGTATAGCGCTTTTAACAATAAACATTGTCGCAAAGCAGCTTTACAGAATTTGAACGACTTAAAACATGAGCTAATTTTATCCCTAATCTATCTCCAATGAGCAAGCCTGTGGCAATGGTGGCAAGGAAAAACTCCCTCAGACGACATGAGGAAGAAACATCGAGAGGAACCAGACTCAAAAGGGAACCCATCCTCATTTGGGCAAGAACAGACAGCATGACTATAACATTAACAGTTTTAACATGAAGACAGTTTCGTTGATGTTGTAACTCTTCATTGATGGAAACTTGAGTGCAAAACTGTTCATGACAACTGCAGTCCTAAAGTTAGCAAGTCAACTGTAGTCCTCAGCCACAAAAGCATTACTGTAAGAGTCCAGAGGGTCCTCCAGGTGTAACTTTCAACTGTCCTCATGGGGCCATCCTCCACAGGAGCGATGCGATAAGACTCCAACCAGACACAGGGCACCAGGATGGATCAAGCAGGTCCAAGGGGCAGAAGAGGTCAGCATCTTGATCCCAGGACCAACATGTAACTCAGAGGGAAAGACTGGGGGGGGGGGGGGGGAACACAGGTCGTTAGGTATGCCCTAAAAATGACACAAGTATTAAGTCTGTATGGTAGGCTCGCAGAGACGAGAGTCTTGACATCAGGCATAATACACAACAATGGCACGTTAATATGGTTAAAAAATATCATGACCTGCTCTGGCTGGATGCTTGATTGGGTGATGGGAGCACACTCCTCAGCAATGGTGGGATGCAGATGGGACCCTTAGGGCTGGCCAAGACAATTCAGTTACATTTCACCGGGTCTGGGACATGTGACAGAATGTCTGATGTCCGATTCCCTGCAGGGTACGATAGCCAGTCGAGGTCTCCAGCCTCTCCACCAGAAGATTTCCTGTTGACTCCATGTAACTCAGAGGGACAGATTTGGACGGAGGGGGGAGAGAGAGAGAGAGAGAGGGAAAGAAAACACAGGTTGTTAGGTATGCCCAATGTCACCTGAATAAGTAGGAACAGTATACATATTGCACTGAGTACAAGCAGGGACTCCAGCAACTAACTATGACAGCATAACTAAAAGGGGAGAGCCAGAAGGTAACACAGGCATGAGGGAGCCCCAGGACATAAAGCAGCCAGCCACTACACCATCAACAAACTCGAGTGAGCAAGCGAGTGGGGACTGACAGCATCCATACATCCCAGTTTACCAAAACACTCTATGTCTGAGGACCCTCCAGATCTACTGTATGCCTTTACCTCATAAACACCATTAACAAAAGGCTTGGCTAAACAGATATGTTTTCAGCCTAGACTTAAGTACTGAGACTGTGTCTGATTCCCGAACATTACTTGGAAGGCTGTTCCATAACTGTGGGGCTTTGTAAGAAAAGGCTCTGCCCCCTGATGTAGCCTTCACTATACAAGGTACCAGCAGAAAGCCTGCACCTTTTGATCTAAGTAGGCGTGGCAGGTCATAGAGGAGCAGAAGTTCACTCAGGTACTGTGGTGCGAGACCATTTAGTGCTTTAAAGGTCAATAGTAGTATTTTATAATCAATACAAAATTTGATTGGGAGCCAATGCAGTGTGGATAAGACAGGGGTGATGTGGTCATATTTTCTAGTTCTAGTAAGGACTCTTGCTGCTGCATTTTGAACTAACTGGAGCTTGATTATGCACTTATTGGAACATCCAGACAGTAAGGCATTACAATAATCCAACCTGGAGGTAATGAAAGCATGAACTAGTTTTTCCACGTCATGTAGTGACATTAAATTTCTTATCTTAGCAATATTTCTGAGATGAAAGAAAGCTATCCGGGTAATGTTATCAATGTGAGTTTCGAATGAAAGACTGGGGTCAATAATCATATTGTGGCAGCGGGGGCGTGGTCAAGCATCGGTCTGTGACCGGAGGGTGGAGTCAGGGAAGGTAAGTGGCAGAATCACTGCACCTGATGTGAATTAATGTGTTTGTGTGTCTTCCCCAGTAACCGTGTCCTATTCAAGGAGAGAGAACGAGAGCAGAGAGAGCTCTCTCCCCAACCAGATGACTTGTGTGTGTGCGTGCGTGTGTTGGCTGGGAGAGTTAAAGTTTTGCTGAAAAGTGAAAATAAAAAGAGTTTTGTGAACTCAGTTCTGGCCTGCTGTCCTTCTGTGCTCCACCCACCCATACAAACTGTCACACATATGTTTACTGATATCTATAATTTCATATGCTAATAATACATATCGTTTTTCTCACTAACTCTTTGTTTTCAGTTTCATTTTCACAGTTTTAATGCCCTTTATCCTATCTCTGCACAATAAAATCCATCCATTATCTGTAGCCACTTATTCTGTTCTACAGGGTCACAGGCAAGCTGGAGCCTATCCCAGCTGACTATGGGCAAGAGGCAGGGTACACCCTGGAGTTGCCAGGTCATCACAGGGCTGACACAGAGACAAAAACAACCATTCACACCTACAGTAAATTTAGAGCCACCAGTTAACCTAACCTGCATATCTTTGGACTGTGGAGGAAACCTGAGTACATCCACGCAGACATGGGGAGAACATGCAAACTCCACACAGAAAGGCCCTCACCAGCCACTGGGCTCGAACCCAGAACCCTCTTGCTGTGAGGCGACAGTGCTAACCACGACACTACCCCACACAATAAAAGTTCCACTATTAATCAGTGTTAAATGAGCTCTTCTACTATCTAATATCCAGCATCCTGGGTTAAATGAAGAATTCACATTGATGAATCTCATCTCATCTTCATCCGCTTATCGGGGGCCGGGTCGTGGAGGCAGCAGTCTGTGCATGGAAGCCCAAACTTCCCTCTCCCCAGACACCTTGGCCAGCTCCTTGGGAAGAACACCAAGGCATTCCCAGGCCAGCCGAGAGACATAGTCCCTCCAGCATGTCCTGGGTCTTCCCTGGGGCCTCCTCCCGGGGGGACATGCCTGGAACATCTCCCCAGGGAGGCATCCAAGAGGCATCCAAAAGAGATGCCCGAGCCACCTCAGCTGATTCCTCTCAATGTGGAGGAGCAGCGGTTCTACTCCAAGCTCCTCCTGAGTGACTGTGCTTCTCATTCTATCTCTAAGGGAGCACCCAGCCACCCTGCAAAGGAAACTCATTTCGGCCGCTTGTATCTGCGATCTTGTTCTTTCGGTCATTACCCAAAGCTCATGACCATAGGTGAGAGTCAGAACATAGATCGACTGGTAAATCGAGAGCTTCGCCTTTTGGCTCAGCTCATTCTTCACCATGACAGACCGGTAAAGCAACCGCATCACTGCAGAGGCTGCAGCAGTCCGCCTGTTGATCTCACGCTCCATCCTTCCCTCACTCGTGAACAAGATCCTGAGATACTTGAACTCCTCCACTTGAGGCAGGACTTCTCCACCAACCTGGAGAGGGCAAGCCACCCTTTTCCAATTTAGAACCATGGCCTCGGACTTGGAGGTGCTGATTCTCATCCCAGCTGCCTCACACTCAACTGCAAACCGCCCCAGTGAATGCTGAAGATCCTGGTTTGAAGAAGCCAACAGGACAACATCATCTGCAAAAAGCAGAGATGAAATCCTTTGGTTCCCAAACAGGATTCCCTCTGGCCCCTGGCTGCACCTAGAAATTCTGTCCATAAAAATTATGAACAGAACTGGTGACAAAGGGTAGCCCTGCCAGAGTCCAACATGCACTGGGAACAGGTCTGACTTACTGCTGGCAATGTGAACCAGACTCCTGCTCCATTTGTATAGGGACTGGACAGCCCTTAGCAAAGAGCCCTGAACCCCATACTCCCAAAGCACCCCCCACAGAATACCACGAGGGACATGGTCAAATGCCTTCTCCAGATCCACAAAGCACATGTGGACTGGTTGGGTAAACTCCCATGAACCCTCGAGCACCCTATGAAGGGTATAGAGCTGGTCCAGTGTTCCACGACCAGGACGAAAACCACATTGTTCCTCCTGGATCCGAGGTTCGACTATTGGCTGAATTCTCCTCTCCAGTACCCTGGAGTAAACCTTCCCAGGGAGGCCGAGAAGTGTGATTCCCCTATAATTGGAGCACACTCTCTGGTCCCCTTTCTTAAAAAGAGGGACCACCACCCTGGTCTGCCACTCCAGAGGCACTGTCCCCAACCACCACGCGATGTTAATAATAATAATAATAATAATAATAATAATAATTTATTTCTATGTGCATTCCATAAGAATCTCAATGCCCTGACAATAATATATGTAAAATAACAATAACAAATAATTAAATATCTAATGTCCATGAAAACTCATTTACATAAAAACATTTATCAAAGAGAAAAAAAAATCAAGACTTAAAAGTTCAAAAATCAAAGCTAAAAAGATAAGATATGTAAATCGAAAAGATAAGTCCTTTTTTAAAGTAATTAATGTCAGTTGATTCTTTTAAGGCCTTTGGAAGTTGATTCCACAATCTCGGTGCACATGAAGCGAACGCACGCTTTCCATAAGTATCGGTTCTGTAACGTGGCATAGAAAGAACGATGATGTTATTACTGTTAGAGCGTAGTGACCGTAGTGGCTTCTTCACCACCAGTAGATCACTGAGATATGATGGCACCAATCCATTGAGTACTTTGAAGGTCATCAACAAGATCTTGAATATTATTCTCTTCTTCACTGTCAGCCAATGAAGTGAGCATAAGACAGGTGTGATGTGGTCATATTTCTTCTTCAAAGTGACCATCCTTGCAGCTGCATTTTGGATGCGCTGCAATTTCAACAAGTCCTTGTTGGGGAGACCATACAACAAACTGTTGCAATAGTCCAACTTGGATGTTATGAATGCATGTACAGCCAAGACAGCCCCACAACATCCAGAGACTTGAGATACTCAGGGCGGATCTCATCCACCCCCGGTGCCTTGCCACCGAGGAGCTTGCAAACCACCTCAGTGACTTCGGCTTGTGTAATGGACGAGTCCACCTCTGAGTCATCAGCCTCCGCTTCCTCAATGGAAGATGTGATGGTGGGATTGAGGAGATCCTAGAAGTATTCCTTCCACCGCCCGGCAATGTCCCCAGTCGAGGTCAACAGCTCCCCACCCGCACTGTAAACAGTGTTGGCAGAGTACTGCTTCCCCCTCCTGAGGCACTGGACGGTTTGCCAGAATTTCTTCGAGGCCGACCAATAGTCCTCCTCCATGGCCTCACCAAACTCCTCCCAGTTCCGAGTTTTTGCCTCTGCAACTGCCTGAGCTGTGGCACGCCTGGTCTGCCGATACCCGTCAGCAGCCTCAGGAGTCCCAGAGGCCAACATGGCCCGATAGGACTCCTTCTTCAGCTTGACGGCATCCCTTACTTCCAGTGTATTGCCACCACGACAGGCATCGGAGACCTTGCAGCCACAGCTCCAAACAGCCGTGTTAACAATGGAAACAGAGAACATGGTCCACTCAGACTCAATGTCCCCCACCTCCTTTGGAAGCTGGGAGAAGCTCTCCCGGAGGTGGGAGTTAAAGACCTCACCGACAGAGTGCTCGGCCAGATGTTCCCAGCAGACCCTCACCATACATTTGGGCCTGCTAGGTCTGTCCGGCTTCCTCCTCTGCCAGTGGATCCAACTCACCACCAGGTGGTGATCAGTTGACAGCTCAGTCCCTCTCGTCACCTGAGTGTCCAAGACATAGGGCCAGAGGTCAGATGAAATGACAACAAAGTCGATCATCGATCTCCGACCTAAGGTGTCCTGGTGCCACGTGCACTTATGGACACCCCTATGCTCAAACATGGTGTTCATTATGGACAAACTGTGACTAGCACAGAAGTCCAATAAAAAAGCACCACTCAGGTTCAGATTGGGGAGGCCGTTCCTCCCAATCACGCCCCTCCAGGTGTCACTGTCATCGCCCATGTGAGCACTGAAGTCCCCCAGTAGAACAATGGAGTCCCCAGTCTGAGCACCTCTCAGTACCTCTCCCAGGGACTCCAAGAAGGCCAGATACTCTGTACTGCTATTCGGCCCATAGGGACAAACAGCAGCAAGAGCCCTCTCCCCGACCCGAAGGCGCAGAGAGGCGACCCTCTTGTTCACTGGGGTAAACTCCAACACATGGCGGCTGAGCTGGGGAGCTATAAGCAAGCCCACACCAGCCCACCGCCGCTCACCGTGGGCGACTCCAGAGAAGTGGAGAGTCCAGCCCCTCTCGAGGAGCTGGGTTCCAGAGCCCAAGCTGTGCATGGAGGTGAGCCCGACTATCTCTAGCTGGTACCTCTCAACCTCCCGCACAAGCTCAGGCTCTTTCCCCCCCAGTGAAGTGGCATTCCATGTTCCAACAGCTAGCCGCTGTGTTCGGGGATCAGGTCGTCGAGGCCCCTGCCTTCGACTGCCGCCCAATCCACACTGCACCGGCCCCCTACGGCTACCTCTGTGGGTGGTGAACCCACAGGAGGTCAGACCCAAGTCACCGCTTCAGGCTGAGCCTGGCCAGGCCCCATGGGCAAAGGCCCAGCCACCAGGCGCTCGTATACGAGCCCCAACCCCGGGCCTGGCTCCAGAGTGGGGCCCCGGCTGCACCATACCGGGCGACATCACGGTCCTTGTTTTATTAATTTCCATAAGGGGTTTGGTGAACTGCTCTTGGTCTGGCCTGTCACCTAGGACCTGTCTGCCTTGGGAAACCCTAACAGGGGTGTAATGCCCCCAACAACATAGTTCCTAGGATCATTCAAGCACATAAACCCCTCCACCACAATAAAGTGGCAGTTCTAGGAGGGGACATTGATGAATGAACTGTTCAATTTATTTCACAGCTAATAGGCTACAGTTTCCAATTAATTTATTAATTAAAGTTCCGTTCAAGCAGCCTAACATAAAATACACATAAAACATATAAACAGGACAATGTGGCATAGAGAATCATTCATTTTCATCAAAAACAGCAGTTTTTGCGTTAGAAAAACTAACAGCATGAATATATTTAAGGGCTTTTTTGAAGAGAGTGTAATGGAAATTTCTAATAAACACTTCAGAATGCTTAACAGTCATCTTTTCAGTCATTTATTAAAGTAAATCATACAAAGGTATATAAGAAAGAAAGAAAATTAAAGCATCACCTCTAGTGATGTGAGAGTACGCGCGCGCTCTCTGAGTTGTGTTTTTGTGGCTGCTATCTATTATACTCTAAAGGCATTTGCTTACTGCTTGCATCTTCACGTGATTGGCTCAAGATTTTCTATGAAGCTTTGTTAGAGCGTGCACCTGGCGTTCGGGCGGATGCGTAGTTATCAGAACTCAGGCACCCTGCTTATCACCCCCAAGGTCAGGAAAGGTGGTTACATCATGAGAAGATGCAAGCTAGGTTGAACTCAAGCACCCTGCTCATTACCACGAAGGCCACAGAAAAGCGATTACAACATAGGAAAAAACATCTTTCTCAGTATAGGCCACTTGAGCTCAACATACAGAAACACAGAGAATAATAATGTTCATCCATTAAAAATTCCCTCACATTCCCCCCTTTTTATCCTATAGGATAAATTGCTAAAGGAAAGAAAAGAACTGTACACAGTTTCAGTGATAAGAGTTCTCAGAGAGATTCGACTTAACACGTCATTGAGTGTACAGGGATAATGCTAAGGCTGTTTTTATAAGACATAGACATCTTAAATAAATGCTAGCAAGCCATATACATAGATCAGGAATAATAGAACAGGAAACAATCATAATGAAAGTGTTTTAAGTCAGGACCAATTTCATTTCAACTGTGCTGATGTCATGGAACGGTGGGTTATAGTCTTCGTGTGAGTTTGGAGGCCAGTCAGGCAAGTCATCGGAGTCTATTTTCACCATCTGGTAACCGATATTTGTCAGCTGCCTCTGAAACACAGACATACAACATTGACAGAGAACAGGGAGCAAACATAGCATCACAATCACTAAGCCCAGGACCGGTATGGTGGATAGAATTAGAGTCTTCCATCCACTAAACCAATGCCACCAGCTGTCTTTGTCTCCTCCATGTTCGTCTGCTCGTAATTGTTCAGCAACCTTGCGCATCTTGTTCAGTGCCTCAGTGATGTTACCATGATTTCCGTCGTTTTCAGGAATGTACGTACAACAGTGTTCTCCTATCATGACACACACTCCACCTTCCTTTGCCAAAAGGATGTCGAGGGCCATGCGATTCTGTGTCGTCATTAATCTGAGTGCGGTCAATTCAGTTCTCACGCCCTCCATGGCCTCTATGGTTGAATTCACAAACTGCGCCAGCCTATAATGCACCACCTCAAGTTCATTCCAGAGTTGTGTTATCCCGTACTGTGGAAACAGTGCCTGAAAGAATTTCTTCACCTTGGGTTGCAGCTGATGTTCCGGAGGAGGAAAATCATCGCCGACACTTCTGCGTCGTCTGCCACTCGTCTCAGGGGTTGCTATTATTAGGTGGGCATCTAATTGGATCAGAGCACACGTGCCTTTCCAATCTACCGGAAGAAAGTTATACACATAGTGACCACACTTCCACTGCCAGCCTGGGTAATAGAAGGTTGGACCCGCTAACTGAGTTAGATTCCCTCCTGGTCCTAAGTCACTTCCTGTTATCGCTTTTCTGCCTTGCTTGTACAGAGTGCCACTTCGTCCCATGCAAGTCACATTTGGATTTGGGACTGAACCCTGCACAGTGCAAATGGTTGAACACCTAGTTTCCTTGACCTTCCCTACGAGGTTTGAGTTTGGATCACCCTTTCGCCCTGCGCATAAGGTATAATTTATCCCCTTTCCTAATTCATTTACACTAATTTCTACCCTTGGGTCATCTCCCCCACCTTGATACATGACACTACAGTCTTCTACATCATTGCAGACAGCTTCCATCACAGCTCGCCATGCTTGCGCAGTGTCTTCATCCGTTGTGTTGGCGATCTCGAACACGAATGGTTGTGTAACGGTGTGTGGCAGAGTTGAGCAAACTAGACAATTTGACCTGTTAGCTTGTTTAGCTGTAAAATTAGCATACTGCCAATACAAATTATGAGTTGGATGTCTCCCTCGTCTTGATTCTGTGTCAGTCTGGGTTCCCTGTATCGACCACCACACGAATCCTCCCATGAGCCCCATTAGGATCAAGATACTCAGGCCCACGACTGGACCTAGTTTATAATGATTTACCCCCTTCATTTTGTGTTAACTAGGTCTCCGAGTTAACCCTTGCCCTTCTTGACGTGTATTGGTGCTCAGAGGGCGAGCATGCCCTATCAGCCCTCGTCCCACCTCACCGGAGCTTGGAGAAACTCGGGACTTCTGAAACGAGTTTTACTGACTAGATACTAAATACTCTTCTCTATTGAGGGTGCAACAGCATAACTGTGCTGTCACGCTCAGTCCCGTGGAACTTGCTCGCCACGTGGTTTAGATCAAAGCAGGAAAGCGGTCATGTAGGGCACCTTCTGAATGATAGTCGCTTACCTCTCCTCCTGAGTCTCGGGTTACCACTTGTCCCACCTTATGGTTGGGGTTCTGTCCTCAGATGTACTTAATTAACACTTCTTTCTCCTCGAGCTTTAGTCAGCATCTGGGTCACTTAGGCCTTCTTTTCCCTCCTGCTTAGCCGGTTCAGGAACCCTCCTGCAGTGGCTAGCGTGGATCCACGTCACTCTGCCTGTGACTTTCACTGCCGTTGGGGTCGTGAGCAGGACCTGGAATGGGCCGTTCCACCGTGGCTTGTTCCACTTGGTTCGTCGGAAATCCTTCACCACGATCCAATCCCCTGGTTGTAGATCGTGCAGAGGTCCCTCAGCGGGTTTGGGAAGTGCTTCTTTTACCTGTTTGTGGATAGATTTCAAAGCAGAGGACAACGTTGCACAGTAATTCAACATTGCATCATCACACAGTGTGGTGTCCGGCAGTGTTCCTTGAGCTAGCCCTATCCCCATGTTGGGTACTCGTCCAAACAGAATTTCAAATGGGCTTAACCCATGTTTAGGCCTAGTTTGCATCCTCATTTGTGTGAGTGCTACAGGGAGGACCTTTGTCCATCCTAGCCCTGTTTCTGCACAAGCTTTGCTTAGTTTATTTTTAAGTGACCCATTTTCCCTCTCTACTGCTCCCGCACTGGCAGGATGATAGGCACAATGTTGTTTCAGGTCTATCCCTAGGAATGCTCCTATTTTCTTTAGGGCTGCATTAACAAAGGGTGTTCCATTGTC
This sequence comes from Neoarius graeffei, assembly GCF_027579695.1. NCBI lineage: Eukaryota > Metazoa > Chordata > Actinopteri > Siluriformes > Ariidae > Neoarius > Neoarius graeffei. The sequence continues at coordinate 81,642,725 of NC_083570.1, read as the reverse complement.
ACTTGAGATTTTGCTAGGTATACCCCACCTAGGAATTACATCTCTCAGGAGTGCTTTGACTACTGCCTCTGAGTCTTGTTTAGCTGTGGGGAATACTTCTACCCATTTTGAAAACATGTCAACTATTACCAGGCAGTACCTTTTCCCTTCACTAGGTGTCAGTTCAATAAAGTCCATTTGGAGGTGATCAAATGGTTTGTCTGGTATTGGGTGTGCTGCTTGAGTTAGTCTGATACCTTGACCTGCATTATGTTGTGCACATATCAAGCATTGCTTGCAAAATTTTGCAACATAATTTGAAAACCCCTTTGTGAACCATCTCTTTGTTACTTCTGCTACCATCCCCCCTTTTGACACATGGGTGAGCCCATGTGCCAATTTTGCATAGAAAGGGTGTTAGGACTTGGACTGTTTTGGCCTCTAGAGGCCGCTGTTATTTCCTTTTCGTGTCTTGTTTATTTTGGCCTCTAGAGGCCGCCACTGTTCCTGTGTTTTGTGTTTTTGTTAATTGCCTGTTAGTCCTAATTATCTTCACCTGTGTCCTTAATTAGTTTGTGTATTTATACCCCTGAGTTCAGTCCTCTTGTCACGGAGTCTTTGTGCTGTTATGTTTATCTCCAGTTTCCTTTGTACTGTGTTTTGTGGATCTTCTGAGCTTTTGCATTTTTGCCTTTTTCTTTTTTGAATTATACTCTTTGTTTTTGTTTTTTTGTTTTGCCTTGGATTGTATATAGTGTACATAGTATAAATAAACCTTTTGTTACTTTTTCTACTTCCGCCTCATGCCTCTGCATTTGAGTCATTCCCCTGGTGGCCTAGTGGGGGTTTGCTGGATCATCACACCAACGAACCAGGTTCGAATCCCAGCAAAACCCTAACAGAAAGACTCCGTCATGACCGACTCAGCAGAGGCTGCTTCAACTGTCTACCCGGCCAACCTTCAGGGAATTATGGCAGCTCCGACACGCTTCGGAGCGACCATGGACGTACGCTCACCAGCCAACGTGAGGCCCTTGCTCGCCACGAGGAACTGCTTCAGCAAATTGGGAAAACCCTGGCACAGCTGACATCTCTGCCTGCATCTCCTGCTCCTGATCCAGTTCCTGATCCAGTTCCCACTCCTGCTCCAGTGCCTCCTGCCATGCTGCCTTCTTCACCTCGCGAACCCAGCCTTCCTGCACCACAGAGGTATGACGGCAAGCACAGTGAGTGCCGAGAGTTCCTTACCCAGTGTCAACTCACCTTTGAGCTTCAGCCTACCACCTACACTACGGATCGCCGCAAGATTGCCTTTGTGATCACCTTATTAGCTGGTAAGGCGCGAGCCTGGGCTACTGCTATCTGGCAAAGACAGGGACCTGAGTGCTTTGATTTCCAGCTGTTTTCTGAAGAGATGCTTCGGGTCTTCGATCAGGCAGACATCAGTACCGACGCAGCCCGAAAGCTCATGTCCATCCGGCAAGGAGGAAGCGTCGCAGATTACGCCATCTCGTTCCGAACACTCGCAGCAGTAAGTGGATGGAACGAGACTGCCCTGGTGTCAGCCTTCCACCATGGTCTGTCTGACCCCATCAAGGACGGTCTGGCCTCTATTGGATGCCCAAGTGACCTCGAAACCCTCATCTCACATGCTATTCGTCTGGACAACAGGATGAGAGAACGCCACCAAGCCTTGAGCCCCCCCAGCCTCCCTACCTCTACCTGGAGACCGTCTACCTCCTTCAGTGACTGTCCAGAACCCATGCAAGTGGGTCGTACTCGCCTCTCCGCATCTGAGAGGGAGCGCAGAAGGAGGGACAAGTGCTGCATCTACTGTGGCAAGCCTGGTCACTTCCGAGCATCATGTCCCGAACTCTTGGGAAAAGGACCGCCCCGTCCAGCCGAGGGAGGGTTGTGACGGGGTCTACCCTCTCTCCCGGACTCCCTGGCCAAGGAATCTACATCCCGGTCTCCATCTCCTGGGGTGAGTCTGTCCACTCTTGTCAAGCTTTGATAGACTCAGGGGCGGCTGGGAACTTTATGGATATTCACTTCGCCCAAAGCATCAATATACCTACTGCACCTCTTGAAGTCCCTCTGTCTGTGTCTGCCCTCGATGGCCAAGCGTTAGGTGATGGAAGAGTCACTCAAGTTACTTCTCCAGTCTTCCTCCAGTCTCAAGGTCACAAGGAAGAAATATCCCTGCACCTGATTCCTTCACCTGAGTTCCCAGTTATTCTAGGCCTTCCTTGGCTTACTCGCCACAACCCTCGCATAGACTGGGTAACAAGCCAGGTTGTGGAATGGGGCCCTGCATGCCATGCCTCTTGTCTGCTCTCTAGCTCTCCTGTGTCTCCTGCCGAGCCCCCTGATCTCACCGAGTTATCTCAAGTTCCCACAGAGTACTGGGATCTCAAGGAGGTATTCAGCAAGAGCAGGGCCGCCGTTCTTCCTCCGCACCGGGCCTACGACTGTGCCATCGACTTGCTCCCTGGGACTACCCCTCCTCGTGGCAGACTGTTTTCCCTCTCTCAGCCGGAACGCAAGGCCATGGAGGAATACCTCAAAGATGCTCTGGTCTCTGGGTTTATTCGACCCTCCACCTCACCTGCTGGTGCCGGCTTCTTCTTTGTCGGCAAGAAGGATGGGGGGCTTCGACCATGTATTGACTACAGGGGCCTGAACAAGATCACTGTGCGCAACCGATATCCCCTTCCGCTGATGTCCACTGCTTTCGACCTGCTCCAAGGCGCCACCGTCTTCACCAAGTTGGACCTACGGAACGCATACCACCTCATCCGTATCCGACAGGGAGACGAGTGGAAGACTGCCTTTAACACCCCGTCTGGGCACTATGAATACCAGGTGATGCCCTTCGGACTCACCAACGCACCAGCTGTTTTTCAGGCCCTAATCAACGACGTCTTAAGGGACATGATTAACCTGTACGTCTTTGTCTACCTCGATGACATCCTTATCTTTTCCAAGACCGTGCAGGAGCACCGCCACCATGTCCGCCAGGTTCTCCAGAGGCTGCTACAGAACAATCTGTTCGCCAAGGCCCAGAAATGCGAATTTCATGTTCCCGAGGTCTCCTTTCTGGGATTTATTGTACGGACAGGCCAACTCCAAATGGACCCTGCCAAGACCCTGGCCGTCCGGGACTGGCCTACTCCCAAGTCCGTTAAGGAGGTTCAGCGGTTCTTAGGATTCGCTAACTTCTACCGCAAGTTCATCAGGAACTTCAGTTCTGTGGCAGCACCCATGTCAGACCTCACCAAAGGGACAGGTGGATCTTATGGCTGGTCTCCTCAGGCAGAAAAGGCGTTCAAAGACCTCAAGGCCCGCTTCTGCACGGCACCCATTCTGGTCCTCCCGGACACCTCCCAACCATTCATCGTGGAGGTGGACGCCTCGGACAGTGGTGTCGGCGCGGTACTCTCTCAACGTTCGGAAGGAAAGCTGCACCCCTGCGCTTACTTCTCCCACCGCCTGAGTCCTGCGGAGTCCCGGTACGATGTGGGGGATCGAGAACTGTTAGCGGTCAAACTGGCCCTTGAGGAGTGGAGGCACTGGCTGGAGGGAGCGCAACATCCATTCCTGGTTTGGACTGACCACAAGAACCTGGAGTACCTCCAGCAAGCCAAGAGACTGAACACTCGACAGGCTAGGTGGGCCCTGTTTTTCAGTCGGTTTGACTTCACCCTCTCGTACCGTCCCGGCTCCAAGAACACCAAACCTGACGCACTGTCCAGGCTGTTCTCTGCCACTAACAGGGAGAATGAAGTCGGGCCTATTATCCCGGTGTCCCGGATTGTGGCCCCTGTCCGCTGGGGTATTGAGGAGGCTGTTCGACGAGCCCAACGCCAGGACCCCGGTCCTGGGACGGGGCCACCGGGCCTCTTGTACGTCCCACATCAAGCCCGGGCCAAGGTTCTCCAGTGGGGTCACTCTTCCCCTCTCACCGCCCACCCGGGAGCTCGGAGGACCCTGGACTTCCTGAAAAGACGCTTCTGGTGGCCTAACATGGAGCAGGAAGTAAGGTCATTTGTCCTGTCCTGTGAGGTTTGCACCAGAACCAAGAACCCACGACAGCATCCCCAGGGTCTCCTGCATCCTCTGACCATTCCCCGGCGTCCCTGGTCCCACGTGGCAGTCGACTTCATCACGGGTCTCCCTGAGTCACAAGGTAACATGGTCATTTTGGTCATTGTTGACAGATTCTCCAAGGCCTGCCGCTTCATACCTCTGTGCAAACTCCCCTCTGCTCTTGAAACAGCGAAACTTATATTTAATCATGTCTTCCGAGTCTTTGGTCTTCCACAGGACATCGTCTCAGACCGAGGGCCCCAGTTCTCCTCCCGAGTGTGGCACGGGTTCTGCAAGGTCATCGGAGCCACTGCCAGCCTCTCCTCTGGGTTTCACCCACAGTCCAATGGTCAGACGGAGAGGCTCAACCAGGACCTGGAAACCACCCTGCGAGGCCTGGCTATGGATAACCCGACATCGTGGAGCACCTGGCTGCCATGGGCAGAGTACGCCCACAACACCCTGCAGTCATTGGCCACCAAGCTGTCGCCATTCCAGTGCCAATTCGGGTTCCAGCCACCTCTGTTCCCGGACCAGGAGGAGGACGCGGGGGTGCCCTCGGTCAACCAATATGTGAGACGGTGTCGCAAGACCTGGAGCAAGGTCAGGAAGACCCTCATACAGACCTCCAGAACCAACCAGACTCAGGCCAACCGCCACAGAAGACCTGCACACACTTTCCGCCCTGGGCAGCGGGTTTGGCTGTCCACTAAGGACCTTCCGCTGCGGGTGGAGAACCGCAAGCTTGCTCCTCGCTACATTGGCCCCTTCAAGGTGTGCGCAGGGTGAACCCTGTCTCCTACCGTCTCCAGTTGCCCCGGACTCTGAGGATCAACCCCACTTTCCATGTTTCCCTGTTGCGGCCTGTACTGACGTCTACGTATGCCCCTGCACCTAGGAACCCCCCACCCCCCCGCATCTTCCAGGGGCAGACTGTGTTCACTGTGCATCGCCTGCTTGACTCCCGCCGGGTCTGCGGCGGGTTGCAATATCTGGTGGACTGGGAGGGCTATGGTCCTGAGGAGCGCTGCTGGGTTCCTGCTCGGGATGTCCTAGATAAAGAACTGTGTCGGGACTTCCATTCGGCCCATCCGGATCGCCCTGGGAACGTCAGGAGACGCTCCTAGAGGGGGGGGTCCTGTTAGGACTTGGACTGTTTTGGCCTCTAGAGGCCGCTGTTATTTCCTTTTCGTGTCTTGTTTATTTTGGCCTCTAGAGGCCGCCACTGTTCCTGTGTTTTGTGTTTTTGTTAATTGCCTGTTAGTCCTAATTATCTTCACCTGTGTCCTTAATTAGTTTGTGTATTTATACCCCTGAGTTCAGTCCTCTTGTCACGGAGTCTTTGTGCTGTTATGTTTATCTCCAGTTTCCTTTGTACTGTGTTTTGTGGATCTTCTGAGCTTTTGCATTTTTGCCTTTTTCTTTTTGAATTATACTCTTTGTTTTTGTTTTTTTGTTTTGCCTTGGATTGTATATAGTGTACATAGTATAAATAAACCTTTTGTTACTTTTTCTACTTCCGCCTCATGCCTCTGCATTTGAGTCATTCCCCTGGTGGCCTAGTGGGGGTTTGCTGGATCATCACACCAACGAACCAGGTTCGAATCCCAGCAAAACCCTAACAAAGGGAACATGTATTTTGGTAGACAGGGACGGCCCGAGGGACAAACCCAGACCGAGTTTGCAAGGATACAGCCTGCCTGTTTCCAGACTCGTCTCTCGTCCTGGGTGGCAGTGCTCTGAAGGTCCGCTAGCTGTAAACAAGGGGTAGAAACCTGAGGAAAGGCAAGGTTAGAGGGTGAACTGGAAGCCGAGGCTGCACACTTAGCTGCCGCGTCCGCCCTGGCATTCCCTTGAGACACAAGATCAGTATTGTTAGTATGGGCAGCACACTTACACACAGCAATAGCTCTAGGGAGTAGAACAGCATCCAACAACTCAGAGACCAATTTATGATGTGCAATGGGAGATCCTGTGCTAGTGAGAAAATTTCTATGTTTCCAAATGGTGCCAAAATCGTGCACAACGCCAAATGCATACCTACTGTCCGTAAAAATATTGACAGATTGCCCTGCCGCCAATTTGCATGCCTCAATGAGGGCACAGAGCTCTGCAGCCTGCGCCGACAGGTTCGAGGGCAGACGTGATGCCTTGAGGACCTCGTGATCTGAGACTACGGCAAAACCTACTTTGTTCTTTCCCGTCTCTGGGTCTCTGGAGGCTGAACCATCCACATAGAGGATCATGTCTGGATTTTCCAAAGGGTCGCTCTTTAAGTCTGCCCTGGGGGAACAAAAATCGTTAGTGAGAGCAACACAGTCATGTGGCTCTCCATCGTCCTCTGTAGGGAGAAGAGAGGCAGGATTCAGAACAGTACAACGTTTCACAGTGATGTTAGGCATATCAAGTATGACTGTGTTATATTTCAACCATCTCTGTGCTGACAAATGTGACGTCTTTTTCTCCAACAGAAGCAGGGAGACAGCATGTGGGACCAAAAGGGTGAGGTTAGAATACCCCACAATATTTCTGGAGGCAGTTACCGCCTTTTCAGCTGCAGCAACTGCACGCAGGCAAACAGGAAGTCCAGCCGCCACTGGATCCAGCCTGCTGGAGAAGTAAGCTACAGGTCTCAATCTATCCCCGTGTTTCTGCAAAAGAACAGAGGTCATAAAACCCTTCTTTTCATCTACAGTTTGAACAAATGGTTTATTGGGATCAGGCAGTCCCAGTGTGGGTGTGGTCTGCAGGGCGCCTTTTAGGGCCAGGAATGCTTCTTCAGCTTCTGGTGTCCATACGACAGGTGATGAAGCAGTGAGGGACGAACCGTGCACGAGCTCTCTCACTGGACTTTCCAGGATGGAATAATTCGGAATGAATGCTCTGCAATAGGAACACATACCCAAAAATTACAAAACTTGTTTCACAGTGATCGGCTTGGGAATTTTCTGAATAGCTGAGACTCTGTCCGCAGACAGCGTTTTCCCCTCCCCTGTGATATCATGCCCCAAGAAATGCACCTTCTGTTTTGCAAACTGTAATTTTGTGAGGCTAGCCTTATGACCTTCCTTAGCGAGGTGTCGCAGTAGCGTTATGGTGTCATCCTCACATTGAGCTTTAGTTGGGGCACAAATCATTAAATCGTCAACATACTGCAGCAAAGCTGATCTTGGTGACAAAGTTAACGAAGCGAGGCTGTCTCTAAGGCACTGGTTGTATATGGTTGAGGACTCACAGTAACCCTGGCACAAACGAGTGAAAGTGTATGGACGACCATCATACATAAAGGCAAACCAATACTGGCTGTCTTTATGTATAGGAATAGAAAAGAACGCATTTGCTAGATCCACCACTGAAAACCACTTACTGTCAGCGGGCACCTGGCCCAAAATGGTGTATGGGTTAGGGACGTCAGGTGCGCGTGGAACAACCGCAGCATTGACTGCTTGCAGATCTTGGACAAACCTCCACTCATCGGGCTGAGACGATTTTCTTGCCTTCTTAACTGGAAAAATAGGAGTGCGCACTGGAGAGTCCGGGCAAGGGACAATTACACCTGCCTTCAGCAACGAATCAAAGACTGGTTTTATACCTGCAATTGCTTCTGGTTTGAGTGGATACTGGGTCTGCCTAGGCCTGAAATCCGATTTGGGGGTGATCACCACTGGTTCAGCATTCTTTATTAGGCCCACATCATGTTTACCCTTTGCCCAAACGGAATTTGGAACTCCCGCCAATTTGGGGTGCACCTCTGCTGGAGTTATGCCTGTGGAAACAGAGACAAACAGGCCACTACGGCTGGGGTCTCCAGGACCCTGGTCATCAGTGGCTAGTATTACGCTGCGCTTAACATGCACACACACAGCCTGACTTTGCTTGTAGACCCCAAGCCTTTGACAAAACAACACACTAGGGTCCTCTGTTCGGGACCATTCATTGTCATTGGCTGCACACTTCTTGACCCACTTCCCCACATCTTTCCAATGGGCAGCTCGCGGTTTTGCTAATGAGACATGGGGTATAGAATCAATGATGTCAAAGAAATCATGTTGGCAGCAGTCAACCTCAGAGTCCTCTGTTCTGAGGCCGTGCATAACATGTTTGAGAACACTGCGATTAGCATTGATGCAGCTGTTTGGACAACGAGTAAAATGGACCTGCACAGCACAATAATGTTTAGACCAATATGTAGTTTTGAGGGTCAATCTTTCACACGTGTGGGGGTCTGCAAACCAAGTCTTTTCAAACTCTACATCTTGCCCTTGGTGAACATGTGCTGTACAATGCAAATCTTCCTCTTTCATATAATCTGTGTCAACTGATGAGGTGTTCAAGCGTGCGAGCTGTACAAGGTGTTTTGGAGTTTGTGTGAGCTGATCTGAGCAGAGCCGCCAGACATACACATACAGGGGGCTTCCAAATCCATACTGCACACCGCACATTTCACTTACTTCAATGGTTAGCCCATCTGGAGTGGACATGAGATTTACTCCTAATTTGCACATTAAATCATGTGCTAACAAATTTACTGGACATGTATGTGAGATGAGAAATGAGTGGGACGTAACTATTCCTCCCTCGCTTTCACACGGGAGGTTGACTGAGAAAGTTTCGGTTACAGGTCGTCCTGAGATGCCCACTGTCTGAATAGAATTTGAGCTGAGCGGTGGGTCTACTGGAAGTACCCCATGTTGTATCACTGAGTGTGCTGCTCCAGAATCTACTAAAAAGGTTAACACATGCCCACACACAGTGAGGGGCATACAAGGGAGTTTAGAAAAGGGAGTAGTTGTGTATTTTAACAAACTTAATGCAACTTCAGGTGTATTTATTTGGACTGGTATATCGGGCGTTTCTGTGTAATCTTGCTGTTGCATGCAGGTGCTGCTACTAATGTGTTTAACGTTATGTGAATGCTCCTGTCTATGTGTATGTGTATCATCAGGTGTGTGTGTGTTACCTCTCCTGTTCTCTGTGTGGGGCCCGTTCCCGGAGTCCGCCCATCAGTCTGCTTTGCTGTACTCCTCACAAGGCTTCTGGCTGCTTCTGTGGAGACAATTTCGAGCAATGTGTCCCTTCCGATTGCAGTTGTAGCAGGTTACGCCTTTAATCCAGGACGGGTCGCCCCAGGTCATCCTGCCTCGGCCCCTACCTCGACCTCTTCCTCTTCCTCCTTCTCCAGGCTGAACCGTCTGGAAAAGAGTGAGAGTGGCGGCGTGTAGGTCTTGGTCTCTTTGTGTCGACTTTGTCTTCTCCTTCTCCTTCAGCAGCTTTTCTGCATGCACAGCGTACTGCTCGATCTTGGTGAGACTGGTGGTTTCCCACAGGAGACAGAGCTGCTTTACTAACTTGGCCACTGCTGGATCCATACCGCTCATGAAACTGTTCCGCAGGTGCGCTTCCCAGACCTCAGGAGTGCCTTCCACTCCAGCCAGGGTCACGGGTCTGGTCAGGCCACTGTGTTTCTCATGCACAGCAGTGAGACGGGTGAGAAATGCTGACACCCCTTCTCCATCTTCTTGCTTACACATACTGATCTTAGTCATGTCTATGTTCAAAGGAAAAGCACTATCCAGACGAGCACAGAGAGCAGTGATGGTATCTCTATACTCACTATTGCCAACTGCACTCCAGTCTGGTGTTGTCATTCGCTGGTCAGCTTCCGGCCAATCTTTGGAAACTTTGCTCCAATCTATACCCATCTTGACCATGAGTAGGCGGCGAAGTTCATGGGTGGTCGGTCGGAATTCTCTGCAAAATATCAACAGCTCATTACCAAATGTCTTTCCTCCTACCTCTCTCACATTGGGAAGAGAAGCCATGCTTTCCTTCATGTCCGCTGTCATCCAGGGTCTGTGGACTAAAAGCACGCCACCAGCTCCAGCCACTTCCACCATTGGAAGATGAAGGACTTCAGACTTTAGATTATGGCCTTGTGGACCCACTGGTGAGCATGTGGTCAGGTCCAGGAGAGTATCTTTTCCATCACCATATGTAAGACCGGATCTCGTGTGTGATGGAGAAGCGAGGGGAGGTGCTGATGCTGGAGGCGGCTGGTAGGCTGGAGGAGATTCCAGAGGCTCAGTTTTTCCCTTCGTCTCAACTTCTCCCCTTCTCTGTGGGTGAGGCGCTTGTGGGAATGATGGTCCGCCTTGCTGAAGAGGCAGTGTGTGTTGGGGTGGTGGGGCAGACTCCAGGTCAGGGTCCATCTGAAATTTCAAACACTGAGAAGAGGGTGAGAGCCCTGCCTGTCGTTTCTCTCTTTTGTACTCTCTCTTAAGTGTTTCTTCTTTCCATGCAGAAAACGCCCTCCAGTCCCCTAAGAACTTAACATTATCTGCAGGCTCTTCTTTTTCCTTCTGTTTCAACTTTTCTTCTAACTGTCCTATCTGCCTGGGACTAAAACTGCCCTTCTCAGGGAATCCTAAGTCCTTTACCCATATGTCAAACTGTGCCAAACAATCCTCGCCATACGAGGTTTTCATAAACTGGATGTTTGGGCTGTCATAGGAACAGCCACTTCTTACTATAGCACATGTAGCTTCATGCTTACCTGCTCCTTCCTTTCCTTTCTCTAACTTGCTGCTTCTGTTCCCCATTGTACACTGTTATATTAATAGGCTGTGACAACAGCGGCTGAGTTTCTTTATCAGGATCACAAAAAGAGCAGGTTGGACTATGTCCAAAAATGCGACACAATAATCTTTTAGGTGTGTTCTTATTAGTAAACAATTTATCTGACATTTGCCTTAAACCAAAGTACAGTAGGTATCATTTAACACAACAACCTCAAAGACAACTCGCGCATGTGTACAAATCTGTTTCTCTGTTTCAGAATTTGGAGGAGGACAGTACTCTGTTAATTCATCAATATTTTGCGTGCACACCGGTGTGTCTTTGCGTTTTCGCGATCGAACCTCTCTATCCCGTTCCCCAGACGGGCCAGTTGTTCACACAGAACAAAGGGAGCAAGATTCAATTCCCACGAATCGCTGAACGTGAATCCGTCGAAACACGCACCCGTACTTCCCCTCCTCAAGTAGGCGAGTGATTACCCAGTCGTCACTTAGGCGGATAATTCTCTTACACAACCCAATAAACTACTCGCAGTTTATTGTCTCAAAATTGTGTTTTATCCGTTGTCTGCAAACATATTGATGGTACCACAGTTTAGCAGTCCTCCTGAGCTCGGACAAACTTCTGTCCGTCTCTTATATCATTTTAAATACTGTTTCCACTAATTTCTTTACACAAGAATGCAAAGTTATCACTTACTGGTTCGGTGAGCCCTGATGGTCTGGTCTCTCGTCCGAGTTCTCAGCTCCGCACCGTAGCCTTGGGAGTGTTCCGTCGTCCGAGGATCAGACACATAGGGCCCACCCAGGGGACGCCAAATTGTAATGGAAATTTCTAATAAACACTTCAGAACGCTTAACAGTCGTCTTTTCAGTCATTTATTAAAGTAAATCATACAAAGGTATATAAGAAAGAAAGAAAATTAAAGCATCACCTCTAGTGATGTGAGAGTACGCGCGCGCTCTCTGAGTTGTGTTTTTGTGGCTGCTATCTATTATACTCTAAAGGCATTTGCTTACTGCTTGCATCTTCACGTGATTGGCTCAAGATTTTCTATGAAGCTTTGTTAGAGCGTGCACCTGGCGTTCGGGCGGATGCGTAGTTATCAGAACTCAGGCACCCTGCTTATCACCCCCAAGGTCAGGAAAGGTGGTTACATCATGAGAAGATGCAAGCTAGGTTGAACTCAAGCACCCTGCTCATTACCACCAAGGCCACAGAAAAGCGATTACAACATAGGAAAAAACATCTTTCTCAGTATAGGCCACTTGAGCTCAACATACAGAAACACAGAGAATAATAATGTTCATCCATTAAAAATTCCCTCACAAGAGTAAAATTAGATTTGGTTCAGCTTTGCTTCATGAAATATTAACTTCATGACACAATAAACTAATTCCATACAGTGGTGCTTGAAAGTTTGTGAACCCGTTAGAATTTTCTATATTTCTGCATAAATATGACCTAAAACATCATCAGATTTTCACACAAGTCCTAAAAGTAGATAAAGAGAACCCAGTTAAACAAATGAGACAAAAATATTGTACTTGGTCATTTATTTATTGAGGAAAATGATCCAATATTACATATCTGTGAATGGCAAAAGTATGTGAACCTTTGCTTTCAGTATCTGGTGGTGTGACTCCCTTGTGCAGCAATAACTGCAACTAAACGTTTCCGGTAACTGTTGATCAGTCCTGCATGCCAGCTTGGAGGAATTTTAGCCCATTCCTCCATACAGAACAGCTTCAACTCTGGGATGTTGGTGGGTTTCCTCACATGAACTGCTCGCTTCAGGTCCTTCCACAACATTTCGATTGGATTAAGGTCAGGACTTTGACTTGGCCATTCCAAAATATTAACTTTATTCTTCTTTAACCATTCTTTGGTAGAATGACTTGTGTGCTTAGGGTCGTTGTCTTGCTGCATGACCCACCTTCTCTTGAGATTCAGTTCGTGGACAGATGTCCTGACATTTTGCTTGAGAATTCGCTGGTATAATTCAGAATTCATTGTTCCATCAATGATGGCAAGCCGTCCTGGCCCAGATGCAGCAAAACAGGCCCAAACCATGATACTACCACCACCATGTTTCACAGATGGGATAAGGTTCTTATGCTGGAATGCAGTGTTTTCCTTTCTCCAAACATAACTCTTCTCATTCAAACTAAAAAGTTCTATTTTGTTCTCATCCGTCCACATAATAATAATTTTCCAATAGCCTTCTGGCTTGTCCACATGATCTTTAGCAAACTGCAGATGAGCAGCAATGTTCTTTTTGGAGAGCAGTGGCTTTCTCCTTGCAACCCTGCCATGTACACCATTGTTGTTCAGTGTTATCCTGATGGTGGACTCATGAACATTAACATTAGCCAACGTGAGAGAGGCCTTCAGTTGCTTAGAAGTTACCCTGGGGTCCTTTGTGACCTCGCCAACTATTACACGCCTTGCTCTTGGAGTGATCTTTGTTGGTTGACCACTCCTGGGGAGGGTAATGATGGTCTTGAATTTCCTACATAGTCTGTCTGACTGTGGATTGGTGGAGTCCAAACTCTTTTTAGAGATGGTTTTGTAACCTTTTCCAGCCTGATGAGCATCAACAATGCTTTTTCTGAGGTCCTCAGAAATCTCCTTTGTTCGTGCCATGATACACTTCCACAAACGTGTGTTGTGAAGATCAGACTTTGATAGATCCCTGTTCTTTAAATAAAACAGGGTGCCCACTCACACCTGATTGTCATCCCATTGATTGAAAACACCGGACTCTAATTTCACCTTCGAATTAACTGCTAATCCTAGAGGTTCACATACTTTTGCCACTCACAGAGATGTTATATTGGATCATTTTCCTCAATAAATAAATGACCAAGTATAATATTTTTGTCTCATTTGTTTAACTGAGTTTTCTTTATCTACTTTTAGGACTTGTGTGAAAATCTGATGATGTTTTAGGTCATATTTATGTAGAAGTATAGAAAATTCTAAAGGGTTCACAAACTTTCAAGCACCACTGTACATTTTTATATTTTCTTTTAGAATGTCACCCCTCCAAAGACAATTTCACTTTTATATTCAGACACCGAGCCATCAATATAAATTGACAAAACAATCACAAATAAGTGCTCAGTCTCTTCACACAGTATGCTGAAGGAAAAAACTCAACACATTTCATGTACAAATTCAATTAAAAGTAGCCTGATGAGAAAATGGTCCAGAAACGGGTGAATGGAGATTATGTAATAGTTTACATTTGAACAACTATTGTGATAACTAACCAGAGATAAAATGTTATCAGAAAATGAACAAGCACTGGCATTCTGCAGTTAGTAAAATTATATGTCAGTTTTTGTTTTTTTTGACACACACACACACACACACACACACACACACACACACACAAATAATAATAATAATAATAATAATAATAATAATAATAATAATAAATTGCTATAACTATTTCAGTTATTCCTCGAGTTACGTTAGTTTATTTATTTATTTATTTCCTATTCTTCTTCTTCTTAAGTTGTATATACTACCAGTTAGGCCAGTTAGACCTCAGCATTTTAACTGTCTGATCTGATAGTGGACCCTAATTAAAGTTATTAGTATGGACAGCTCTTTCAGGGATCACATGTGTGTATTGCAGTACAAAAAAAAATGTTTCTTCAGATAAAAAATAAAAGTATAAACACACAGAACTCATGCTCTGATTGGCTGCAGATCCACCATGACCCTGAAAGGATAAGTATTTTACTGGATTTTGGATGAATGAATGAATGAATGAATGAAACCCAGTGTCTTCATAAGGAATAGCTGTTTTATAGCTGTAGTGTGCAAAGATGCAAGATCTTCACACACGTGACCTTAACAATTTAGATTTAGTCTATTCCTAACTACACTTTATAGGCTCACTTTATTAGATGCACTCATACACCTGCTGTTTCATGCAGCTATCTAATCAGCAAATCCCTTGACAGCAGGACAATGCATAAAATCATGCAAATACAAATCAAGAGCTTCAGTTAATGTTCAAACATCAGAATGGGACAAGTTGTGATCTCTGTGACTTTCACTGTGGCATGGCTGAGCTCCTGGGGTTTTCACACACAACAGTCTCTAGAGTTTGCAAAGAATGGTGTGGGGAAAAAAGCATTGAGTGAGCAACAGTTCTGTGAGTGGAAACGTCTTGTTGATAAGAGAGGTCAGAGGAAAATGGTCAGATTGGTTCGAGCTGCCAGGAAGGATATAGCAACTCATATAATCACTCTTTACATCCGTGATGAGCAGAAAAATGTCTCAGCATGTAACAGCAGAAGACCACATTGGGTTCCACGCCTGCCAGCCAAGAACAGGAATCTTAGAATGCAGCTGATTCTCAGATATTATCATCATCCAACGTTACATGCCACATGGTGGCGCAGTTTCACTCCACTTTAGAGGCGCCTCTCTCCTCATATACAGTACCTTCTCTAGTAAGACACGGTGGTTATTTATTTATCTGCTTGCTTGGTTGTTGCTTTGAATACAGGTGCACTCCATCTGGATTTCTGTAAAGATTAATTTATGAAAATATGCACTGCTAAAAGAGCTATACAAATAAAATTGAAAATCTGTGGTGGGGGAATGGGGTGGGGAGGGGAAAGAGAGACAGAGGGGGAAAAGCAGAGAGAGAGAGGAGAAGTGAGGAGAGATGCCTCGTCTGCCTGCCATCGGAGCCGCCCCCAGATGGTCCACCGCCAATTCAATGGCTCATTCTAGCAATGCCAAGCAATGACACTGGACCCATTCCATTGTTCCTTCCAGAAGTCGAGAGATGAACTGTTCCAGTGCCACCAGGCCGATGATCTTGTTGGCGTCACAATCTTCTGCCCTCAGCCACCACCGGCAGGCGTCCCGGAGTTGCTGGCCAAATGCAAACGGCCAGCCGACCTCCTCCAATGCCAGCGTCCGGAAGCGCTGGCATTGTTGTTCCGGGGAGTGGCCGACATGCTGCAGGATGGCTTTCTTCAAATCAGCATACACCAGTTCGCTGTCAGCAGGGAGCTGCTGTGCTGCAAGCTGCGCCTCACCAGTCAGGAGCGGGAGGAGGTGCACCGCGCGCTGCTCAACACTAGAAGGCCCAGAGGTTTTCACTTCTGCTGCATGCCCCCTCCCCTTTGCAAAAATTGTGTATTCCTCTCAAGGTGCTAACTGTCTCCATTGTATTGTGAACAGCCACTCCACCCCCCACTGAGGTTGCTGCCTGTAATGACAACGGCCAAACTGCTGTTTGAATGAACTCTGATCAGCCCAACATACTGTGTGTTGAGTTGTGTGTGTTGTACTAAGGCCAAGTTTACATTAGACCGTATCTGTCTCGTTTTCTTCGCGGATGCACTGTCCATTTACATTAAAACACCTGGAAACGCCGGGAAACGGGAATCCGCCAGGGTCCACGTATTCAATCCAGATCGTGTCTGGTCCGGTGCTGTGTAAACATTGAGGATACGCGGATACGCTGTGCTGAGCTCTAGCTGGCGTCGTCATTGGACAACGTCACTGTGACATCCACCTTCCTGATTCGCTGGCGTTGGTCATGTGACGCGACTGCTGAAAAACGGCGCGGACTTCCGCCTTGTATCACCTTTCATTAAAGAGTATAAAAGTATGAAAATACTGCAAATACTGATGCAAATACTGCCCATTGTGTAGTTATGATTGTCTTTAGGCTTGCCATCCTTCCACTTGCAAGTGGTAAGTGACGCGCATGCCCGATATGCACTGGGATCACACACACAGCGGCTCAGTCCCGAATCACTGCTCGTGCGCTTCACTCGCGCGCTCTGTGAGCTGCGCAGGGCCGGAGTGCGCACCCTCCAGAGGGCACTTGCTGTTCACGGGGGAGTGATTTGGAGCGCAGGATGCCTGCGGAGCCGAGCGTATCTGTGTATTGGCGTTGCTGTGTGCACGCGAATCGTGTATTGGCGTTGCTGTGTGCACGCTAATCGTTTTAAAAACATTAATCTGATGATCTGCTGATACGGTCTAATGTAAACCCCACCTAAGAGTAACCATTTTTCATTTTATATTTTATTTAGCCAACAAACAGATGTACACATTCACCTTATGAATGAATTTATTTTATTTTCGAAAATGTATTAAAAAATGTATGTAACTATTTGTACATACAAAAGAAGGAAAACGAGAAAGTGAAAAAAAGAATAAATGAAATAACATAAAGAGCTAAGACATTACAATACACCGCACATTGTTCGAAAAAGGAGTGGGAAGAAGTACAATACTTTTTAATTTCCTACCCCTTTTTAACTACCCCGAAATCCAAACTACATTGATACTCCTATAAAAATATATACCATATATACACTTCATGAATATCTATATAAATATATAATTACAAAAATAAATATATACTACATACCATATATATACACTTCATAATTATCTATATAAATATTTAATTACAAAATTAAATATATACTACATTCATATACACTTCATAAATATCTACATAAATATATAATTACAAAAATATATATATACACTATATACCATATATACGGGCGGCACGGTGGTGTAGTGGTTAGCGCTGTCGCCTCACAGCAAGAAGGTCCGGGTTCGAGCCCCGTGGCCGGCGAGGGCCTTTCTGTGTGGAGTTTGCATGTTCTCCCCGTGTCCGTGTGGGTTTCCTCCGGGTGCTCCGGTTTCCCCCACAGTCCAAAGACATGCAGGTTAGGTTAACTGGTGACTCTAAATTGACCGTAGGTGTGAATGTGAGTGTGAATGGTTGTCTGTGTCTATGTGTCAGCCCTGTGATGACCTGGCAACTTGTCCAGGGTGTACCCCGCCTTTCGCCCGTAGTCAGCTGGGATAGGCTCCAGCTTGCCTGCGACCCTGTAGAACAGGATAAAGCTGCTTTCCTTTGCAGCTGCTGGTAGCTCCCGATGATTTTTGTTGATGGTGGCAAGCAGAGTTGTTTTTCGTTGAAGAAGCCTGTTAGCCAAAGACAGAGAAGTGAAGAAATTGTCCATAGTTACAGTCGTTCCCTGGTCCATAAATGGTTCCATCAATTTCAAAACAACATTCTCTGACAGCCTCTCTCCCGTCGGACGAGTGGTATCTTTTCCCAAGTAAGGGATGGCATTACACATGTATTTTGTGTCCAGATCTGCTGCAATCCAAAACTTGATTCCAAACTTGTCAGGCTTGGATGCAATGTACTGCAGAAAGGGACAACAAACCTTTGAAGGAAATAACTGCTCATCCACGGTAACATGTTGCCCTGGACTGTAGGACAACACACAATTCTGAACAAACTGCTGCCAGACATCTGAAATTGGTGCAAATTTGTCCGTTTGTATGCACTCCTTGCGGGTGTCCTTGTTATTGAAGCGAAGGTACTGCTTTATTTCAAGAAAGCGGTTATGGCTTTGATATCTGGGTTGCCCAATCTATTGGCCCACATGAGTCGCATGGCACCAATGAAGCCCTTGGCAGCCCTTCGAAAAAGGATTGCGAGGAATGCCATCAGCTTGAAGACACTCATCTGCCAGCTGGGATTTGTTCTACGGCCCTCCTGGACTGTGCAATCTCTGATGGTCAACAACTTGCTGATATCCAACAAACACAGGAAGCTAGGGTTAGGGTTAGGTGTGAATGTTGTGGGTGAGAAACAACCATAAATAGGGAATGCCTGGCACGCAGACCCAGACTTCACAATGTCACAACCAAGGCAACCAAGAAGGATCAGTGCTCAGGAGGCTTTAGCAATTCTACAGAGCATGTCAGACTGTGAATCTGATGGTGGAGATGTGGACCTCGCATTTCAGAATGAAAACGTTCTTTACACAACAGTGGGAGGCAGTTAGTGGTATGTTTGAATTATTCACACATTTGGGGGGGATTTCATTGCAGACTAAAGTCTGCACTTTGGGCCTTCTAGTGTTGCAGCCACCCCCACGTCTCGACTGCTTGTTCAAAGAGGGTGAGGAATGCTTCTGGATCGTCCTGCGGGCCCATCTTCGTGAGGGTGCTGGCTGCGGTGATGGTCGATGCCCCTGCTGATGTGAGCAGATGCCGGAATGCCTGGTGATCTTCCTGCTGTGCCAGCATCAAGGCTTCAAAGCATTGTTCTTGCTCCTTTCGGAAGGCAATCAGCGCTTAATGCTGATTCTGCTGGGCGGTAGCAAAGGCAAGGATGAGCTCTTCAAATGGGGAGGACTCCATGGGGTGGTTCCCTTCTGTGCTTCTGGGTTTCAGCACCACTGTAATGAATCCTGATGTGGGTGGAGCACAGAAGCACGGCAGGTGAGAGTTAGTGTTCATACAGACACTTTATTTTACTTATTTTCCTTAGCTTTTCATCTTTTCTCACTCACACAATCTAACACGCCACACACATGTGTTCTGGTCGGGAGAGACTCTTCTCTGCTCTCCCCCTCCTTTTATGCTACATCCCTGCAACACACACACACACATACACATTAATTGACACCAGGTGTAATGACTTTGCCACTTGGCCATGCCCCCGTTGCCATACATGAACTGTACCAACTCTCCCCATCTGGCCATTTTGAAAAATAAAAATCCTTAAGGGTGTCAGAGTGCAGGCACTTACACTCACAGGCTCAGGGGAGACTGTGGGGGCTTCGCAAATAGCATGCTGAGCCAAATCAAGGAGCAGGAATCATAGTCAGGAAACGAGTAGGGGTCAGTCAATCAGCGAACGATGCAATGAAGGGAAAACAATGAAATAAGGTCGAGACTAAATGTAAACACTGGTCATACACGGAAGGTCAGGTGGAAATCAAAACAGCTTGGTAAAGTTAGTCACGGGATACTAAACAATACTTCATGAGGTTGGGAAATGAGAGCTGAGCTTATATAGGTGAGATGGTAATTGCTGGATGAAAGACAGGTGGTGTGACAGAGGGTGTCAGGTGACAGAGGGTGCTGTGACCCTTGGGGCTTGTAGTCCAGAGCGGCCATGTTTGGAAGCTGCTCCGAACTCCTGTTTGCAATGCCATTACTGACAGAACCCCACCCCGACGAGCTCCCTCTGGGAGCAGCTATCTTTCTTGTTTGCCCCCTCGTTCTAGGTGTGGGTTTGTTAGGGTGTTGGCTGTGGAACTCTTTTGTAAAGAGGGGATCCAATATGTCTCTGGAGTTCACCCAGCTTTAGTCCTCTGGGCCATAGCCTTCCCAATCTACCAGGTATTCCAGCTGACCCTGTCTCTGGCAGGAGTTTAAGATCTTATTTACCTGGTAGCTGGGTTTGCCCTTGATGTCAGGGGAGGGGGGCTCTTGGGTGGGTGTATCCATTGCTAGGGGACCTTGTATGGCTGGTTTTAGGCAGGAGACATGGAAGGTAGGTACCATTCTGCTGTGAGGTGGGAGTTCTAGTCTATACCCAGATAGCAAGCTGACATTGAAACGATGTAGAATCAACATTGCATTGTCGACGTTAAACCATTGAACCAACGTCAGATTTCGATGTTGATTTAACATCAGTTTGCACCCTCCGCTAACATTGAAACGATGTTGATTTATTAACTATGGACACACGTAACTTCAATTGTATTTCAATTCGCGTCGATATTGAAACAACATTGAAATTTCGACATAACTAAAAATCAATGCGCTTTCAATGTTATTTCAATTGCTAGCCTACCAGAAATATCTGGCTCATATATCCTGCTTTATCTACAGCCAGGATCTCCATTTTAATTGCCTAAAATAGTAAATATGAAACACATGCCTTTTTTTTAAGAAAACAAGATTTTTATTTTAAGTTCATTTAATTATGTCTTTCGGCGCGAGCGACACCTCCAGTTCTGTCTGGCGCATATCGTAGCCATTTCTGCACAGCCTGGGTGAAGACCAGATCATTCATGCCAGGCTGTTGAGTGAGGGCATCTGAAACACACACAAAACATAGTTTTCAGTTACACATTGTACTACTGCTGCTAATAATAGGCTGCTACCAAAAAAAAAAAAATAGGCTATATATTTTGTGGAATACTATTATTTAAATGTCATTGTGGCAGCGGGGGCGTGGTCAAGCGCCGGTCTGTGACAGGAGGGCGGAGTCGGGGAAGATAAGTGGCAGAATCGCTACACCTGAGGGTAATTAACCTGTGTTTTGTGTGTGTTTTCCCCAGTAAACCGCGCCCTATTTAAGGAGGGAGAGTGAGAGCGGAGGGGAGCTTCCGGAGAGGAGACTACAGTGTGTGTGTGCGCGCATGCCTCTGAGTGTTGGTTGAATTGTCTTTCTGAAAAGTACGGCAATAAAGCCTTGTATTCACCCTGATCTCTGTCCTGCCGTCCTCTGTGCTCCACCCACACGTTACTCTCGCTACAGTCATCTATCCTCATAAAGGTCAAACACGCTCGGGGAGGGGGAAAGATAACAAAAAGTAGGCAAGTAAAACTCGAGAAGAAAAATGAATAACTAGCAAGCAAGCCTCAACTCATCTTCCCGTCGCCTTTCCGTCTCGCTCTCTGATTGGTGGAGAATATGTGAACGTTTGCGCTGATTGAATGATTAGTTAATTCTGCCCAGAGATTTAGGTCAGACACACTCTGGGGTCGCAAGGTGAAGGCTCAGCAGTCACCATCGATGCCACATATGCATTTCAAAATTTCTTTGAAGAGAATTTACATCTGGGAACGTCAAATGGTAAGCACACCTTTATTATATAGGCTATATGATACTGTCTTGTACCAGTTTAACGTCGCTTTTTTAGCCTCACACCTATGTTAAGACCAAGGTAAGCAGAACGCTAGGCCCAGCTGCAGCAGAGGGGTCATCAGGTGACATTTTCTGGTTATGTGAACTTTCGGGGAACCTAAATTATTTTTGGTGTGGGAACTGTCCAAGTTACCTAACAAAACCTTACTTTTAACGTTAGTTTCGATGTTCGCTTGCATAAGAAAAATATAGAGGGAATCGACCGGGTCGTCTACGTTGTATTCAGGCACTACTGCCACACCACAGTTAGCTTAGCCTACCTATACGAAAGTGTAACAAATCAACTGGCCTGTTGTATGCGTATAGACCTAATTGGATAGACTATCTCTGGTTATTCTGCGGACAAATTTTGTTTATTTAGAGATTTTTTTTGTAGACCAAGTTAGTGCCATGTTCCGGGTGTTCCATGTTGGATGGTGAACATGTCAACTTGTGTCATTTGCCTAATTTCACAGAATGTTTATAAGGCTCTGGAGGTCTAAGTGTAGGCTATTTATCTTATGTTAACCTGATGATTATGTGCGGTTAGCTGCTACCATTTGTAGGCTTTCGGCAATAGGTGGCGTGACGCGATGCGTGCCAGTCTTTTATGTAAGTTAATTGATTTCTTAGCTGTGGTCGTGGTTCGAACACCAGTTAAATTTTTAATCTCTATTGCCATTGCTTTTTAACATTGCATGTTTTAAGTTAATGTGGATAATGCCGCATCGAGGGCCGTGTAGGTATCAGACAAGAACTTTTGTTGGTTTTGGAATTATCTTTAGGGTCATTCCATGTCAATTCAACCAGGGCCCACGCACTTAGGTCTCAAAAAAATTTGAAAAAAAATGTGTACCTATGGTACCCCGGAGACACTCTGTACATTTTTGTTTTGTTAAGATCAATCCTTTTCAAGTTACAGACAGTTTTACGGAGGGAGGAGGGTGTCGATTTTGTTCGTCCTCTTTTTTTTTTTTTTTTGGCCAAGTTCACAAGCCCATAGCTCAAGAACTAAACCATGGAGGTTAAAATATTGTATGCTGGTACATAAATAAGAATAGTATGTAGCTGAATTGTCACATTTGGTCTGGATGATCCTGCATGGGGGCGGCACGGTGGTGTAGTGGTTAGCGCTGTCGCCTCACAGCAAGAAGGTCCTGGGTTCGAGCCCCGGGGCCGGCGAGGGCCTTTCTGTGTGGAGTTTGCATGTTCTCCCCGTGTCCGCGTGGGTTTCCTCCGGGTGCTCCGGTTTCCCCCACAGTCCAAAGACATGCAGGTTAGGTTAACTGGTGACTCTAAATTGACTGTAGGTGTGAATGTGAGTGTGAATGGTTGTCTGTGTGTATGTGTCAGCCCTGTGATGACCTGGCGACTTGTCCAGGGTGTACCCCGCCTTTCGCCCATAGTCAGCTGGGATAGGCTCCAGCTTGCCTGCGACCCTGTAGAAGGATAAAGCGGCTAGAGATAATGAGATGAGATCCTGCATGGTCACATCTGTCCCTCAAAGTTGATCAAAATTTTATTGGCATTTTTGTCTGGGCTCTGTTGAGACCTTCAGAAGGCATATTTTCACTCAACATAAGCTCTTGATTTTTTTTCCCTTATCGACACACTCCTCCCTCCATAAAACTGTCTGTAACTTGGAAAGGATTGATCTTAACATAACAAAAATTTACAAAGTGTCTCCTGGGTACCATAGGTACACTTGGTATTTTTTTTTCAGATTTTTTTGAGACCTAAGTGCGTGGGCACTGGTTGAATTTACGTGGAATGACCCTTTAATTATGTTTCATTACGTGCGTCTTGACGATGACAAATTCACTACAACCCACCCATTTAGACCTCCAGAGGAATTAGCATGCCACTGCAGTTAACATGCTCAGCATCCAACATGGGACAACTGTAACGTTACAGTCTGGTGAAACGTTATCTGAAGGGTAACGTGAGTGTGTGTCTAACAACCTGCAGATGCTCCGTAGCCTTCATCCACCAAGTCCAATTAAACCCCTTTTATGCTTGTCGTACGCTTGCTCGTCATCCGTCAAAAGTTGATTCGGCAACACTTGACGCGTCACATGTAAAGTGAAGCGGCAGACGCGTAAGTGAAGCGGCACTCCATTTACTTTACATGGGACGCGTCAAGTGTTGCCAAATTGTATTTTGGGATTGCTCCAGTAAAACTAATCAACTTTTGCTGCATAACGAACAAACGGCAACAATTAAACGGAAAGTATCACAAAGCATCAAATATACTACAGATGCTTTCCAAAAAATTAGAGTATCATGGAAAAGTTTATTTATTTCTATAATTTCGTTTAAAAAATTAAACTTGTATAGATTAAGCGTTAGTGATGTAAGTAGGCTAGGCTACAATGCAGAGTGGACATAATATAGACCCATACACCAAGCGGGATTAGTGTGTGTGAGATTGGTGTGTGTTACCATATGACAACCTGACAAAGGCAGAATGGTAGCAGTAATGACTCACCATAAATGCATTTACAGAGTCTTGTATCTCTGAAGGCCCTCTTCTGTCTCCCATCCTCCTTAGGCCTTTTCCCAGCCCAGTTCAGTCCAGAGGCCACTTCATTGGTCAGCAACAATGAAAGGATCCGGTGCACCCTGGACTCCAAATTGTTCCCACCAACAACTGCCAAGCAAGTCACCTGTTATAAAAATACAGTGATTGTGAGTTTCAGATGGCAAGTTATTTTAAAGCTAGTAATGCACAAAAGTGCCTTTTCTTTCCACCTCAATTAAGTCCTGCTGGTAATGCAGATTGTAGCTTCAGATTGTGAGATTGGTTACACAATGTCAGAGTAATTAATGTGGTATTGTTTGAGTGCTGATGGTATGTATGAGGGAGAATGTAGTGCCACATAGACCACATGGCAAAAATACAGGGGACAAAAGTTATCTTATAATATCAGTCATTTTGCTATCTGATCTATTTTGTAGAAAAGACATGCTGTTCTCACACCTACCAACAGCGCTTGGCCAAGGCCTTTCACAAAAAGTACGTTTCATTGGTAGAACCCCCCCCCACCCTAGCCCATGGCAATTTCAAATAGTTCAGTTGATAATTGCTCATCTACATATATGCACAAAGTATTCCAGTAAGCTTGCAAAACAAAAAAAGGTATTGTTTTAATGTAAACAATCTACTGGGGAAGTTTTGTGGGGATACTTATTGAAAATTTTACCCTATTCACCCTCAAGGACTATAAGGTTCATTCATTCAGAATGATTCCTTATGTCTGAAAAGCTTGTCATGTTCTTGCATGTTCAACCACAACAATGACGTAGTTACCAAGGCCTTGCAGGCCTCAGAAGTTTGAAGAACATCCTCTGCGCGCTCAAATGTATCGATGCTTCGGAGGGGCAACTCCAGCACGTCTGCCTGGGCCACCTGTTGTCCCACCCCCCTTACAGGTTGGCAGCACCTGCAAGACTGGCGGAACTCCTGGACTTCCTTCCGAAGTTCCCTCACTTCAGAGGAGAGCTCAGTGACCATCGCCAGCAGCTTCTGCAAGGCCACATCTGTTGATGGTATTCATCACACTTGAGTTCAAGGATTTGTATATGTTTCATGTTGAAATAATAAAATTAAGGCTATGCAAACAACTACAGTGCCCCTCGAAAGTATTCACACCCCTTTCAATGCTTCACCTTCTGTTACATTGCAGCCATCTCCTTGAGTCATTTGTGTTCATTTTTTTTTCTCCTCAATCCACATGAGCAGAATTAGATTATGGCACCCCTCACCTCTTCAAATATATCTTTGACACAAGTCTACATCCTACCACCTTTGTTTAATTAAATTGTTTGGACATGATGACAGATTGGGGAGAAAAACTGAACATATTCTCGGAGACAGCTGCAATGTAACAAAAGGTGACTCATTGGAAGGGGTATGTATACTTTCCAGAGGCATTGTATATGGTCATTTACATCAAGTGGCAATCTACTGATAATATAAAGGCACAAAAGTTGCACTTGCCTTTTAAAGCCTGCCTGGCAGTGTCTCTGGTATCTGTAACAACCATGAAGAGAAAATGAATAATGCACAGTACTGAATATGGGAATTGAATATTACATGAAATATCCTCTGTTACAACAGACCTTCAGGTGAAAACTCTTGGAAGGGATGGACTGCTGGCATCTCTGCATGATGCGTTATGGCTGGGAAGTCCTCTGCGAAAGAAAGCATCGCAGAGGATTGCAGGACCGGGAGATTTGTGGACTGAGGAGAGGAGCTGGAGAGGGGCTCGAGATTGTGGTATATAGGGCTTTTATTTGGTGGGGACTGCAGGGTGGTGGATGCTGTTGCTGTATCAACAAAGAGTTAGGGGAAATGAAGGTAGCCTAATTACAAGCCATTGTACTTAAAGGAGAAGTTTGGTGTGAATCAATCCATAGCCCTGTTGTTAGAGATCACTGAATGCTGTCTGTAGCAAAAAGAATGGAAAAAAATGATGCAACATAGGCCGAGTTATAAACCAATAACTATTGTTAACTGAATGGGGCATAGCGGAATGAAACTGAAAGATGCTATGCTCCATTTACTTAGTGTTAGTTGCCTTGTTCATTATTCGGTCTATATTGTATCAATTTTTTTCGTTCTTTTTCCTATAAACAGCATTCAGTGACCTTCAACAACAGGGCTATGGATTGATTCACACCAAACTTCTCCTTTAAGTTTACACACACACACACAAATCCAGCTCGCCATACCTGGCAGTAAAACTTTTGGTGCAGCTGGATATTGATGTTTGGATGCTTTACTTCCCTGGTCAAATTCATCATTCACATAGTTTGGATTTGGTCTAGAAGTGAAAAAAACAAGCACAACAAAACTCAATATTCAATTTAAAACAGTAGGAACTCTGCCAAGTACCGAAAACATGCATGGTTTTGAATTTGTAAATTTAAAGGAAACCTCTTCAATCTTCCAGAATCCTCCTGTTAGGGTTTTGCTGGGATTCGAACCTGGTTCGTTGGTGTGATAATCCAGCAAACCCCCACTAGGCCACCAGGGGGATGACTCAAATGCAGAGGCGTGAGGCGGAAGTAGAAAAAGAATCAAAAGGTTTATTTAAACTATATACACTATATACAGGGCAAAACAAAAGACAAAAAAAAAAACCAAAGAGTATAATCCAAAAGAAAAGCAAAGTGCAAAAATTCAAAAGCTTAAGAAGATCAAAAAACACAGTACAAAGGAAACTGGAGATAAACATAACAGCACAAAGACTCCGTGACAAGAGGACTGAACTCAGGGGTATAAATAGACAAACTAATTAAGGACACAGGTGAAGATAATTAGGCAATTAACACAAACACAAAACACAGGAACAGTGGCGGCCTCTAGAGGCCAAAATAAACATGACATGAAAAGGAAATAACAGCGGCCTCTAGAGGCCAAAACAGTCCTAGTCCTAACAGGACCCCCCCCTCTAGGAGCGTCTCCTGACGTTCCCAGGGCGATCCGGATGGGCCGAATGGAAGTCCCGACATAGTTCTTTATCAAGGACATCCCGAGCAGGAAACCAGCAGCGCTCCTCAGGACCATAGCCCTCCCAGTCCACCAGATATTGCAACCCGCCGCGGACCCGGCGGGAGTCAAGCAGGCGATTCACAGTGAACACAGTCTGCCCCTGGAAGATGCGGGGGGGTGGGGGGTTCCTAGGGGCAGGGGCATACGTAGACGTCAGTACGGGCCGTAACAGGGAAACATGGAAAGTGGGGTTGATCCTCAGAGTCCGGGGCAACTGGAGCCGGTAGGAGACAGGGTTCACCCTGCGCACCACCTTGAAGGGGCCAATGTAGCGAGGAGCAAGCTTGCGGTTCTCCACCCGCAGTGGAAGGTCCTTAGTGGACAGCCAAACACGCTGCCCAGGGCGGAAAGCGTGTGCAGGTCTTCTATGGCGGTTGGCCTGAGTCTGGTTGGTTCTGGAGGTCTGTATGAGGGTCTTCCTGACCTTGCTCCAGGTCTTGCGACACCGTCTCACATATTGGTTGACCGAGGGCACCCCCGCGTCCTCCTCCTGGTCCGGGAACAGAGGTGGCTGGAACCCGAATTGGCACTGGAATGGCGACAGCTTGGTGGCCGATGACTGCAGGGTGTTGTGGGCGTACTCCGCCCATGGCAGCCAGGTGCTCCACGATGTCGGGTTATCCATAGCCAGGCCTCGCAGGGTGGTTTCCAGGTCCTGGTTGAGCCTCTCCGTCTGACCATTGGACTGTGGGTGAAACCCAGAGGAGAGGCTGGCAGTGGCTCCGATGACCTTGCAGAACCCGTGCCACACTCGGGAGGAGAACTGGGGCCCTCGGTCTGAGACGATGTCCTGTGGAAGACCAAAGACTCGGAAGACATGATTAAACAAAAGTTTCGCAGTTTCAAGAGCAGAGGGGAGTTTGCACAGTGGTATGAAGCGGCAGGCCTTGGAGAATCTGTCAACTAAGACCAAAATGACCGTGTTACCTTGTGACTCAGGGAGACCCGTGATAAAGTCGACTGCCACGTGGGACCAGGGACGCCGGGGAATGGTCAGAGGATGCAGGAGACCCTGGGGACGCTGTCGTGGGTTCTTGGTTCTGGTGCAAACCTCACAGGACAGGACAAATGACCTTACTTCCTTCTCCATGTTAGGCCACCAGAAGCGTCTTTTCAGGAAGTCCAGGGTCCTCCGAGCTCCCGGGTGGGCGGTGAGAGGGGAAGAGTGACCCCACTGGAGAACCTTGGCCCGGGCTTGATGTGGGACGTACAAGAGGCCTGGTGGCCCCGTCCCAGGACCAGGGTCCTGGCGTTGGGCTCGTCGGACAGCCTCCTCAATACCCCAGCGGACAGGGGCCACAATCCGGGACACAGGGATAATAGGCCCGACTTCATTCTCCCTGTTAGTGGCAGAGAACAGTCTGGACAGTGCGTCAGGTTTGGTGTTCTTGGAGCCGGGGCGGTATGAGAGAGTGAAGTCAAACCGACTGAAAAACAGGGCCCACCTAGCCTGTCGAGGGTTCAGTCTCTTGGCTTGCTGGAGGTACTCCAGGTTCTTGTGGTCAGTCCAAACCAGGAATGGATGTTGTGCTCCCTCCAGCCAGTGCCTCCACTCCTCAAGGGCCAGTTTGACCGCTAGCAGTTCTCGATCCCCCACATCGTACCGGGACTCAGCAGGACTCAGGCGGTGGGAGAAGTAAGCGCAGGGGTGCAGCTTTCCTTCCGAACGTTGAGAGAGCACCGCGCCGACACCACTGTCCGAGGCGTCCACCTCCACGATGAATGGTTGGGAGGTGTCCGGGAGAACCAGAATGGGTGCCGTGCAGAAGCGGTCCTTGAGGTCTTTGAACGCCTTTTCTGCCTGAGGAGACCAGCCATAAGATCCACCTGTCCCTTTGGTGAGGTCTGACATGGGTGCTGCCACAGAACTGAAGTTCCTGATGAACTTGCGGTAGAAGTTAGCGAATCCTAAGAACCGCTGAACCTCCTTAACGGACTTGGGAGTAGGCCAATCCCGGACGGCCAGGGTCTTGGCAGGGTCCATTTGGAGTTGGCCTGTCCGTACAATAAATCCCAGAAAGGAGACCTCGGGAACATGAAATTCGCATTTCTGGGCCTTGGCGAACAGATTGTTCTGTAGCAGCCTCTGGAGAACCTGGCGGACATGGTGGCGGTGCTCCTGCGTGGTCTTGGAAAAGATAAGGATGTCGTCGAGGTAGACAAAAACGTATAGGTTAATCATGTCCCTTAAGACGTCGTTGATTAGGGCCTGAAAAACAGCTGGTGCGTTGGTGAGTCCGAAGGGCATCACCTGGTATTCGTAGTGCCCAGACGGGGTGTTAAAGGCAGTCTTCCACTCGTCTCCCTGTCGGATACGGATGAGGTGGTATGCGTTCCGTAGGTCCAACTTGGTGAAGACGGTGGCGCCTTGGAGCAGGTCGAAAGCTGTGGACATCAGCGGAAGGGGATATCGGTTGCGCACAGTGATCTTATTCAGGCCCCTGTAATCAATACATGGTCGGAGCCCCCCATCCTTCTTGCCGACAAAGAAGAAGCCGGCTCCAGCAGGTGAAGTGGAGGGTCGAATAAACCCAGAGACCAGGGCATCTTTGAGGTATTCCTCCATGGCCTTGCGTTCTGGCTGAGAGAGTGAAAACAGTCTGCCACGAGGAGGGGTAGTCCCAGGGAGCAAGTCGATGGCACAGTCGTAGGCCCGGTGCGGAGGAAGAACGGCGGCCCTGCTCTTGCTGAATACCTCCTTGAGATCCCAGTACTCTGTGGGAACTTGAGATAACTCGGTGAGATCAGGGGGCTCGGCAGGAGACACAGGAGAGCTAGAGAGCAGACAAGAGGCATGGCATGCAGGGCCCCATTCCACAACCTGGCTTGTTACCCAGTCTATGCGAGGGTTGTGGCGAGTAAGCCAAGGAAGGCCTAGAATAACTGGGAACTCAGGTGAAGGAATCAGGTGCAGGGATATTTCTTCCTTGTGACCTTGAGACTGGAGGAAAACTGGAGAAGTAACTTGGGTGACTCTTCCATCACCTAACGCTTGGCCATCCAGGGCAGACACAGACAGTGGGACTTCAAGAGGTGCAGTCGGAATATTGATGCTTTGGGCGAAGTGAATATCCATAAAGTTCCCAGCCGCCCCTGAGTCTAACAAAGCTTGACAAGAATGGATAGACTCACCCCAGGAGATGGAGACCGGGATGTAGATTCCTTGGCCAGGGAGTCCGGGAGAGAGGGTAGGCCCCGTCACAACCCTCCCTCGGCTGGACGGGGCGGTCCTTTTCCCAAGAGTTCGGGACATGATGCTCGGAAGTGACCAGGCTTGCCACAGTAGATGCAGCACTTGTCCCTCCTTCTGCGCTCCCTCTCAGATGCGGAGAGGCGAGTACGACCCACTTGCATGGGTTCTGGACAGTCACTGAAGGAGGTAGACGGTCTCCAGGTAGAGGTAGGGAGGCTGGGGGGGCTCAAGGCTTGGTGGCGTTCTCTCATCCTGTTGTCCAGACGAATAGCATGTGAGATGAGGGTTTCAAGGTCACTTGGGCATCCAATAGAGGCCAGACCGTCCTTGATGGGGTCAGACAGACCATGGTGGAAAGCTGACACCAGGGCAGTCTCGTTCCATCCACTTACTGCTGCGAGTGTTCGGAACGAGATGGCGTAATCTGCGACGCTTCCTCCTTGCCGGATGGACATGAGCTTTCGGGCTGCGTCGGTACTGATGTCTGCCTGATCGAAGACCCGAAGCATCTCTTCAGAAAACAGCTGGAAATCAAAGCACTCAGGTCCCTGTCTTTGCCAGATAGCAGTAGCCCAGGCTCGCGCCTTACCAGCTAATAAGGTGATCACAAAGGCAATCTTGCGGCGATCCGTAGTGTAGGTGGTAGGCTGAAGCTCAAAGGTGAGTTGACACTGGGTAAGGAACTCTCGGCACTCACTGTGCTTGCCGTCATACCTCTGTGGTGCAGGAAGGCTGGGTTCGCGAGGTGAAGAAGGCAGCATTGCAGGAGGCACTGGAGCAGGAGTGGGAGCTGGATCAGGAGCAGGAACTGGATCAGGAGCAGGAGATGCAGGCAGAGATGTCAGCTGTGCCAGGGTTTTCCCAATTTGCTGAAGCAGTTCCTCGTGGCGAGTGAGGGCCTCACGTTGGCTGGTGAGCGTACGTCCATGAGCGTCCATGGTCGCTCCGAAGCGTGTCAAAGCTGCCATAATTCCCTGAAGGTTGGCCGGGTAGACAGTTGAAGCAGCCTCTGCTGAGTCGGTCATGACGGAGTCTTTCTGTTAGGGTTTTGCTGGGATTCGAACCTGGTTCGTTGGTGTGATAATCCAGCAAACCCCCACTAGGCCACCAGGGGGATGACTCAAATGCAGAGGCGTGAGGCGGAAGTAGAAAAAGAATCAAAAGGTTTATTTAAACTATATACACTATATACAGGGCAAAACAAAAGACAAAAAAAAAAACCCAAGAGTATAATCCAAAAGAAAAGCAAAGTGCAAAAATTCAAAAGCTTAAGAAGATCAAAAAACACAGTACAAAGGAAACTGGAGATAAACATAACAGCACAAAGACTCCGTGACAAGAGGACTGAACTCAGGGGTATAAATAGACAAACTAATTAAGGACACAGGTGAAGATAATTAGGCAATTAACACAAACACAAAACACAGGAACAGTGGCGGCCTCTAGAGGCCAAAATAAACACGACATGAAAAGGAAATAACAGCGGCCTCTAGAGGCCAAAACAGTCCTAGTCCTAACACCTCCCCATCTGACTCCATGTCTGTTGTATCACAATGCTGCCTCAAGTACCAGTCTATGCTCCTCTGTGCTTCCTCAAATGTCCCTATAACGCAGAATTGTTATCAGATACGAGCAAGTGTTGATAACATTGACATGTTTATCAAATGTAAAATTATTTGACAATACCCACCACGGCTACAGAGGACTTTTATGGGCTGATACATGTGCCACCCACTACTTGGCTCATCCCTCCTATTGACGGCAGCCCGGAGCTTGGTAGTGTCCTTGGGAGGGTAGGGTGGCCAGAAGACTTTGTCACCCTGCACCCATGTATTGGGTACCAGTTCTGTACCCCCATTGGTGAACTGGATAATTGACCACTGGCTCATTGCTGTGATTTAGAGAGGCGGTTTGTAAAGACTAAAAAGGAGGACACAAATAACTGAATTATGAATTTATTATGATTGTTATGAATTTTATTTATTTAATATACTATTTATTGATTCTTTTGATGAACTGATTGTTGAACTGATTGAGTTTTTTATGACTGTTATGAATTTATGAATGAACTGTATAATATACTATTTGATTCTTTTGATGAACTGATTGACAGTTAGGATATTTACTTCATATGAAGTAGGGGAATGGCAATGAAATCGGTTTTATCGGGGTAAAGTATGTATTTTTTTTTTTTAATCAAGTCCAACTTTACCACACTGACACTCTTGCTCAGCCCTGACACTTTATACAGCCCTATTGTCGAGGAAGGAAAGGGATACTGGAAGTAGGAGTCCTTCTTTCTAAAGGTTCGGAAAATTACGAAAGTCTCACAAGCTACCCTGACAATGTTTTCAACAATCCCAATGTCCTCAAGAATTTGTATGCCATTGTCTCCACAGTTGGTTGTTAAGGTGAACTTTTCAGTGACAACCTTACGGTACTGATCCCCATGCTCTAAGTGAGGCACCACTGGACCATCATAGTGATGATGCATGTACTTGTGGCTGTTCTGGTTTGAGTCTGTCTCTGTGGGTATCTCTGAAAGCCTCTTAACGACTTGCTGCAAAGGCAGGTGAGGCTTGTGTAACAGGCTCTTCAAGTGGCCTAAATAGTTTTCATAAGGAAAACATGCAATGTTGTCTAGGGGACCAAAGACCTTGTATTCTGCTGCCAGGTGTGTCAACCCATGGACATTATAAGTGATTTCAGTTTTCCCGTACAGTTGCCCAAAGTGATTGACGAATGAAATAAGCAATTCATTAGCACAGTCTATCATGCTCTCAGCTGTTCCTGGTGACAGAAGGAGGTGCATTGCCACAGAAAACAACAAAAAGTTGTTGTACATCTCTATGGGTATGCTATTGTTAAGAACTACGGGGCCAGCATATAGCATCAAGTACCGCAGTTCAGTTGCCTTCCACCTATCGATCTCTGAGAGGGCCCTGGGCTTGTGACTGAACTCAGTTGGGGTGTAGGGACTCAGTTGGCAGAGTTTATCAGAGATTTCTGTAATCGTGCGGCTACCCAACCTATTTTTCAGTGACTTCCCTTTTATCCAGATATTCAGCAGTTTTCTGGTTACTCCGAGACAACATGAATGCATGTAGTCTGAGGGAAACATTGTTACCATTTTCACCACAGATGCTAGGGGAGACAGTGTTTGATTTAAGTGGTGGTCCTCATCAACCATTGAGTTGAAGTCTTCATCACTTCTCAGTTTCGCATTAACTTCCGGGAAAACCATTTTGCCTTGCCATTCACCCACTTGAACACACTTATCACAGCCAGAGTAACCATTGTGGCCCTTTATGTTTTTGAGAGAGGCTCGGGCAGGGGCATCACACACAAACGAACCAACTTTAATCAGTATCTGCCGTCCATTGTGCCAAATACCTTTCTCTAGGATCTCTTTCAGCTCTGCTATGAATGGCCCCAAATACTCAAACACACTTTTTGGCTTACCAGCACCACAAAAGAGGCCCACAAGAAATGGCGACCTGGTAGGATCCACATTCACTGTGGCAAGAATTGGCCAGAATTGCAGTTTACTACTCTTAAACAGTGGCAGTCCATCCACATTGAACTGCAGCCACAAAGTGTTACCAGAGAAGGTCAAAGCTTTGTCTTGACATCAGCCCTGTGGCTAGCCCACAATGGTGATATTCCCCGCCTTCCATCTCCTGAGTTGGTACTTCAGCTCGCGTCCTAAGAACTGTCCGAGCATCTTTGGGCAATTTTGGGTGAAACACGCGCAAAATGCTCAAAAGTGCAGTCAGAGCCACTAGAGAGACTGAAAATTTTGAAGCCCAATACCTCAAACTAATCAACAAAAACTCAAGGCTGGGTTCCTCCTCATGTTCTGAATCTGAGTCATTATCATTTACAGTGTCCATTGGCTCATGGGTCTCGTTATCGAGTGAATTTGGCTCATTTTCCCAATCCTCACATATGGGTACATCCTCTGTACCTGGGCCAGAATTTTCTGGGGAAAGAGAGAAAAAAGGGAGAGTACAGTGTTAGCAAACAGCATTTCACTCACTTGTGCAGCAAAGCATATGATAACAGTATGTTAAATTATCTGTATGAGAAACAGTTGGGCACCTAATATTTTTAGACTATTACTTTAATTTCATTTTCTATTACTTTCTGCTGTTTTTAGAACATAATGTTATGTGAATTGTTTGCACAGACAGTAGCATAACATTACTGTGATTAATGTCCATAATACTTGTAATAGGCTTGTAATAGGCTACGAGTTCATTTCTGGCTAGCTGCTGAGCTAATCGGCCCGGACCTTTAGCTCAGCGGCTTCGCACCGATGCTCTCAAGCCGGACAGAGGGACGTTGATTAGAAGGTCGCGAGTTCGAGCGAACTGTCGCAGGATGACCTCGGTCACACATGCAGTGTTTCATTCAAAATCGACATTCCGCCTTGATCGCTGATCCTAGGTAAAGGGACTAGGATCTACATTGCAGTGCAACACAATTGTATTAAGTGGGCAATGTATTAAGTGTTAAGTGTTACAGCCAGGGCCGTAACTACCATTGAGGACACCGAGGTCATGTCCTTGGCATTTTTTTCCCACGGTATTTTTTTTTTTTCACTCAGAAATGTGAAATTAATACATGATGAAAATCGTTCTGACTTTGATCGGTGGAAAATTCTAAATTCAGCTTGCATCCCCCTGTTCTCATTTGTTTGTCTAAAAATAAAGTCCACATAATCATTTTTAAACGAAGCTGAAATATCCGACATTGGAAACATTTCATATTAGGCAGCCTCGCGATAGTCAGCTAAGCACCACGGGATATACAAGAGCTGAGAAGTGTCTCATCAAGGTCCGACTCCGCAGCCAGTCAGTTTGTCAATTAGTCGTGGAATCTGAAAATTGACATAAGATGAAGAAGTCTACTACACTAAAACAAACCAAACTCAGCTCTGGAAAGTCAACAAGTGAGAGAAAAAGAAAGAGGGAAGAAGGTGAGTTAATTTTGCCAGTCACTGACAGTTATGTGCCGGAATGCTTATGATCATTAACAGTGCAATTTTAATTAGCATTTCAAGCAACAACAGTCGAAGCCACTTAGCTAGATAGGATTTTCGTTTTCCAGGCGGCACAAACTCTTTTATTCTCTCTCTCGATTTGATTTGGTGCGTTTCAGATCAGAAAAGGCTGGACAGTCGTGACCTGTTGTTTATGAAGTTATTGGGTGCTGACGAGACTTGAGCTATTTTGCTAACTTACCAGACTATAGGCTAACGTGAACACAAGACACTATTGTTTTGATCATTGGTTGTATTTTCGAACGGAAATGAAAACGGGTAGCAAACTTTTATGTTCACATTTTATTTACAACATGATGTACCACCTCTGACTGCTTTCTGTCAGAGTTTGTTTCTTTCGAGTTTGTTGACGGTGCAGTGGCTGGCTGCTTTATGTCCCGGGGCTCCCTCATGCCTGTGTTACCTTCTGGCTCTCTCCTTTTAGTTATGCTGTCATAGTTAGTTGCCGGAGTCCCTGCTTGTACTCGGTGCAATATGTATACTGTTCCTACTTATTCAGGTGACATTGGGCATACCTAACCACCTGTGTTTTCTTTCTCTCCCCCCCACTCCAAATCTGTCCCTCTGAGTTACATGGAGTCAACAGGAAATCTTTTGGTGGAGACGGTGGGGACCTCGACTGGCTATCGTAGCCTGCAGGGAATCGGCCGTCAGACATTCTGTCGCATGTCCCAGACCTGGTGAAATGTAACTGAATTGTCTTGGCCAGGCCTAAGGGTCCCATCTGCATCATCATTGCTGAGGAGTGTGCTCCCATCACCCAATCAAGCATCCAGCCAGAGCAGGTCATGATATATTTTTTTTACCATATTAACATGCCATTGTGTGTCATGCCTGATGTAAAGACTCTCGTCTCTGCGAGCCTACCACACAGATTTAATACTTGTCATTTTTAGGGCATACCTAACAACATGTTTTCTTTGTCTCTCTCTCTCTCTCCCCCCCCCCCCCCCCATCTGTCCCTCTGAGTTACATGTTGATCCTGGGATTGAGATGCTGGCCTCTTCTGCCCCTCAGACCTGCTTGATCCATCCTGGTGCCCTGTGTCTGGTCGGAGTTTTATCGCCCCACTCCTGTGAAGGACGGCCCCATGAGGACAGTTGAGGGTTATACCTGTTAAAACTATTAATATTATAGTCAGGCTGTCTGTTGTTGCCCAAATGAGGATGGGTTCCCTTTTGAGTCTGGTTCCTCTCGAGGTTTCTTCCTCATGTCGTCTGAGGGAGTTTTTCCTTGCCACCGTCGCCACAGGCTTGCTCATTGGGGATAGATTAGGGATAAAATTAGCTCATGTTTTAAGTCGTTCAAATTCTGTAAAGCTGCTTTGCGACAATGTTTATTGTTAAAAGCGCTGTACAAATAAACTTGATTTGATTTTCTGTCAATCATGAAGAGCCCAGCCACGTTCACAGCTCCTCCTCCGATCACCAATAATAATAATAGTAGTGATGATGATAATAATAATAATAATAATAGCTTTAAAATCAAATAGAGTCGGGGGCGTCGTGACTCAGGTGGTTAAGGCGCCATACCATGAATGCGGGCGACCCGGGTTCGATTCCGGCCTGAGGTCATTTCCCGATCCCTTCCCGTCTCTCTCTCCTGCTCATTTCCTGTCTCTACACTGTCCTATCCAATAAAGGTGCAAAAAGCCCAAAAAAATATCTTTAAATAAAATCAAATAGAGGACACTGGAGAGGGTGAGGATCAGCGAGTTGAAGAGAGAGCCAGGAGAGGAAGAGAAGGGAAGAGCAGACACTAACTCACTCACTCTCTCTCTCACACACACACAAAATACTTTTGTGATCGTGCAGTTTTGAAATTGTTAAAATAAACATGTTCACCTACCGGTACATGTTCATTTCCTTGTTGGGCTTGTGATTTTGACTCGTTTCCAAAATGTATGAAAAGTCACCATATTATGACTTTTTTTTTTGGCAAATAAGATGTATCGCAATGTTTGACCTCGGTATTTGAAAAATCCTGGCTACTGCCCTGGTTACAGCAACTATGACACCAGTGAAGTCATTGAGCTAACTAGAACCTGCAGTTTATCAAGCTTGCTAGCAGGCTAGCCTACTTGACAGCTTGCGTTGCTGATCGGAGTTGATCGGAGGAAATCGGCCGTGACAGCACGCTGTGGCAGTCTATGTATCGCGTGAACTATGTGTAAGGATTAAATGCTGAAAGTGCTGCTTACCTGTAATTGATCCCGGATCCGAGAACGGGTGCCTGTGCGCTGCTGCCGGTCTTTGTCTCACACTGTCCCCTGTCCCGTTCAACAATGATCGATGACTTTTCAATCATCTTTCCCGGTCAACTATATATCGATGGCTTTTCGACCATACGTGATTTCCCGGTCAACACAAAATCAATGACTTTTCAACATGACTGTTATCACCCGGTAAACCAAATATCAATTATACA
The DNA here is from genome assembly GCF_027579695.1 of Neoarius graeffei. NCBI lineage: Eukaryota > Metazoa > Chordata > Actinopteri > Siluriformes > Ariidae > Neoarius > Neoarius graeffei. Next base: position 81,605,113 of record NC_083570.1, on the reverse strand, counting down.
TCAATCATAATAAGGACGACTATGAATCAATGTTGTTTCAATATCACTGCTGTCAACTTTATTTTAGGTCGGGTTACATCGGTTTAACAATGGTGATTCAACATCTATTTTGCATCAAGATTTCAATGTCGACTATTCTGATGATTCAAATGGAAAATCAATATCTATTCAATGTCAGCTTGCTATCTGGGTAGGATACTTCATTGATCCTGCGCAGTACCTTGTATAGGCCAATGTAACATGCCTGTAGTTTCTTACACATGATAGGTTTCCTTAGATCCCTTGTGGAGACCCACACCCAATCTCCTGGAGCATATTCTGGGTTCCCACTTCTGTATTTATCTGCATATTGTTTATACTTGGCATTTACTAGTTCCAACCTCTGGTGAACCTCCTCCCACACCTGCTGGCTTCTTTTGAACCAGGTGTCGACTGCCAGTAACTGGGTGGGTGTGTCATCCCATAGGAACAGGGGGGTTGATAGCCAAGTAGGCACTGGAATGGTATCAACTGAGTAGCAGAGTGCTTGAGCGAGTTCTGTGCATACTCAGCCCATAGGAGAAACTGTGTCCAGTCCTTCTGATTTCTCATGCAGAATATTCTCAGGAAACAACCCACCTCCTGATTGGCACATTCCACCTGGCCATTGGACTGTGGGTGGTATCCGAATGTGAGGCTTACTGATACCCCTAATCTCTCCATAAAACTGGACCAAAGCTGGGAGATTAATTGAGGACTCTGGTCACTTATTATGTCCTCAGGGATACCAAAATAGCAGAAGACATAATTAAACATTAGTTCAGCTGTTTGGAAAGCAGTGGGTAGGCCAGGTAGTGGGATGAGTCGCAGCGCTTTGGAGAATCTGTCAATGATGACTGTGTTACCTTGTGATGGTGGTGAATCCATGATGAAGTCCATGGCTATGTGTAACCAGGGTCTCTGCGGTACTGGGAGAGGGCATAGTTACCCAGCAGATGGGGCACGTGGTACCTTGGCCTGGGGGCACATTGAATATGAGGAGACAAAATGATTAATGTCAGAGATCATGTTCTCCCATCAATACTTGTTCCTGATGAGTTGGTATGTGCGATGACTGCTGGGATGACCAGTGGTGGGGGAAGAGTGGGCCCATGTGATGAGCTTCCCTCTGAATTCAGGTGGGACATGTAGGAGTCCAGGTGGGCAGTTCTTGGGAGGGTTTGAGGATTGTGACTGTTGGACCTCTGTATCAATGTCCCAAATAAAGGCTTGTACAAAACATTCTGGTGGTAGTATGGGAGTTGGTTCAGAGGTATGGGATGAGGGTTTATGGATTCTAGAGATAGCATCAGCTTTAGTATTTCTGGAACTGAGGCAGTAGGATATTGTGAATTGGAACCAAGTGAAAAACAGGGCCCACCTGGCTTGCCGTAGGTTTAGACGTTTTGTGGCCTTCAGGTCTTCTAAGTTTTTATGGTCGGTTAGGATCATGAATGGGTGTGTGGCACCTTCCAGCCAGTGTCTCCACTCTTCCAAAGCTAGTTTAATGGCTAGGCGCTCTCGATTACCAAAGTTGTAGTTCCTCACTGTAGGTGTGAGCTTCTTGGAAAAAAAGGCAACCAGGTGCGATTTGGGCTTCTCCCTGAAGCGCTGAGAGAGCACCCCTCCTACTCCTGTTTTGGATGCATCTATCTCTACAGTGAATGGCTTGGTAGGATCTGGAGATTGTAAAATGGGAGCAGAGGTGAATGCTGCCTTGACTCAGTTGAAAGCCTCCTCAGTTGCTGGGTTCCACTGGAGATGCCATGGTCTGTTCTTTAACAGAGAGGTTGGGGGCAGTGATGGTACTGAAGTCCCAAATGAAGCTCTGGTAAAAGTTTGCAAAGCCAAAGAAGCATTGCAGTTCCTTCACTGATGTGGGTGTGGGCCATGATGTGACTGCTGAGACCTTTACCTAGTCCTTGCTTACTCCCTCAGGACTGATTATGTACCCTAGGAAAGAGATCTGGTTAACATGAAATTCGTACTTCTCTGCCTTGACAAAGAGGTGGTTCTCGAGCAGGTGGGATAGTACAGATCTGACAAATTCTAAATGACTGTCCTTATCTGGGGAGTAAATCAAGATATTGTCAATGTAAGCAATAATGAATTTCCCCAACATGTCCCTGAAGATGTCATCTATCACATACTGGAAGATGCTTGGCACTGAAGAAAGGCCATAAGACATAACCAAGTATTCAAAATGGCTGGCGGTGGTGCTAAAAACCGTCTTCCATTCATCCCCCTCTTGAAATCATACCAGGTTGTATGCACTGCGAAGGTCCAGTCTGGAAAAGATTTTTACTGACCTTAATTATTCCAAGGCTGAAGACACCAGAGGGAGCTGCCCAGTAAAAGGCTCTGCCCACCAGTAGATGTGGGGATACAGGTGGGCGTCTTTATACACACTTCCCCTGCTGTTAGGCTGACATTGACTGTTGAGATTTCGTTCCAGATTAAGGTCCAGTCTGTTCAAGCCCTCATTGATTCCAGTGCAGACCAGAGCTTTATCAAGACTTCCTCAGTGGAAGAAATGGGCACCCCTTTGCATCAGCTAGATTGCCCCCTTGTCACCAAAGCTCTGAATGGGGCTGAACTCAGCCCCATTTCTTGTGTCTCTGACCCTGTTACTTTGAAGGTTTCTGGTAATCACGTTGAATCAATTTCGTTCTACGCCATGAACAACTCCATAGAGTTTATTGTCCTGGGTCTTCCCTGGTTATGCCTCCACAACCCCCAACTGGAGTGATGGGATCATTCTCTCTTGGAGTACTCATTGCCTGGCCTCCTGCCAATCATCTGCTCAGACTCCTCTGGTTCCTCTTGGCACCAGTCCTGATGAGACTATTGATCTTTCTAATGTGCCTCTCGAATATCTGGACCTTCATGTGGTGTTCAGTAAGGCTCACACTACCTCTCTTCCTCCACACCAACCCTATGATTGTGCCAAAGAACTGTTATCTGGAACCACACCTCCCAGGGGTCATATCTACTCTCTTTCCCCTTTGGAGCAGAAGGCCATGGACAAATATATCTCTGAGTCTCTAGCCACTGGCATCATTTACCCATCATCCTCTCCAGTTGGAGTAGGGTTCTTTTTTGTGGAAAAGAAAGACAAGTCCCTCAGGCCCTGCATTGACTATTGGGGACTTAATGCTAGCACTGTCAGGAACCACTATCCCCTATCACTCATATCCACTGCCTTCGAATTACTTCAGGGGACTCAGTTTTTTACCAAGCTAGACCTCCGTAATGCTTACCACCTAGTATGAATAAGAAAAGGAGACGATCGGAAGACAGCATTTAATACTCCTACGGGCCACTATGAATATCTGGTTCTTCTCTTTGAGCTCACTAATGCCCCTTTTGTCTTTCAAGCCCTGATCAACGATATCTTACGAGATTCCATTAACCAGTTTGTCTATGTTTACCTCGATGATATCCTCATCTTCTCCCCCACATTGGAGAGCCATCAGCCCCACATCCTGCAACATCTTTTAGAGAACCAACTCTTCACCAAAGCAGAAAAGTGCAAGTTTCCCAAGTGCACTGTGTCCTTCTTGGGCTTTGTGATTTCCCCTGGGGTGGTCCAAATGGACCCCAACAAGGTCAAGGCTGTCCTTGAGTGGCCTGTTCCCTCTTCCAGTAAGGAGCTGCAGCGCTTTTTGGGGTTTGCTAACTTTATCGAAGGTTCATCAAGAACCTTTATTTATTGGTAAATAAACAGTTCCGCTGTTTCTTTAGTTGAAGGCAGCTTAGGGAAGGAAACAAAGTGAGCCACCTTAGAGAAGCGATCAACGATTGTCATGATGCAAGTATTGCTGCTCCTCTGACTGAACTCACATCTTCCAAGCACCCCTTCTCTTGGGCTGACCACGCTGAGAAAGTTTTCTCTTCTCTTAAGAGCAGATTCACCACAGCACCAGTTCTCATCATCCCAGACTCTGTCACTCAGTTCATTCTCAAAGTGGATGCCTCTCACACTGGTGTCGGGGCTGTTCTGTCCCAGAGGCCAGCTAAGGATAAGATACACCCCTGCGCATTCTTTTCTCATCGCATAACCCCAGCCGAATGCAACTTTGGTATTGGGGATTACGAATTGCTAGCTATCAAGCTGGCCCTAGAAGAATGGAGGCATTGGTTGGAGGGGACTGAGATTCCATTTATCATTTGGACAGACCATAAAAAGTACCTCAGGACTGCCAAACATCTCAACACATGCCAAAGCAGATGGTCACTGTTTTTCTCCCACTTCAACTTTGTGCTCTCCTTTAGATCTGGCTCTAAGAACATCAAACCAGATGCTCTTTCCAGGCAGTTTTCTCTGGACTCTCGGCAAGACACCACTGAGCCCATCCTCCCTGCCCATTGCCTTGTGGCCACCGTCCGACTTGACATAGAAACTACTGTCCAAAATGCCCTGTCCAGCAATCCAGGACCAGACAATGGTCCACCCAACTATCTGTATGTGCCCCCTTGTGTGTGCTCCCAAGTACTTCAGTGGGGGCACAACTCCCATCTAGCCTGTCACCCTGGGGCAGCCCAGGCCCTTGCCATCCTCAGGCAATGCTTCTGTTGGCCAACCATGTGGCAAGTCATTAGGACCTTTGTGGCAGCCTGTGACATCTGTCTCAGGAACAAGACTAGCAAGCAACCTGCTGCCAGACTATTAATATCCCTACTTGTACCTCACCATCCTTGGTCCCACGTTGTGGTGGATTTTGTCACTGGCCTCTCCAGCTCCAAGGGCAATACTTGCATCATGACAATCGTTGATCGCTTCTCTAAGGTGGCTCACTTTGTTTCCTTCCCTAAGCTGCCTTCAACTAAAGAAACAGTGGAACTGTTTATTTACCAATGTGTTTCGGATTCATGGTCTGCCTATGGACATTGTGTCCAACAGAGGCCCCCAGATCTCTGGCCACTTCTGGAAAGAGTTCTGCAAGCTCATTAGGGCCACCCCCAGCCTCTTCTTGGGTTACCACCCCCAGACTAATGGGTAGACAGAGTGCACCAAACAGAAGCTGGAGGTTGCTCTTTTAGTGCCTAATGTCTGGTGATTCATCTCCATGGAACAAGGCACTCCCTTGGATTGAATACACCCAGAACAGCCTTCACTCATCATCCACCAAGCTGATCCCCTTCTAGTGTTGCCTCGGTTACCAGCCCCCTCTTTTCCCCAAACAGGAGGAGAAGGCATCTGTTCCTTCAGCCCAAGCCTTTGTCGAACACTGTCATGGTGATCTGCTGCAAGGAGTGTCTAAACGCAGGCTCACATGATTGACAGCTGCCTCCGCTACTCTCTGCAACGCTGAATTGCAGTGCTATGCTGCCGGCACACAGCTTGGCAGCACACTGCGCTGAACAGGTGAAGCCAATCACAACGCTAATTAGCAGGGCAGCGGTCTTTCTAGAAAAATAGGTGGAGTTGGCGTTCAGTCGTTCAGTTTGTAACGAAGCAGCAGCACAGCAGCTGCAAAGGGAATTCGCTACTAACACAAACTTTACAGCACATTGGGGAAAAAAAGGACAATAAAGGCTACCGGTAAGCCCACTGAACTTTTATCTGCAAATGCAAACGCTGCGCTCGCAGTAATCCATGGGCATGAGAAATGTTTGTTCCTTACCTGTGTTTGGTTTAATGGTTTAAACTTCTCAATCGCCAATGCAGTCAGGCAGAACTCTGGCGTTTGCATGTTTAGTAAACTTATAGCTTGCTGGTAGTTGCTAATGTGTGTCCTTCATTTCATTACATTAGTTTAATTTCATTAGTTTCCTTTCTCAGTGGCGTGCAGTAAATATTTTCAGTTAAAGTGCACAAACTGCCTGTTAAAGGGCTAACGGTTAAAATGGTTAGAAGTAAATGGTTCTTAGTTTAGAACTGGTTTTCTGTTCATTTATGTTTGCTTAGTGAAATATTGACCTGGTTGAATGTTTTTGTTCAGTAACATATTGACCAGAGTGATTAAAAAAGGTTAAAACTGCCTGGTTTATAAATAATGTAAATGGTTAAAATATACTTAACTTACCTTATACTCACCTTGTTGCCTAATTAACTTGGGCTTTGTTGTGGGAAAACAGGCATTTATTCATACATGCTGAGTGTAAATAATGAATCATTGAACAGTGGACTTTTGTTAATCATTTTATTTTTATGTTTAAAGTTTTTTCACCTTCTTCTTCTTCTTCTGCTTCTACTTTTCTTCTGAAAATCAATAAAAACACAAGACGAGTGGAATCCTGAGTCCGAGTCCTTCCCTCTCAAGTGTGGGAAACTCATGATGCTCATACACTTGACAGTGAAAAACCGCGTGACCAAGAAGCAAGACTCCACTCGTGCCACAACCCAATAGAGAGGGAAGACACTTCACCTGGGGGCCTGGAGGATAAAACTTGAAGTCACCTATGGCGAAGTCATTAGAAGAACTGAAAACAGAGCAAACCACCGCCAAAAGACTTTTCTCCTGTCTTGCTAACTGCATTACAAGAACACACTCCGAGATGACTGTGGAGGAGCTAAAGCAAAACTTCAACAAGCTTACAGCAGAGAGCTCGAGAGTCATGGAGGCGAATGAAGAGATCGAGGCCACCTATATGGCAGAAGCAGCCACTGTAGAGGACCTGGGCGCCGAGAAAAAAGCCGACCTGGAGAAGACAGAAGCATACTGTAAGCAGAGGACTAAAGAAGCAAAGCTCCTAATTCAACAAACACTCTTGTATGGGGAGAAAGAGTTGCCCCTTGCCTTACACATCGCTGAAACTGACTGCAAGAACGTCTCCTCTGCCCAGCTTGACGTGACTTTGGAGGCATGCTGAAGCACTTCGAGATGTTGGTGCTGAAAGCAAAAGAAGCACACTGTGACTGGAACCGCTGGGCTCCCACTGCAGAGCAAAGAGACTTTGATCACCGCATGACAGAGCTCGAAGTGCAACTTCCCCGGCTGGTGTCGCGCAAGGCTGCCTTCATCAAAGCTGCAAAAATCAAGACAGACTCTGAAGAGCCCGCTGTCCACCGTACAGCTCCAGTGCCAGCAATAAAGTTGAGAGCCGCAGCCCTTCCAAAGTTTGCTGGCAACCAGCAAAGTTACTACAGGTGGAAGAAGGAGTGGGAAGCTCTACAGAAGCAGGGTGACCCGACAGGGTCTAGAGAGGTCAAGAAATTCCAGCTGCTCGATAGCATCAACGAAAAGGTGGCCGGAAACCTACACCTGTCGACCTACAGCTCCTCAAACGAAATCTTCAGAGTCCTGGATAACCGGTTTGGGAACCAAGCCAACATCGCTCTTGAGATCATTGAAGATCTACAAGCAACTCCTCCAGTCAAAGCCGGCCAGCCAAGAAAAGTCATTGAGCTCATCCAAACAGTGGAAAAAGCTCTCTACGACTTAAGTGAATTGGACAATGCCGAGGCCATAAAGAACCCCATTGTGACCAGATCCACTGAGGGCAAGCTTCCAGAAACTTTAAAGAAAGACTGGCTCACCTATGCTGCTGACGTGAGTAATGCTGTGGACCATCACAACCGCTTTGACAAGCTGCTGGCTTACCTAAAGTCACAGGAAGCCATATATGAGCAACTTGACCAGCTGAAAGATGGCGTTGAACCTGTCAAGGACAAGACCAAGTTCTTGAAGCAAGCCAGAACAAAAGCAACCAACAGTCCGGCAGCGTCGTCCAACAGTGACGCAGCAGGCTGCATCGTCTGTGGTGACCCAAAGCACAGAAGAAAATTGTACTTCTGCAGAAAGTTAGAACCAACCTAAAGCCATAGGAGAAGAGGGATGCAGCACAACAACTCGGTGCCTGCAAAAGATGCCTCGAAGTCCACACTGGTGAAAGCTGCAAGAAAACCACTTATCTGTGCGGGAATCCAGAATGCAAAGACCAACACCACTACCTCCTCTGTCCAGTTGCCAGACCCCAGTCCCAAAGAACACCCAAGTTCAGTCCAGTGAAGGCTGAGGGCAGAAGACTCACTGACACCCAGGAGCAGTTCCTCTCCAAACTCACACCAGAGCTGGCACAGCAGTGTCAAGATGCCTTCTGCAACATAGCATCCAGGGCATTCAACTCCAGTGCTGCTGAGAGAGGTCTTCTAGATGAACACTGCCTCACTGAGTACCCAGTCATCCTAATGCTCCTCAATGTCACTGCCAATGACGGACAGAGTGTCGGGACCCTCATCGACCTGGCATCAGACACAAACTACATAACGCACAAAGCTGCAAGCAAGTTGAACCTGAGAAGTGAAGACATTACACTGGTGGTTCATGGCGTTGGAGAGATGAAGGTGTCTGTTGCAACCAAGCGCTACTTGCTTAAGATACACATCAGCACCCCAAGAGGGACACTCAAAGCACACCAACTCATCTGCTATGGACTTGACAAAATAGCAGAAGTCCACAGACATGTCCTGGCAGAAAAACTGCAGAAAATCTTCTCAGACATCTCCCTGGAAGATCTGGCAAGACCAAAGGAGATCCAACTCCTCATCAGCCACAAAGAAGGGCAGTTGGTACCCCAGAAGGTTCATTCCGACCTGGTGCTCTGGGATGGCCTGCTTGGCAAGACCATTGGAGGCACGCACCCAGACCTCTTTGAAGAAGTCACCTTAACGGCCCACACCTCCAAGACTCACTTCGCAAGATCCATGCGCACTGCAGCTGTCAGATACATCAAACTCACTTGCAAAGTCCCAGTCTCCTGCCAGTCTCCCAGACATCCCAGTTCCCAGTCCAACACAGCCACTAGCAACAGAGATTTCCTAAAGTGGTGGAAATGGGAAAGAATTGGAGCAGCTTGTGAACCGAGATGCGGAGGATGTCGTTGCGGGAACTGTCAGCCTGGTGGGAAAGAAATGACGCTGGCCGAAGAAAGGGAGATGGAGATGGTGAGGGATGGCTTGACTTATGTGGCCGGAGACCACCACAGCTCTGAACCACACTGGCACACCAGGTATCCATGGAAAGAAGACCCAGCATCTCTTCCCAACAACAAGAGAGCAGTTGAAGCCACGTTCCGCAGAACTGAGAGGCAGCTGGCGAAGGAACCGGAGTGGAAAGTGGCCTACGTCTCAAGTCCACGAAATGGTGAGCTGCAGAGCTGCAGTAAAGCTGTCCAAAGAGGTTCTGCAGAGCTGGACCGGGCTAGTGTGGTATATAAGTCACCTGATAGCCCCAAATCCACATTCAGTCTCCACCCCAGTGAGACTGGTATGGAACAGCAGCCAGAAGTACAGTGGCCTCAGCCTAAACGACATCCTGATCAAAGGCCCTGACGTCCTGAACCCAATCAGAGGTGTCCTGCTGAGGTTCCACGCTGGTGTCTTCGCAGCTTTAGGGGACATCTGCAAAATGTATAACTCTATCTGGCTTGAGGAAAGAGAAGTCCACCTGCATAGATTTCTGTGGCATGACACAGAAGATGCAGAGATCAAAGAATTCACCATAACAAGAGTCAACATCGGTGACAAACCTGCTGGTTGCATAGCCCAAGTTGCCATGCGAGAGACCGCCAGCCTGCCTTCATTCAACCATTTCAAAGAGGAGAGATGTGTCCTCAAAGAGGATGCCTATGTCGATGACATATTGACTTCCCACAACAACCTCGACCACCTGAAATGCCTCACATCCAACACTGAGCAAATCCTTCAAGCAGGAGGGTTCTCCATGAAGCCCTGGATCTACTCGGATCAAAGTGGGAGGAGCAAGTCGAGAGGTGAGAAGATTGAGTCAAACACCATGATCCTGCCAAACCAACTCACTGAAGAGGATAACAAAGCCCTGGGCCTCGGCTACACCATCGACGATGACAAGTTACATGTCATGGTTGCGGTGAACTTCTCCAAGAAGAAGAAGAAAATGCACCTTGGCCAGGACTTGTTGAAAGAACAAGTGAGGGAACAAACCCCCGACCCACTCACCAGAAGAGAGCTGTTAAGCCAAGTCTCTGGTCTCTATGACCCTCTCGGCCTTGTGGCCCCAGCAAAACAGAAGGGAGCCATCCTGATCCGCAGGGCCTTCCAAGAGGCAAAAGTCATGTACTGCGTAGAAGACACCTGGGATGCCGCCTTGTCCAGAGATCTCAGAGACGATGCCATAAAGCTCCTCAAAGAGTACGCTGAGCCAAGTCAGATTCCCCAGAGCTCTCACACCGCCAGATCCAGCTGAAAGACCATGTGCAATCACCTTCTCTGATGGCAATGAGCATGCATATGGTGCCGTGCTGTACCTGCGTTGGAGCTGCAGCCATGGTGTTGTCGTAAGGCTAGTCGAGGCCAAGGCTAAGCTGACCCCCCTCAACCACAAAGGTGACCCTGTGCAAGCAGAAATGTGTGGAGCAGTCTTTGCAGCACGGCTGAAGAACTATTTCCAAAAGCACTGCCGAATCGAGGTCAAGAGGTGGTATCATCTAATCGACAGCCAGACCATCTTGGGTGCCATACAGCGTGAAAGTTATGGATACCAAACCTTCTACGCAAACAGAATTGGTGAGATCCAGAGCAGCACTGACATCCGAGATTGGTGGTGGATTCCAGGTGCTGAGAACATTGCAGACATTATCACCCAAGGGGCTAGTCCTGATGACCTAATCGAAAAATCCGAGTGGCAGTCCGGTCCGCAGTTCCTTCAGCTTCCTGAGGGTGAGTGGCCAAAAAAGTGAGCGAAAGATGTTGCTGCACAGGCAAGAGACAACGTCACAAAAATGCAGAAGAAAACATTCACTGCTGTACTCACCCGAAGTCAGCTGAAGGCACAAAGCCCAATTGCAGTCCAGGACGAAGCACAATCCAAGTCCAGAAACCCACCACCGACAGTAGCAGCAGTCCAAAATTTATTGGACAAAAGGCGCTTCAGCAGTCTAAGACGGCTGGTCGGGATGGTTGCATGGACTTGGAGGGCGGCTAAGAAGTTCTTGCATGCCAAGACGGGAGATGAAGCAAAGTGGGAGGCAATACCTTCATCTGGCGTCATCACTGTCAGTGAAAGGAAAAATTTGTTCCTGAAACTATGTCTGGCAGTGCAAGAAGGTGTGAACTTCCCAAACACAACTACTGACAGGCTTGTTGTATACAAAGACCAAGTAACTGGGATCCTGATGTGTGGAGGGCGGATACAGGCCTTCAAAGAGGACCATAAAGCTGTTCCCCTGCTACCATACCAAGCCTGGGTCTCCACTCTCCTGGCCCATGAAGCACACAGTGAGGGACATGATGGAGTGGCAGGAACATTGCTGCAGATGCGAAAGAGAGCCTGGGTGATCAGAAGAAGAATTCTGGCCCAAAAAGTTGTCGACAGCTGCATCATCTGCAAAAAGGAAAGAGCAAAAACCTGTCAGCAAATCATGGGTGACTTACCTGAAGAGTGTCAATCCAGCTGCGCCATTCCAGTTCACATCCGTCGACCTATTCGGACCATATCAAGTGAAGGATGACGTCAAAAGGAGAGCAAGCACGAAAGTATGGGGCGTACTATTCTGCTGTATGTCAAGCCGAGCCATCCATGTCGAACTGGCAAACACTCTAACAGAGAGCTTCCTCCTTGCTTACCAGAGGTTCACTTCTGTCTGTGGTTATCTGCAGAAGATCTGGTCCGATCCTGGAGCAAACTTCATTGAAGCGAAACCTGTCCTGGAAGAAATGTATACTTACCTGAGACAACTGAACAAAGAATCACTTGAGTATGCTGCCAAAAACGGTACCTGCTGGATGTGGAAAATCCTTCCAGCTGACTCACCCCACCGGAATGGTGCTGCCGAAGCTGCTGTCAAGGTCACCAAAAGAGCTCTGCAAAGCCTTGGTGGCAGAGGAGGCCTTACCTTCAGTGAGTTCCTGATAGTGCTTAAGCTAGCCGCTAACCTTGCCAATGAAAGGCCAATCGATGGCAGAGTTCAGAGCCATGAGGACCGCATCAACTACGTAACCCCAAATACACTGCTTGGCCAAGCCACACAAACTGGAGACTTCAAAACAGTAGACTACACCACCTACCCCTTCAAGAGACTGCAAGAAATGCAAACACAAGTTAGCCACTTCTGGAGGTCCTGGAGCCAACTTGCAGGTCCGAACCTGTTCATCCACAGCAAGTGGCACACTGCAAAAAGAAATGTTGCCGTCAGAGACATAGTGTGGCTCTGTGACCAAAACGCACTGAGGGGGCAATTCAAGCTTGCAAGAGTGGTCAGCGTGAATGCAGACTCCAAAGGCATTGTCCGGGATGTCCATGTGAAAGTCCCCCCAGGTGGATGTGCTCAGGTGAAGACTCCAAAACCAACCAAAAAGTCCTGGGACCTGCAGGGTACCACACTGCATCGGGATGTGCGATGCCTCATCGTCCTCCTCCCAGTGGAGGAACAAATCAGCAGAGACCAGCTCGCCTGATGGGTGTAATCTTCCCGTGTCACGCCACGCCAAGATCAAGTGGGAGGTGTCGCGGCGATCTGCCGCAAGGAGTGTCTGAACGCAGGCTCACATGATTGACAGCTGCCTCCACTACTCTCTGCAATGCTGAATCGCAGTGCTATGCTGCCAGCGCACGGCTTGGCAGCACGCTGCGCTGAACAGGTGAAGCCAATCACAACGCTAATTTGCAGAGCAGCAGTCTTTCTAGAAAAATAGGCGGAGTTGGCGTTCAGTCGTTCAGTTTGTAACGAAGCAGCAGCACAGCAGTTGCAAAAGGAACTCGCTACTAACACAAACTTTACAGCACATCGGGGAAAAAAAGGACAATAAAGGCTACCGGTAAGCCCACTGAACTTTTATCTGCAAATGCAAACGCTGCACTCGCTGTAATCCATGGGCATGAGAAATGTTTGTTCCTTACCTGTGTTTGGTTTAATGGTTTAAACTTCTCAATCGCCAATGCAGTCAGGCAGAATCTCTGGCATTTGCATGTTTAGTAAACTTATAGCTTGCTGGTAGTTGCTAATGTGTGTCCTTCATTTCATTACATTAGTTTAATTTCATTAGTTTCCTTTCTCAGTGGCGTGCAGTAAATATTTTCAGTTAAAGTGCACAAACTGCCTGTTAAAGGGCTAATGGTTAAAATGGTTAGAAGTAAATGGTTCTTAGTTTAGAACTGGTTTTCTGTTCATTTATGTTTGTTTAGTGAAATATTGACCTGGTTGAATGTTTGTTTGTTCAGTAACATATTGACCAGAGTGATTTAAAAAAGGTTAAAACTGCCTGGTTTATAAATAATGTAAATGGTTAAAATATACTGAACTTACCTTGTTGCCTAATTAACTTGGGCTTTGTTGTGGGAAAACAGGCATTTATTCATACATGCTGAGTGTAAATAATGAATCATTGAACAATGGACTTTTGTTAATCATTTTATTTTTATGTTTAAAGGTTTTTCACCTTCTTCTTCTTCTTCTGCTTCTACTTTTCTTCTGAAAATCAATAAAAACACAAGACGAGTGGAATCCTGAGTCTGAGTCCTTCCCTCTCAAGTGTGGGAAACCCATGATGCTCATACACTTGAGTTTGGGCGTATGCCAGATGTAACCTATTACACGCCAATCATGCATCCAAAAGGATAGCAGATTGGCATCACAGGCTGATTCCTGTTTACCACCCAGGACAAAAGGTCATGCTGTCCACAGCAAAGCTCCCTTTCAGGGTCCCCTCATGCAAGCTGGCCCCCAGGTTTTTGGCCCCTTCCCCATTTCTAAGGTCATTAACCCCACAACTGTTAGATTGGCATTACCCGGGTCTATGAAGCAGCTCCACTCATCTTTTCATGTCTCTCAACTGAGACCCCTGGTCTCTAGCCCCTTGTCCCCCCCTTCCAAGACCCCTCCTCCTCCCAGGATCGTTGATGGAGGGGAGGCCTACACTGTCAGGAAACTACTAAAGGTCCATCGAAGAGGTCAGGGGCTACAGTATCTGTCGACTGGGAGGGCTATGGCCCAGAGGAGAGGTGTTGGGTGCTGGTGCGTTTCATCCTCGACCCTGTGTTCATCAGGGATTTCCACCACAAGGACCCAGGAGCCCTGTCTAGGATGCCCAGAGGTGTCCATAAGGGGGGTACTGTCATGAACCAGCCTGGAACTTCCAGATCCTAATCTGCACCTTTGTGCTCCACTCTGCATTTCCCCCCATTCTCCCCATGCTGTGTTAGCACACCTGCTACATGTTTGTCATCAGCCACTCTAGATAAACACACTGAGGCAATTCACCCAGCGTGGATAAATACTTGCTGTAAGTTTTGTCTAGCTCACTTTTGTGTTCATGCTCACACTGTTCCTGGACTTTGTTTATGTTTCTTGGATTACGAATTTGCCTGCCGTTTTTGGAACCTGTTGCTGAGACTCTGGCTTGGGACTTTGTTTATGTTTTTGGATTATGGTTTTGCCTGCCATTTTTTTGGGACTTGTGGCCATCACTCTGACCGGGGTCTTTATTATTTTTTCCAGCTCTGTTTTTCTCCCTGGGATTATTACCATCAGTCACTTTGACCTCACTCTGTCTTCCTAGATTTCATTGAGTGGGTTTTGGACTGTGCTGCTGCACCTGTCACCTGCCTGCCCTCCTCTGGAGCCCACTCTTCAGGTATGCTTCTGCTCATTCTCTGTATTTGCACATTACTGTAGGTCCTTTCTGTTTTTGTGACCTCTGGGTTGTGACAGTGGGTTATTCGAAGTGGCAACATCTAACTTCTGATGTCATCTAAAACCTGATTGATTTAAATTAATTTATGGGAATAGTCAAGTTTATTTGTATAGCACTTTTAACAATAAGTATTGTCGCAAAGCAGCTTTACACAATTTGAACGACTTAAAACATAAGCTAATTTTATCCCTAATCTATCCCCAATGAGCAAGCCTGTGGCGATGGTGGCAAGGAAAAACGCACTCAGACGACATGAGGAAGAAACCTCGAGAGGACCCAGACTCAAAAGGAAACCCATCCTCATTTGGGCAACAACAGACAGCATGACCATAATAACAGTTTTAACAAGAAGTCAGTTTTGTTGATGTTATAAACTCTTCACTGATGGAAACTTGAGTGCAAAACTGTTCATGACAACTGCAGTCCTAAAGTTAGCAAGTCAACTGTAGTCTTCAGCCATAAAAGCATTACTGTAAGAGTCCAGAGCGTCCTCCAAGTGTGACTTTCAACTGTCCTCATGGGGCCGTCCTCCACAGGAGCGATGCAATGAGACTCCAACCAGACACAGGGCACCAGGATGGATCAGGCAGGTCCGAGGAGCAGAAGAGGTCAGCATCTCGATCCCAGGACCAACATGTAACTCAGAGGGACAGATTTGGGGGGAGGGGGAGAGAGAGGGAGAGAAAACACAGGTTGTTAGGTATGCCCAATGTCACCTGAATAAGCAGGAACAGTACACATATTGCACTGAGTATAAGCAGGGACTCCAGCAACTAACTATGACAGCATAACTAAAAGGGGAGAGCCAGAAGGTAACACAGGCATGAGGGAGCCCCAGGACATAAAGCAGCCAGCCACTACACCATCAACAAACTCGAGTGAGCAAGCGAGTGGGGACTGACAGCATCCATACATCCCAGTTTACCAAAACACTCTAAGTCTGAGGACCCTCCAGATCTAGACCTTTACCTCATAAACACCATTAATAAAAGGCTTGACTAAACAGATATGTTTTCAACCTAGACTTAAACACTGAGACTGTTAGGGTTTTGCTGGGATTCGAACCTGGTTCGTTGGTGTGACAATCCAGCAAACCCCCACTAGGCCACCAGGGGGATGACTCAAATGCAGAGGCGTGAGGCAGAAGTAGAAAAAGAATCAAAAGATTTATTTAAACTATATACACTATATACAGGGCAAAACAAAAGACAAAAAAAAACCCAAGAGTATAATCCAAAAGAAAAGCAAAGTGCAAAAATTCAAAAGCTAAGAAGATCAAAAAACACAGTACAAAGGAAACTGGAGATAAACATAACAGCACAAAGACTCCGTGACAAGAGGACTGAACTCAGGGGTATAAATAGACAAACTAATTAAGGACACAGGTGAAGATAATTAGGCAATTAACACAAACACAAAACACAGGAACAGTGGCGGCCTCTAGAGGCCAAAATAAACACAACATGAAAAGGAAATAACAGCGGCCTCTAGAGGCCAAAACAGTCCTAGTCCTAACAGGACCCCCCCCTCTAGGAGCGTCTCCTGACGTTCCCAGGGCGATCCGGATGGGCCGAATGGAAGTCCCGACATAGTTCTTTATCCAGGACATCCCGAGCAGGAACCCAGCAGCGCTCCTCAGGACCATAGCCCTCCCAGTCCACCAGATATTGCAACCCGCCGCGGACCCGGCGGGAGTCAAGCAGGCGATGCACAGTGAACACAGTCTGCCCCTGGAAGATGCGGGGGGGTGGGGGGTTCCTAGGGGCAGGGGCATACGTAGATGTCAGTACGGGCCGTAACAGGGAAACATGGAAAGTGGGGTTGATCCTCAGAGTCCGGGGCAACTGGAGCCGGTAGGAGACAGGGTTCACCCTGCGCACCACCTTGAAGGGGCCAATGTAGCGAGGAGCAAGCTTGCGGTTCTCCACCCGCAGTGGAAGGTCCTTAGTGGACAGCCAAACACGCTGCCCAGGGCGGAAAGCGTGTGCAGGTCTTCTATGGCGGTTGGCCTGAGTCTGGTTGGTTCTGGAGGTCTGTATGAGGGTCTTCCTGACCTTGCTCCAGGTCTTGCGACACCGTCTCACATATTGGTTGACCGAGGGCACCCCCGCGTCCTCCTCCTGGTCCGGGAACAGAGGTGGCTGGAACCCGAATTGGCACTGGAATGGCGACAGCTTGGTGGCCGATGACTGCAGGGTGTTGTGGGCGTACTCCGCCCATGGCAGCCAGGTGCTCCACGATGTCGGGTTATCCATAGCCAGGCCTCGCAGGGTGGTTTCCAGGTCCTGGTTGAGCCTCTCCGTCTGACCATTGGACTGTGGGTGAAACCCAGAGGAGAGGCTGGCAGTGGCTCCGATGACCTTGCAGAACCCGTGCCACACTCGGGAGGAGAACTGGGGCCCTCGGTCTGAGACGATGTCCTGTGGAAGACCAAAGACTCGGAAGACATGATTAAACAAAAGTTTCGCAGTTTCAAGAGCAGAGGGGAGTTTGCACAGTGGTATGAAGCGGCAGGCCTTGGAGAATCTGTCAACTAAGACCAAAATGACCGTGTTACCTTGTGACTCAGGGAGACCCGTGATAAAGTCGACTGCCACGTGGGACCAGGGACGCCGGGGAATGGTCAGAGGATGCAGGAGACCCTGGGGACGCTGTCGTGGGTTCTTGGTTCTGGTGCAAACCTCACAGGACAGGACAAATGACTTTACTTCCTTCTCCATGTTAGGCCACCAGAAGCGTCTTTTCAGGAAGTCCAGGGTCCTCCGAGCTCCCGGGTGGGCGGTGAGAGGGGAAGAGTGACCCCACTGGAGAACCTTGGCCCGGGCTTGATGTGGGACGTACAAGAGGCCTGGTGGCCCCGTCCCAGGACCGGGGTCCTGGCGTTGGGCTCGTCGGACAGCCTCCTCAATACCCCAGCGGACAGGGGCCACAATCCGGGACACAGGGATAATAGGCCCGACTTCATTCTCCCTGTTAGTGGCAGAGAACAGTCTGGACAGTGCGTCAGGTTTGGTGTTCTTGGAGCCGGGGCGGTATGAGAGGGTGAAGTCAAACCGACTGAAAAACAGGGCCCACCTAGCCTGTCGAGGGTTCAGTCTCTTGGCTTGCTGGAGGTACTCCAGGTTCTTGTGGTCAGTCCAAACCAGGAATGGATGTTGTGCTCCCTCCAGCCAGTGCCTCCACTCCTCAAGGGCCAGTTTGACCGCTAGCAGTTCTCGATCCCCCACATCGTACCGGGACTCAGCAGGACTCAGGCGGTGGGAGAAGTAAGCGCAGGGGTGCAGCTTTCCTTCCGAACGTTGAGAGAGCACCGCGCCGACACCACTGTCCGAGGCGTCCACCTCCACGATGAATGGTTGGGAGGTGTCCGGGAGAACCAGAATGGGTGCCGTGCAGAAGCGGTCCTTGAGGTCTTTGAATGCCTTTTCTGCCTGAGGAGACCAGCCATAAGATCCACCTGTCCCTTTGGTGAGGTCTGACATGGGTGCTGCCACAGAACTGAAGTTCCTGATGAACTTGCGGTAGAAGTTAGCGAATCCTAAGAACCGCTGAACCTCCTTAACGGACTTGGGAGTAGGCCAGTCCCGGACGGCCAGGGTCTTGGCAGGGTCCATTTGGAGTTGGCCTGTCCGTACAATAAATCCCAGAAAGGAGACCTCGGGAACATGAAATTCGCATTTCTGGGCCTTGGCGAACAGATTGTTCTGTAGCAGCCTCTGGAGAACCTGGCGGACATGGTGGCGGTGCTCCTGCACGGTCTTGGAAAAGATAAGGATGTCGTCGAGGTAGACAAAAACGTATAGGTTAATCATGTCCCTTAAGACGTCGTTGATTAGGGCCTGAAAAACAGCTGGTGCGTTGGTGAGTCCGAAGGGCATCACCTGGTATTCGTAGTGCCCAGATGGGGTGTTAAAGGCAGTCTTCCACTCGTCTCCCTGTCGGATACGGATGAGGTGGTATGCGTTCCGTAGGTCCAACTTGGTGAAGACGGTGGCGCCTTGGAGCAGGTCGAAAGCTGTGGACATCAGCGGAAGGGGATATCGGTTGCGCACAGTGATCTTATTCAGGCCCCTGTAATCAATACATGGACGGAGTCTTTCTGTTAGGGTTTTGCTGGGATTCGAACCTGGTTCGTTGGTGTGATAATCCAGCAAACCCCCACTAGGCCACCAGGGGGATGACTCAAATGCAGAGGCGTGAGGCGGAAGTAGAAAAAGAATCAAAAGATTTATTTAAACTATATACAGTATATACAGGGCAAAACAAAAGACAAAAAAAAACCAAAGAGTATAATCCAAAACAAAAGCAAAGTGCAAAAATTCAAAAGCTAAGAAGATCAAAAAACACAGTACAAAGGAAACTGGAGATAAACATAACAGCACAAAGACTCCGTGACAAGAGGACTGAACTCAGGGGTATAAATAGACAAACTAATTAAGGACACAGGTGAAGATAATTAGGCAATTAACACAAACACAACACAGGAACAGTGGCGGCCTCTAGAGGCCAAAATAAACACGACATGAAAAGGAAATAACAGCGGCCTCTAGAGGCCAAAACAGTCCTAGTCCTAACAGAGACTGTGTCTGATTCCCGAATACTACACCTGTTCTAAGGTGTACAAACTGTTCTAAGTCTCCCCTACTATTTTCAATGAAACATAGGGTTTCCATGATGTGCAAATCATCACATTCTGTTTTTATTTACATTTTTCAGTGTCCCAGTTTTTTTCTGGAATTGTAGTTGTAGTTCATTTACAATCTTTATTTCTATCATTTGTAAGCTAAAAGTAGCTAACAAAATACAGTGGGTTGCAGTGACACTATCGCTGGGTGCATACACCTGCAGGTGAGCCAGTCACATCTGCATCTGTCTTCAGTGTCACTCAGCTGGACCCAACAACCCAGGAATTGGGTTACAGAAAAACTACACAACAAATTATGACTATATAATATACAAGAATAGGTTGAACACAGGCACAAACCAGTGTTTATCTTTAACATCCATAATTTCTGGCCAAGCTGCTTCTGATTAATTATAATGTACAACCCTGATTCCAAAAAAGTTGGGACAAAGTACAAATTGTAAATAAAAAAGGAATGCAATAATTCACAAATCTCAAAAACTGATATTGTATTCACAATAGAACATAGACAACATATCAAATGTGAAAGTGAGACATTTTGAAATTTCATGCCAAATATTGGCTCATTTGAAATTTCATGACAGCAACACATCTCAAAAAAGTTGGGACAGGGGCAATAAGAGGCTGGAAAAGTTAAAGGTACAAACAAGGAACAGCTGGAGGACCAAATTGCAACTCATTAGGTCAATTGGCAATAGGTCATTTGTCATGGTCCTACCTGTGGGCTTCTCTCTTCAGGTAACATCTCCACTCAGCATTACCGGTCACGCCTGCTCTCACTTCCTCTTATTAACTTTCAGTGACTGTCATTGACTGTTGTCGGTCACCTGCTTCCCCCCTGTGTGTATTTAAGCTGCAGTTCTCCCAAGCCTCAGTGTCAGATCGTCTGCAACTTCCAGCATGATAACCTGCTCTGTGTTCCTACTACTCTGACTCCTGACTATATTCTGTTCTGTCTGACTCTGTCTGCTCTCCAGCCCCGGTAACCTGATCTGCCTTCTGTCCTGTCGACTCTGCCTCTTGCCTGCCTCTCCTGTACCTTCACCTGATCTCCAGCTTGCCCAGCCCTGCTGCTCGCCTGCCTCTCCATCAGCCCGGTGTGAGCAGCCCTGCCTGGAGCCCTACTTTTCAGCCCTGGTAACCTGACCCTGCATTTCTGTCCCCTGTCTTGCTATCTGATCTGTGACTGTGTTCCAGCCTGCTCACTAACTCCAGCCTGCTGAGGGACTACTGCTGGGAGACTGCCTGAAACCCAAGTGCTGTTAGCCTACAGCCACACCTCTCTGACAATGCCTGATCCCATCTGATCTCAGAAGCTAAGCAGGGTCAGGCCTGGTCAGTACTTGGATGGGAGATCTCAGACGTCACCACCATGCTCCCACCAGCCATCCCTGCCTCTCAGTCCTCTTGCCACTGAACTTCACACACATATTCTCCCAACTCCCTTTTCCCCTGTTATTATTAAACTGTGGTTTGAGTGCATTTGATCTCCCCTCCTGTCTGGTCCTTGACAGAACGATCTGACCAAGACATGGAGTCAGCGCCTGAACCCTCTGCCCTAGACTGGCTGCAGCGCACCGAAGGAGATGTCAGTCGGATGTCTGCTGACGTTGCAGCCCTGATCCAGCTTGGTCAACAGCAACAACGACTGGACCAAGCATTCCAGCTGCTCACTGCCCTAGCACCCCCTGCTCCTCCAAGTCAACCATCGCCGCCCCTCATTGCATCAGCCTCTGTCATACCCGCTGCTGACTGGCCAGCTCCGGGAGGTGCTCCTGCTGCACTCGATGCCCCAGAACCCAAGGTCGGCAGTCCCGAGCATTTTGACAGTGACCCCTCCCAAGTCCGTGCTTTCCTGACCAGCTGCCGGTTGCTGTTCGACCTGCAGCCCAGAACCTTCGCATTGGAGGCAGCGAAGGTGGCCTTCATCACTCGTCTGACTGGCTGCGCCCGCCTGTGGGGGACTGCTGAGTATGAATGCCGGACACCGGCGTGTGCCTCCTTCTCCCTGTTTGCAGCGGAGATGATTAAGGTCTTCGACCTGGGCTCGTTGGCGGTAGAGGCATCCGGAGGACTGATGAGTATTCGCCAAGGCAGACGAATGGTGGTTGACTACTCGTTCGATTTCCGGACCTTGGCCCGGCGCAGCAAGTGGAACATGCAGGCGCTGGTGGACGCCTTTCTGCACAGCCTGGCCGACTACATGAAGGACGAATTGGTCTCGTACGAACAACCGTTGACACTCGATGAGGCCATCGCCCTGGCCGTCCACATTGACCGCCGGGTCCAGACCCGTCGTCGAGAGAGGGCCCGCCAGACTCAGTCAGTCATCAGCGCACGGAGAAGCCCGAGCTCACCGGACATAGGAGGGGCCCGGCTGAGCTCAATGATCATCCAATCCTCCACCAGCCAGAAACCTATGCTCCAAGTTTGCCTTCGTCTGTCAGATTCCACCCACACCCTGGTTGACTCTGGCGCCAAGGCTAACATCATGGACACCGAGCTTGCGCACCAGTTGGGTCTGCAAAGCCATCGCTTATCCTCTCCCATTCCAGCCAGGGCGCTGGATGGCCATCTCCTTGGCACCATCACCCGCCTCACTGCCCCTGTCCCAATGACTCTGTCAGGCAACCACCACGAAACCATCCAGTTTCACCTGCTCCGTTCCCCTGGCCAACCTCTCATCCTGGGCTATCCATGGCTCCGCCAGCACAGTCCTCACCTCGACTGGGCCACTGGAGCGATAAGAGAATGGGGCAAGGACTGCCACCGGACCTGCTTATGAGCCTCCACTCTAACCCCTCGTACTCCACCTGCCAGCTCTGCCCCCGACCTCACTAATGTCCCAGTGTGTTGTCACAGCCTTCTGGAGGTATTCAACAAAGCCAAGGCCACTTCCTTGCCTCCTCACCGGCCCTACGACTGTGCCATTGATCTCCTCCCAGGCACTGCACCACCCAAGGGCCGTCTCTACTCTCTGTCTGCCCCGGAAAGGAAGGCAATGGAGGCCTCCATCAGTGACTCTCTGGCTGCCGGCCTCATCCGTCCATCCTCTTCTCCCGCCTGCGCTGGGTTCTTCTTCGTGGGAAAGAAGGATGGATCCCTGCGCCCCTGCATCGATTACAGGGGTCTCAACGACATCACCGTCAAGAACCGATACCCTCTCCCACTGCTTACCTCCGCCTTCGAGCTGCTCCAGGGAGCCACGATCTTCACCAAACTCGATCTCCGGAATGCCTACCACCTGGTTTGGATACGGGAGGGAGACGAGTGGAAGACCGCGTTCAACACCCCCACCGGTCACTATGAATACCGGGTGATGCCGTTTGGCCTTACCAACGTGCCAGCGGTATTCCAGGCTCTGGTGAATGATGTCCTGTGAGATATGTTGAACAAGTTCATGTTCGTTTTCCTCGACGACATCCTGATCTTCTCAAAAACCCTGTCCGAACACACCCAGCATGTCCAGCAAGTGCTCCGTCGTCTCCTTGAAAACTCCCTCTTCGTCAAGGCAGAGAAGTGTGAGTTTCATGCCAAGTCTGTGGTGTTCCTGGGGTACATCTTGGCAGAGGGGAGCATCCAGATGGACCCTGCCAAAGTCTCATCAGTGACTTCATGGCCAGTACCAGAGAGCAGGAAGAAACTTCAGCAGTTCCTGGGCTTCGCAAATTTCTACAGGAAATTCATTCGTAATTACAGCACCATTGTGTCACCCCTCACCGCCTTGGCCAGCACCAAACAGCCCTTCACCTGGACTCCAGCTGCCAACGAAGCCTTTGCCACCCTCAAGGCTCGGTTCACCACTGCTCCCGTCCTCCAGATGCCAGATACGGAGCGGCAATTCATCGTTGAGGTGGACGCCTCGGATGTGGGAGTTGGGGCAGTGCTCTCACAGAGGTCAGCGGATGACAACAAACTCCACCCCTGTGCGTTCTTCTCCCGCCGGCTATCGCCGGCCGAACGCAATTACGACATAGGCAACCGGGAACTGCTGGCGGTCAAGCTCGCCCTGGAGGAATGGTGTCACTGGCTGGAGGGGTGCATAGTCCCATTCCTGGTCTGGACAGACCATAAGAATCTGGAATACATCTGCACTGCCAAACGACTCAACCCCAGACAGGCCCGCTGGGCTCTCTTTTTCACCAGATTCAATTTCACCCTTTCATACCGGCCCGGATCTCGCAACACCAAGCCTGATGCACTCTCCTGCCAGTTCCAGAAGGATGATGCCTCCTCCAAGGATCCGGCTCCCATCCTACCTGACCCCTGTATCATTGCTGCTTTGACCTGGGACATCGAAGAACGAGTGCGGGAAGCCCTCCGTGACCAACCCAGCCCCAGTGCATGCCCTGCAAGTCGCCTCTTTGTTCCTGAAGACCTGCGATCCCAGGTTATACAATGGGGACACGACTCCCGTCTAGCCTGCCAACCTGGTTCCACTCGCACCTACCACCTGCTTGCCCAACAGTTCTGGTGGCCTTCTATGAGCAGGGATGTGCGAGACTTCGTCCGAGCCTGCCCTACCTGTAATCAGAATAAGTCCTCCAGCTGGCCTCCTGCCGGTTTGCTCCAGCCTCTGCCCATGCCTATGCGACCCTGGTCCCACATTTCCCTGGATTTTGTTACGGGTCTGCCCCCTCTAACAGGATGACTGTCATACTCACCATCGTGGACCGTTTTAGCAAGATGGCACACTTTGTTCCCCTCCCAAAACTACCGTCGGCCAAAGAGACCGCCCAGATCGTCCTGCAGCAGGTCTTCCGCATCCATGGGCTGCCCAGGGACATCGTTTCAGACCGGGGCCACAATTCACCTCCTCTTTCTGGAAGGAATTCTGTCACCTACTCGGGGCCACCGCCAGCCTCACCTCCGGATTCCGACCCCAGTCCAATGGCCAGTCTGAGCGGACTAACCAGGAGTTGGAGAAGGCACTTTGGTGCATGGCATCATGCAACCCTAGGGCCTGGTGTGAGCACCTGCTGTGGGTGGAATACTCTCACAACTCCCTCACCAGCTCAACCACTGGACTGTCCCCATTCCACTGCGTGTATGGCTACCAACCACCCCTGTTCCCCAGCCAGGAGGGAGAGGTCACCTGCCCGTCTGCCCTCACCTATGCACGCTGATGCCGCTGCACCTGGTCTCAAGCCCGCGCTGCACTCCTCAAGTCAGTCACCAGCTACTCCATTGGAGCCAACCGGCAGAGGACGCCTGCGCCCACCTACCAAATGGGCCAGAAGGTGTGGTTGTCAGCCAAGGACCTGCCCCTCCAGGTGGAGTCTTGTAAGCTGGCATCTTGGTTTGTCGGACCATTTCCGATCCAGAGGATAATCAGCCAGTCTGCTGTCCGGCTCCGACTGCCCAAGTCTATGAGAGTGCACCCCACCTTCCACGTCTCAAAGATTAAGCCAGTACACGAGAGCCCGCTGGTCCCAGCTGCACCTTCTCCTCCTCTTCCTCGTCTCATCGATGGTTGCCCGGTATACTCCCTCTGGTGACTGCTGAAGTCACGGCACAGGGGCAGGGGCCTCCAATACCTGGTGGATTGGGAGGGCTATGGTCCTGAGGAGAGGATGTGGGTTCCTGCTGGGAGAATTTGACCATACCCTCATCAGCACCTTTCATCGCCTGCATCTGGACCAGCCGGCCAACCGGAGGGGTCGACCAAGGGGTCCTTGTCAGAATGACGATGCGCCAACCACTACTGTCCCCGAGTCCGATTCTGAACCAGATCCTGAGGCCTTGGACACTGACCGGTCAGAGGAGTTCTGACCCTCCACCGGTATTCCCCCTCCTCCTGCCCGTCTTGGTGGATCTGTGGCTAGGGACTTCTGGAACCGTCCCTTGAGGGGGGTTTCTGTCATGGTCCTACCTGTGGGCTTCTCTCTTCAGGTAACATCTCCACTCAGCATTACCGGCCACGCCCGCTCTCACTTCCTCTTATTAACTTTCAGTGACTGTCATTGGCTGTTGCCAGTCACCTGCTTCCCCCGTGTGTATTTAAGCTGCAGTTCTCCCAAGCCTCAGTGTCAGATCGTCTGCAACTTCCAGCGTGATAACCTGCTCTGTGTTCCTACTACTCTGACTCCTGACTATATTCTGTTCCATCTGACTCTGTCTGCTCTCCAGCCCCGGTAACCTGATCTGCCTTCTGTCCTGTCGACTCTGCCTCTTGCCTGCCTCTCCTGTACCTTCGCCTGATCTCCAGCTTGCCTAGCCCTGCTGCTCGCCTGCCTCTCCATCAGCCCGGTGTGAGCAGCCCTGCCTGGAGCCCTACTCTTCAGCCCTGGTAACCTGACCCTGCATTTCTGTCCCCTGTCTTGCTACCTGATCTGTGACTCTGTGTTCCAGCCTGCTCACTAACTCCAGCCTGCTGAGGGACTACTGCTGGGAGACTGCCTGAAACCCAAGTGCTGTCAGCCTACAGCCACACCTCTCTGACAACACCTGATCCTGTCTGATCTCAGAAGCTAAGCATGGTTGGGCCTGGTTAGTACTTGGATGGGAGACCTCAGATGTCACCACTATGCTCCCACCAGCCATCCCTGCCTCTCAGTCCTTTTGCCACTGAACTTCACACACACATTCTCCCAACTCCCTTTTCCCCTGTTATTATTAAACTGTGGTTTGAGTGCATTTGATCTCCTCTCCTGTCTGGTCCTTGACATCATTAACATGACTGGGTATAAAAAGAGCATCTTGGAGTGGCAGCAGCTCTCAGAAGTAAAGATGGGAAGAGGATCACCAATCCCCCTAATTCTGCGCCAACAAATAGTGGAGCAATATCAAAAAGGAGTTCGACAGTGTAAAATTGCAAAGAGTTTGAACATATCATCTACAGTGCATAATATCAAAAGATTCAGAGAATCTGGAAGAATCTGTGCGTCAAGGCCGGAAAACCATCCTGGGTGCCCATGATCTTCGGGCCCTTAGACGGCACTGCATCACATACAGGCATGCTTCTGTATTGGAAATCACAAAATGGGCTCAGGAATATTTCCAGAGAACATTATCTGTGAACACAATTCACCGTGCCATCCGCCATTGCCAGCGAAAACTCTATAGTTCAAAGAAGCAGCTGTATCTAAACATGATCCAGAAGCGCAGACGTCTTCTCTGGGCCAAGGCTCATTTAAAATGGACTGTGGCAAAGTGGAAAACTGTTCTGTGGTCAGACGAATTAAAATTTGAAGTTCTTTATGGAAATCAGGGACACCATGTCATTCGGACTAAAGAGGAGAAGGACGACCCAAGTTGTTATCAGCACTCAGTTCAGAAGCCTGCATCTCTGATGGTATGGGGTTGCATTAGTGCATGTGGCATGGGCAGCTTACACATCTGGAAAGACACCATCAATGCTGAAAGGTATATCCAGGGTCTAGGGTAGCCTTTCTCAACCAGGGTGCGGTGCCGTCTGGCTTCATTAGGGGTGCCATTAAAAAATTATATATTCTAACATTGAAATAAATAAAATGAATTAAAATTCCAAAAAACGATAGTTACACTAATGCAGATCATCGTCGCCTCATGCATCATAAAAATTTGTCTCACGGCCCCCTTTCCCATGTCACAACATCACTACCGGGGTCAGCGTATGGTCAGCATGACTGCATATATTTTATATGGGGGTGCCTTGAGAATTTGCATACTTCTGAAGGGTGCCGTGACTGAAAAAAGGTTGAGAAATGCTGTTCTAGAGCAACATATGCTCCCATCCAGACGACATCTCTTTCAGGGAAGACCTTGCATTTTCCACCATGACAATGCCAAACCACATACTGCATCAATTACAGCATCATGGCTGCGTAGAAGAAGGGTCTGGGTACTGAACTGGCCAGCCTGCAGTCCAGATCTTTCACCCATAGAAAACATTTGGCGCATCATAAAACGGAAGATACGACAAAAAAGACCTAAGACAGTTGAGCAACTAGAATCCTACATTAGACAAGAATGGGTTAACATTCCTATCCCTAAACTTGAGCAACTTGTCTCCTCAGTCCCCAGACGTTTACAGACTGTTGTAAAGAGAAAAGGGGATGTCTCACAGTGGTAAACATGGCCTTGTCCCAACTTTTTTGAGATGTGTTGTCATGAAATTTAAAATCACCTAATTTTTCTCTTTAAATGATACATTTTCTCAGTTTAAACATTTGATATGTCATCTATGTTCTATTCTGAATAAAATATGGAATTTTGAAACTTCCACATCATTGCATTCTGTTTTTATTTACAATTTGTACTTTGTCCCAACTTTTCTGGAATCTGGGTTGTAAGCAGCTGGGATTCTGACCTGCTGCATTTGAGATGATGATTCTGATGGTAGGCTGGCATTTAAAAAAATTTTTTTTTTTTTTTTAGTCCCAGAGATGTATGCATTCAGAGAACCAGTTTGGCATTAGGTTCTTTCCAGATGCTATTGTCATCTGACCGGCCATTCTGAACAATTAATCTTATCTCCATCTCATCATCTCTAGCCGCTTTATCCTGTTCTACAGGGTCGCAGGCAAGCTGGAGCCTATCCCAGCTGACTACGGGCGAAAGGCGGGGTACACCCTGGACAAGTCGCCAGGTCATCACAGGGCTGACACATAGACACAGACAACCATTCACACTCACATTCACACCTACGGTCAATTTAGAGTCACCAGTTAACCTAACCTGCATGTCTTTGGACTGTGGGGGAAACCGGAGCACCCGGAGGAAACCCACGCGGACACGGGGAGAACATGCAAACTCCACACAGAAAGGCCCTCGCCGGCCATGGGGCTCGAACCCGGACCTTCTTGCTGTGAGGCGACAGCGCTAACCACTACACCACCGTGCCACCCAGAACAAATAATAGAAACGAGAAATAATACAGGGCTGCTTTCAGGTCTCACTAAGGAACTTCTGGTAGAACCTGTATTTCCATGTATGTACTTCCAATATTTGCATGCTATATTAACATTGTGGTTACAACATTTGATGATGAAAGCATTTAAATGGTTCCATGTAATATATTATGTTGAATAATTAACCAATAATATACTGCAACGATAATATTGATCCATGGTTCACTGTGATACATTACATAGAATAAATAACTAATAATATACTGCAATAATCATTCATCAGTAAAACATGTGCCTGCAGCCAAGTTGATTTCAATTATGTTTGTTAAATTTTCTCCCGTTCCAGTTCATTTCATTATATTACTTTACTGTGATACTTTGAACACTAGTAAAAACATCACTTATTACAGCAGGTATTTCAGCCTGAAGTAGTTTAGCGTCATTGTTTAACTGGTAGTATGTACATTATTGAAATAAGGAAGTATTTAATGCTATTGTCCAGTAAATAGTTGTCCAGGAAGTCCCTGTCATGATATTAAAAAATATACTTTGTGGTATGTGAACTAGCCAAAAACAACTGTCTAAACAAGCAAACAAACAAAACCAATTGAATTATACAATCAGCTTTTAGATGAACTGTTTAGGGGTTTAAGCCCTAGAACAGGGGTCTTCAATCCTATCCACAAAGGGCCAGTGTGGCTGCAGGCTTTCATTCCAACCAAGCAGGAGCTACACCTGATTTCACTTGTTTAATTATTTCACCCTCATCTCCAGTCAACAATCAAGTGAGCCTCCAATTTGGCTGTAATGAAAGCCTGCAGCTACACCGGCCCTTTGCGGATAGGATTGAAGACCCCTGCCCTAGAATAAACTGGAAGTGTTTTAATTGAACACATGTCCTAACATCCGATAGCAGAAGTAAATTCACTGATGCCAACTTGCCATACACTGATGTTTTTCAGTCATTCTTTCAACAAGTTCCTCCCTGTGCAATCTGCATAATTTGTGTATATATTCTGTACCCCCCTCCTAGAACTGCCACCTTATTGTGGTGGAGGGGTTTGTGTGCTTGAATGATCCTAGGAGCTATGTTGTCGGGGGCATTATGCCCCTGTCAGGGTTTCCCAAGGCAGACAGGTCCTAGGTGACAGGCCAGACCAAAAGCAGTTCATCAAAACCCCTATGGAGAAAAAACCAAGGACCGTGACGTCGCCCGGTATGATGCAGCCGGGGCCCCACCCTGGAGCCAGGCCCAGGGTTGGGGCTCGTATGCGAGCGCTTGGTGGCCGGGCCTTTGCCTATGGGGCCCAGCCGGGCTCAGCCCGAAGAGGTGACGTGGGCCCGACCTCCTGTGGGTTCACCACCCACAGAGGTAGCAGTAGGGGACTGGTGCAGTGTGGATTGGGTGGCAGTCGAAGGCAGGGGCCTCGATGACCTGATCCCCGGACAGAGTGGCTGGCTGTTGGGACATGGAATGTCACTTCGCTGGGGGGGAAAGAGCCTGAGCTTGTGCGGGAGGTTGAGAGGTACCGGGTAGAGATAGTTGGGCTCACCTCCACGCACAGCTTGGGCTCTGGAACCCAGCTCCTCGAGAGGGGCTGGACTCTCCACTTCTCTGGAGTCGCCCGTGGTGAGCGGTGGCAGGCTGGTGTGGGCTTGCTTATAGCTCCCCAGCTCAGCCGCCATGTGTTGGAGTTTACCCCAGTGAACGAGAGGGTTGCCTCTCTGCGCCTTTGGATTGGGGAGAGGGCTCTTGCTGTTGTTTGTGCCTACGGCCCAAATAGCGGTATAGAGTATCCAGCCTTCTTGGAGTCCCTGGAAGAGGTACTGAGGGGTGCTCAGACTGGGGACTCCATTGTGCTACTGGGGGACTTCAATGCTCACGTGGGCGACGACAGTGACACCTGGAGGGGCGTGGTTGTGAGGAATGGCCTCCCCAATCTGAACCTGACTGGTGTTTTGTTATTGGACTTCTGTGCTAGTCACGGTTTGTCCATAACGAACACCATGTTCGAGCATAGGGGTGTCCATAAGTGCAAGTGGCACCAGGACACCTTAGGTCGGAGGTTGATGATAGACTTTGTAGTTGTTTCATCTGATCTCCGGCCCTATGTCTTGGACACTCAGGTGAAGAGAGGGACTTTGCTGTCAACTGATCACCACCTGGTGGTGAGTTGGATCCACTGGTGGAGGAGGAAGCTGGACAGACCTGGCAGGCCCAAATGTATGGTGAGGGTCTGCTGGGAACGTCTGGCCGAGCACTCTGTTGGGGAGGTCTTTAACTCCCACCCCCGGGAGAGCTTTTCCCAGCTTCCGAGGGAGGCGGGGGACATTGAGTCTGAGTGGACCATGTTCTCTACCTCCATTGTGGACGCGGCAGTTCGGAGCTGTGGCCGCAAGGTCTCTGGTGCCTGTCGTGGCGGCAATCCCCGAACCCGGTGGTGGACACCAGAAGTAAGGGATGCTGTCAAGCTGAAGAAGGAGTCCTATCGGGCCATGTTGACCTCCAGGACTCCTGAGGCAGCTGACTGGTATCGGCAGGCCAGGCGTGCTGCAGCTCAGGCAGTCGCGGAGGCAAAAACTCGGAACTGGGAGGAGTTCGGGGAGGCCATGGAGAAGGACTATCGGTCGGCCTCGAAGAAATTCTGGCAAACCGTCCGGCACCTCAGGAGGGGGAAGCAGTACTCTGCCAACACTGTTTAAAGTGCAGGTGGGGAGCTGTTGACCTCGACTGGGGACATTGTTGGGCGGTGGAAGGAATACTTTGAGGATCTCCTCAATCCCACCATCATATCTTCCACTGAGGAGACTGAGGCTGATGACTCAGAGGTGGACACGTCCATTACACAAGCCGAAGTAACTGAGGTGGTTTGCAAGCTCCTCGGTGGCAAGGCACCGGGGGTGGATGAGATCCACCCTGAGTATCTCAAGTCTCTGGATGTTGTGGGGCTGTCTTGGTTGACACACCTCTGCAACATCGCGTGGCGGTCGGGGACAGTGCCCCTGGAGTAGCAGACTGGGGTGGTGGTCCCTCTTTTTAAGAAAGGGGACCGGAGAGTGTGCTCCAATTATAGGGGAATCACACTTCTCAGCCTCCCAGGGAAGGTTTACTCCAGGGTACTGGAGAGGAGAATTCGACCAATAGTCGAACCTCAGATCCAGGAGGAACAATGCGGTTTTCGTCCTGGTCGCGGAACACTGGACCAGCTCTGTACTCTTCATAGGGTGCTCGAGGGTTCATGGGAGTTTGCCCAACCAGTCCACATGTGCTTTGTGGATCTGGAGAAGGCATTCGACCGTGTCCCCCGTGGTATTCTGTGGGGGGTGCTTCGGGAGTATGGGGTTCGGGGCTCTTTGCTAAGGGCTGTCCGGTCCCTGTACGAATGGAGCAGGAGTCTGTTTCGCATTGCCAGCAGTAAGTCAGACCTGTTCCCAGTGCATGTTGGACTCCGGCAGGGCTGCCCTTTGTCACCAGTTCTGTTCATAATTTTTATGGACAGAATTTCTAGGCGCAGCCAGGGGCCAGAAGGAATCCTGTTTGGGAACCACAGGATTTCATCTCTGCTTTTTGCGGATGATGTTGTCCTGTTGGCTTCTTCAAACCAGGACCTTCAGCATGCACTGGGGCGGTTTGCAGTCGAGTGTGAAGCGGCTGGGATGAGAATCAGCACCTCCAAGTCCGAGGCCATGGTTCTCGACCGGAAAAGGGTGGCTTGTCCTCTCCAGGTTGGTGGAGAAGTCCTGCCTCAAGTGGAGGAGTTTAAGTATCTCGGGATCTTGTTCACGAATGAGGGAAGGATGGAGCGCGAGATCGACAGGCAGATCAGTGCAGCCTCCGCAGTGATGCGGTCGCTTTACCGGTCCGTCGTGGTGAAGAAGGAGCTGAGCCAAAAGGCGAAGCTCTCAATTTACCAGTCAATCTACGTTCCGACTCTCACCTATGGTCATGAGCTTTGGGTAATGACCGAAAGAACAAGATCGCGGATACAAGCGGCCAAAATGAGTTTCCTTCACAGGGTGGCTGGGCGCTCCCTTAGAGATAGGGTGAGAAGCACAGTCACTCGGGAGGAGCTCGGAGTAGAGCCGCTGCTCCTCCACATCGAGAGGAATCAGCTGAGGTGGCTCGGGCATCTTTTTCGGATGCCTCCTGGACGCCTCCCTGGGGAGGTGTTCCAGGCATGTCCCCCCGGAAGGAGGCCCTGGGGAAGACCCAGGACACGCTGGAGGGACTATGTCTCTCGGCTGGCCTGGGAATGCCTCGGTGTTCTTCCCGAGGATCTGGCCGAGGTGTCTGGGGAAAGGGAAGTTTGGGCTTCCCTGCTTAGACTGCTGCCTCCGCGACCCGGTCCCGGATAAAGCGGAAGAAGACAAGACGAGATATTCTGTACCTGATTGTCTCTTTACTTATTCACAAATCATGAATATACCGATAGAAAATCCTGTCTTTCAGACTATGTAGTATTTCATAGAAGGGATGAAATATACAGCCACTAATTAAAAATAATTATACATTGATAGAAATGAAAAGCAAGCCTGTTTGTTTACACAGACTATTTCTTTCTGTTTTCAAACTATCAAGAAATATTTTGTTGGGGAAAAAATGAATAGTTTGTCCTGCTGCCAAATGCATTACTTTGTCTATGGTCTTGTAAAGCTCATGTTTCATCCAGCATTTTTCCTGTTGAAACATAAAACAAGGATTTAACATTCATGAACATTTTAGGTTGGAATACAGTCGGCAGGCAGAGTGTTTCAGAGTGAAAACTGGAGGCGTAGTTTATCAGCAGTAGTAGTAGTGAATCAGCCTGTCTTTTGACTGACAGCAGGAATTGGTTGCTTTTGTAATGATAAGTCTGTGTGTGTCTTACAACTCTTAAAGCCTTAATGTAGGGCCTTTAACTAAAATGTGCCCTTTGATCAAAACTATGAAGAACGCAGATTAAAAATTGACATAAGTTATATATTAATACAAGACACTACTGTATTACAATCATCCTTCCATCCATTATCCATAACCGCTTATCCTGTACAGGGTCGCAGGCAAGCTGGAGCCTATCCCAGCTGACTATGGGTGAAAGGCGGGGTACACCCTGGACAAGTTGCCAGATCACTGCAGGGCTGACACATAGAGACAAACAACCATTCACACTCACACCTACACCTACAGTCAATTTAGAGCCACCAATTAGCCTAAACTGCGTGTCTTTGGACTGTGGGGAAAACCGGAACACCCGGAGGAAACCCACACAGACATGGGGTGTATATGCAAACTCCACACAGAAAGACCCCTGTCGGCCATTGGGCTCGAACACAGAACCTTCTTGCTGTGAGGCAACAGTGCTAGCCACTACACCACCGTGCAGCCCGTATTAAAATCAGTGAATTGATTTCTAAATTGTTGCCAAAAATGTGTAGATTATCATTTCCAGCTGCCAGTACACTCTCAGAAAATAAAGTGCATTACTGTGCCTTTAGGAGTACAGTGGCTAGTCGCTGGGGCAGTACCCTCTAAAGTACCTATTTGTACTTTTTCTATACTGCTTGGGAACAGGCATGTACTGTACCTTTTTGGCCCTAAAAAGGTACACATAGTTACTCTGAGGTCCAATAATGAGCTCTAGGTGTAGACTGAACCTCGGGGGACAGAAATTGACTCCTACTGTACCCCTATTTCTGACAGTGTAGGATATTCGATTTTGCTAGATAGGTGCACCCATGGGCGCCGCCAGGGGGGGAAAGGTTAGAACAATTCTAGGGGCCCAGCACTGCCATGGGGCCCTTTAAGGGGCTGATAATATGCTTTTAATGATTTTAATAAGACTTTTGAAATAACAGTCATGCAATATTCCATCTGGTAAAATGAGCTAATTGAACAAGGTTGTCTATTTCTTGAGTTCTTCAACATATTGTCATTTAACCCTCCCCCTTTTGCGAAATGGTACGGTCCAGTTCTGGTAGAAGCGCGATGCGTTAAATCTGTGTGCTGATCAGTGCAACGCTTAGGGTGGCCAGACGTCCATCTTTAGGCCGGACCGTCCGTCTTTTCAATGTCTTGTCCGGTGCAGCATCAAGCCGGACGCACATTTTGTCCTCCTTTTAGAGACGATGAGCGGAATTATATAATATCGACTTGCCAGACTGGAAGAGCAGAGTTCTAGAATAATGTTTTGTAGGGAAACTGCAGCTCTGTGCTGCACACTAGTAATCTACAATAAAGAGTCTATGGCTCGATGTTTTTTGGCATGCAATGCGAACTCCGCACCGCGAGGCGTTGCGTTCTAGAACGCATTGCGCTCTATCCTTTGATGATCTTCCTGGCGCGTGCCTAGTGCCCTGCCCCCCGGCCCTGGCTGGGACTTGGAAACACGAGTCTGTCCGGTAGACCAGCTGCTCACAACTTAACTTGTTAGGATATGGATGACAGTGCAAATGCACATCTACTATATCTACCTTAAGTTTAATTTCAGTGGTTTGTTACTCCACAATGTTTTTAATAAATACAAATATGGTGTTCTAGCCAATTAAGAGCTAATATATGAATTATAATAAATACTATGAATGCTTTGACCTTACTCTTTTTTTCCCCACAATCATAATCTTTAACCCTACAAAATTGCGATGTTGATTTCACCAAACTTGAGTGACTTGCATAAAAATAATCCATTCTCAATCTTGCCACTGTGGTTTACATAAAAATTTGAGGGCTATGAATCAGATGGGATTTGCCATTATTCACCCTAAAATTGATTAGAATGCAGGAAATTGCATCTAAGAAATACAAAATTTTCTGGGGGAGGGCCCCCAGACCCCCGTCCAAATAATGTCCTCCTTTTTGGTGTTATGGAAATGGTCACCCTAGCAACGCTACTTGCTGCTGTGTCACGGTGCAGCAGCCAGCCAGCCAGCAGTGGGGTGCGTACAGTCTATGATCGCTAAATATGAAGAGTGGCTGTCAAAAACGTAAAGAAAGGCAGCTGAAAGCTGAGAGGGACCGGAGAGGCAGGCAACTGGTCACTCAGTTTTTCCCAAAGAAAGGTAGCTATCGCTCACATGTGTGTTCAAAATATTAGCGAATGGTAAATGAACAGTATGAACGTGGTTGGATTAGCCTATCAAGAGAACACTTTTACAGTTTGTACAGTGACATTTTTCCATTTTAATAACTGAACTGACTTGTGTGATAAACAAGATGAAATATTACGTTATGCTGGTGCTAATAACTAGTGCTAATAACCAGTTTCATAAGTAATGGGGTGCCCTAAATATGCACAGATTCAGCCTCAGGGGGACCTCCGCCCTACCAAACCACTGAACCCCCCTTTGGAGAAGGAGGTAAGCAGCAATACAATCCATAAATGCTTTAGGATTGAAGTTTTTAATGAGCGAGCGCCATATACAGTTTGCTAGTCTAACTCT
This sequence comes from Neoarius graeffei, assembly GCF_027579695.1. Classification (NCBI taxonomy): domain Eukaryota; kingdom Metazoa; phylum Chordata; class Actinopteri; order Siluriformes; family Ariidae; genus Neoarius; species Neoarius graeffei. Next base: position 81,569,589 of record NC_083570.1, on the reverse strand, counting down.
GCTTACGCTCAAATTTCTGTCTAGACACACTTTTTGCTTTGAACATATTCCCTTTTTGCAGAACAGTACACACAGCTTTCTACCTAACACATAACAATCCATGGGATTTCCATAGGTATTTTGATGCTGGGTAGAAAACTTTTTCTATGATTTATTAGCAGTCACATCACACATTTCACTACCAATTGTCCTAGCACAAGAAGGCATGTGACAAAATCTTGAATTTTCATTTGTGATTGTAAATGCACCAGAATTAGTCAATGACCAGTTTTCATCTAGTCCCTAAAATGTAATAACAAAGTCACAAACTCAAGGTCCATGGGCTATCAAAAGTCAAATAATGACAATAGTGCAATTGTGACGAGGGTGGGCAAAGTTGGGGGGCCCAAAATTCTAATCTTTCATGGGCCCCAAAATTTCTGGCGGCGCCCCTGGGTGCACCTAACAAATCCCACCTGGTGAATTCCAGTATTAAAACTTTAATAATAACTATTAAATTAAGGTAAAAGAAAAGCAAGTAATAATCATCAAAATTAGTGAGACATCATATTATTGATGGTTTTAACAAATGAAACATGAAAAACCAGTAGTAACTGTAATATCCTTGTAATATGTTCTTGCCTATAGAAACATTTGCTGTAATTAAAATGTGATCATCACTGTCCAGAGTTATTGACATTGCAACTTATTACAATAAGATGAAAGAGATTAAATTTAGGGCGGCACGGTGGTGTAGTGGTTAGCACTGTCTCACAGCAATAAGGTCCTGGGTTCGATCCCAGCGGCTGGCGAGGGGCTTTCTGTGTGGAGTTTGCATGCTCTTCCCGTGTCTGCGTGGGTTTCCTCCGGGTGCTCCGGTTTCCCCCACAGTCCAAAGACATGCAGGTTAGGCTAATTGGTGGCTCTAAATTGACCATAGGTGTGAATGTGAATGGTTGTCTGTCTCTATGTGTCAGCCCTGCGATGACCTAGCGACTTGTCCAGGGTGTACTCCGCCTCTCACCCATAGTCAGCTGGGATAGGCTCCAGCTTGCCTGCGACCTTGTAAGACAGGATAAGCAGCTACAGATAATGGATGGATGGAGATGAAGTTTATTATTTTACAATACACATATACAGTACCAGTCAAAAGTTTGGATACACCTATCATAGGTTTTTCTGTATTTTGGCTTTTTCCTACATTGTAGAACAATACTGAACTCATCAAAACTATGAAATAACATATGGAATTATATGGTAAACAAAAAAGTGTTAAGTTTTAGATTCTTCAAAGTCGTCACTATTTATTGTACCTTGATAACAGCTTTGCACACTCTTGGCATTATCTGAACCAGCTTCATGAGGTAGTCACCTGGAATGCTTCTCAATTAACAGGTGTGTCTTGTCAAAAATGGAATTTCTTGCCTTCTTAATGCATTTGACACCATCAACCAGTAAAGAGTAAATAATAAAAATACAGTAAATAGCCCTGTCTGACAACTGTAGTAATCCATATTATTTCAAGAATCACTCAACTAAGTAAAGAGAAATAACAGTCAGTCATTACTTTAAGACACAAAGTGTATTTTAGTTAATTAAAATAAAGAAAAAACATTGAATTGGAATGTGTATCCAAACTTTTGACTGGTACTGTACATCACTCACAACTCTTAATGTCAACTAATCAAGACAGATAATAGATGGACATCACTGACAATAAAATCTAAAAAAAATAAAGAAAAAGAAAAGAAATTATAAAGGAATAAGAAATGATGAGCAAAAGCTCACTACTGTATTTGTAAATATGCCTGAGTGTACTTTTTTTTTTTACTCCTCGATATGAACATTTTCTCTCCCTCTCTCTGCTTGTCTTTTTCTCTCTTATTCTAAAACACTTCAACACTTAAATTTTGAAAATTGTGTTAGTATTAAACATTGGCGGCTTTGAACATGACCATTCATAGTGAAGCATTTCCTCCAAACCACGCCCATCTCATGACGGCGCTGTCAGACACCGAAGTTCCGGAAAAGTACATAATGTGGAGCTGATAACACATAACTGCAATTTAAAACACGTCACATTTAAAATTTAAAACCCGAAGATAACAAGGTTGTAATGTGTCTGGTTTTTAGAGTGGTGTCGCTATTTGTTCTGATGCAAAACATAAACATCATCTCAGGGTTCATCTTACGCAAGCGGCAACATTTCTCCAGCAGATGGCGGTAGATGGCGATTTGTAGGAACAAATCTGATGTGTAACGTTTTGTACAGTGGAAAATCGCTCGAATCACTGGTGCCTTTAGTTAAGACCACTTGGGCTTCCGTTTTCTGTAGATATGCATGTCTGAGAGCAGTATTTGGGTTCTTACAGAGGAATACTCAGCCTAAACCTTTTGGTGTTGACAAGAGATTTCTTTATTTAGGTTTTACATTTCTAAGAAACCTTTATTTGTCACATGCACAGTGAAATTCATCCTCTGCATTTAACCCATCTGAAGCAGTGAACACACGCACACACACTCAGAGCAGTGGGCAGCCACCCCTTACGAAAATCTACCATGGTTTACTATGGTTTTACCATGGCTTTTATGTAGTAACCATGATTCTACCATGGTATATCATGGTTATTCTAAGTACTATGAACCAACCATAGTATTACTATGGTTCATCCATGGTAGTAACCATGGTTCTACTATGGTATTTCATGGTGATTCTAAGTACTATGAACCAACCATAGTATTACTGTGGTTTCTCCATGGTAGTAACCATGGATCTACTATGGTATTTCATGGTGATTCTAAGTACTATGAACCAACCATAGCATTACTGTGGTTTATCCATAGTACTGCAGTAGCTGTGGTAGCATCATAGTTGTATGTGTAATAGGTTATAGTAACTACGAAATTAGTTTAAAAAGGGATAGTATGGTTTTTAAAAGGATGCGCTAACTGTACTATTACCATGCTTTCGTCCAACAGTCAATGCTGTAGAGAAGGATCTCGATTAACAGCCCAGATACATTAACATTTACTTAGAACCTAAAAATTTAAGTGAACATTGAGGTAAAATGCACCATGGTTTTCATGGTTACCCAAAAAAACCATGAAAACCATGAATAACTATAAACCATGGTAAAACCATGGTTAGTTTTCATAGTAAAACCATGGTTAATTTTCGTAAGGGACACCAGAGCGCTCGGGGAGCAGTCAAGGGTCAGGTACCTTGGTCAAGGGCACGTCAGCCCAAGGCTGCCCCACGTCAACCTAACTGCATGTCTTTGGATTGTGGGGGAAACCGGAGCACCCGGAGGAAACCCACGCGGACACGGGGAGAACATGCAAACTCCGCACTTGAGATGATTGTGACCAGGAATAGGAATTTACCTGTGTGCAGCACAGGATACTGTCTATTACCCCTTTCTGACCTACAGTACATGGGGAAGCCATGGACTAATGGATAGAGAAGGAGCTTTGAAACCAAAAGGTTGCCGGTTTGATTCCCTGGACCAGCAGGAATGGCTGAAGTGCCCTTGAGCAAGGTGCCTAACCCCCAAATGCTCCCTAGGCTGCTCTGTACATTGCTTTAGATAAGAGCGTCTAGTAATGTACAGGGAATGGGTTCCGTTCTGATTCACACACCAGACTTTGAACTGTTCAGAGCATTTCTTCAAAAAAATTGGTTCGGAACCTGAAAAGTCGGTTCCCAGCTAGAACTGAAATACAGCTGATTTTTTCCAGTGTGAACCATGACATCAGTGGGTGTATCATTAGTTTGGAGAGAAAGCAGAATGCAGGAATGGAAAATGCACCAGAAAAGGATACATCTTCAGAAAAAAATGGACCAAAAACAAATATCTGCAATAACAGAACAAAAGCTCTGGGTAATCAATGCACAGTGCCATCTTGTTAATACTGTTTACTGCCATTGAAAATTGTGCAATGTCCTCAGTTCTTGACACATCCTTGATGACAATGGTTCCGCCCAAGACTGGTGAAAACGTGGGCCAATTTGCTAGCAGGCACCAAGGTTAAAAAATTCTGAATGGAGCCAGTTCAAGAACTCGTTCCCTGTTGGTCGAAAAGGGGCATGTGTGGAGTTTTGCATGTTTCCCCTGATCCTCTAATTTGATTGGACAAGCAGCGTTCAAAGAAGCTTGTTGTTGTCTGTAGTATTCCTTGTTTTAATTTCAGTAAGTTGTATGAATCAGTTCAGGAGTGAGTATTAAATGCAGATTATTGTAGTATCTGCAATACTGGGTACACATATGATGAATGTGATACAGTTACAAAATGTGTTTATTAAAATGCTCCAAACAATCCTCAATCAAAATGCATCAAAAAATACAGATGCAATCTACTCGAAATATGCAAAGTATCAAAGATTCAATAGCAATAGTGATACATTATTATGATAAAGGATTCATACTTCCCTTTAGTGAAATGGATTTGAAACACAATTACCATTAAACAGCATTTAAAATACGTTTAACTCATACAAACCATGGTTAGCAAGCAAGTAGAGTGCTGGAAAATTAGTGGTGAACCGGGACATGGCAGCAGGTTCACTAAATTCACAGGTGGCAAAGTTTTCTGTCACGGATGGTGAGCCAGATGCATTTGGATGGATAGGCTGAGGAGTGTTTTAGCATCTTTTTTCTTTTTTTGCTTGTTTGTTTAGGTTTCTTTTTCCAGGTTTTTAAGAAGAATTGATGGCAGAATCTCGAGCAGGTCTTGGTGCAGGAATCAAGTTTACATAAGTTGCTTGCAGTTCAAAATCTGAAAACATAAGAATTCTTTAAACAAGAAGACAAATGTTTTGTACCACAGATGGTTAGACCTTATTCTACTGGGTCAGCGAGCTGAACACACCTAACAAATTTTAAAAACCCGTCCAGTTGATTCATCAGCATATTATATGTATAAACCCATTATATTATGCTTTTTGTCTATACTGTCTGGGTGGGAGGTATGACAATTTTCTTTATCAATCGAAGCAGCAGTAACCAATCATAGGGGGTCTATGAGTTCATGTGTACAGAAGATGATAACTAGTGTTTTCCTCCAGGTGTGCTGTGTTGCCCTGTGATGCAGCATGAGCAGCAGTTTGAAAATATGTATTTAGGTGGCTTATTTACACAATCAGCTATACCATTAATACTACTGACAGTTGAAGTGAATAACATTGATTATCTTGTTACAGTGGCACCTGTCAAGGGGTGGGATATATTAGGCAGCAAGTGAACAGTCAGTTTTCAAAGTCAGTGTGTTAGAAGCAGGAAAAAATGGGCAAGTATAAGAATCTGAGTGGCAAAGGCCAAATTGTGATGGCTATACAACTGGGTCAGAGTATCTTCAAAATGGGGTGTGGGTTGTTCCCAGTATGCAGTGGTTAGTGCCTACCAAATGTGGTCCAAGTTGGATGAGTGACAGGGTCATGGGTGCCCAAGGCTCACTGATGCATGTGAGTAGCAAAGGCTACCCATCTGGTCTAATCCCACCGAAAAGCTACTGTAGCACAAATTGCTGAGAAAGTTAATGCTGGTTATGTTTTTTTTTTTAAGTAGCAGAACACACGGGGCGGCGCGGTGGTGTAGTGGTTAGCGCTGTCACCTCACAGCAAGAAGGTCCGGGTTCGAGCCCCGTGGCCGGCGAGAGCCTTTCTGTGCGGAGTTTGCATGTTCTTCCCGTGTCCACGTGGGTTTCCTCCGGGTGCTCCGGTTTCCTCCACAGTCCAAAGACATGCAGGTTAGGTTAACTGGTGACTCCAAATTGACCATAGGTGTGAATGTGAGTGTGAATGGTTGTCTGTGTCTATGTGTCTATGTGTGAATGGTTGTCTGTGTGCCCTGTGATGACCTGGCAACTTATCCAGGGTATACCCTGCCTTTCACCCATAGTCAGCTGGGATAGGCTCTAGTTTGCCTGCAACCCTGTAGAAGGATAAAGCGGCTAGAGATAATGAGATGAGATGAGCAGAACACACAGGGCATCACGGTTTGCTGTGTATGTGGCTGATCCATGTCCACTCCCAAAAGCTGCCAATGGGCAAAGTGAGCATTAGAACTGGGCCATGAAGCAAAGGAAGAAGGTTGTTTGGTCTGATGAATCATGCTTTCTTTTACATCATGTAGATGGCCGGGTGCGTGTGTGTTGCCTTCCTGGAGAAGAGATGGCACCAGGATGCATTATGGGAAGAAGACAAGTTAGTGGAGGCAGTGTGATGCTCTGGGCAATGTTCTGCTGGGAAACCTTGGGTCCCGGCATTCATGTGGTTGCTACTTTGACCCATACCACCTAACTAAACATTGTTGAGAACCAAGTACACCCCTTCATGGCAACGGTATTCCCTAATGACAGTGGCCTCGTTTAGCAGGATAATGCACCCTGCTACACTGCAAACATTGTTCAGATATGGTTTGAAGAACATGACAAAGAGTTCAAGGTGCTGAAATGGCCTCCAATTTCCCCAGATCTCAACCCAATTGAGCATCTGTGGGATGTGCTAGACAGACAAATATGGTCCATGGAGGCCCCACCTCACAACTTACAGGAATTAAAGGATCTGCTACTAATGGCTTGGTCCCAGATAGCACACACCTTCAGAGGTCTTGTGGAGTCCATGGGTCAGAGCTGTTTTGGCGGCACAAGGAGGATCTACAGTACATGAGCCAGGTGGTTTTAATGTTATGGCTATTGTATGGTATTGTAGTTTGTTTTATTTATGTTCTTAGTTGATTAATATCACTGTTATTTACTTAAGCAGTTTAAAAGAGGAGGGCTTAGTATAAGCTTTTTTAGGCTTCTCCCCTCCTCCTGCATGTAGATTTTATGATTATTGTCTATTCTTGTTTTGTTTTGTGCAAATAAAGAAATGAAATGAAATGAAATGAAATGGCTAATCGGTGGATACAATATAAGGCATCATTTTTATATAGAAACATATTTCAATATAATTTGAATTTAAACATACATCATATTTGTTTTCCAAAGCCACGCCACACTTGTTTAAACAGAAGCCCCCCCCCACACACACACACACACACACACACACACACACACACACACACTCACTTTGAGTAACTGCTTTATCCTCGTCATGGTGGATCTGGAGCCTGTCATAGAAACACAACACATAGAGGGCACAACTAATAAGTATTTGAAAACCAAGAACAATTAATTAAACATATGGAATCAGGTGTGTTTGGTTGGAATGAAAGCTTGCACCCACACCAAAACTTGGGGGTTGAGATCAATTAGTGTGTGGGTGTGTGAAGTTTCACTTCATGGAATCACATGGTTTCTCACCTTCTCAGGATGTAGATGATGATGATGATGATGATGATGATGATAAGAAAGATGATGGGCAACAGTACCCCCAAAACAATTGCAAGAGAGTTTGCTGTAGAATTGAATTGTAGAGTTAGAATTGAAGGTGAGGAATTTATCAAAAATATTCAACTCCTTCATGCTCCAAGAAACACAATGGAAATACTAAACTTTGGCTCAAAAGCATAAAAATGTATAAGCTTATTGCAGGTAGTTTTAAAAAATGTTTTTCTTAACCGAAAAAAGTTACAACATATACAATGAATTTATTTCATATTCATCAAGTAAACTAATAATAATAATAATAATAATAATAATTACTTCAAAGTTGATGCAAATTTTTTTACAGTTTGTTCCAAGGTTCATTTATATCAGCATATAAATACTGTATGTGAGACGCTGTCAAATGCTCAGTTAATCAATCATGTGCATTATAATATTAGTCTGCACCCAGACAGTTTGCAGATGAGTCTGTTCTGTGAATTCAGTTTGTTTTTGAGTTCTGTTTTATCATATATTGTTTCATTCAAACTTTAAAGAATATTAAATATCACACTGAAACTGGGTATCATGAGAAATTTTACCCCAAAATAGTAAACATAAAAACAAACAAGTCATTCTCACATTTAATCTGGTGAAACCGACAGTACCTGTGCAAACAGAAAGGCCAACTGGCGATCCTTCTGTTTTATTATCAGCAGCAACAGCTGAGACTTTAAATGTGTAATTTGTTCCAGGTAGTAGATCAGTGATGTACTGACAGTTACATTATTTTGTTGCTAATGAACAGCTGATCACACTGAGGTGCTCACTGACCGCTGATATTTATTTGTTTGGTCCTGTGTTTCCTTTCCTTTGCAACATAACATCTTTTCTTCTCACTTTCCATTACTGTAGTCAGTCCTTCATGTTTCATTCGCACACTCACATCCTCCATTGTTCTCTCCATCCATCCATTATCCGTAACCGCTTATCCTGTGCAGGGTCGTGGGCAAGCTGGAGCCTATCCCAGCTGACTATGGGCGAGAGGAGGGGTACACCCTGGACAAGTCGCCAGATCGCTGCAGGGCTGACACATAGAGACAAACGACCATTCACACTCACATTCACACCTACGGTCAATTTAGAGCCACCAATTAACCTAACCTGCATGTCTTTGGACTGTGGGGGAAACTGGAGCACAGTGTCCACACAGACACGGGGAGAACATGCAGACTCCACACAGAAAGGCCCCCGTTGGCCACTGGGCTCGAACCCAGAACCTTCTTGCTGTGAGGCAACAGTACTAACCACTACACCACCATGCCACCCCCATTGTTCTCTCCTGTTTCAAATTTATATCCCACAATGCCTTGCGTGAAAGGGGAAAGCCTACCATGTGATGCATGATATAGTATCTTGACATAGTATCTTGGGTCATATTGAAGTAGGAAAAAATAGCGGAAAATTTAGGGCCATGTGACCCTAAATTCATTAATTGTTTTATTTTAAAAAATAGTACAATTAGAAGTCTGTGATTCGAATTCAGTAGCTTTTGGTCCACTAAACAAAAATAATTGGGTTTCAGGGAAAATTCGTTTTATGACCTACACTTGAAAAATCTGAAAGGCAGTCTACCTTTAATAACTATCATTTCTAAATAGAAAACCATACTGTACTTCAACCTCAAAGGATTTTACCAATATCAATTATGTTCATGAAACATTTGTGTAAATAGATTTAACAAAGCTGAATACAATGAAAGCCTGAAGTAAAACTCAGTGGACTCTCAGAGTAAAAGTAGTTTCCAAGCAGAAGTGGTTGTGTAGAAGCTACCTGAGGCACCCATATAAAAGCCCAGTCAAGTCACCTCTTAATTTAGAGTGCCTTAAATACATGCAATACTACAACAGCTTTGCTTCTACAAGGTAACAACAATTGTTAACAACTGGTGACATTAACTTTGCCTCCTTGGTGGTATCTGTGTCATGTCTCCTGATTTCTCCATTAGGTTCAGATTAGGTTCAGACCCTGTCATGTGGGGTCCCACAAGGATCAAGTCTCATGCCGCTTCTCTTTAATTTTTACATGCTCCCACTCAGTCAAATACGACAGAACAACAACGTTGCCTATCATAGCTATGCAGATGACACTCAGATATACAACACCTGGTTCCCTGATGACTACAGTTTGATAGACTATTTGTGTAAATGCATTGAGCTTATTGATAACTGGATGTGTCTTAATTTTCTCCAGCTGAACAAGGATAAAACAGAAGTGATGATATCCGGCCTAGTGGAAAAAAAAGAAGATTAATGCTTATCTCAGTTTTAAGGCTTTAAATGCTCAAACATAAGTGAAAAATCTTGGAGTCCAAATTGACTCTGAGCTTAGCTTTAATAGCCACATTAAATCCATAACAAAGTTAGTTTTTATCATTTGAAATACATAGCAAAATTCAGATCCTTTATAACTGCAGAAGGTCTAGAAAAAAACTCACTCATGTATTTATCTCCAGCAGGCTAGATTTTTGTAATGGCCTTCTTACTGGCCTCCCTCAAAAATTCATTAGTCAACTGTACCCTATTCAGAATGCTACTGCCAGAGTTATAACGAAGACAAAGAGGTATGAACACATTAATCCAGTACTTAGATCATTACTCTGGCTCCCGGTCAGTTTCAGAATAGATTTCCAAATACTGTAACTTGTATACAAATCATTAAATGGTTGAGGTCATTTTTACATTACTGATATGGTGGGAAAATACAGGCCTATTAGACACTGCAGATCAGTGGAGTCTGATCTGTTATCAGACCCCTGAGCCAGAACTACACAGGAAAAATGACTGAGCAATTTTTCCAGAGTTAAAAGTACTTTCCTCAAAATTAACTAATTTTGCTCTATTTTGAGTTTAAAATTTGGAGTGGGAGCAAAATTACAGCGTAATTGTGTAACAGAGTAACAGAGTTGGTTGTGGCTCTGAACTGAGTAAAGCCTCACTCACAACCTGCCATAAGTGTTTAGGACATGTATGGGTTGCAGGGTTTGGTAGCTCGCAGCCGTGCCCCAGGGTTGCGGTGAACCCGGGGGAAAGTTTGGGGGAGGAGTACGGGCAAAGTACTTGTCAAGCACAGGTTGCACACCTGACTTCCTCGAGGCGTGAGAAAAATTGCACCATTAGCCTGTGGAAAGCGTATATCTGACGCACATGATCAGTGCATGTTCAGTGAGTGTGGAGTGTGTGAGACTTGCATTTTACCAGTTTTCTGCACTACGAGTTCAGGCCACACTTGTGACTTATGTGTGACGTATGTGATTAGCACATTACAATCACTCATAACTTGCGTGTGATGCAAGCCAGGAGTGGGTATAAAACCAGCGTATCTGCAGCATTCTGCATCTGTCTTTCGACTGAAGAACATTGGATATTTTGTGAGAAAAATTAAAAAATTTTCAGTTTAAAGTTTAGAAAATGGGACCCCAGAAGAAGTGAGCAAAAGTGAAGTAACCCAGCCTGAAACAGCAGAAGGGGAGGAGGAAGAATTTGATGATGATGATGGTAGCAGCACCGGCAAGCCCTGCATGGACAGGGAGAAGTATTCCTTCAAGCCGGCAGAAGGCACAGCACCCCACCAGAGGTATTTTCACAGGTAAATACACATACTTTAAACATTCATTTCAGTATCTATATGCTTATGTAATTAATATTATATATGCTGATTTTCATGTATGTTTCAGCTAACGACGCCCAGAAGTGAGGACATTGCAATTCCATCATCGCTGTCAGGCCATTGTGCCATGCTCAGTGATAAGGACAACCCGACACCCCGTCCCACCACTCAGCAGGAGTAGGAGCAGGACAGTAGCTCCGAGTCAAAGTGTGTTTCAGTGCTCAAACTGTTGGGCTATTTAATTGGGATTTTTTACAATGTAATAAAATGCTTTATTCCCTTATACTCATGTTTTATTATTCGACGTTTGCATGGTAAATTAACATATACTCAAATAAAAATAGCAAATGAGGTGGTCTTCTGCCCTTCTACAATGCTACACGCTACATGATCGGTTCCTTGGTTCTTCCCCAATATATATACCCAGAGTCTTGCCCCTCGTGTCACGTGCAGGTCGCGTGTGCTGCATGCAGGTCATGTGTGCTGCGTGCACACCACGCATAGGGGTAGAAACTGAGATGTACTTCTGTCTTGGGGGCTGCACCAATAGCAAGTGTGGAATACTTGTGTAGTACTTCTGAGGCACGTCACTCATACAATGACCGTGCGTCACTCATGTGTCTTACTGTCATTGCAAACAGCCCCTACTAGCCGTGCTGCTGACTTGGTTCAGGCGTACAAAAGGAATACAGGTCCCGTATGTAGTATATGCGTTCTTGATTTGTCGCAATACCCATAGAATTTGCATGTGCAGGACCAAAAGTCTCCACGGGCAGTCTGTGACCTTCTGCGGCGCTGAACACACGCAAGTGTCACGCAAGTCTCAAGCATGGTTTTGCCAAAATTTTTACCATAGACTGCCCATAGCAGCATGTATGGCGGGTTGTAAGTGAGGCTTAAAATAGTAAAAGAGTTCATTTTAAGGCACACTGAATAGAGTCAAATACCACTACAAAGAGTAAAACACTAACACTGAATTGAGACGATTTGACTCAATCGTCTCAATTCAGTTACTCTTTTGATACAGCTCTATCAAAAGAGTAACTTGTACTCATTTTAGAGAGGGACCAAATGTTATCTGGCATACAGTAAAATTTTCTTCAATTTGAGTAAATTTTACTCAGGCAAATTTCCTGTGAAAACATGCTGAGGCAGCTTTCAACCACTATGCTGCAGTTAGTTGGAATAAACTCCCTGAAACTGTGAGATGTGCGCAGACTGTAACCATTTTCAAAAGAAGACTGAAAATAGATTTCTTCACCTGTGCCTTTAGACCAATTAAGCTGCTATACTTTGTACTCTTTTATCACTTTTATTCTTTTAAAAGAAAAACACTTTTAAAAAAATTGGAGTAGGGGTATTGGGGCAGAGGTATTATAGCTTTGGCCTACTTCCTCCTGCTGGCCATGGCAGATGATTACCCGGTCCTGGGAGAGCAGATCCTGGGGCGCTGCAGGTTCTCCATCTGCCAGGCCACATTGGAGTTCCACCACTGGGTGTATTGGGCGGATATCAACCCTCACTGCTAGATGGACTCATTGTTAAGGACCGCCAAGCACTGGCTACAGGCCAAGCAGCACTCAGTAATGCAGGTCGTGTAGCAAGTCACCGTGGATCAGCTCCTCCAGGCGCTGCACCCTGAAGAGTGCATGGCTGTCAGGATGAGGGTGCCCAAGACTCCCGCTGAACTGGTGGGAGCCCTAGAGTGTACCCTGGTAACCCTGGACATAAAAAAACAAGGTGCCACAAGGCCAAGGCAGGGAACCACTGAGCCCCCCTCACCACTCCCTGGGCCAATGCCGGGGCCCGAAGGCACCCCTCTCACCCACTCCATACACTCACCCATACCCAATGATGAGCCCATGCCCACCGCACCCGAGCAACCTCCCTCTGCCCCAGCCCAGAAACCATGGCTTGCTGGCTGCATCATCCACTCACCCACCAACCCTCATCTATGAAGCACCCCTGTGTGGGTAGAGGGCTAGCCAGTGAAAACCCTCCTGGACTCAGGCAGTACCATCATGCTGACCCGGCCTTTGATCCTGCCTGTGGTTGCGGGGCGCAAAAGTACCATCAAGGTCACCTGCGTGCATGGGGACACATGTGGCCACTGCTCACATCAAGAGATGAGTCAGGAGATGAGTCAGGTGATTGGAAAGTATCTGTAGCTATGGTTCCTGATCTTCCTGTCCCTCTCTTCCTTGGTTGGGACCAGCTGGATTTCTGAGGGAACTACATTCCACCAGGAGGACAAGGAAATACCAGGCCCCATGGAGACCCCGGGACCGCACCTCATCACTCCAAGATGTGTGCCTGGCTGGGGGACATGATGAAGCTGAGGATGGCACTGCTGAAGGTGCATCGCACACCACCTCTAACCTACTCTCATGTATTTAAGCAAGTGACATGCAATGGGAACTTTGGGCAGGAGCAGAAGAAGGATGAATGGCTGAAAAACTGCTGGGGCAGGTGCACCTTATTAAAGGTGAAGACCAGCAGCCAGGGCAGCTGCTTCCCAGCTTCTACTTCCTGGTGCACCATGGCCTGCTCTATCACCACACTGAACAGTGGGGCCAGGACATTAATCTACTGGTGGTTCTTCACTCAAAGGTGGACATGGTGATGCACCTGGCCCACTCTCACCCCTTGGGTGGGCACCTAGCTAGCCAGAGCACCCTGGAGAAGATCATGGACTAGTTTGTGTTGCCAGGGATGAACACAAGTCAAGAACTTCTGCCAGCGGTGCCCCAAGTTCCTGTGTCTGTGCTCACTCACCCTTGCAGCGTGTGTCCGACAGCCTTTATTAGCCTTCTCACATTAAGGCTTGGGTACTTTGTTAATTTGCCTTTTACTTTAGGTATATTTATTTATGGGACCTTTTTCTGCTTTGTGTATACATTAATTTCTTCACCAAACAGATCAAAACAACAAAAATTAGCATTTAACTGAAGGAGTAATAATGCTAAATTTGATCAATGTTTATGCTGTTTTCATTGTTCTCTGGATCCAGTTGTTGTTGTTGACTAATTCAAACAGCACCAGTTCTGTACTACCAAGTGTCTCTACACAGCACTGAGGTCACACTTTATCTGCAGCATAGCAGCTCGGGGTTATCAATGCAACATAATAATCTTTAAAAAAAAAAACTTTAAAATGTTCTTTGGGTACTTAAGGGGTTAAGCTTGGGGGGATTTCTGACAGGGAACCTACATCAAAAATGTTTGAGTTGTTTGGGTTGTGGAGTGATATATGCTGCATTTGGTAAGACACAATTATATTATACTCTGTAGATTTTTCTATTTTCATCATTGAAAACTGTGGTTTTAGACATTCCTTTGTATTACTTTTGTGTACTATTAAAAATATTTAACCAGCTCCACACAGCCCAGACCATATTTGCCAAATCAAAATAAATTCAAGATGTAATGAAGTATAGGGTGGCACGGTGGTGTAGTGGTTAGCGCTGTCACCTCACAGCAAGAAGGTCCGGGTTCGAGCCCTGTGGCCGGCGAGGGCCTTTCTGTGTGGAGTTTGCATGTTCTCCCCGTGTCTGCGTGGGTTTCCTCCGGGTGCTCCGGTTTCCCCCACAGTCCAAAGACATGCAGGTTAGATTAACTGGTGACTCTAAATTGACCGTAGGTGTGAATGGTTGTCTGTGTCTATGTGTCAGCCCTGTGATGACCTGGCGACTTGTCCAGGGTGTACCCCGCCTTTCGCCCGTAGTCAGCTGGGATAGGCTCCAGCTTGCCTGTGACCCAGTAGAACAGAATAAAATGGCTAGAGATAATGAGATGAGATGAAGTCTAGTTTTCATCTCACAAAATAATTGTTTATTTGTATCCTGCTTTTCCTTATGTTGGGTGAAGCAAACTGTCTCTTTTCTCAGTGACATAACAAACTTCGGGATACTGAATCAAATTTAAAATTAACAATTTGCTGAACTCTTTATGGATTGTTTGAATCCTGATTGTGGATGTCTATAATCACCCTGTGTGACAGTTTTCTGACGCAGGCAATGAATTCTGACTGTCACAAAAAAATATATATATATATATATATATATATATAATATATATATACATATATATATATATAATAACAGTAAGTAAATAAATAAATAAAAATTAGTTAATTAATTTAAAAATAACTAATAAAGAGAATATATCCTATTCTCAATTGGGCCACATTTGCTGTTTAATTTACTTCCTACTTCCTTGTTTTAGGGTACATGCTAAGAATTTTTAAAGCTGTTACACAAAATTTGTGTTCCCCGCATAAGAAATTTTTTTTTTATTCTCAGTCACATTCAGATGCAATATTTGTTTTAACATGAACAAACAATAGCATTAATACACAATTCCATGCAGAGGTAAAAAAAATAATAAAATCCTGTGAAAAGGAAAACAAGAGGAAGCATCATTTTGAATGTTCTGCTCAGGTATATAATTAACTTGTAGCAAGGTCCACTAAGGTCCACAGTTAACTATATTTAGCTTTGGGGGGATTTTACGGAAATTCTATCATTTAACTTTCAAATGTGATGACTGTGTCCACATAAAACAACAACACTGCATTGTTGCAGTAGTGTGATCAAGAGAACAAGCAATATTTTACACAGGGTTAGTCAAAATTATGTTAACACTTAAATGGTAGAAACCATTTATTCACAAAACATACACCATATGTGCGAGACGATTTACAGGACAGTCTCAACCTGCTCACCATCGTGTTCAACACACAAAAACCAGCGAGCAACAGTACCATTTAAAGTGTAATTAAAAATAAGAATAATAAAAAATAATCCATTCGTGTTAACATAATTTTGACTAACCCTGTAATGTTATCAGAAAGACTAGACTTGGATTTGGATTGTAGAGATTTGGTACATTGTCTATCCTTAATTTCCATCTGAATGGTTTTATACCACAATTATACAATTAACTACATCACCATGTAATATCAGTTTGTGAAGGACACAGGCACATAACATCCATGCATCACACTGTCTATGAAGTGTCATATAAAGCTGATAAATTGTCCTGTATTCTATCTGTTGTCTAAAACATTTGTCTGAACTCTCTCCAATAGGTTATTAGATCAAAAATGCACACTGTAGCACTGATGTAAAGTATCCCTCCCATGAGACACTCTTCAATTCAATGAGTTCAAATAATAAATCCATGATATACTACAACATGTCAACAAGAATCTGCCTAGTTTTGACCTAGTCCATTAAAAATACAGAATTCCACCAGGATTCCATTATTATTATTATTATTATATAAAACTCTTGATGGACCAAAACCAGTTTGGAAGGTATGTCCAAACCAAAACTTAGATCATTTTATACTGCTCTTAAGCATCAGGTACTATTTCAGTATACTATAATACCTCAATAGGCTACATTTGAAGTAATAAACTACATTTAACTAAGCAGTTAAAGACAGTTTCCGTAAACAGTACCTTAAAGTTTTAAAATGTCTTGTATTATTGTCATAAATATTGACAAGATCTGATTAAAATATTGTTATATATTGCTATTGAGTAAACCAAATCACTGTTTACAAGTTTAATGAGGTCAGATGGAGAAAAATAGCCTGTACACTGAAATTAAATATTATAAATATTACAAAATTATTATACATATATTTTTAGATATAACTCATGTTAATGTAACAATCAGTATAACATCCAATCATCAAACTGCAGAGGGAAACCATCCCACGTCATTAAAAAAATGAATTTGTCAAAGGAAATTGTAACTATATCACTGACTAATATTTACTCCAAAAATATTTTTCAAATCTTTACTAACAGAAAAACAACCCTACCTGAAACAGGAGTGTTTTCCTTAATGTACAGTGTCTCATGATGCTTGTTGAGTCTTACTAATAGATGAAGCCTCACATGTGCTGTTTAATATTTGGAGCTTGTAATGACAGTTTGATTTCTTTGCCCTGAGCTCGGATTGGCCTTACAGAGAAATGGGACTCGCCTGTGCCTAACTTGCAACCCCTTCTCACTCCCGAAGTGTCAAATACTGACACATGAGCAGAAGCCATACAGTCACTGCATGCATGCAGAAGGCTGCCTTTAGCTTTACTATAATTGATGCACTTGATAATCCTGCGGCTATCAATTAAAGCCCATATACTTCAGCTATCCAATGCAAAAAATAAACTACTGGTTTTGAGGGTAAACCTTGTGCTTCAAATGTGAATGAATTAACAAAGCACAGTCCATAATAAAGAAAAAAATACACTTCCTTTTTTTATTATTTGTGTTCATATTTAGTACCTAGGGCGGCACGGTGGTGTAGTGGTTAGCGCTGTCGCCTCACAGCAAGAAGGTCCGGGTTCGAGCCCAGTGGCCGGCAAGGGCCTTTCTGTGCGGAGTTTGCGTGTTCTCCCTGTGTCTGTGTGGGTTTCCTCCGGGTGCTCTGGTTTCCCCCACAGTCCAAAGATATGCAGGTTATGTTAACTGGTGCCTCTAAATTGACCGTAGGCGTGAGTGTGAATGGTTGTCTGTGTCTATGTGTCAGCCCTGTGATGACCTGGCGACTTGTCCAGGGTGTACCCCGCCTTTCACCCGTAGTCAGCTGGGATAGGCTCCAGCTTGCCTGCGACCCTGTAGAACAGGATAAAGCGGCTAGAGGAGATGAGATGAGATTCATCAGTATAGGCAACTTTATTTGTTTTTTTATTGCGTAGGGCAAATCAGGCAGGAGACATGGCTCGGGTAATAGTACAGCATTACCAGGCGACTTGTTGGCTCAGGTAACGGTGCAGTGTTACCAGGTTACTTTTGGCTCAGATGACAGTACAACGTTACCAGGTGATTTGTTGGCTCAGGTAATGGCACAGTATTACCAGGTGATTTGTTGGCTCAGGTGATGGTACAGTATTACCAGTTGATTTGTTGGTTCAGGTGACAGTACAACATTCTTAGGTGACTTGTTGGCTCAGGTGACAGTACAGCATTACCAGGTGACTTCGCTCAGGTGATGGTACAGCGTTATCAGGTGACTTGTTGGCTCACGTGATGGTACAGCATTATCAGGTGACTTGTTGGCTCAGGTGATGGTACAGTGTTGCCAGGTGACTTCTTGGCTCAGGTGACAGCACAGCATTATCAGGTGACTTGTTGGCTCAGGTGACGGTACAGCATTGCCAGGTGACTTGTTGGCTCAGGTGATGGTACAGCGTTATGAGGTGACTTGTTGGCTCTGGTGATGGTACAGTGTTGCCAGGTGACTTGTTGGCTCAGGTAATGGTACAGCGTTACCAGGCGACTTGTTGGCTCAGGTGATGGTGCAGTGTTACCAGGTGACTTGTTGGCTCAGGTGATGGTACAGCATTGCCAGGTGACTTGGCTCAGGTGACGGTACAGCATTATCAGGTGACTTGTTGGCTCAGGTGATGGTACAGCATTGCCAGGTGACTTGTTGGCTCAGGTGATGGTGCAGCGTTACCAGGTGACTTATTGGCTCATGTGATGGTACAGCGTTACCAGGTTGCTTGTTGGCTCAGGTGACAGTACAGCAGTACCAGGTGTCTTGTTGGCTCAGGTAACGGGAACTTTTTTAAAATCAATATCTTATTTATCAGTAGCAAAAATACGTTTGACAGCATAGGAAGGTAACAGAATATAATTTTGCGCAAATATGTTTACTGATATCTATAATTTCATAGGCTAATAATACATATTGTTTTTCTAACAAACTCTTTGTTTTCAGCTTCAGTTTCACAGTTTTAATGCCCTTTATCCTGTCTCTGCACAATAAAATCCATCCATTATCTGTAGCCACTTATCCTGTTCTACAGGGTCGCAGGCAAGCTGGAGCCTATCCCAGCTGACTATGGGCAAGAGCCAGGGTACACCCTGGAGTCGCCAGGTCATCGCAGGCCTGACACAGAGACAAAAACAACCATTCACACCTACAGTCAATTTATAGCCACCAGTTAACCTAACCTGCATGTCTTTGGGGGAAACCGGAGCACATCCACACAGACATGGGGAGAACATGCAAACTCCACACAGAAAAGCCCTCACCAGCCGCTGGGCTCGAACCCAGAACCCTCTTGCTGTGAAGGAACAGTGCTAACCACTACACCACCCCGCACAATAAAATCTCCACTATTAATCAGTGTTAAATGAGCTCTTCTACTATCTAATATCCAGCATCCTGGGTTAAATGAAGAACTCACATTGATGAATGAACTGTTCAATTTATTTCACAGCTAATAGGCTACAGTTTCCAATTAATTTATTAATTAAAGTTCCGTTCAAGCAGCCAACATAAAATACACATAAAACAGGACAATGTGGCATAGAGGATAATTCATTTTCATCAAAAACAGCA
Source organism: Neoarius graeffei (assembly GCF_027579695.1). NCBI lineage: Eukaryota > Metazoa > Chordata > Actinopteri > Siluriformes > Ariidae > Neoarius > Neoarius graeffei. The sequence goes on along the minus strand of NC_083570.1, from coordinate 81,550,271 downwards.
GTTTTTGCATTAGAAAAACTAACATCATGAATATATTTAAGGGCTTTTTTGAAGAGAGTAAAATTAGATTTGGTTCAGCTTTGCTTCGTGAAATATTAACTTCATGACACAATAAACTAATTCCATACATTTTTATATTTTCTTTTAGAATGTCACCCCTCCAAAGACAATTTCACTTTTATATTCAGACACCGAGCCATCAATATAAATTGACAAAACAATCACAAATAAGTGCTCAGTATCTTCACGCAGTATACCGAAGAAAAAACAACACATTTCATGTACAAATTCAATTAAAAGTAGCCTGATGAGAAAATGATCCAGAAACGGGCGAATGGAGATTATGTAATAGTTTACATTTGAACAACTATTATGATAACTAACCAGAGATAAAATGTTATCAGAAAATGAACAAACACTGGCATTCTGCAGTTAGTAAAATTATATGGCAGATTTTTTTTCACATACACACATTAAAAAAATTGTTATAACTATTTCATTTATTCCCAGAGCTGGGTTAGGATAGTTTATTTATTTATTTAGTTAGTTAGTTATTTCCTATTCTTCTTCTTAAGTTGTATTTACTACCAGTTAGGCCAGTCAGACCGATCTGATAGTGGACCCTAATTAAAGTTATTAGTCTGGACAGGTCTTTCAGGGATCACATATGTGTATTGCAGTACAAAAAAAAATGTCTCTTCAGATAAAAAGTAAAAGTATTGTAAGAACGCTAGGGACACTTCTTAACACACACTGTGTCCTTTATTTTTATTAACAAGTATTTAACAAGGAGTTGCTGTTTTAGCCACAACTCACGCTTCCTAACAGCCCATAAACAGCGCCAACTCAACTTCCTGTCTCAACCCCCACGCTCACTCTCGCGCACCCACACCTAAACTCCACCCCCCAGTTCCCCTAAAAGGCACATAACAACATAAGAAACTCAACAGGTAACAGAACACAACACAGGTTATCACACTGCCCCCCCCTTATGAAGCCCCTCACCCTCGAGGGGTCATGTAAAAGTCATTAAACCGTGGCGGTCTCCACCTCTGTCTCTGCGGCCTGCTTGGATCTGGTCCCGGTCTGGCTTGCGGTGACACAGGGGAGTGAGCAGGGAATGCTGAGGGGGTGTCAGGGACATTGAGGCTGGGGGACATCCGTGCAGGGGAGGCCAAGGAGTTTGAACCTGCAGAGGGCCCGGGGTTTGTCTGTGAACTAGACCCCAGCTCAAATAATGGAACAGCATTTCCCCTGTATGGTGCTAATCTATCCCAGTGGAGAAGTACTTTCCTTCCCCTAGGTGGAACCTGGACTCTATAGACCACCTCGCCCACACGCTCAATGCCCCTACAAGGCCCATCCCAGTGGCAGTCCAGTTTGGGACACTGCCCCTTCTTCCGCTTGGGAGTATAAACCCAAACCAACTCCCCGGCCTGGAAATCTCTGCCCTTACTCCTCACATCATAGTTCCGCTTTTGCCTCATGCCGGCCTGCTTCAGCTGGTCTCTGGCAAAGGCATGGGCCTTTTCTAGACGATCCTGAAACTTCCGAGCATACTCCGGTCCAGGTGGATGTTCAGTGTCTGGTGGCCTACCAAATGCCAGCTCAGCGGGCGTCCGAATCTCTCTGGCTAGCATTAGTAAAGCAGGGGTGCAGTTGGTGGAGCTTTGGACAGCCAAACGATAGGCCATTAAAACAAGAGGAATGTGTCTGTCCCAATCACGTTGGTGGTCTGCTGTGAGAATGGCTAGTTGCTGGTGCATAGTTAAATTAAACCACTCCACTAAACCATCGCTTTGCGGGTGTAATGGAGTTGTGCGTGTTTTCTCCATGCCTAAACGCTCACACATGGCAGCAAAAACCCTGGACTCAAAATTACGACCTTGGTCGCTGTGGATGACCTCTGCTGTCCCGAACTGGCTGAACATGCCCTCTATCAGTGCATCTGCCACTGTTTCAGCTTCCTGGTCCGGTAGAGCATAAGCCTCGGGCCATTTTGTAAAATAGTCCATTGCACACAGCACATATTTATTCCCTCTGTCTGTTTCAGGAAACGGGCCCATTATGTCCACGCCCACCCTTTCCATTGGTGCCCCTGATACTTGTTGTTGCAAAGGGGCACGGGACTGGTCCAGGGGCCCTTTGTGTGCCGCACATGCGTCACACCGCCGACAAAAATCCTCAACATCCCGACGGTGCTGGCCCCAGTAGAACCCCCGCCGTAACCGCTGGAGAGTTTTGGAGCTCCTGAAGTGACCAGAGCCAGAGCCTCCATGGCAGGCCCCCAGCACAGCTCCTCTAAGGCATTTTGGCACAACAACTTGCCACCTCTCCTCTCCCGTGGCCAGCTCCTTCCAAGCACGCTGCAGCACGCCATCAGACAGGCGCAGCACACTAAATTTGCTCCACAGACCTTTTGCGGCCACTGACAGTCCTGACACAGCCTCCCAGGGTGGTCTCTGCCTGCTGAGGACCCACTGTCTCACCGGCCCCAGGTCTTCATCCTCTTCTTGACGGGCCACCCACTCATCTGTGTCCACCACCTGTAGTGCACCGCATGTAGGTTCAGCAGCTATCTCCTCACCTCGCAGCTCTCTCTCTCTGGCGTCTCTTCTGTCGCAGTAGCTACAGCCATCCACAGCACATGGGCGCCGGGACAGGGCATCAGCATTGGCATGCTGAGACCCAGGCCTGTGCACCACTGTGAAGTGGAAGGACTGCAGCTCCTCAAGCCAGCGCGCTACCTGTCCCTCTGGCTCACGGAAGGACATAAGCCACTGGAGGACAGCATGGTCCATCCTGATGGTAAAGGGCACCCCGCATAAATAATACTTGAAGTGCTGGGCAGCCGTTACAACGGCCAACAGCTCACGCCTTGTCACACAGTAGCGCCGCTCGCTTTTATTGAAGATGCGGCTGAAGTATGCCACCACTCTTTCTCCTTCAGGCCCTGCTTGAGACAACACGGTGCCCATGCCAACGTTGCTAGCATCCGTATCCAGCAAAAAGGGTAAGGCGAGGTCTGGGGGGGTGAGAACTGGGGTGTGGGTAAGAGCCTGTTGTAGTGTGGTAAATGCCTGCTGACAGTCTGTAGACCATGTGAAGGGCTGATTTTTCTGCAGCAGCCAGAAAAGAGGTGCACCGATGCAGGAAAATCCTTTAATAAACCTCCTATAGTAAGAGGCTAGCCCCAAGAAACTTTTCAGCTGTCTCTGGTTGTTGGGGGTTGGCCAGTCTATGATAGCCCGGATTTTCTCCTGAAGTGTGCTGATGCCCTCACTGCTCACTCTATGACCTAGAAACTCCACTTCCCTCTGCATAAAATGGCACTTTTCAGGATGCAGTTTAAGCCCTGCTCCAGCTATTCTCTCTAGCACCAGCCTCAGGGAATCTAGCGCAGCCTGGAAGGATTTTCCATGGGCTAGAACATCATCTAAATACACTAGGCACTCTTGCCGGGGTACACCAGCTAGTACATTGTCCATAAGTCTTTCAAATGTCCCTGGAGCATTGCACAGTCCAAAACTGAGGACTTTGAACTGCCAGTGCTCCCTACCAGTGCTGAATGCAGTTTTAGGTCTTGACTCAGGAGTGAGAGGGACTTGCCAGTACCCACTCCGTAGGTCGAGTGACGAAAACCATGAGGACCCAGACACCAGGTCCAGGGTTTCATCAACTCATGGGATGGGGTAGCAGTCTTTCCATGTCACCTTGTTCAGCGGTCTATAATCCACACAAAATCTCCATCTTGAGCTCTTTTTCTTTGGGACCATGACCACAGCTGATGACCATGGACTCTCAGAGGGTTTGATGATACCTGACTTGAGCATGGCACAGACCTCCTAATCCGCTGCCTCCTGTTGCACCAAGGGCAGGCGGCAGGGGCGCACTTTGATGGGCCGTGCCTCGCCAGTGTCAATGTGGTGCTGTACTAGATGTGTGAGGCCCACCTCATCATCACTGAGGGCAAAAATGTCTTTAAATTCCCATAGCAGTTGCCACAGGTTCTTTTGCTGTTAGTCATCCAGACCAGCACAGTTTCTTCTCCAAATGTCTCTGATTGCCTCGGTTTGATCCTCTAGGCCCCTTGTCTGTTGAGATGGAGTCAAGACTGTATGACCCTTAGGTAGCACAAGTGAGCTAGGCTGTGCCATTTGAATGTGAGAACCCATTACTTCAGGATGTGCCGTTAAGCTGTAGGTGGGCACAACTTGTGTCACTTGCTGTGAGGGGGATGTCAGCTGAACACATTGTCCATCTGGTAGTACTAGCACTCCAGTCTCTAGGTTTAGTGAGCACCCTGTGAATCTCAGGAAATCAAGGCCAAGGATGCATGGGTCACGCACCTCTGCCACCCATGCCGTAAAAGTCACTGCTAATGTCCCCAATGTGAAGACAAACGTCCCTCTACCTCTCATGGGGGCTGTCTGTCCAGTAACTGTTTGCAATTTTACAGCAGTCTGTTCTATGACGGCCCCATCTGGAACAATGTCAGGTCTTACTAATGTGGCAGTGGACCCTGTATCCACCAGGGCTGAGCATGACACATTTCCCACTAGCACTGGAACGTGGCACAAGTTACCCACCTCTGTCCAGCCCACTGTTACGACAGGGTCAGTCTGTTTGAACATGTCCATGTATTCCCTTCCCCCCAATGAACACTGCAGTCCCCCATGAGTGGCTGAAGGGGTCCGTGGTGTCGGGGCTACTCGGACCCATTCCCGTTTCCCTGCTGACTCCTCACTGCAGGACAGCGGCGAAGCAGGTGGCCACGCTGGCCGCACCCCCAGCAGACAGTTGGGCGGCGTTTGGTATCCTCCTCAGGGGGGCGTGTCCCCGGAGCTCACACAGCACGCACCAGCTCATCCACCCACACAGGCCTCTGGTCTGGCACCTCTGTCACATCAGCAACCGTGACTGCAGAAGATGTTGATTGCTTTGCAGCACAAACTGCAGTCTCCCTCTCTACGGCGAGGTCAAGCGCTTCACCTAAGGTCGCTGGATGAGCGAACTGCACATGCAAACATAGCTTGTCTGGGGTAAGGGCTTGGACAAACTGGTCTCGAGCCAGCTCACACTGAATGGCAGGTGGCATATCAGCATACGCACGTCTGCTGAGACTCTCAATCTCATAGGCTAAGGTGCGGAGAGACTCACCCGGCTGTCTGGCGCGATGCTTGAACTCACAGCGTAAAGAGTCTCTTAGATTAGATTCCCCAAAATGTCTCTGCAGCGCTCCGACCAGCATCGTATAGTCACCTCTCTCCTCCGGATTCAAGAGCAGCAAGCAGGCAGAAGCATCCTCCATCAGCGACAAAGCCAGCTGAAGAGCTTTTGTTGCTTCCGACCAGCAAGCCGCCGAAGCTAAAAGTTCAAACTCAGCCTGATAGGCTTCCCAGCTTCCTTTGCTGTTGAACTTCGGTGTTTTAGGGCAAGCCGGAGCAAACTGCAGGGCGCCGCCATTTTTGTTTACCTCCGAGGTGGACTCGCACCTGTGACGAGAGTCTGAGGAAGCCCTCTCTGGCTGCCAGAGGCGGGCGGCAGCAGCATCAGGTCTCACAGAATCAAAATGTTCATCAGTCCAGCCCGACAGGCCATGGAACTCCGGGAGGCTTGAATCATCTGCTTCCACCTTCACCTTTGGGCGAATGCTCGCGTAGCCATCCATAATGCTTGCGCTTAGTAGTCAGGTACTTTGATAGGAGCAGGGGTCGAATCTCAAAGCTTCTGACACCAATGTAAGAACGCTAGGGACACTTCTTAACACACACTGCGTCCTTTATTTTTATTAACAAGTATTTAACAAGGAGTTGCTGTTTTAGCCACAACTCACGCTTCCTAACAGCCCATAAACAGCGCCAACTCAACTTCCTGTCTCAACCCCTGCGCTCACTCTCGCGCACCCACACCTAAACTCCACCCCCCAGTTCCCCTAAAAGGCATATAACAACATAAGAAACTCAACAGGTAACAGAACACAACACAGGTTATCACAGTATAAACACACAGAACTCATGCTCTGATTGCCTGCGGATCCACCGTGACCCTGACAGGATAAATATTTTACTGGATTTTGGATGAATGAATGAATGAATGAATGAATGAATGAAACCCAGTGTCTTCGTAAGGAATAGCTGTTTTATAGTTGTAGTGTGCAAAGATGCAAGATCTTCACACACGTGACCTTAACAATTTAGATTTAGCCTATTCCTAACTACACTTTATAGGCTCACTTTGTTAGGTGCACTCATACACCTGCTGTTTCATGCAGTTATCTAATCAGCAAATCCCTTGACAGCAGGACAATGCATAAAATCATGCAAGTACAAATCAAGAGCTTCAGTTAATGTTCAAACATCAGAATGGGACAAGTTGTGATCTCTGTGACTTTCACTGTGGCATGGGTGTTGGTGCCAGACAGACTGATTTGAGTATTTCAGAAATTGCTGAGCTCCTGGGGTTTTCACACACAACAGTTTCTAGAGTTTGCAAAGAATGGTGTGGAAAAAAAACATTGATTGAGCAACAGTTTTGTGGGTGGAAACGTCTTGTTGATAAGAGAGGTCAGAGGAAAATGGTCAGATTGGTTCAAGCTGCCATGAAGGATATAGCAACTCATATAATCATTCTTTACATCTGTGATGAGCAGAAAAATGTCTCAGCATGTACGGTAACAGCAGAAGACCACATTGAGTTCCACTCCTGCCAGCCAAGAACAGGAATCTTAGAATGCAGCTGATTCTCAGATATTATCATCATCCAATGTTACATGCCACATGGTGGCACAGTTTCACTACACTTTAGAGGTGCCTCTCTCCTCATATACAGTACCTTCTCTAGTAAGACACAGTGGTTATTTATTTATCTGCTTGCTTGGTTGTTGCTTCGAATACAGGTGCACTCCATCTGGATTTCTGTAAAGATTAATTTATGACAATATGCACTGCTAAAAGAGCTATACAAATAAAATTGAAAATTTTATGAGTAAATAAAGATGTGACGTATTTCAACAAAGCTGGGCAAATTTCAGACTACATGTGCAAATAAACAAAATACTCATACAACAGCTATTATTACATGAAAATAAATTTCAGCTGGTCTGTTTTGTTTAGACTGGAATATTGTAATGTATCTGGACACACCATCGAAAGTCCCAGCAAAAGTGAAAGGTAAGCTGTATAAGACAGTAGTAAGACCAGCTGTGATGTATGGATTGGAGACTGTACCCTTAACAAAGAGACAGGAGGCAAAGTTGAAGGTGGCGGAGTTGAGGATGTTAAGGTTTGTGATGGGAGTGATGAGGTTGGACAGGATAAGGAACAAGCACATCAGAGGGACAGCACATGTGGAGAGCTTGGGAATTAAGGTAAGAGAGATGAGACTGAGATGGTATGGGCACATCCTGAGAAGAGATGCAAAGCATGTTGGAAGGAGAATGTTAAGGATGGAGCTGCCAGGCACACGAAAACAAGGAAGGCCAAAGAGGAGATACATGGATGTGGTGAGAGAGGACATGAATGTGGCAGGTGTAGTAGAGAAGGATGCGGAAGACAGGGAGCAATGGAGACGAAAGATCCACTGTATCGACCCCTAATCAGGAGCAGCAAGAAGAAGAAGATCTGGACACACCATCACTGAAATAACTTCTGTTCAGCTGGTGCTATGGGTTTTTCAGCATCAGGCACTCTCATGTTGATGACTCCATTATATATTAATCCATGATAATCACTTTCCTAACCCACAGCCACTTAGGGGCCCATTTTGCTAACTCTTTGATTCTGATAATCTTTATAGCTCTGCAGCTCCTGGAAACCCCTGTCAGTGTAATCATGAGATCGGCTCTTTTACAGCTCAGTGTTCACATGGCCCACAGAATCCCGAGCACTCATTTCAGTATTCTGACTGAGGGCTGTTTACACTCTGCAAAATGCTATACAACCCCGATTCCAAAAAAGTTGGGACAAAGTACAACTTGTAAATAAAAATGGAATGCAATGATGTGGAAGTTTCAAAATGCCATATTTTATTCAGAATAGAACATACAGTGGGGCAAAAAAGTATTTAGTCAGTCACCAATTGTGCAAGTTCTCCCACTTAAAAAGATGAGAGGCCTGTAATTTTCATCATAGGTACACTTCAACTATGAGAGACAAAATGAGAAAAAAAAAATCCAGAAAATCACATTGTCTGATTTTTAAAGAATTTATTTGCAAATTATGGTGGAAAATAAGTATTTGGTCAATAACAAAAGTTCATCTCAATACTGTGTTATATACCCTTTGTTGGCAATGACAGAGGTCAAACGTTTTCTGTAATTCTTCACAAGGTTTTCACACATTGTTGCTGGTATTTTGGCCCATTCCTCCATGCAGATCTCCTCTAGAGCAGTGATGTTTTGGGGCTGTCACTGGGCAACACGGACTTTCAACTCCCTCCAAAGATTTTCTATGGGGTTGAGATCTGGAGACTGGCTAGGCCACTCCAGGACCTTGAAATGCTTCTTACAAAGTCACTCCATTGCCCGGGCGGTGTGTTTGGGATCATTGTCATGCTGAAAGACACAGCCACGTTTCATCTTCAATGCCCTTGCTGATGGAAGGAGGTTTTCACTCAAAATCTCATGATACATGCCCCCATTCATTCTTTCCTTTACACGGATCAGTCGTCCTGGTCCTTTTGCAGAAAAACAGCCCCAAAGCATGATGTTTCCACCCCCACAGTAGGTATGGTGTTCTTTGGATGCAACTCAGCATTCTTTCTCCTCCAAACACAAGTTGAGTTTTTACCAAAAAGTTCTATTTTGGTTTCATCTGACCATATGACATTCTCCCAATCCTCTTCTGGATCATCGAAATGCTCTCTAGCAAACTTTAGACGGGCCTGGACATGTACTGGCTTAAGCAGGGGGACACGTCCGGCACTGCAGGATTTGAGTCCCTGGCAGCGTAGTGCATTACTGATGGTAGCCTTTGTTACTTTGGTCCCAGCTCTCTGCAGGTCATTCACTAGGTCCCCCCGTGTGGTTCTGGGATTTTTGCTCACCGTTCTTGTGATCATTTTGACCACATGGGGTGAGATCTTGCGTGGAGCCCCAGATCAAGGGAGATTATCAGTGGTCTTGTATGTCTTCCATTTTCTAATAATTGCTCCCACAGTTGATTTCTTCACACCAAGCTGCTTACCTATTGCAGATTCAGTCTTCCCAGCCTGGTGCAGGTCTACAATTTTGTTTCTGGTGTCCTCTGACAGCTCTCTAGTCTTGGCCATAGTGGAGTTTGGAGTGTGACTGTTTGAGGTTGTGGACAGGTGTCTTTTATACTGATAACGAGTTCAAACAGGTGCCATTAATACAGGTAACGAGTGGAGGACAGAGGAGCCTCTTAAAGAAGTTGTTACAGGTCTGTGAGAGCCAGAAATCTTGCTTGTTTGTAGGTGACCAAATACTTATTTTACAGAGGAATTTACCGATTAATTCATTAAAAATCCTACAATGTGATTTCCTGGATTCTTTCCCCCCATTCTGTCTCTCATAGTTGAAGTGTACCTATGATGAAAATTACAGGCCTCTCTCATCTTTTTAAGTGGGAGAACTTGCACAGTTGTTGGCTGACTAAATACTTTTTTGCCCCGCTGCAGATGACATATCAAATGTTTAAACTGAGAAAATGTATAATTTAAAGAGAAAAATTAGGTGATTTTAAATTTCATGACAACAACACATCTCAAAAAAGTTAGGACAAGGCCATGTTTACCACTTTGAGACATCCTCTTTTCTCTTTACAACAGTCTGTAAACATCTAGGGACTGAGGAGACAAGTTGCTCAAGTTTAGGGATAGGAATGTTAACCCATTCTTGTCTAATGTAGGATTCTAGTTGTTCAACTGTCTTAGATCTTTTTTGTCGTATCTTCCGTTTTATGATGTGCCAAACGTTTTCTGTAGGTGAAAGATCTGGACTGCAGGCTGGCCAGTTCAGCACCCGGACCCTTCTTCTACGCAGCCATGATGCTGTAATTGATGCAGTATGTGGTTTGGCATTGTCATGTTGGAAAATGCAAGGTCTTCCCTGAAAGAGACGTCGTCTGGATGGGAGCATATGTTGCTCTAGAACCTGGATATACCTTTCAGCATTGATGGTGTCTTTCCAGATGTGTAAGCTGCCCATGCCACACGCACTAATGCAACCCATACCATCAGAGATGCAGGCTTCTGAACTGAGCGCTGATAACAACTTGGGTCGTCCTTCTCCTCTTTAGTCCGAATGACACGGTGTCCCTGATTGCCATAAAGAACTTCAAATTTTGATTCGTCTGACCACAGAACAGTTTTCCACTTTGCCACAGTCCATTTTAAATGAGTCTTGGCCCAGAGAAGACGTCTGCGCTTCTGGATCATGTTTAGATACGGCTTCTTCTTTGAACTATAGAGTTTTAGCTGGCAACGGCGGATGGCACGGTGAATTGTGTTCACAGATAATGTTCTCTGGAAATATTCCTGAGCCCATTTTGTGATTTCCAATACAGAAGCATGCCTGTATGTGATGCAGTGCCGTCTAAGGGCCCGAAGATCACGGGCACCCAGTATGGTTTTCCGGCCTTGACCCTTACGCGCAGAGATTCTTCCAGATTCTCTGAATCTTTTGATGATATTATGCACTGTAGATGATGATATGTTCAAACTCTTTGCAATTTTACACTGTCGAACTCCTTTCTGATATTGCTCCACTATTTGTCGGTGCAGAATTAGGGGGATTGGTGATCCTCTTCCCATCTTTACTTCTGAGAGCCACTGCCACTCCAAGATGCTCTTTTTATACCCAGTCATGTTAATGACCTATAGCCAATTGACCTAATGAGTTGCAATTTGGTCCTCCAGCTGTTCCTTTTTTGTACCTTTAACTTTTCCAGCCTCTTATTGCCCCATCCCAACTTTTTTGAGATGTGTTGCTGTCATGAAATTTCAAATGAGCCAATATTTGGCATGAAATTTCAAAATGTCTCACTTTCGACATTTGATATGTTGTCTATGTTCTATTGTGAATACAATATCAGTTTTTGAGATTTGTAAATTATTGCATTCCGTTTTTATTTACAATTTGTACTTTGTGCCAACTTTTTTGGAATCGGGGTTGTAATTACGTTTAGATCATGGATATACAACACAGAGGGGAAGTATTTATGTCACAACAGTGCAGCATCTTTCAGCTCATCAGTCTTCCATATCACACATACACAGATGAGTGATGGTTTTTCTACCTAATGGGTTTAAACATAAAAACCTCAGGCTTCAAAACACAACCATGCCTATTATGTATAACTTGATTGCTTATTATTTTGTTTATTATATAAATTTAACTCAGGGCGGCACGGTGGTGTAGTGGTTAGCGCTGTCGCCTCACAGCAAGAAGGTCCGGGTTCGAGCCCCGTGGCCGGCGAGGGCCTTTCTGTGCGGAGTTTGCATGTTCTCCCCGTGTCCGCGTGGGTTTCCTCCGGGTGCTCCGGTTTCCCCCACAGTCCAAAGACATGCAGGTTAGGTTAACTGGTAACTCTAAATTGACCGTAGGTGTGAATGTGAGTGTGAATGGTTGTCTCTGTCTATGTGTCAGCCCTGTGATGACCTGGCGACTTGTCCAGGGTGTACCCCGCCTTTCGCCCGTAGTCAGCTGGGATAGGCTCCAGCTCGCCTGCGACCCTGTAGAACAGGATAAAGCAGCTACAGATAATGAGATGAGATGAGATAAATTTAACTCATCATCGTCCTGCTTGATATGTTATTTCAATGTATTTGTATAAATCAAAAAATAATCACTTAATTTTTACTCAAAGTTTGTGATATGCAATTATCATATTTAAATTATAATACAGTATTGCACAGATATACAGCAGTTCTTGTTCATCCTGTGGTTTTCTTACATACTTTACACAATAAAATATTTAACAGTCATAGGAAACTAACTAATAGCTTGTACAGAGCTGCTGTTTACAAGCTAAAAAGTTCTTCAGGGCATTATGGCAGGCAAAGCCAAGGTTACTATGCCAGAAGGGACATGTGAAAGGATTCAAGTTAAGCATGTACTGTGTCTGTTACATTGTTCAAAACCAGCTGTGAGGGTTTTTTTTTCCTTCTTCCAAGTTGATCATCATGTTATCCAAGGGATTGCATTATTTGAAACATAACTTTTACTCTGATACTGGTGACTTTGTGATATTTACTAATTTATTTATCTCATGCAGATCTACAGCTTGCTTGTCTCTATCCCTTTCGTTATGAAAGTTAGCAGTGCTTGTGTACCATTGTGTACATGTAAACTCAAGGGTGAGGGGTTTTGGGGGTTTTATGGATTAATAGATTACCACTGTTTATTATCAGCAGTTCACTGAGTGAATAATGAACCTTACATGAGGGAAGAACCAAAGTATATCAGACTTGTATTTGTTTTTCTTACAGGTAGTTTTAATGTGCACAATTTCTCATTTCTGATACAATTACAATAGTTAAGGGCGGCACGGTGGTGTAGTGGTTAGTGCTGTCACCTCACAGCAAGAAGGTCCAGGTTCGAGCCCCGTGGCCGGCAAGGGCCTTTCTGTGCGGAGTTTGCATGTTCTCCCCGTGTCCACGTGGGTTCCCTCCGGGTGCTCCGGTTTCCCCCACAGTCCAAAGACATGCAGGTTAGGTTAACTGGTGACTCTAAATTGACTGTAGGTGTGAGTGTGAATGGTTGTCTGTGTCTATGTGTCAGCCCTGTGATGACCTGGCGACTTGTCCAGGGTGTATCCCGAACAGGATAAAGCGGCTAGAGATAATGAGATGAGATGAATTACAAGAGTTGATATTTTAAGCAGTGATTTTCCAGACTTGTATAAACTTTAATACAAAACAAATGTCTGTCTAATTATTTAAAATGCCATGAAAATGAGATGTTTCCCAAGATCAGTGGTTCTCAATCCTCCTCCTGGAGCCCCCCTGTCCTGCATATCTTCTATCTCGCCTTGCTCCAAACCAAACATACCTGATTGAATGTTGGTGTGATTAACATGCTGTTGATTAAATCAGGTGTGCTCAGCTGAGGTTCAGGTCAGTAAAACAAGGAAAGATGGAAAACATGCAGAGTATGGGGCCCCAGGAGCAGGATTAAGGACCAGTGCCCAAGTTAGTAAATTATTATACATACAGGACACTTTTTCGATGGAATAAAAGCATGTATTATATTCCTTTCTAGCAGGTTTCATTCATTTGGTTTGATAGCATGCAATATTGATAAATAAATCAGATAGATGCAATAGATAAAGTATCTATCTATCTATCTATCTACTGTTAGCATATCGCTTATCCTACATGTATTACACCACTCTACCCAATGGAGAATGAACGTTGGATATCTCATCTCATCTCATTATCTCTAGCCGCTTTATCCTGTTCTACAGGGTTGCAGGCAAGCTGGAGCCTATCCCAGCTGACTACTGGTGAAAGGCGGGGCACACCCTGGACAAGTCGCCAGGTCACCACAGGGCTGACACATACACACAGACAACCATTCACACTCACATTCACACCTATGGTCAATTTAGAGTCACCAGTTAACCTAACCTGCATGTCTTTGGACTGTGGGGGAAACCGGAGCACCCGGAGGAAACCCACGTAGACATGGGGAGAACATGCAAACTCCGCACAGAAAGGCCCTCGTCGGCCACGGGGCTTGAACCCGGACCTTTTTGCTGTGAGGCAACAGCGCTAACCACTACACCACCGTGCCGCCCCATAACGTCACGTCAGAGACAAAAAAAACTTCTGCGCTAGCGAGCGACTGGGACAGTTTGTAAACAAGCATGGCTGCCAGGTTTCCTTTGTTAAATATGGAAGATTTAGAGAGAATTTTGAAAAAAGACGTGCTGAACACTCAAAAGGAATGTGTATGTATAATAATATTGGCTGGCTTTTTTTGTGGTATATCAGATATATTCCATTCAGGTAGCATGATACTGAACAAGTCAAAGACGAGTCTATGACTTCAACTCCTCTTCGACTCATTCAATATCATGCTAGCTGAATGGAGTACATCTGATATACCACTCAACGCCAGCTGATATTATTTAAATATCACACCGCCAATATACAGTACTACATTGGGGGGGCACAGTGGTGTAGTGGTTAGCACTGTCGCCTCACAGCAAGAAGGTTCTGGATTTGAACCCAGTGGCTGAAAGGGGCCTTTCTGTGTGGAGTTTGCATATTCTCCCTGTATCTTCCTGGGTTTCCTCTGGGTCCTCCGGTTTCCTCCACAGACCAAAGACATGCAGTTTAGGTGAACTGGTGGCTCTAAATTGACCGTAGGTGTGAATGTGAGTGTGAATGGTTGTCTGTGTCTATGTGTCAGCCCTGTGATGACCTGGCGACTTGTCCAGGGTGTACCCCGCCTTTCGCCCATAGTCAGCTGGGATAGGCTCCATCCTGCCTGCAACCCTGCACAGGCTAAGTGGCTACAGATAATGGATGGATGGATAATATACTATTGTAGTAAATCCCTGATGTGGGTGGAGTACAAAAGCATGCCAGGCAAGAACTGAAGGGCTGGCTGATCACTCACTCACATGTTCTGGTCAGGAGTCAATGCTTCTCTGCTTTCCCCCTCCTTTTATGCTCCATCCCTGCAACAAACACACACCCACATTAATTGACACCAGGTGTAATGACTTAGCCACTTGCCTTCCCCAACCCCGCCCTCCATTCACAAACTGCCGCTTGGCCACGCCCCCATTGTCACAACCATGTTGATTATCTCATCTCTCACCTCATTATCTGTAGCCGCTTTATCCTGTTCTACAGGGTCGCAGGCAAGCTGGAGCCTATCCCAGCTGACTACGGGCGAAAGGCAGGGTACACCCTGGACAAGTCGCCAGGTCATCACAGGGTTGACACATAGACACAGACAACCATTCACACTCACGTTCAATTTAGAGTCACCAGTTAACCTAACCTGCATGTCTTTGGACTGTGGGGGAAAACGGAGCACCCGGAGGAAACCCACGCGGACACGGGGAGAACATGCAAACTCCACACATAAAAGCCCTCGCTGGCCACGGGGCTCGAACCCGGACCTTCTTGCTGTGAGGCGACAGCGCTAACCACTACGCCACTGTATGTTGATTATATTCATCCATTTGTAAAACGTATGCTGTTGCTAAATTATGTTACCCACTTGCTGTAATTATATATATATATATATATATGTGTGTTATTTACCAGCTGGGAGGTCCGTATTGTGAAATACCGTGACCGAGGTCTTGAAAGTACTGACTGAAGCCCTCTGGGCCAAGGTCACGGTATTTCACCATACGGACTGACCTTAAGCTGGTAAATAATATATTAAGTTTTTTCTTTACCAAATTCTAACAGAAAACGAGAGCGCCCGAAAGGGAAAACCGAGCCAAGGTGAGCCACCATTTTGAATCCTCATTCACGGCTGTAATGCAAATGGCTTCCTCCTCAGTATACAAGTGCACTTCCATGGCAGGAAAAAAAAAACCTAAATTTTGCCGCCTATGTAGTCCCCTATTTATACAAAATCGAGTCATTCAGGATTCAGCCATGTTTTTGCTCGGCGTTAGCAACAGTTATAGGTTTTAGCTTTCTCCTGAAATGTTTTCTTTTATTTCTTCTTCCTCAGGGTAGTAAACCTCGCTTTCGCTGTGAACACTGTCGTTATCGCTATCCATGCTGTAAAATTAATGCTATTCTCCTGAGAAATGCGAAAATAAATATTGACAAAAATTACTACTATGTTTGTTGTTGTTGTGAACAAGCGAGTCACCAGAGGTCCATAACCGGGGTCCGTACCATAGGATACGGACCCGCTCGCCAACCAATCAGAGTGCAGGATTTGATGGAAACCGGACCGCGAAAAAAATTAAAAATGTTATTTTAATGATAGGGGCGGCACGGTGGTGTAGTGGTTAGCGCTGTCGCCTCACAGCAAGAAGGTCCGGGTTCGAGCCCAGCAGCCGGCGAGGGCCTTTCTGTGCGGAGTTTGCATGTTCTCCCCGTGTCCGCGTGGGTTTCCTCCGGGTGCTCCGGTTTCCCCCACAGTCCAAAGACATGCAGGTTAGGTTAACTGGTGACTCTAAATTGACCGTAGGTGTGAATGTGAGTGTGAATGGTTGTCTGTGTCTATGTGTCAGCCCTGTGATGACCTGGCAACTTGTCCAGGGTGTACCCCACCTTTCGCCCGTAGTCAGCTGGGATAGGCTCCAGCTTGCCTGCGACCCTGTACAGGATAAAGCGGCTAGAGATAATGAGATGAGATTAGATAAAACTCATAAATTAATCAAACACTTCCAAGCGTGTACTGAGATTAATCCTTGATGTGAAATTTTTTCTTTTTTTTTAAATATCTTCTTCCTCTATTGTAAGTGACTGTTATTTTGAAAAGTCTCTCATGAGTGACAGCCAGATACAAAAGAAATTGCCCAATCAGGTTGATTTTTCTTTTCTGTTTTCTTTGGCCACGCCCATATTTTTTTTCACCTCATGATGGCGCTGTCTGACTTTCAATTCCGCATTGTACAGTTTATATTTTGGGAATAAAATATGAGGACTACCATTTATGACGCATTCACAGTCCGGTCCATTGTGTAGTCTGTGTCTGTTATAGTGGGTATAATCAGTATTGATTGGTCTGCTTCCTTGCCTTCCTGAGGCGCCTGACTCTGCGCGTCCACGTGCACTGTGTAACCTCCAGAAGCGCGCTCCCGGCCTTCCACCGCGCTGCTCTTTTAAATCCCTGTGGCCCTTTAATCTGCCGATTACGGCGCTGACGTCAACTAAACCTGAGCCTTGGCTTCTTATTGGCTGAAAGTGACGTCAGCTACATTTTTCCCCCTCCTGAACCATGACCTCATCCTTAGTTAATTTTTAGTGCCAAAGTGTACCTTCCGTGTGTGTGTTATTGTTTTTAAACCCGAATATCTAATAGTTTATAATTTACAGATTATTTCACCTGATCAGTCATTAGTCTGAGTCGCTGACCTAAATTTCAGTACAAGGCACGAGAATGAAATGCACTGCAGGAGTCAGTCGTGTGTGCGTGTGTTTTCTTCTTATCCGCATGCTCAGTGACACTCGTGTGTGAGCTCGTCCACGAGCTGACTGGATTAGTAAACACTGCGTGTTCATGGCGAGAGGCTTCAGTGTCTTATGGAGACGAGCTAAACACAATAACGCGCTTTTGGGGAGACCGGGGACTGTATGGTACGTATCTCCTAATAACGCGTTTGACTGCGCAAATGCGCATGCGGCATATGATACAATTAGCTGAGAACGAGCTTGCGCTGTTTCCACTGGGGCTGAGCGCCATCTAAATACCCTGTGTGTAAGTCGGAAATGAAAATGGATGTGGAAGCACGACTAATCATGGCAAACTGACTGTTTATTTGGTGTCATCTTGGTGGTGAGTTTCTCTTTTCCCTCTTCTGCTGTTGGTATGTTTTATTACCATCTTTCAGTAGCAGCTGCCATATTCCACTCTGGGTGCATAGAGATGCTCATAATCACACACATGTACATATATTCATACAATATCATAATCTCATCTCATTATCTCTAGACGCTTTATCCTGTTCTACAGGGTCGCAGGCAAGCTGGAGTCTATCCCAGCTGACTATGGGCGAAAGGCGGGGTACACCCTGGACAAGTCGCCAGGTCATCACAGGGCTGACACATAGACACAGACAACCATTCACACCTACGGTCAATTTAGAGTCACCAGTTAACCTAACCTGCATGTCTTTGGACTGTGGGGGAAACCGGAGCACCCGGAGGAAACCCACGCGGACACGGGGAGAACATGCAAACTCCACACAGAAAGGCCCTCGCCGGCCACGGGGCTCGAACCCGGACCTTCTTGCTGTGAGGCGACAGCGCTAACCACTACACCACTGTGCCGCCCCAATATCATAATATAAAATAAAAAACTATACATCATCCATTATCTGTAGCCGCTTATCCTGTTCTACAGGGTCGCAGGTAAGCTGGAGCCTATCCCAGCTGACTATGGGTGAGAGGCGGGGTACACCCTGGACAAGTCGCCAGGTTATCGCAGGGCTGATACATAGACACACAACCATTCACACTCTCATCCACACCTACGGTCAATTTAGAGCCACCAATTAACCTAACCTGCATGTTTTTGGACGGTGGGGGAAACCCACGCAGACATGGGGAGAACATGCAAACTCCACACAGAAAGACCCTCCCCGGCGGCTGGGCTTGAACCCAGGACCTTCTTGCTGTGAGGTGACAGTGCTAACCACTATGCCGCCCCTCATCTTAAATCTAATGATGATTATATCAATCAGTTGTGCAAACAAAGTGTTTCTAAATCTGTCAAAGGTGAAGTCAGTAGATGTTCAAAATGAGGTAAATTCTATTGTCAAAGCATTTGTTCATTCAAATAATGTTTCAGAGTACAGATGACATCCCATAGGATACATCGCCTCACTTCATTTCTCACTTCACAACAACTTTGAATGCAATGAGAGATGTCATTAATAATGTTAAATCCATTGCTGCTGGAGTGTCCTGACATAGTAAAGGAGAAATACTTCATTCTGATGGTACAGAGGTGCCTGACAAAATGCTCAGTCAGTCCCTTGATGGTTTCCCAGACAATAAACAACTGCGATTCTTGAAGTGGATGTTTTCATCACCCATCGCTTCTCATTCTTCACTGCATGCATACTTTCCATAGATGGCTGGGGTTGACAAACTGTGAATAGTAAAAGGTTTTCTAGTCTGTAATTGTAGCCCTGTACGGTGCACAGATAGATTGTGTTCATAGTACCTTATAAATTGGATCCTGGATGTATGTATACAAAAGGATGTCCTCCACAAGGCTGCATATGACAGTAGCATCCTATAAGCTGGTTACATCCTGAACTGCATACCCTACTACCTTACTTAAAAAAAAAAAAAAAAGTGTGTCAAAAATATGCCTATGTAGTCTCTATCCATTTTCACACCTCACCCAGGACTGTGAGGAAGCCTTGATTCTAAACTCTGTGTTATTTGCCGATACAGCTTTTTTTTTCTCTCCTTGGCCACCTGTGTCTATAATCTAATATAATGTTATATAATAGTCATCATGTGGTTTGTGCTTTTGTACCTTTAGTCATGTGTGGTTAAATTTGTGGACAGCATAACCATGTTTGTATTCCCACTATACTTTATTACACTTGATGTGCATTTTAATCAGCTCAGCCTAGGGGAATATTGTATTTTGCCTTCACATTGCTTCAAGGGGAAATTTATATTTTCACATGAGTTTTTATTTCTTGCTGAGAAAATGAGGCCATATGTCTTTAGGTATACAGTACCAGTCGAAAGTTTGGATACACATTCTAATTCAATGGTTTTTCTTTATTTTTATTATTCAAGACACTTCATGAGGGCAGCACAGTGGTGTAATGGTTAGCACTGTCGCCTCACAGCAAGAGGGTCCTGGGTTCGAGCCCAGCGGCCGGCGAGGGCCTTTCTGTGTGGAGTTTGCATGTTCTCCCTGTGTCTGCATGGGTTTCCTCTGGGGTGCTCTGTTTTCCCCCACAGTCTAAAGACATGCAGGTAGGCTAATTGGTGGCTCTAATTTGACCGTAGGTGTGAATGTGAGTGTGAATGGTTGTTTGTATCTGTGTCAGCCCTGCGATAACCTGGCGACTTGTCCAGGGTGTACCCTGCCTCTTGCCCATAGTCAGCTGGGATAGGCTCCAGCTTGCCTGCGACCCTGTAGAACAGGATAAAGTGGCTACAGATAATGGATGGATGGAAGACATTTCATGACTTAAAATAATGATAGACTGTCCTTTCTCTTTTACTTAGTTGAGTGGTTCTTGACATAATATAGATTACTATAATAATATACTATTATACTACTAATATACTATACATAAAATAATATGCCATGGCCTAATGTTTAGAGAAGCAGCTTTGGGTCCAAAAGGTTGCCGGTTCGATTCCCTGGACCAGCAGGAATGGCTGAAGTGCCCTTGAGCAAAGTGCCTAACCCGCAACTGCTTCGGGTATCTTGTACATTGCTCTGGATGAGAGTGTCTGCTAAATGCCTGTAATGTAATCACTATAGTTGTGGAATGGAGCTAGCTATTTATTTATTTATTTACTTCCTGTTTGTCAGACACATTAAAAAGCCAAGAAATTGCACTAATTAACTTTTGACAAGGCATACCTCACCTCATTATCTGTAGCCATTTTATCCTGTTCTACAAGGTCGCAGGCAAGCTGAAGCCTATCCCAGCTGACTACGGGTGAAAGGCGGGGTACACCCTGGACAAGTCGCCAGGTCATCACAGGGCTGACACATAGACACAGACAACCATTCACACCTACGGTCAATTTAGAGTCACCAGTTAACCTAACCTGCATGTCTTTGGACTGTGGGGGAAACCGGAGCACCCGGAGGAAACCCATGCGGACACAGGGAGAACATGCAAACTCCGCACAGAAAGGCCCTCGCCGGCCACAGGGCTCAAACCCGGACCTTCTTGCTGTGAGGCGACAGCGCTAACCACTACACCACCGTGCCGCCCACAAGGCATACCTGTTAATTGAAAAGCATTCCAGGTGACTGCCTCATGAAGCTGGTTAAGATAAGTAGTGCACAAAACGTCATCAAGGTAAATGGTGGCTACTTTGAAGAATCTGAAATCTGAAATGTTTTGGGGGGTTCCCCCCACACTTTTTTTTAACCACAATTCCATATGTTGTTTCATAGTTTTGATGTCTTTTTAGTATTATGATACAGAAAAATACAGAAAAACCTATGAATGAGGAGGTGTGTATAAACTTTTGACTGGCACTGTATATGTAGACATAAGATGTTAAAAGGCAGTAATAGTCTTATGTGGGATTCTAGTTTGTTTATTGTATGGCTAGGATAAGTGTGTGTGTGTGTGTGTGTGTGTGTGTGTGTGTGTGAACAAGGTATAAAATTGTGATTGCAACATTCCTTGGTATGATACGGCAGAGTATGTCAGTGTAACTAGTCATATACAGTGGTATGCAAAAGTTTGGGCACCCCAGTCAAAATTGCTGTTCCTGTGAACAATTAAGCAAGTTGAAGATGAAATGATCTCCAAAAGGCATAAAGTTAAAGATGACTTTATATTTTAAGCAAAAACAATTTTTTTTATTTTCATCTTTTACATTTTCAAAATGACAAAAAAGGAAAAGGGCCTAAAGCAAAAGTTTGGGCACCCTGCATGGTTAGTACCTAGTAACACCCCCTTTGGCAAGTATCATACAGTAGCTTGTAAACACTTTTTGTAGCCAGCTAATAATCTTTAAGTTCTTACCTGGGGGATTTTCACACAGTCATCCTTGCAAAAGGCTTCCAGTTCTACAAGTTTCTTGGGCTGTCTTGCATGCACTGCTCTTTTGAGATCTATCCACAGATTTTCAATGGTGTTTAGGTCAGGGGACTGTGAGGGCCAGGGCAAAACCTTCAGCTTGTGCCTCTTGAGGTATTCCATTGTAGATTTTGAGGTGTGTTTTGGATCATCGTCTTATTGTAGGACCCATCCTCTTTTTAACTTCAACTTTTTTTTACAGATGGTGTGATGTTTGCTTCCAGAATTTGCTGGTATTTATTCAAATCCATGCTTCCCTCGACCAATGAAATGTGCCCTGTGCCACTGGCTGCAACACAACCCCAAAGCATGATCGATCCACACCCATGCTTCAGAGTTGGAGAGGTGTTCTTTTCCTGGAATTTGGCACCCTTTTTTCTCCAAACATACCTTTGCACATTGTGGCCAAAAAGTTCTATTTTGATTTCATCAGTCCACAGGACTTGTTTCCAAAATGCATCAGGCTTATTTAGATGTTCATTTGCAAACTTCAGACGCTGAATTTTGTGGCTAGGACGCAGGAAAGGTTTTCTTCTGATGACTCTTCCATGAAGGTCATATTTGTTCAGGTGTCGCTGCATAGTAGAACAGTGCACCACCACTCCAGGGACTGCTAAATCTTTCTGAAGGCCTTTTGCAGTTAAACAGGGGGTTTTATTTGCCTTTCTAGCAATCTAACGAGCAGTTCTTTCAGAAAGTTTTCTTCATCTTCCAAACCTCACCTTGATCTCCACTGTTTCTGTTAACTGCCATTTCTTAATAACATTACAATCTGAGGAAACAGCTACCTGAAAACACTTTGCTACGTTCTTGTAGCCTTCTCCTGCTTTGTGAGCATCAATTATTTTATTATTCAGAATGCGAGGGAGTTGCTTAGAGGAGCCCATGGCTGTTGATTTTAGGGACAAGTTTGAGGAGTCAGAGAATTTATACAGCTTTGAAATCTGCATCATCTGACCTTTCCTAACGAAGAATTTGAGCAAGCCACAGCTCAATAAGCTAATTAAGGTCTTGAACCTTGGTAAAAGTTACCTGAGAAATCAAATATATTGGGGTGCCCAAACTTTCGCATGGTGCTCCTTTTCTTTTTCACTCTCCAATTGTGCAAAACAAACATAATACACAAATCTTGCATAAAACGCTGAAAAGAAATGTGTCGTCTTTTACCTTTATGCTTTTTGGTGATCGGTTCATCTTCTGCTCACTTAACTATTCACAGTAACAGACATTTTCAGTAAGGGTGCCCAAACTTTTGCATGCCACTGTACCATACAATGTAAAATCCTGCTGTTACAAATTTGGAATGTGGGGTTTTTGTCCTCCTTGTGATCTAATAGGCTTTTTTTGTTGTTGTTGTTGTCTTCATTATATTAGTTGCATGATCCCTGTTTTGGGGCATAGTTTAATATCCAGGTTTAGTAACTGAAAAGAATTTAGTCTTCAGATTGCTGACTGTTCATTAAACAAATGGTAGTTTGTCCACATACAAGTACAGAGATGATTAATCTGATTACTGTCTGTCTATTTGTTTGTCTGAAATCATTATAAGGTAGGAGAGCATCATTTGAAATTTCTCTCTAACATTAGATCTAAAGCCTCAGTCACAACCGGCCGTACGTGCTCCTACGTCCAATCTACGTGCAAGAAACGCACGGAGGGCGCGCGTGAAACGCACGGAGGGCGCGCGTGAAACGCACGGAGGGCGCGCGTGAAACGCACGGAGGGCGCGCGTGAAACGCACGGAGGGCGCGCGTGTGACATGCTGATTTTCGAGCCGTAGACTGGCTGCAGACCGACCGCAGAGGTTCTGTGTCATGTCAAACAAGCTCTACGGGCGCTTACGTTTTTTTCAGGTTGCAAGACAAACTTATGGCCAACGCGCGTCTTTCTCCATGAACAAAAAAAAACCGCAGCGATTTGGGAAACGCCAAAAATCGCACGGCCAAAAAATCGTACGTCCGGTTGTGACCTAGGCTTAAAGGCTCTGACAAACTTGAGGCCAGTTGTTCCAAAACAAGCATGCAGTTGAATTCATCTTAATATAAGAAGCTTTGTAGCATGATTTATCACTCCTTTAATTAATGGCGTATTCACACCTATGTTGTTTGGTCCGGACCAAATGAACCAAATTTCCCTTGGTCCGGACCTTTTGGGTTGGTCTGAATACAAACCACCGAACTCTGGTCCGGACCAAACAAGCGGACCGAGACCGAGCTGAAAGGTCGGACTCGGTCCGGACCAAAGGAACCCTGGTGCGGACCTTTTGGAGGTGTGAAAGCAGACCAAACCTAATCTTACAGTTTTGCTTTTTTGTACCTCGGGAGCTTCCGTCGTTTGTCGAGCATTATGGGAAACAGAGTCTTGACACTCCACCGCAAAGTGCAAACACTGTTTCGGTTGTCAAGGGAACCTTACAACAGTCATTCAGTCATTCAGACCAGTGGTAGGCTAGACTACAGAGTACAAAAAATGAGTAGGGGGCAAATGTGGGCCGAGGAAGAAACGCGTACCCTTGTGGATATATGGGCAGATGTCCACATATCTGAGCTTTTGGAGAGAACACACAAAAATGCCGACGTGTTTGTTGTATTCAGTGAGAAAATGAAGGAGAAGGGGTTCACGCGCTCCCCAGAACAATGTCGGCTAAAAGTGAAGAAACTCCGTCAGACCTACATTAAAATCAGGGTGGCGGTACTAGCGACGCAAAAAAGAAATTCATCTATTGCGTGAAGAGCCAGAACTGTCACATGATGTGCGCTCATCAGCGCTATCCTCCGTAGCCGCCTTGCCCTTTGTCGTCGTCGTTGATAAATTACTTGTACAACAGCATAGTAATCGCACAATTGTGAAAACAGTAAAAACTGGAAAAAACATATAGCTTTGATGACATTAAAAAGAATAACAGCACGGAAAGCCTCCATGACTACTTTTGAACTTAACGCTTTGTGCGCGTGTCGTCTCTGACCAATAGCTGAACGACCTCAGGGTGTGTGGCTTTGTTGACAGATTTTGGTCCGCTTACTAAAATGTACAGTGTGAAAGCGAACCGCACCAAAATGAAAAAATAAAAAAAACATTTGGTTCGGACCAAAGCAAGTGAACTATCGAACTATCCTGGTCTGAATACACCCTTAGACGCACGCATTTCTCACTGAGCTGTACTATTAAAACATATATATCTGGCATAAGAATCACAAAAGGTGTAGTGAGTCGAATAAGTGGTATAATGTGCCTCAGTAGGAACCTTACCACAATGTTTCTATTAATATTTGCATCTCATTCTCTGATGTGTGCAGTTTGTCATCATGTGAACCAACTGCTAATGATTTAAACACAGACCATTTCCAAATATGTGGTTTTGTGCAAACACTGCAAGACCTCTTCTTTGTTTCTGCTTCTTTGTGCTCAGGATGTCATTAGTGTGTTCCACTGTAATCCTTGGCGGGTGCAAAATATTCATAAATATCGGTAAATTCCAAATGATCAATAAAATGGCAGCTCTGGGCACTTTGTTGCTGTTTGTGATGCCAGAGTAAGCTGCACCTTTGCTCTGTGCCCAGTCACTGTTTTGAGTTCGCTCTGTTGCCATAGAAATGGGGAAATCTCAACCAATCAGTATCTCAGCATCTGCACCAGCTTTTAGCCCAAGTATTTTAGCAGCATCCCTGATGCTATGAACATTGCAAGCTATTTCTTGGCCTGTAATTGCTGCTAGCAGATGTGACTCTGATGACACCAGATAATGAAGTTAGTTCCTGTTTGTTGGTGTGTGTCTGGTTAAAAATTCAGTCCATGAGCTGTGTGTGAGAGAACGCATCTCTCTGCCTGCTCTCTAACATCCTGAACTGCAGTGCACAGCCCTGCCTAGAGATGAGTGCACCCCCCCCCCCCCCCCCCCCAACCGACTGTGTTGTCAAGCAGAAGCAGCGCCATTAGACGCATGCAGTGGCAGCTCCTTCACATCCCGCCGGCTCCAGCATGTATTCACAGACATACACGCACAAATACGCTGCAGGTGTGCTCATCTATGCATTGATCTGATTAACAGAAAGCTCAGCAGTGCCAGAATGGACTATAGACTGGAGCGAGGATGCACATCATCCATGTGATGACGAGAGGAAGACTGGTGCGATTTGCTCTCCTAATGGCTTGTCATTTATGAGTAAATATTGTAGTGAATCTGAAGAATTGATCTGTGTGTATGTGTATGTGGCTGATTTGTTTGAATCAGACGCAGCAGATGGCTGATCGATGTGAGTGGCGCAGCGTGTGCATCCATATTGATGCTGTTTTTGTGAGTCTGGTTACTAGGCAGTTCTGTGTGCTGCTGCAGATTAGGAGAGAGGAGACTGGGCTTATAGCATGGCACTTGTTTACAATGATCTGAAGCAGAAGTTACTATGCTGTGTTTTTAGGATTAGAATATGGAAAATAATTATTATGAGCTACACACATCTGTTTAAAGGTAATGGAATTGCGATTAAAATGCAACTCCTAATTTTCTCTCTTAGTTTTGTAATAATTTTTTGATAATTCTCTATCTATCTGTCTGTCTGTCTGTTTTTGCCATTTGTTGTTAGTGATTGCGCTTATGGGTGTTTTGCAGAGTGTGGACATCTTTATAACTGCATAACTATATTGTGTGTATGCTGTCTTGCTGCGGCATTGATCTATCAAGCAATCTTTCTCTTTTCCACTCTGTCACACTCTGCATGGTATTACAGATATTCTCATTGCACCATATTAGAGAGAGAGAGAGAGAGAGAGAGAGAGAATGTTTATGTTCTATACGATGGACTGCTATGATGCTGCTCATCTTGTCCATCACTTTTGCTTAGCCAGCAGCTCAGTTACACTGAAGTGCTTGTTTTTGTCAGACATGCCTGCCTTGTTCTGCTGCTCAGTGGGGCTCAAAAACACGCACTGATCTGCTGTACTGTGACTCAGGAGCTATGTTTTGCTCTCTTGAGGGAAATTTTTAAGGTGTGAAGAAACCAGCAGTGGCTGTTTGTGATTATTTTAGTGTGTGCGCGTGTGAGAAATTTCTGCCTGATGCCAATGAAAGTTTACCTCTTTCCTCTTTCTCTCTACCTGTGTTTAAGTCTCTGTTTGGAAGGGAGAGAAGGGCAGAGCTAGCCAAGGGCATATATTTTTCATGACTGGTGTGTTAGATGAGAAATGAGAGCAGCATAGCAGGCAAGTACTCCTTCTGATTGAAGGCCACATTGGTTGGTAGGCAGGAGTTAAACTGGGATTTAGGAAGTGGGAAAGTCCAACTTCTCTCAGCAGTACCAATAATGTGAGAATTGCATGATCATATGTCCAATTTTTATACTAGTTTATGTTAAGGGTGCAATTTAACTCTCTACAGTTAGGTGGCTAGACCCCAAGTATTCCATAAATCCCCTGGAAGCATATAATTCCTAGCTTTCATCGTACTGTTAGTTATCAGTGTTGCATGATGGATTTACCATGACCTGCCAAAGAAAGAACAATGGTTTTGTTTTGTTCTCCCCCTTTTGTAGTTTTCTCTTGGGCAGTATGGTGGTGTAGTGGTTAGCACTGTTGCCTCACAGCAAGAAGATTCTGGGTTCGAGCCCAGTGGCCAATGGGGGCCTTTCTGTGTGGAGTTTGCATGTTCTTTCCATGTCTGTGTGGGTTTCCTCCGGGTGCTCTGGTTTCCCCTGTAGTCTAAAGACCTATAGTTAGGCTAACTGGCTACTGTAAATTGCCCATAGGTGTGAGTGTGCAGAAAAGAACCGGTCACCCTACTACTACGATTCTGGCAAAGTCAACCAAACATGGTTCGCCTCAAGTCTGGATCAGGTTTGGCAGTGACGGCGAGTTTTCTCTTCCCTTATGTCTTTTGGCCATTTGAGTTGGGAGGGACTTGTTTAATAGAGATGACATCAGGTCTACTAAAGTACGACTCCGAATCGGCCATTTCTTAATTACTCCAACCTCAGAAATTTAATTTACTCTGCCTGATCAATTACAAGCAAACCTTCATCTAGTTCTAATCTGGCTCTGCTCTTATTATATTTTCAGTATCTTTTTATATTTGTGCTTATTCTTCTCGGACATTTGTAAATAATAGCCACTTAATGAATTAGACATTACCTTCTTTCTTGGGAATTAGACAGGATCAACACTCGTATTACACCACAAGACGGAAGTGCACTTGTGTCCCCTCTAGCTGGATGGTTCAGTGTAGTGAAGTGGTGTCATGAGGAGCAGGCAGAGTGCTGGTGGATCCTCCAGGAAAGCCAAACATGATTATACTTGAAGTGATTAGGCAGCATGACCGCAGACAAGTGCTGAGTTTGCATGAAACGCTAGGTCTACTACAGCCAATTGGTTAGGATTTGAGAGTTGCTCATTCTACATGGAGCGAATTAACATGAGCGTATGAGCAGTGAGACTCAAGGTAGGTAAGTGAATTAGCTAGCCACATTTGCATTTGTCCAGAAGAACATAAATCAGTTCTGTCATCCAGCCAAGATTGGTGCTGCTGTTGACATGAGGTCATCAGTGAATTATGCCATTTTTTTAAGGCTCCTATTTAGTATTACATGATTTCTTTAAGGTTTGCAAAGTCTTGTGGGTTTTAACTAGCCTGATTTGCTGTGATCTACAGGATACTGGGATTGTTTTTCATTAGATGCTAATTGTGCAGTTGTTGACATCTAACTTCAATTCATTTTAAGGTGGTTTTGCTTGTTTTAGTGCCAGCAAAAAGCATATAGTGTCTAACAATAATATTTTAAAGGCCCTGACATCTTATGATGCACATTTCTGAGTATTGTGGGTATTATGATTTTTAATATATTGCACTATTGATATTTTACTGCCATGTCATAACCCTAGGCGTTAAATGTGCAGCTCGCTAGTGTATGTGATGTCACATGTCCAGTGGCAAACACTGGGGTCCAATGGTAAACAAAGTAATATGTTACGTTCTAATAAAAAACAGTTAACATTTTATCCCTGTAATTTATACTTTACAGGTATTTAGCAGGTGTTCTTATCCAGCGCGATGTACAACATACCCAGAGAAGCCTGGGGAGCAGTTGGGGGTTAGGTACCTGCTCAAGGGCAATTCAGACATTCTTGCTGGTCCAGGGAATCAAATCAATGACCTTTTGCTTCCAAAGCTGCTTCTCTAACCATTAGGCCATGGCTTCTACCATACTTGATAAATCTATAACATTTTATACACACCCCAGTAGTGTGTGTCTGTGTGTATTATTTCTGTCTAGTTTCTGTGCAAGGACTGTTGCCGTATTAAAGATTAGCATTATTATGGGAGCGATGAAGTGAGCAGAGGCACTTGGAGGAGCAGATGAACCTCTTAACATAACAGCGCAGCAAGCTCATCATAGTGTGCCAGCTTTAAAAATTCTCCGAGCTTAATTTAGGCCACCTCGGCCTGGTTCCTGTTTCATGAGTGAACAAAAGCTATTCTAAATCTGACAGCAAACATCACACTGACAGCGCTATAGAGTAGAATCTCTCACTTGAAGAGCACTCTTGGATTGCATTGCATGCCTCATGATGACAATGTTGTCAGTGTGGTCTGACGAGCAAAAGTGTTCCACTCATGGGGTCATTAATGAGCAGTGCATGTAGCATTGCCACTTTTTTTTTTTTTTTTAAACTCATTCAGTTTTCCCTTCTCTCTCCTCAGGAAACATGGCAGTGGTGTGGTCTGTCTTGAAGATACTCGGCTGATCTGACCATTTCAGCGCCTACCTAGTGTGCACCTGTGCTGTGGTCCTTCTCTGGACACGTGAGCCCTATCTGGAGCGGCTCCTTCATGGCGGGGGAGAAGAGCCGTCGCAGTGCCATGGACATTAAGCGCCTGGCAGGGCTTCTGCAGCGTGGGGCTGGCCGCCTGCTTGTCATCGACAGCCGCACCTTCTCTGAGTACAATGCTTCACACGTGCATGGAGCTGTCAATGTCTGCTGCTCCAAACTTGTGAAGAGGAGACTGCAGCAGGACAAGGTTTCCATCACGGAGCTCCTGCAGCCCAATGGCAAAGTCAAGGTACACTGCAATGACTATAAATTAGAGAAGGGCAAGAAGTTTTGGTTGAATGGGTTTTATTATGAAAGCATTTCTTCTTTTTGAAGAGTACGTTTACAGCTTTAATTTATGAACTAATTGACTTTTTCACTTGACAATATTACATTGAGTTGATATTTGCTTGTGAACAGCCATTAAAGAACCACTGTTGTGGCACCCACTTGCAATGGGCCATGGCCAAGTTCTTATGCACATACAGTATTTGACACTGCCTCTTGTGAGGAGTTTAGTTAATTAAGCTTTAACAAGCAGTTTGAGATGTGAAAGGAGAGGTGATGAGAGAGATGGTCATCTGCCTAGAGGCTGCACTTGATCTTCCAAGCACACTTGTATTTGGAAAACCACTGTTTATTTCTTATCAGTGATGCAGAAATTGGATGCTTGCACTTTCCATGCTATCTGCTTTGAATGTGACATTATTTTATGTCCATTTCAGCAAACTAGCATGACCTATTTTTAGGCATTTGGTGAAACTGCAAGAAGTAGGAGGGGAAACTTGGGTGAAGCAAATCAAACAGACTGCCCAAACTATGATTGTGTTTATGGTTTAATGAGCTCGCTCAACCACAAATATCCAGTACCAGTCAAAATTTTGGACACACTGACTCATCTGTAGGTTTTTCTGTATTTTGACTGTTTTCTACATTGTAGAACAATACTGAAGATGTTAACACTATGAAATAACATCTGAAGTATGCATGGAATTATGTGGTAAAAAAAAAAAGTTTCTTATTTAAGAGCCTTCAAAGTAGCCACTGTTTACCTTGATGAGACCGCTTCATGAGGTAGTCACCTGGAATGCTTTTGAATTAACAGCTGTGCCTTGTCTAAAGTTTGTGACTTCTTAATGCATTTCAGATCATCAAACATAATAATAATAATAATAATAATACAGTAAATAGCCCTATTCTACAACTGTCGTAATCAGTGTGTGAAATTACCGCGTGCTCGGTAGCCCGACGCTATCAACTTTTTCGTTGGGCCATAAACTATAAAAAGTAGCGAGTCCGTCATGCCACAAACATTGGCCCGCCCGTGAACGTACATTTTGACGATTTCATGCTTGTATTACCATGTCCCTAACACGACCCGTCCACCTTTTGCAAGGATTATTTTCATTGGTTATTTTGTCAGATGTGTCACACATCTGTAAAATGAAAGCGAATCAGCTGCCATCTCTTAAATGAGCAGTTTATCACATTACATTTTGCCGACATTGTGGCGCGAGATTCTACAGGAGTGCGCTTTTTCGCCTTTTCGTGACAATCATGTGGAAGTTTCTGGGTTTGCCTGAGAAAAAAGTGAAGCAGAAGAAAACAGAAGAAGAAATCAAAGCTACTAAGAAGCGATATGAGGAAGAAAAGCAGGAAAGGACATTTAAACCAGGTTGGCTGCAGACATACAATTGGTTGTTGTACTCAAATACACAAAGGCAGATGTTTTGCCGACCTTGCCGTTCAATTTATGGTCCGTACGCTGTTAGAAAACCCGGACTGAAAACTGACAAGTATGCGAATGCTCCTCTTGTGTTGGGCTCACAGAACTTCAAAAAACACACACTAGATGTGCATCAGGCATCCGAGGGTCATACAACCCCAATTCCAAAAAAGTTGGGACAAAGTACAAATTGTAAATAAAAACGGAATGCATTAATTTACAAATCTCAAAAACTGATATTGTATTCACAATAGAACATAGACAACATATCAAATGTCGAAAGTGAGACATTTTGAAATTTCATGCTAAATATTGGCTCATTTGAAATTTCATGACAGCAACACATCTCAAAAAAGTTGGGACAGGGGCAATAAGAGGCTGGAAAAGTTAAAGGTACAAAAAAGGAACAGCTGGAGGACCAAATTGCAACTCATTAGGTCAACTGGCAATAGGTCATTAACATGACTGGGTATAAAAAGAGCATCTTGGAGTGGCAGCAGCTCTCAGAAGTAAAGATGGGAAGAGGATCACCAATCCCCCTAATTCTGCGCCGACAAATAGTGGAGCAATATCAGAAAGGAGTTTGACAGTGTAAAATTGCAAAGAGTTTGAACATATCATCATCTACAGTGCATAATATCATCAAAAGATTCAGAGAATCTGGAAGAATCTCTGTGCGTAAGAGTCAAGGCCGGAAAACCATACTGGGTACCCGTGATCTTCGGGCCCTTAGACGGCACTGCATCACATACAGGCATGCTTCTGTATTGGAAATCACAAAATGGGCTCAGGAATATTTCCAGAGAACATTATCTGTGAACACAATTCACCGTGCCATCCGCCATTGCCAGCTAAAACTCTATAGTTCAAAGAAGAAGCCGTATCTAAACACGATCCAGAAGCGCAGACGTCTTCTCTGGGCTAAGGCTCATTTAAAATGGACTGTGGCAAAGTGGAAAACTGTTCTGTGGTCAGACAAATCAAAATTTGAAGTTCTTTATGGAAATCAGGGACACTGTGTCATTCGGACTAAAGAGGAGAAGGACGACCCAAGTTGTTATCAGCGCTCAGTTCAGAAGCCTGCATCTCTGATGGTATGGGGTTGCATTAGTGCGTGTGGCATGGGCAGTTAACACATCTGGAAAGACACCGTCAATGCTGAAAGGTATATCCAGGTTCTAGAGCAACATATGCTCCCATCCAAACGACGTCTCTTTCAGGGAAGACCTTGCATTTTCCAACATGACAATGCCAAACCACATACTGCATCAATTACAGCATCATGGCTGCGTAGAAGAAGGGTCCGGGTACTGAACTGGCCAGCCTGCAGTCCAGATCTTTCACCCATAGAAAACATTTGGCGCATCATGAAACGGAAGATACGACAAAAAAGACCTAAGACAGTTGAGCAACTAGAATCCTACATTAGACAAGAATGGGTTAACATTCCTATCCCTAAACTTGAGCAACTTGTCTCCTCAGTCCCCAGACGTTTACAGACTGTTGTAAAGAGAAAAGGGGATGTCTCACAGTGGTAAACATGGCCTTGTCCCAACTTTTTTGAGATGTGTTGTTGTCATGAAATTTAAAATCACCTAATTTTTCTCTTTAAATGATATATTTTCTCAGTTTAAACATTTGATATGTCATCTATGTTCTATTCTGAATAAAATATGGAATTTTGAAACTTCCACATCATTGCATTCCGTTTTTATTTACAATTTGTACTTTGTCCCAACTTTTTTGGAATCAGGGTTGTACATTCACACTGGCCATCAACTTTTAATGCTGGCCATTAACATTGAAACGTTAAGAGCCCTGTTGGCCATTTCTGATTTTCAAGATATTTCACACACTGGTCGTAATCCATATTATGTCAAGAACCGCAAAACCTAAGAAGAGAAACGACATCCATCATTACTTTAAAACATGAAGTGTTTTAATTCATACAAAAACTAGATAGAACTCGACGCCAACGGCGTCGATGGGGATGCCTCCGCCTGGTAGACTACACGCCTTATTGAGTTGTGATTTGTGGATGGACATTTGACCTCACAGTAATCATGACCTGGTGAAATTACTTGTATTAGCATTGTAGATATTGTGTTCACAAGGTTTTCAGACAGACATTTGACCTCACAGCGACCTTGACCTTAGACCTTTTGATCTCAAAATCTAATCAGTTCATGTTTGTCCCAAAGCGCACAAATGGTGAAAGTTTGGTGAAATTCCTTTCATTAGCCTTTGAGATCGCGTTCACAAGATTTCGGGACGGACGGACGGAAGGTTTCGGGACGGACGCACGCACGGACGGATAACCCGAAAATCTAATGCCTCCTGCACCTTACGGTGGCGGAGGCATAAAAAAAACATAGAAGGTATGTTCAAACTTTTACTGGTACTGTAAGTACATATATTGCTTAATCATGCAATTAATAGCATGATAGGAAGATCTTTTCCTCCAAGGATTTATATGCATAATAATATCCGCTGGTCTCATCCATGCATGTTAATGTCGTATGTGACCCTGTATGAGCTTGAAATGCTGCAGGTGTGACATGTCTGTCTGATAGGCTGTTCATAAAACTAATTTTTCTGGTTCCTCATATGGAATTTCAGGCATGAATGCCTGACCTGCCATGCATGCAGTCTACCTCATACTTCTCTGGCATTCTCATATTATTCTCATCACTGACGTAAACAGATCCCTTACCAGAGAGTTTAGAGACTGGAAAAAAATGAATCATTATACTGTAGAATAATTGGATTTTAACTCTTTAACTTGTTGGGTGGACTGAACCAAATTTATTTCTCATTCATTATTCAGTACTAAACATTACAATACCACTTTCACCTCATCTTCAGGTTGTGATTGTGTGTGGGGTTTTTTTTGGGTTTTTTTTTTAATTAGGGATCTGGTGTCTGGTGTGGTGCATGATTGTAGTGTGCTGTCACTTGGATTTTGTTTGCCATTTGATTCCCAGAGGGGAGTAAACTAAACTGTGTTTTTGGACCAGATCTGCAGGTAGAACTACTATTAATATAACAAGTCAGTGTAGCCCTGCTCCTGGGTCTTTTGGTCACTCACTCTAGCTATGCATTGGAGCTGTATTATGTCACTCTGTAAAGAGGATAATGCCTGTGATTAATGCATAGTCTGGATAAAGATGGAGCAAACCGGGTGTAGCAGGAGAAGCAGGACCGGGTGGACACTAGAGACTCTTTGTTATTGGCTAAGCATGACATCATCTTTTGTGTAGCCACTAACAAAGTGCAGGCTAGGCACGTGCAGTGCGTCTGTACAGTCAGCTCAGGATCCTGATCAAGCCTCCACGACATGCAAACACTGCTCAAGACTCCTGGCAGGGCCTGGGGCAGTGACCTTAATGTGAAAGCAAATCAAGCAAAGGCCACCACTGTAATTCATTGTAAGGGTGCATAAAGGGAAAAAAGTGAAAGAGGGCATTTAATGGTTGAGCTGCATTCATCTATGCATAGATGGTGGTGCAATGTTTGGTCCCTGTTGGTGCGACGTATGGTCCCTTTTGGATTTCATGTATGGCAAGCATTTCTCAATTTGCCCAGCAGCTGTTCCTTCATTATTAGGTCATTACTGACCCTCTTGGTGATCTGCTACAGCGTTTCTGTGGGCAAATAGTCATTAGAGCAGTGTTTCCCAAAGTGGGATTTGAGAACCTCTGCACTAGAGGATACAGACTATTTTAGTTTTTAGTTTGTATTTGAATATCGGGACTGTTCAGGCTCTTATGCTGCACACAAAAAGGGTTTCTTGTGGGTTTGTGGGTAATCCTTCTATGACAGATGGTTTAGGGTTTTATATTGAGCCTTTAATGATTCCATCCAAGGGACGAAATGAAGACCACTAAGGATACTATAGAGAAGCATTTTTTGAGAGTGTAACATCCAGTTTGTGAACATCTATGACAGAATTTGTGATAGGCTGGGACATTTGACTATCTATCCATCTATTCTTTCTTTCTTATTCTATATTAACCTTACACCAGTCAGTGTCCTTCCAGTGATTCCTCTGAAATTCAAGTTCAAGTGTTTTGTCTCATTGTTCCACTATATAGCTAGTATACATTCAAATAAAATGTGGTTTCTCCAGGACCATGGTTCAACACATAATGGTACACAAGTCTACATAAGTGCAAAAGTGCAACAGTGTGATATGAGCGCAGGACAAATATTACACGGAACACAGCAATAAATACACAGGAGAATGAAAAATAGGCTAGAAGTCGTACACTTTTTGTTGGTAGTGTAGAAGCAGGAAGAATACATGTTCCTTAAAACACCATAACGTTCCATAAAGTGTGTGTGGCAGCGGGGGCGTGGTCAAGCATCGGTCTGTGACAGGAGGGTGGAGCCGGGGAAGGTGAGTGGCAGATTCGCTACACCTGACGGTAATTAACCTGTGTTTTGTGTGTGTTTTCCCAGTAAACCGCTCCCTATTTTAAGAGGCTGAGAGAGAGCAGAGGGAGCGCGACCCGGGAGTGGAGGCTGAGAGTGTGTCTGTGTGCTGCGAGTTCTTTTAGACTGAAAAGTTTATTAATAAAATACGCTGTTACTACCTCCCAAACGTTGTCCTGCCGTCCTCTGTGCTCCACCCACGCATTGTCCGCGCTACAGTGGTGCCGAAACCCGGGAAAAGGTGGAGCACCAGTGCTACAGCTCCATGGAATCCTCCCCGTTCGCGGACTTGGTCCACGCCCTCGCCACGGCTCAGCAGAGCCAGCACCAGGCACTCGTCACGCTCCGAACGGAGCAGGAGCGCCGCTTCGAAGCCCTGGTGCTGGCTCAACAGGAAGATCGAGAGGCGTTCCGGCGGCTCCTCGCGTCGGCGGGGTCCACCAGCGCCCCGGCCGCAGGCCCGTCTCCCCTCACTGTGACCAAGATGGGCCCGCAGGACGACCCCGAGGCTTTCATCACCTTGTTCGAGCAGGTCGCCGAAGCCTCGGGGTGGCCGATGGAGCAGCGCGCGGCGCGCCTCCTCCCCCTCCTGACTGGAGAGGCGCAGCTGGCCGCATTACAGCCGACCGCCGGCTGGCCTACGCTGACCTTCGCCGGGCCGTCCTCCAGCGCGTGGGGCGCACGCCGGAGCAGCAGCGCCAGCGCTTCCGCGCGCTGCGGATGGAGGAAGCCGGCAGCCCGTTCGCGTTTGGCCAGCAGCTCCGGGACGCCTGCTGGCGGTGGCTGAGGGCCGAAGATCGCGACGCCGAGGGAATCATCGACCAGGTGGCGCTGGAACAGTTCGTTGCCCGCTTACCAGCCGGAACCGCGGAGTGGGTCCAGTGCCACCGCCCGGCGTCGCTGGATCAGGCCGTAGGACTGGCGGAGGATCATCTGGCGGCTGTACCGGCGGCAGGACAACGGATGACATCGTCTTCTGTCTCCTCTTCTCTCTCTCTGTCTTCCCCCCCTCTCTCTCTGTCTTCCCCCCCTCCTCCCGTGTCCCGTCCTCGCCCCATTCCCCCACCACGGAGGCGGGGGCCGGCCCCACCCCAGCCGGCCCGCCGCACCCGTGGTGCCCTCCCGTTTCTCCCTTCTGTGTCTGTCTCTCCCCCCCCTCAGGTGAGTGAGCCCCAGAACACAGTTGCAGAGGGGAGGCCCGGGCCGGTTTGCTGGCGCTGCGGGGAACCGGGCCACCTGCAGCAACAATGTGCAGCGATGGAGGTGGGGGCGGTGGTGCGGATCCCCGACGCGCCAGAGGCTGCCCTCGATCGGGCCGGAGCGTATCGCATACCGGTAAGTGTACAAGGGGCTACATATCAGGCGTTGGTGGATTCAGGCTGCAATCAGACCTCGATCCGCCAAAGCCTGGTGCAAGACGAGGCATTGGGGGGAGCACAAGGGGTGAAGGTGTTGTGTGTGCACGGGGATATTCACAGCTACCCGTTGGTGTCAGTCCACATATATTTTAGAGGGGAAAAATCTATAGTGAAGGCGGCGGTTAATCCTCGCCTTACCCACTCTTTGATCTTGGGGACCGATTGGCCGGGATTTCGGGGTTTAATGGCACGCCTAGTAAAGAGTGGGTCCTGCCGGTTGACGGGGGAGGGTCCCGGTATCGCTTTGGCTGGAGCAGCGGTCGCAGAGCCGTCTACATCACCTCCGCGACAGGGGGAGGAGCCGCCGGCCCCTCCTCTTTCTATTGGGGAATCCCTCGTGGATTTCCCACTGGAACAATCGCGAGACGAGACTCTGCGACACGCGTTTGACCAAGTGAGAGTAATCGATGGTCAAACGCTCCAGCCGAACGCCACCCCGTCCTTCCCCTATTTTTCCATTTTGAAGGATAGATTATATCGAGTGACGCAGGACACTCAGACGAAAGAGCGAGTCACCCAGTTATTAATTCCAAAGAGCCGCCGGGAATTGGTATTCCAGGCGGCCCACTTTAATCCCATGGCTGGACACCTCGGGCAGGATAAGACACTCGCCCGGATAATGGCCCGATTCTATTGGCCGGGGATTCGCGGCGACGTCCGTAAGTGGTGTACGGCGTGCCGCGAATGCCAGTTAGTAAATCCAGCGGCCATTCCAAAAGCGCCCTTGCGCCCCCTACCATTAATCGAGACCCCGTTCGAAAGAATTGGGATGGATCTCGTTGGGCCATTAGATCGGTCAACACGAGGGTACCGCTTTATATTAGTCCTGGTGGACTATGCAACGCGATACCCGGAAGCGGTGCCTCTTCGCAATATCTCAGCACGCAGTATTGCAGAGGCCCTCTTCCACGTCATCTCCCGGGTTGGAATCCCGAAAGAGATTCTGACTGACCAAGGCACCTCGTTTATGTCACGAACACTGAGCGAACTGTATGGGCTACTAGGTATTAAGCCGATCCGCACCAGCGTTTATCACCCACAGACGGACGGTTTAGTTGAACGGTTCAATCGCACCCTCAAGAATATTATTAAAAAATTCGTAAGTGAGGACGCACGTAACTGGGATAAGTGGCTCGAACCCTTGTTGTTTGCAGTGCGAGAGGTCCCCCAAGCCTCCACGGGGTTTTCCCCGTTTGAATTATTATACGGGCGTAAGCCACGCGGCATCTTAGATGTACTGCGGGAAAATTGGGAGGAGGGACCTTCACAGAGCAAAAACGAAATTCAGTACGTTATGGATCTGCGCGCAAAACTCCACACGCTCACCCACCTAACTCAGGAGAATTTGCGGCAGGCCCAGGAACGGCAAGTCCGCCT
This sequence comes from Neoarius graeffei, assembly GCF_027579695.1. Taxonomy (NCBI): domain Eukaryota; kingdom Metazoa; phylum Chordata; class Actinopteri; order Siluriformes; family Ariidae; genus Neoarius; species Neoarius graeffei. The sequence continues at coordinate 81,512,106 of NC_083570.1, read as the reverse complement.
GTACAACAAGGGCACGCGCCTTAGAGAGTTCACTCCGGGAGAGAAGGTACTCGTCCTGTTGCCCACATCGAGCTCCAAATTAATCGCCAAGTGGCAAGGACCCTTTGAGGTCACACGGCGAGTCGGGGACGTCGACTACGAGGTTAGGCGAACGGACAGGGAGGGGGCGCTACAGATCTACCACCTCAATCTGCTGAAACTCTGGAATGAGGAGGTCCCCGTGGCGTTGGTGTCGGTAGTTCCGGAGAAGGCGGAGCTGGGGCCGGAGGTCCCCAAAGGGTCATTGGCATCACGTACCTCTCCGGTCCCCTGTGGAGACCACCTCTCCCCGACCCAACTCGCAGAGGTCGCCCAGTTGCAGGCCGAGTTTTCGGATGTGTTCTCGCCCCTGCCCGGTCGCACGAACCTCATAGAACACCACATAGAGACGCCCCCGGGGGTGGTAGTGCGTAGCCGCCCTTATAGACTACCCGAACACAAAAAAAAGGTGGTTCGGGAAGAACTTCAGGCCATGCTCGAAATGGGCATCGTCGAGGAGTCCCACAGTGACTGGAGCAGCCCAGTGGTCTTGGTTCCCAAGGCCGACGGGTCGGTCCGGTTCTGTGTGGACTATAGAAAAGTCAACGCGGTGTCTAAATTCGACGCATACCCAATGCCTCGTATTGATGAGCTGCTCGATCGACTAGGCACGGCTCGCTTTTACTCGACACTGGATTTGACGAAGGGATATTGGCAGATCCCCTTGACTCCATTATCCCGAGAGAAAACGGCCTTTTCCACACCGTTCGGCTTACACCAGTTCGTCACACTTCCGTTTGGGCTGTTTGGGGCGCCCGCTACGTTTCAGCGGCTGATGGACCGAGTCCTCCGGCCGCACGCCACCTATGCGGCCGCGTACCTAGACGACATCATCATTTATAGCAATGACTGGCAGCGGCACCTGCAACACCTGAGGGCCGTCCTTAGGTCGCTGAGGCGAGCGGGGCTCACAGCCAACCCGAAGAAGTGTGCGATTGGGCGGGTGGAAGTACGGTATCTGGGCTTCCACTTGGGCAACGGGCAGGTGCGTCCCCAAATTAATAAGACTGCAGCGATTGCGGCCTGCCCGAGGCCCAAGACCAAAAAGGGGGTGAGACAGTTCCTGGGGCTGGCTGGCTACTATCGTAGGTTTATACCTAATTATTCGGACGTCACCAGCCCGCTGACTGACCTCACTAAAAAGGGGGCACCAGATCCGGTCCAGTGGACGGAGCAGTGCCAGCGGGCTTTCTCTGAGGTAAAGGCTGCACTGTGTGGGGGGCCACTCTTACACTCCCCTGACTTCTCTCTCCCTTTTTTGTTGCAGACGGATGCGTCGGACAGAGGGCTGGGGGCCGTTTTGTCCCAGCAGGTGGAGGGGGAGGACCGCCCAGTCCTATACATCAGCCGCAAGCTGTCAGTGCGTGAGGGGCGCTACAGCACCATTGAGAAGGAGTGCCTGGCGATCAAGTGGGCGGTCCTCGCCCTCCGTTACTACCTGCTGGGGCGCTCTTTCACCCTCTGTTCGGACCACGCGCCCCTCCAGTGGCTCCACCGCATGAAGGATGCCAACGCGCGGATCACCCGTTGGTATCTGGCACTCCAACCCTTCAACTTCAAGGTGGTCCACAGGCCGGGGGCGCAGATGGTCGTGGCGGACTTCCTCTCCCGTCAAGGGGGGGGGGGAGTCGGCTGCGGGCCGGACGGGCGCCCGGCCTGAGTCGGGCGGTGGGGGTATGTGGCAGCGGGGGCGTGGTCAAGCATCGGTCTGTGACAGGAGGGTGGAGCCGGGGAAGGTGAGTGGCAGATTCGCTACACCTGACGGTAATTAACCTGTGTTTTGTGTGTGTTTTCCCAGTAAACCGCTCCCTATTTTAAGAGGCTGAGAGAGAGCAGAGGGAGCGCGACCCGGGAGTGGAGGCTGAGAGTGTGTCTGTGTGCTGCGAGTTCTTTTAGACTGAAAAGTTTATTAATAAAATACGCTGTTACTACCTCCCAAACGTTGTCCTGCCGTCCTCTGTGCTCCACCCACGCATTGTCCGCGCTACAGTGTGTAATGCAAATACTTGGTCGTGTAGCAGCAGCAAGTATATAGTATGGTGTTCAGTAAAGTGTCCGGTGTAAATGGACAAAATGAGCAAAATAAGTCTAAACTTCCGATCAAAGCAGGGTGTGTAGAAGAGTTCGTGGAAAGTGTCTGATGCAAATAGACAAAAAATGTGCAAAATAAGTCTAATCTTGGTCAGATCAGTGTGTGGAGAAGCAAGTCGAGGGTCGATGGAGGCAGCATGGTGTCCAGGAGCTGAACTGAAACTTGCACATTCAGGCAGTCCTGTTCCTGATGCTTCAGAACCGTCGTCCAGATGGCATGGTGGTGAACAGTCCATGGGAGGGGTGTGAGGAGTCAGCCACAATGTTGGTGGCCTTGCAGATGCACCAGGAGATGACTATATCCTGCAGACAGGGGAGAGAGGTGCCAATGATCCCCTCCACCGTCTGCACAACACTTTGCTGAGCTATGTAAATTGAGCTACTTTTTAGATGATGCAACCCTTGTAGGGCTCATCGGCAATGAAGAGATGTTCCCCATTAGTCCTCAGAAAACCACCTGTAGGTCAACACGCAAAAATAGTCAAGACGTGGTTTAATTTTCTTGACGGCCAAGCTCACCGTCTTGTCATCATAATCACTTCCTTAAAAACATTTTCAACAGTCTGAAACGGGAGAATACCAGTACTATTGTTTTAAGTTGTTCTTATGACAGTTAAAAATCCCTCCACCAGTCATGTCTCATTTCTGCTGAGTCACTATAAACATTTATATACTTTTAAAGCAGTTGACTTGTTTAACAGAAACTCTGTTTATCTCATGGCTGCTTGGCACCATTTAGGAAGCTGCACATCAGGGCTAGGAAGAAAAATGAGATCACCATAGGTCCCACACACCCAGGATATCAGCCGTTTCAGAAACTCTCTTCATAAAGCGTTCTCAAACAACACATTTCCAGCTCCATGCCTTCAGATCAGCTTTTTACCCACATGGATGTTTCAGCACATCAAGCCAAGTAAGACTCCCTGGGGGGGAGAGAAAAAAAACCACATACATTCCCCATGTTTTTTTCCCCCCACAGCTTACAAATAAAATGGAGTAAGACTTACTGTATTAATCTAGTAATATTGTTAGATTTTATAAATAGACAAAAAGTCATTAGTGTGTATGGGTTGTATACTGCTGGATAGTGGCAAATATTTTCACACTGATTTAGCAAGGTAAACTGTCTATACCGGTACATTTAGCAAATAAAGAAATTCTGATTCTGAACTCAGTCAGTGTTGAGTACAGTAGCTAAACCAGGCAAGTAGTAAAGGGCAATAGCAAGACTTTATATGCAGTGACAAACGAGGCCATTTCTAGGCTTATGCTAATCCCTGCTGCCAAATGTTCCATTGGGTTGCTATTGACAGATGGTTCAGTAGTTGCCCATGGTGAGGACAGACTGAGAGGATGGCCTGGAGGAAACGGTAACTATAGCATATGAGGAAAAGGCTTTTGGCTGGGGAATGGATACAAGAAACTAATGAGTAGGAACCTGCATCATTATCGCCTGTAAATTAATATCTGGAACAAAAATGCATGTAATGTGTTTTTCAGAGCGAGCCAGTAGCTTACTCCATTTTGTTTGATCTCGTAGTGTCATTATAATCATTTCCTCCACCATATGCCTAAATGCAAATATGGTTCCAGCCACAACGAATGCTAAAATTGGAATAGCAAAATAAGGACGTCATGGGGCACAGGGCTGTAGAGAATGCTATAAATCACAAATAGGGTGATTTCACATACGCCTGCGTTTACTACAGTGGAATTGGAGCCATGAGTGTTTTCTTTGGAGCCAGGTGAGAACGCAGCAAGAGCACGCATTGAGTACGCACCAAAACAACTGATCCAAGATGGTCTAAGCAAGGTGGTCCTGGTTTGATTTGAAAGCAGTTCGATTCTGAATCAACGGAGTCACAAACCTGCCATACTGAGGCCAGGGACAGAGATGTAGGGCTGCAGAAATGCAATGTGTTCTGGATATTTGGCCTGACAAAATAGATGCACAGAATATTTTAAACTTGTTATTTAAACTAATTATCTAAACATTTGTTTAGAATCGACTCTGTGTTCTCAATCATCTGTGTGAATTCTAGGTACACTTGTTTGTGCACCTAGAATTGGCAAATTGCCCTCCCCCCCTTTTTTCTGAGCAGTATTTCTGAGCAATGAACGAGTGTTGTTGTTTTTTTCAGCCTATATGCCCCTCAGATAACTTTTTTTTTTTTTTCCCCATTTAATTCTGTGCCATGTGAACCAAAAGTATCAATTTCACTTTGATTTGGACTCTGTGAAATTGACTTCTAGGAATAAAAGCACCCTCAGAAACTAAAAATTCTACTTTATTTATTTGCTTTTGCCAGCCATATATTGACCCCATGCTATTCTTGACATTGGTTTCAGGCTAAAACCATGTTAAATTCCAATTATTATTCAAATAAATCGGGGTGGTGCAGTGGTTAGCACTGTCTCCTCACAGCAAGAATGTTCTGGGTTTGAGCCCAGTGGCCGACGGGCATACATGTCAACCTTTTGGTCAATCAAACCTGTATAACCAACCTCCAAAATCCGTATTTCCCTTATAAAATCCATATAAGATGCAAATTAAAATAATTTACCTAAAATTTGAATGATAATTAACAATGATATATCCCAGTTAGCGGCACGGTGGTGTAGTGGTTAGCGCTGTCGCCTCACAGCAAGAAGGTCCTGGGTTCGAGCCCCGGGGCCGGCAAGGGCCTTTCTGTGTGGAGTTTGCATGTTCTCCCCGTGTCCGCGTGGGTTTCCTCCGGGTGCTCCGGTTTCCCCCACAGTCCAAAGACATGCAAGTTAGGTTAACTGGTGACTCTAAATTGACCGTAGGTGTGAATGTGAGTGTGAATGGTTGTCTGTGTCTATGTGTCAGCCCTGTGATGACCTGGCGACTTGTCCAGGGTGTACCCCGCCTTTCGCCTGTAGTCAGCTGGGATAGGCTCCAGCTTGCCTGCGACCCTGTAGAAGGATAAAGCGGCTAGAGATAATGAGATGAGATATCCCAGTTACTTTTTATTCAATATTAATAACAATAAACCTTCAGAATGAATACCTTCAGAATTTGTCCAATGTTTGACAAAAACACAAAGTGTTATCAGCGTAGCTACGAAGGAAATACTTCGTTGTTTGGAGACAGGTTTCACCGAGCGGCTATTATGCACGAGACTTCATATTAGCCACAAAGTCAGGAAAATCTGTTCGTAAAATTGCGTTATAATGACCAAATACAATGAAAAGTATTTTTCCAGTCTCACCTGTGAAAGGTAATCCCATGTGATCTCGTTTGGACGGTAAACCTGTTGGTACAGTTAAACGCAGCACATGAATGAGGCATCTTTATTCTCGGCTACTGTCTAGACGCTATACCAGAGACGGTTGAAGAATCTCCACTTTGCCACATCCAGTATGGCGGTGAGGATGACACATGATTCTACGCAGAAGGCGGCGTCTATGTTATGTCTTGTCTATGACTTCCCGGTTGGCGGGATTCTCGCAATGCGGTGTGCGCATGATCAAAATTGGAACGAAGTCTCGCTACCACAAGATAACGCGCGATTTCATAAGACTCTTTACTGGTTGTCTGTGGTGTACAGTACGGTTTGTAAATGTTATGCGCTCTTTTATCATCGTGGGAATTTAATATAGCTTTAAATAAATATTGAAGTTTTTTTAAAGAATCCATATAACTTTATTTATACGCCCGTATACTACGTTTATTGAATCAAATCCGTATAAAATACGGACATTCCGTATAGGTTGACATGTATGGATGGGGGCCTTTCTGTGTGGAGTTTGTATGTTCTCCCAGTGTCTGTGTGGGTTTCCTCCGGGTGCTCCAGTTTCCCCCCACAGTCCAAAGACATGCAGGTTAGGTGAACTGGCTACTCTAAATTGTTCATAGGTGTGAATGTGTGTGTGAATGGTTGAGGACAAAAGCTCTATAAAAATCCAGTAGAAGGCAACGTGTTCTTCCCTAGAAACTTTCATGGCTGAAGCCGTCAGATTGGACCTGTCAGGCAGAACACTAAAGAAGATGATACAAAAAAAAAAAAATCACAGCAGGGCTTCACATGATTTCAGCCGTCACTCAGTTAAGTTAATTAGAAAATAATTTCCTCCTTTTATCATCAATGAATTCATGAATGTGGTTTCAAATTTAATCCAGAAATCATGTTTTAAAGCAAACACTCAGGGCTGAAGTCACCAGACACCAGGCACTGTACCTGCCTTTTGAGATAAAGTTTGACACCTGGTTTGTTCCTGGTTAGCGTTTTCCGACCTGTCCTCCGAGCACGCTGCAGAGGGAGGAGATGTGGGGTATCGACAAGTTAAAATGTAACAAACATGATCTAAGCGAGGCAAATTGCATCATGTGTGCTGCCTGCTTGTTTTAATGCCGTCACTAACAGGTTTTGTATTTAGAAGTTAAATTTCTTTTAATAGTACCGTCATGGCAGCTGCACAGTCTAAATCAGGATAAAATGGTTCATGTTGGTGACTTTGTGGTTTTTATACGGAAAAACAGTCAGTTGAATTGTTGCTTACTGAAAATTATCAGTAGCATGCTGCCTACCCTCTCCATGTTGTTAGCGGTTATAAAATCATTATCACTTTACATGTATATGGAACCTGAATGATCGGAACCATAATCATATTTGTCGAGGGAACATTCACTGATGTGTTCATTACTTATTAACCCCCGTTATGGTCATGGTCTCCGACTTGATCTGTGAAGTCAGTATCAATGCATAGAATTTGTGATAAGTGACCAGAAATTGGTACCCACCAGAGCGCTATATGGATGTTACTGTGATACAGCACTGATTTCCAGGCAGCTTGAGGACAGGAACACTGAAATGCAATCTGAGGAAGCGTTGGCATATTTCAGGCAAATAAGAAAGTTTAAGGAGGGCGGCACAGTGGTGTAGTGGTTGGCGCTGTCGCCTCACAGCAAGAAGGTCCGGGTTCGAGCCCCGTGGCCAGCAAGGGCCTTTCTGTGCGGAGTTTGCATGTTCTCCCTGTGTCCGCGTGGGTTTCCTCCGGGTGCTCCGGTTTCCTCCACAGTCCAAAGACATGCAGGTTAGGTTAACTGGTGGCTCTAAATTGACCGTAGGTGTGAGTGTGAATGGTTGTGTGTCTGTCAGCCCTGTGATGACCTGGCGACTTGTCCAGAGTGTACCCAGCCTTTCGCCCGTAGTCAGCTGGGATAGGCTCCAGCTTGCCTGCGACCCTGTAGAGCAGGATAAAGCGGCTAGAGATGATGAGATGAGAAGAAAGTTTAAGAAATGGACTGAAGCAAAAAAAAAAAAAAATGGATTTGGCTTTTCTTTGTTTATGGCTTGTTCATTCATCTCCACCGTATAATATTCCACAGTTATTATGAACGAGGCTATTCATTTTGAACACACTTTTTTTTTTTTTTTTAATAATTTTTTTATGATTTGCTCTGTGTTCCAGATTTGTGTTATTGGCTTCTCCATGGTAGTGTTGGTACCAATGAGCAGTGTGTTGTACTACTGCATCTTGCTGCACAGCTGATGGTCAGGGCTGATAGCAGTGGAGATCCAGAGGCCATGACCTGTGTGATGCGAGCTTGTTTTCGGGGAGACTCTCTGAATAATGCACACATCTCTCCTGCAGAGTGAGGCCGTTTGTGGATTTGTGTGTTGAAGGAGTAAGAGTTAGCATGGCTGATACCTCCTCACATCATGTCCTTTTGACGGCAGTTGCCAGCTATCATAAATTTAAAGGATTTTGTGAGCATTCTGTTGAATTGTTGAAATGTACGATAAATAAATTGTGCTAATGTCGACGTGCTGCTGTCTGTGCCAAAGCAGCAGTACAGGGTGTGTCATAAGGAAGAAGTGAGCTAGTTAATCACTGTGAATGCCAAATTAAATAAAGATTAGTCATTATATACGGTGCAGTAATTCTCAGCATGTGAAACACTGAGGTTGTTCACTTTGTGGTTTGACACAATAACTTTTTTTAGATAACTTTTACCCGTTTTAGATTTAATTTTAGGTTGACTTTTTGCTTATGTAAACCTGGATCAGGCAAGAGGCCAAGTCACACAGAGAGACTGTAATCCCTCAGGTAATGATGTCACCCAGCCGATTTAGCTCTCATCCAATTAAGGTGAAGCGCCTTGTTCAGCCAGCAGGGAGGTGGCTGTAGAGTGTGAAGAGATGACAAATAGGTGTAGCACACCACCTCAAAGTCTTCATCACTCCATTATTACTTCAGTTACGAAACCTGTTCCATTTAATCCACAGATATTATCTTTACTCCTTTACATAGTTCAGTGCTGAGCGAGATGAAGTATAAGCTAAATTGTTGTACATGGTACTTTTATTATGCCTTCTGTAGTCATGGTTGTGTAGTTAAGCAAGGACAAATTGGAAATCTGGCACCTGTGCCTGACCTTGGACTGATGATGTCACTCGGGGGCAATCTGCCGGTCTGCAGCTAGTAAGGCTGCTGCGTAAGCACAAGCACACACTCGATTCTTATTTGCTAGACAGACACACCCTCACAGTGATTTGTTAGTGAGCATGACTACTGGGTGTCGGTTGATCATTACAGCTATGCTGAAGCCAAAGAGATCTTTCCAAAATTGTAGCGCGCCCTTGGCTTTAATAAAGGTGCTATTATTATTATTAATAATAATAATAATAATAATAATAATAATATTCCACTACACACTGCCTCTCCTCTTCGCTTCTCCTCTCCTCTCTGTCTGTGTTATACTGAGTCACTCTAGAGCAGATGGTCACGTGATTCAAAACTGCCTGACAACATCGAGGCAGCCGGGTTAGCATGCAGCCACACACAGCTTAATGCTAGCACTGAACCACACACAAGCACATGCACGTGTAATGTGTATTTGTACATGTGACCTATATTACATAGTTGCCATACTTTCATCTCTGCGATCAGATTTAATAGTCTCACGCTACTCCCTTGCCTTCTAATCAGCATTATGTTTAATAATAGCATTAGAATCTATAACTATACTGCATTCTACCATTCCTCAAAGTACAGCTGCATGGTATGGACATAAATAGCCTACTGAAACAGCACACCTGTCAGTATATTAGAACCAACTGACGAACCTGTGATGTTACGGCTAAATACTGGCTTGCTTTAATTCAACCAAAATGATTAGTATTCTCATTATTTTATCAGCTCACACAACTTTATTTGGAACCTCATTATGCTCACAGAATGAAATACTGTCGGTTGTTAGAGCTTCTTTGGTAGCGCTACTGCGATAGCAAACAGTAATCAAAATGTATTTTACCACAGATGAAGGTTGCTTTACTTCTTTCCAGTCCTTACTTCTGTTTTTCATTGTTCCCGTTTTCATTTTTGGCACTTCTCTTTGTGTGTGTGTGTGTGTGCGCGCGCGCAGGTTGATCTGAGCAGGAGACATGAGGTGGTGGTGTACGACCAGAGCACTAAGGATGCTGGTCAACTTTCCAAAGACGGCTTTGTCCATATTCTCCTGAGCAAGCTGGATGGGACGTTCCATAAAGTGTCCCTGCTTACAGGTAATGATGCAGGTTTTTGTTTTGTGGTGTTTTTGGTTTTTTAAATTTAACAGTACCTAAACTGTTTGTATTTACCTCACTGACAACAGTATGGAGCCACTTTACCAACAGAGGGTGCTACTTGCATCATCTTGTATAGACTTGTACACTCCACTATGTCTCTTCCTCTCACTCTTTCATTTTATTATTATTTTTTTCTCTACACAAAGTCCTCAAGTGTGCTCACTCAGTTCTCTTGTTTTATCACTTCCCGTAGCTCTCTGCACTTTGGCTGTCCATCTCTACCCTCCCCTCGCCGTTCTTGTGCACACAGCTTTCACACATTGGTGACTGATTTGAGGCCTTGGTAATTGTTCCTAACATGTATATGATAGAAAGACGTGCCCTTGCTTTCACCCTTTGAACTTTCTGTGGGTCATCTAGTAACACTAATGTGACATGACACGTCTGATGTCAGAACTATCTAAGAATACACACTGACCCAGAGGCCTGCTCCTGGTACCTCTATATGTCAAATGGAGTCACTGCAGAAAGAAAGGGTTCCAAAAACAGGCTTCAGACTAGTGCAGCTAATAAATATTTATGGTGAGAATGATCCTGGAATCTGACAAAATTATATTTCATCTCACAGATTCTAAAACTGCAACGTTTTAGTTTTAACCATCGGACAGTTTTATCTATTGAACATTCAAATTTTTTGGACAAAATAGAATGATTTGTAAAATGCTATCAGTTTAAACATAACAGCAGCACCAATTTATCTCATGGGTATTTATAGTTAAATGCAAAATTATTGGCGCCCTTAGTTGAAAAAGAAAAGGGGATGAGGCTTGAAAGGGTTGTGAAGAAATGTCTTTGTGATTTTAATTATCTTATACTTAAAACATGAAAGAAATCTAACGTATAATTAAAGTAAATGTATTATTATTAAGAAGATTATCAAGACATGCATATGTTTTAACAAAAACATGTCACAATTATTGGCACTCCTTGCATTAAGTACTTTGTGCAACCTCCCTTTACCAGCAAAACAGCACCAAGTCTTGTAATAATGCAAATGGCATTTTGTTAAATTTACATTTGTTTACTTTAACAGTAACAGTGAAATCAGGCTTATAAGTTGTTCACTGATTGATAACACTGGTGCTGATTTATTTATTATCTGAGAAAGTTGACCACATGATACTAACTGTCTGCTTCAGATAAGTTTGCTGTGGGAAATATTGGCCAGAGCTGATGGCCAAGTTTATAACTTGGACATGAGCGGATAGATAAATAACCATCTTGGGCATGAGCATGAAAGATTTCTTGCTGCAGAGAATATTTCTGCCAGTCAGTGCTGTCCAAAGATGGACAGAGCACAATGGGCACTGTCCATCAGAGGCGACTGCTCCAAGACTACAAGGGAAGCCCAGCTTCCTGTAAAATGTCATAAAATAGTTTGTCTGTTAAGTATGTATTTACACTACTTAACTCTCTCTTATTCCAAATCGATATTTTGTGCTACGTAGAAAGTGCTCAACTTTACGGCTCGTTCGTTCAGCAGTTATTTCTCGCTGGTTGTCATCTGATCGCATGATTTTTTTTTTTTTCCCCATAGAAGCCTGTGGAAGCATGATCCATTGAAAATCCATTGATGCTCAGCATCTCTGTAGTTTAATGCCACTACAGGATATGCTTTGAACTTAGTGCAGCAAAGCTAGACATTTCTTGGACAGTATGCTTTTAAAATGTAATTTCCAGATGCCCAGCTTCATGAGGGATCTATGGAGAGACAGTCGGTGACAGTAACGCGGGGCTGGACCCTGGGCTTCTGTCTGATGATTGGAGGAACTTCCGAATCTCTTTTGAATGTCATGTGGCTGACAGCGTTTTTAAAATTATACATAGCATCGGAGGGATTCAAGTGAAGTCATGAGACTAGCTGTTGCTCATTCTTGTTCTTTTCCTACCAATATACAGTTCCTATTTTCATTTGTATATACTGTAAATAAAATTGTAAATATAGAGTTTGTGAGTTTGTTGCTTGTTTTTGTTTTGGTTCAGTCAAGGCTGTTTATTTTAAGCCAGGCAATGGAGGGGAAATCTAGTCAGCTATTCAGCTAGCTGTTAGCTGTGTGAAATGGCAAACGTTACTAATGTTGTCGACCTGATTTTGGAGAAGACGTTTGATGCTCTTCCTTACGAGGAGAGGCTCAAAATTAAACAACAGGGCAGATCAATGCCAGAGATCGATTTAATTCAAAAGTCAGGGAGACCCAATCGCTCATTTCAGCTGTCTTGGTATGATGAAGTTAACTGGGAGTGCTTTGACAAAGAGAATGTACTGTTGGCCTGGTCTCTTAATGAGACCGTCCCAGGGATGTATTATTTGGTCAAAACTGGGTTTTGAAGATTTGGTCAACTTTGACAGGGCATACAAAAGGCATGAGAAAACTAAGGAACACTTAAGTTCATGTGCATGCATGAATCAAAGTAGAACATGGCAGAATTCACATATAAATAACAACAAATTGACAAATAATTGAAAAAATTTATTATGTAGACCTAAAACTGAGCTTCTCCTGCTTCAAAGACCACCAGCCGCCACTGCTGTCCATTGCTCTCTGGCAGTTTCCTGCTCAAAGACACTTGATTCAATTCACCAGTTAATTGCTATATTTAGTATCAACAAGTCATTAAACTGTGTTGGATTCTGGTCTTCCAGGAATGAAAAAAGTGCACCCACCATGTTTAACTATAATTATGCCTGCTTTGGGTGATAGGATAATATGTTGTGTCATAGTCATGAATTTTCAAATGTACTGAGCTGTATGAAACCCATCCACTCATAGCCAGCAGTTTCCTTTCGAAATCTTAATGGCTTTTGCCTTCTCTAAACCTCCCTGCTCCAAATATATCAACACTGAAAAGTAACCCAAAGCTGTTTCAGTCAGGATTTGAAGACAGTTTGGAAATTGCAAAGCTGCTCCTGCATTAATCTTTGATTATATGTGCTCACTCCCTGCCCTACCATTCTCAGTTTGGGGATTAAGTCTCGGAAGTCAGTCAGTCATAAAGATGCACATGCATTTCTTTTCACAAAGCTCCCTTGAAACTCACGATTCTTAATTTGCCATGCTTAATACCCTAAGCCTCCGCTTTCTCACTGTCTATCCTGTTTTATTCCCATGCTGTGTGTCTCTGGTTTACAGTAAGACAAAGTACAGAGTGGAATTGCACTTATTCCATTCCAATGGCTGCTGCTTCCATGCCAGCAGAGAACGATAATCTCCAGAAGTGGGAGCCAGCAGGATGGGGCGCCGCGGAAGCCTCCGGAAAAAATGAGGTCAATGGAAGTTAATGGGAGACTCGGTTGGCTTACAGCTGTGGGCATTTTTGGGGGAGTGTTGAGTGGAGGGCAGCCCGTTAACCACATTAAACTGGCTTGGTTTTGTATTATGGTTTGCTCATGAGGGAAGCCCCTGGCCTGGACTGAACAGGATGTGCCCTGGTTATTGTCCGTTTATCTGTTCCAAAGCCCCCTCCAAACCCTCCCAGCACTGTTAAAAGCTAGACTTAGCAGGAGCATGCTGATTTCATTAGAGCCATGTTAAGGCCACATGCATCATGAACACCTCTTGATCATCTTTGATGTGAGCTTGAAAGGAAAGATGATGTCATCCCAGGGAACGGGTTCAGTCCACTGTTTGTTGGCTTGTGTATGCTCTGTAGTAATATTCTGTGGAAGCAACATGCCTGGTTCTCATCGAGCAACTCCTGGCAGCCATGTTGTTTTTAGCCACCTTTTCGCCCACCAGACTGGAGGAATCAACACTCGAGGAATAGATCATGTCTGTTGAGATTCTTGCTGTCATGAATACACATGCCACAAATTCTTAATTTTATTGCTCAAATATGTTACCGCTTCGTTAATGTTCAGCTCTTGCCATGTCTGCTGGCTGTACCTTGTTCAGCCAGTATTGTGGTGTGTATCTGCACCACAACTCACTCACTCACTCACTCACTCACTCACTCACTCACTCACTCACACACACACACACACACACACACACACACACACACACAGAGAGAGAACTGTGTGTTCTATGACACGGTTCTGGAATGAACTTGTCATAGAACACACACACAAATGTGTGAAGACGGCACAGTGTCTCTGCCTTCTTCTGTTGCCAAAACCATAGTTCACATAGGCCTGTTAGCTGATGAATTATCCTGAGTGGAGCTGAGTCTGGGGAGAAGATAACTCCTGCTGGATAGGTCATCAGCTTCATTATTAGTACTTTAAGATAGAGAGAAGGTGCTGAATGTGTTTTCCTCTTGAGTGGTGAAAAAGCAAATTGAAGAACATTATCTGTTCAAATGGAATAATTTATGTTTATTTAAGTTATTCCACAAAATCAGGTCGTACGTGAGCTGATAGCCGAGGAGGCGTGTAGCACCGAGTCAACTATAAGCCCATATCCAACGAGATTGAAATAACTGTTTTATTTTATCCACATTCACTGGATTTTGAGAAATGGAACATTTTTTATTTTTTTGCAAATTGGATAAATAAAAGCTTTATATAAAATGTCTGACAATCATTTCTGCTTAGAATGTAAACAAACCAGCAAAATGACAGGATCAATTTGTGAAAAAAATTGCTGCTATAATAATTCTTGAAAAATAAAGATAGGTTCTTACCATCAAATACTTTTTTATTCCTTTTTTTGAGGGGGGCTGCTTTTGAGTAGAGTTTTTATTTCATCCTCGGTTGGTTCAGCAACACGTTCTGCCATTTTGTTTTTCTCTACTCATGGTATATGAGCTGATATCCTAGTAGTAGAGTAGCCAATCAGAGCATGTGATTGCTCATATCCAGTGAATGTGGATAGAATAACAGGATTTATATTAACATTCCTAGTGTGTATGCATATTCAAGAAATAGGACTAAAACACAAATACTGTCCTGTATCTGTCTTGGACACGCACTGAATGTCCATGTAATAATGACTGGAGAAGGCATGATGAGGGCTAATAAACAAAAAGGTTCATCAGAAGCAGCAAGCTGGTGAACATTTGCTATATCGGGGAACTGCTGGCTTGCTTTTATTTCCACTAGTGGTTGTTTAGATAAGATTGGAGGCCATTTATGTGCTCATGCTGAAACATCTTCCAGTAAGCCATGTCAAAGCACAATGTCTAATTGAGATAAAGAGATGGAGGAAGATTTGAAATTTTTTAATAAATCAAGATGAATTTATACATAAATTCTTTTAAAATGGCATCTTCTCAGTCACCTTCATGGGAACATTACACAGGAAACTTGTCTTTCTCAGGGTGTACTCACACTAGGCAGTTCTTACTGTACCTGAGCGGGTTTGACCCCCAAAGTCTGGTTGGTTTGATGAGTGTGATCAGTAAGTACCATGCTTAGGTGCGGTTCACTTGGACTGCTTGGAAAAGGTGAGCTCGGGCACAGTTCAGTTGGGCTTGTGCAGTGTGATCGTGAACTGCACAGAACTTGTACGCTATAGAGTGCGCATTTCAATTCCTTGGAGAATGTTTGGGTTAATAACAGGTCTGGTTCTCATCATATTGATGAGCACGAATTGTAGCTGCATTGTGATGCAAGTGTGCTCGGGATTGGAACATAAGCACAGGGTGAGAGCAGGCCAGAAGGGGAGGGGAGACGGTCACTCTCAGGAACAGTACAAAGCAATTGTTCCTAGGGTGAGTACACTCTCAAATAAGTTTTTGAAGAGGCGGAGCTCCTTGCTGCTTCTCCAGTGTTCTGAATGAAAAATACTTGTTTGGGGAAACTTTTTTTTAATTTTAAGTTTAAAAAAAAAAAAGACTAATAACTAAAAATGCATTTTGGTTTTGAGTGCTAGTGCTAATTGCTTACGCACAAGTCATTATAAATATTGATCAGTTTAACTTGCATGTATCTACTAGCACTGTAACTTGACTTCTGCCAGGTTTGCATGTTAGTTTTGACTTGAAGGTGATTAAATTGCAGAATAATCATTTGCCATAATTTTTGACATCACTGACATTTTCCAGTTGTGCACTTTGGCTACAGTTGAGTCTCCTCTCAGGCTGGTAATTAGCCATAGTAAAACTGCCTGCAAACTTGTCCTTGTTGCTTCCAGTACAATGGGAATGTTATTTCCTGCCCAAGTTAAACTGATGAAACTGCTCATTTTTTAATCTGTTGCTGCTGTTGGGAAATACCTCCCCATGTTTCTCTTAGGATTTAGTTTTTACAGTGTACTGTAGTATTAATGGACACACACACACACACACACACACACACACACACACACACACACGAATTCATATCCATACTCCCACTGTGCACACGAGAGATCACAGTCCTGCATTTTCACACCTTGCTCAGAAGGAATTTAATTAAATCTGTGCGACCTTTCATTGTGTGTGTGTGTGTGTGTGTGTGTGTGTGTGTGTTGTGTTATTCTGCAAGTGTAGGTGTCTATATCCTACAGATGTGACTGTTTTTAATCTCCACCACTCTGTTACCATCTGCCTGTGTTTTTGTTCTTGGACAGCAGGAGCTGGATTCTGCTGGAGCACCTGTGTGTGCGTGCATGCGTGTGTGTTACATTAACCAGGCCTTGGCAGAATTGTTATATCCTGAGTTATATGGCTACTGATTCAGACCCATATGCCTGCATCATGTTCACTGTGCAGTGGGGTTTGAGATGTTTCTGCATTACAGCAGATCCTCCTGATGTCACTCCTACTTAATGGTTAACAGAAGAAAGGGGATAGCTTGGATAGATGACTGAAGGTTACATGTGATTCAAGATGAAGGCCTAATTTCACTTTGATGAGGCTGAGTGTTAAATCCGGACTGTTTCTTCTCCTCTGTCTCTTTCTTTCATTGTGCTCTTTTTGTTCTGAATGCAATTTTGTGTCATTCCACTACAACTTTCACAGGCTGTTTCTCTTATAAGTGTGTGCATTTTGCACATGAGGTGACGAAGTGGTGATGTTCTGTAAAACAATATGAATCCTAACAGACTTTATGCCACACTGTCCTGATCACTGTATCTCAAGCCGTACGCTTTATAGTCAAGTCAGTTTATTTGTATAGTGTTTTTAAAGGTGCCCTTCCACCAAAAATGTTTTTAATACTGGCTCTTTTTGAAATACCATAGTTCACTCTGAGTTGCATATGCATGCTGCATGTGAAAATGTAATTCTACTCCCATTCCCTGTATTAGCTTATGAAAGAAAATGGTTGGAAAAACGAGCGGATCAGAAAAAGCCATACGAAGTTGCGTCACTTCGAAAATTAGTATTCATGGCCTCGCCCACCTTGGCTTGCGACCGCCCACGGGAAGAAAGTTCGGATTTCAGCGCGAGGAGAGATAGCAGAGCCCATCTCGTCAGTAGCTAACGAAGAGGACCTAACAGCAAGTTGAAAACATGTCTGAACAAGTTCGTGCCTGTGTTATTTGTGGCAGTAACACATCAACGTTGCATATTTGGGGAGGCTAGGACCTCCCCTGCGCGAGTTATGAGAGTTCAAAGTCGGGCTGGAGTCGCTGACAGAAATGAAACCTAAGCGGAGTGCCGCGGCTCGCCTCGGGGCGAATTACGTCCCGAGGCACGGGGCTAGCCCGCCCTGGCAGCGCTGGTTCATTGAGGAGAGGGCAGAGGTCTCTGGCTGCCAAGTTTGGGGAGGCTGGGACCTCCCCTGCCCAAGTTATGAGCGTCCAAAGTCGGGCTGGAGCCGCCGACAGAAACGAAACCTAAGCGGAGCAACGTTGCGAGATAGAAGAGCTGAAGAAGAAATGGTTGGAATTTATCTTTGGAACACCACCAGCGAAGTATAATGCAACGTTAGTACTGTGTTCTGATCATTTCAACCACAGTGACTTTTCAAACTTCGGTGCCTTCAGTAGTGGTTTTGCTTCGAGGTTGTATTTAATCCCTGGATCTGTGCCTTCAAGACGATCGACCACCAGCTCACAAGCTATAAGTAAAACATGAACTTTTTGTTCGAAGGTTTTTGTTACAAAATAGCATGTTCATATTCTCCACGTTAGCATGCATGACATGGTCACAAGCTAGGCAGGGATGAGTGTTTTCGGCGGATTTCCGCTTTTTTTGAGTAAAAAAACAACCTTTTTATATTATGCCAAATCCGTTGAGAATTTTTTTTTATTAATTTTGGGGTGTTGGGGTATGTTCCTTCATGCTGTTCAAACTTTATTAACTCCAATGACGTTTACACATTATTTGTAAGTTGCCATCTTTAGTCTCATTTAAATCTCGTTGAATGTGATGTAAAATTCGTGTTATCTACATTGTTATTGGTCAAAACATCAATGTTGAGATCATAATAGCCAATCAAAACAGTTTTTACAAAGACATCCACATCCGCTTGTTCTGACCCACTGGAGGTAGCGTCACAGTGCTGTTAGCCAATCAGAGGTAACATGTTTACATGTCATGAATATTAATGAGTAAGAGCTGAAATCCTGTCGTTCTCCCGCCACCCACTCCTCCACCAAACTAGAACAGCCTGAAACAGGAGAACCACAGCATTTTTTTCACCAAAACCGGCTCACAGGGCATTCAGTCATACTAGAGACCACCGCACAATTAATGAAAAAACGATGCAAGGAGACCTTTAACAATGTCACAAATCAGCTTGAAAGAAAAATGAAGATTTTAAACATCTCATCTCATTATCTCTAGCCGCTTTATCCTTCTACAGGGTCGCAAGCAAGCTGGAGCCTATCCCAGCTGACTATGGGCGAAAGGTGGGGTGCACCCTGGACAAGTCGCCAGGTCATCACAGGGCTGACACATAGACACAGACAACCATTCACACTCACATTCACACCTACGGTCAATTTAGAGTCACCAGTTAACCTAACCTGCATGTCTTTGGACTGTGGGGGAAACCGGAGCACCCGGAGGAAACCCACGCGGACACGGGGAGAACATGCAAACTCCACACAGAAAGGCCCTCGCTGGCCACGGGGCTCGAACCCAGGACCTTCTTGCTGTGAGGCGACAGCGCTAACCACTACGCCACCGTGCCGCCCGATTTTAAACATATGAACTAATAAATGTATCCCTAATTATAGGTGTTGCATCACAGCACTTTCAAAAACAAGCACAGGCTCAAATAGCAACCAGCAGATCCTGCGGCTGTTTATTTTTCACCTACCTGAGAACAACTAGATTGCTGATAACAGCAACAGTAACCTTGCGTTCACACTAGCAAGCAACAAAGCAACGGTGACTTCTATGTAAATGCAGGACACGATGATGGTGGCGAGTTACAAGGAAACCAAGTGACCTTTAGACGGAGGTTTCTCAATTCAATGTTAATTAGGTATGACATCATAAAGCAATAAATCCAGGTGATTGGCTCCAGTGAATTTCTCAGATCAGTCCTACAGAGCAGGTTTAGTTCCTATGTGCATTTAGCCACTGTTTAAAATGACAGAAAAAAATAATTCCTAGAAATATAATAAGAAGAATGATGTGATAAAATCCAAAAACACTGTCAATTTGTACTGTAAAAATCACTGTGCTTTTATGGTTCTTAATGAATAATTTAGCCAGCAAAACATTGAGAGTTGTTTACTTTGATGGCACAAACAGCATCAATGAACCAGATTATGAGTGTTTGTTTGTTTGTTTGTTTGTTTGTTTGTTTGTTTGTTTGTTTGTTTGTTTGTTTTTAAGGGCCCAAGCACCAGAGGGGCCCTGTTGATTTCCTAAGGATGAGATTATTATTATTATTATTATTAAAGACTTGGCCATTTTTGAGGTGGTTCCCATGGGCAAAAACTCATGAAATTTGGTACACACATCAGTCCTGGCCACCGCTACTCAGGGATAGAGGCTTGGCCCCGGGCATGTCCGGGGGACTCCGTAGCATCCCACATGTTGTTGAGACTTCTGCCCAGTATATAGTTTCACCTATCCATGTCAAATTTGGTAGGTGTGTGAGGTGCCCCAAGAGGAACAAAATTGTAATGTACATTGTATTAGCCATATTCAACAGAAAGTGAGTTATTTTTGGTTTTGTGCGTTTTGACACGTTACATTTTGACGTTCTTCTCCTAGACAGTTTGTTGGATTCATGCCAGATTTGTATATATGTGATGTCAAGATGTTGCTGATTTTGAATTGCAAGGGGACTTGCATCGTCTGGACCTGGACAGTGCTTAAAAACTCATCACTGGTGGTGCACACATCAGATACCCAGGCTTTTGTTGCACATCTCAGATGTGTGTGTGTTGCATGATGACCATGTGTGACAGGTTGCGGAACTGACAGTGCTCAGGGCCTTCATTGCCATTTGTGGCTACATTTTTCTTTTTTTGTTCTCATTATTTATTTATTTATAAGTTCTGTGCTTGTGTGGATGATGTTGCATAGTTAGTGATGCTGAATCAGCAAGGAGTATCGCTGCTAGCTGTATACACAAGTGCATTAAGTTCCGTTAGTGGGTAATCCAAAAACAATGGGTTATACTGTCAGGTGCCAGAGGTCTTGGTAATCTGTGCAGTGGAAAAAAGCTTGATGAGATGTTTGTTTTTTTACGCATTAATCTGTGTCCTTTAGTTATTTGAGGCAGTTTTGAGTAGGTTGGGACTGAATCAGGCATTAGTTTAACAATAATGCAACAGGGTTTAGCTCAGAGTGAAATACATGATCACATTGTCGGGATCCCCTGATCCAGTTCAGGCTTCAGAGCTTGGCTTAAGTGCTCTTGTAAGGGAAGCAACTAGATCTCGGTCTCTCTCCCTGACTTCCTGTGTCTACGTAAGCCACTATCCATTACTGCCCCAGTGCTGTGTGGTCTGTTCAATGATTTCATTGAAAAGGAGCCGCTGGTGCCATTAGGGTGGTGAGGTAAGCTCTCGAGAGGAGCTCATGCTGTGTTATTGTGATCTCTCTCTCTCTCTCTCTCTCTCTCTCTGCTGAAAACACTGCTCTATTTTTAGTCCAGGTCTCTGTGGTCATCACATCTGGCGCCTGATGGACAGTTTGTGCACTCAACTGGTTTTCCTTGCATGCTTTCACTCAGCTTGCCGAAAGATCTGCAAAGGTCAAAGGGTGTATGACCTTTCAGTTGGTCCCTACATTGAACTGTTCACCTTCTTGCACACATTTCCAAGTGCATACTAAAACGCCACCCAGGATGCATACAGCTAGTCTCATCTCATCTCATTATCTCTAGCCGCTTTATCCTGTTCTACAGGGTCGCAGGCAAGCTGGAGCCTATCCCAGCTGACTATGGGTGAGAGGCGGGGTACACCCTGGACAAGTCGCCAGGTCATCACAGGCCTGACACATAGACACAGACAACCATTCACACTCACATTCACACCTACGGTCAATTTAGAGTCACCAGTTAACCTAACCTGCATGTCTTTGGACTGTGGGAGAAACCGGAGCACCTGGAGGAAACCCACGTGGACACGGGGAGAACATGCAAACTGTGCACAGAAAGGCCCTCGCCGGCCATGGGGCTTGAACCTGGACCTTCTTGCTGTGAGGCGACAGCGCTAACCACTACACCACCGTGCCGCCGCGCATACAGCGAGTGGTGTACAGAAATGTCCAGTCCCCGCCCTACATTTGCCCTCGTGTTTTCTTGGGTTTTTCATTTTTTCTTTGCACGCTCATTGGCCTCAAATTATATGTCTTATGTCAATTCCCAGAAACTAAATAAAGAACTAAATAAATGTCAGAGCAGCCGGTGCTGCCAAATTCTTTCAGCATGACGTGAACCCACCGCACTCCTCTTTTCCACTGCTTTCTTCTCTTACGTTCAGAGCTCTTCCATTTTTCTCCATTTTGCCAAATTCGGCTCTTCTTTTCCTGTGCGACTGCCTTTTATGAAAATTCCAGCAGGTAGGGAGCTGTGTGCGCACACAATGGCCCTTTTTTTCCCACTTTCTAGGGCACATAGAAGGGTGAAGTCACCATGTTAATAGAGCTCTTAGTTTACTTTTGCAGAAGTAAACTTGGCTCTGTTTCAGTATCACAGCAAGCTGTCCTGGCTCAACTGAAAAATTCATTCATGTCTTTTAGAATGCTTTTAATATAAAAGTTCTTGTATTTTTGAAAGCCTTTGCATTGGTCATGTTTAAGTTGTGTGCATGTATTTATGGAAAAGAAAAGCTGCGTGGATCTCAGTAGATATGTTTTCGTATTGTAAATTATTAATGAGAATATTTACATACTTAAGAAATATGATGAACACTTTAGGTTGTGGTTATTGTTTTAATTGTTTTGCAACTTGTTGTTTACCTGTCTCCTAAAGCTGCAGTGGTATCGCAGCAACATTGTGAGGAAGTCAAATAAACTTCAAACACTCAGTGAATTCCAGGAAAAGTCCAGCAAAACACAGGAAGATACAATTGTGCACGCATACATACATTAGCTGCCTCTGACACACACTGCACTGTTGATGTAACCCCACACTCATTTCATGATAAGAGATCTTTCCATTCCATCCTCAGCTAAATTTGGACTTTCCACTCTGGCCCAAGGCCACTGTGTGAAGAATGCAGACTTTGTCATCATTTAGAGTCTTCCCGATAGCATTCCTCCTCCCCTCAGCTCGCACATCCTCCCCGTTGTGTAACGCTCTGGAGACTTGTCTTCGGTTCCACATGACATCATGGCTCTCTAGTGGTAGCAGGACGTCTCGCTCTCCTCACTGCTTGACTTCAACTTGTAACCAACAAATGAGCCCAGATCCTCAGGAGAGATGAGGCTGAAAAACAAGTGTAGATGCATTCTTCAGTGAAATCATGGCACGGACAAAGTATTTCTCTTGGTCTTTGTGTCGACTAAATTTCTTAAGGACGAAGTATAAAATATTAATTAAGAATGTAACTTAGTTTTTTTTCCTGTGTTTTGCAAACTTAACTGTGGGTTTCTACAGTAGTGTCAGTGATGTGGCTAGATTTGGCCAGAAAAGGACAGTGATGTTATGTGAGCACATTTTCACTTCTCAGTGATGTCGTCATCATCACCCTTGTGCTCCATTTGAGACCACTTTGCTTGTTCTTAACTCATGGTACTCTCAGGAATTAATTTGACGTTTCAATTTTTACATCACTGAATATAAAATATGTTGCAGCGTTTAGCTGAGAACTTTGAAAACTTTTTAATTGATCTCTTAAGTGGAGTACCTCCGAGGTATAAATGTTTGAACCCCGCCTAAAATATTTTATGATGGTTCCATACATTTTTGTGGCTAGTTACAGTGTGGCTGATTTATGTGCATGTCCAATGACATTGTTTTGTACAGTGACGCGGTTATTATAAGTGACCTTAATTATTATAATTCCTCCTTCTTGGTTACCAGCTAGTATGGTGAAAAACAGGATCAACCAGTTGAGATCTTGCATTTTTCCCATTTCTGTTCGAAAGCTACTAGCCAGCCGTCTACACTATTCTGAGCATTACTGCACAAGAAGAAGACGGGTTGATCTGGTTTATAAAATGTTCTTTGAATCACTTTCAGTGCAATTGTTATAAATATGTTTTGTGACAAATTGATTAATATGGCAGGATTAGTTGATGTTGGTGATTTAAAGTGATGAAATGACATTCATGCTATCACTACTTCCGGTACTGTCTGGCATTCTCAACATGCAAAGAGCCTGGCGCAGTTGGTAGATCATGTCATTTTATTTATTATATTTCCTAATCTTCCCTCAGAAATTAATTCCTGGGTACATTGCTGGACTCATTGTATATTAAAAATCAATTATTTCATTATTGTTACTTGAGGACTCCATCAATACCAATATTAATTATTAATCAGCCTCCAAGGCTCAAGTGTCACAAGCAATGATGAGGTTCTTTTAAATTCCATGTTTTATGCTCGCAGCTCAAACCTTATTGTTACCTCCGCCAAGGAGGTTATGTTTTCGGTAGTGTTTGTTTGTTTGTTTGTTTGTTTGTTTGTTTGTTTGTTTGTTAGCAACATTACAGAAAAAGTAATGAACGGACTGCTCTGAAATTTTTTTCCAGAGGTGTGACTGGGCACAATTAACAATCCATAAAATTTGGGCGGTGATCCGGATCACCTTCTGGATCCCGGATTTTTTTAAAGGATTAATTTTTTCCCCATTGAAATGAATGGGTGCGTGACGCAAAAAAACAGATTTTTCCTTCTGTAGGCCAAACCGTAAGGTGTAAAGCCATGAAACTTGGTGCACTGATAGAGGAGTGGACCCTGATTGATTTCATCAAGTTTCATGTTGGTACGTCTCACGCTCTAGCGCCACCAATTGATCACAGTCTTACATACGTTCATACACGTAACTTTTGATCCGTATGTCAGATTTTCATAAGTCTGGTGCCGTTGGAATCCTTGGAGCTAGATGATTCCAATGCACCCTATGACGTCATTCTCCGCCTAATTAGATTTTCGGCCATTTTGAATTTTGTCCAAAGTGAAGGTAGAGTGACCCTGGCCGCACGTTTTGTCCGATCATCACAAAACTTGGCACACATGATCTCCAGTCCATGCCTAACGAATGATATTCGTTTCACTCTCATATGTCGATGCGTTTGCCCGTGGCAGCCAATCAAAATCGATGGTGGCTTCGCCAAACAGGAAGTGAGCTCATATCACGGAAACGCTTTGACATATCAAGACCATATTTAGTGGCATGGCTTTGGACACCATCCAAACTACCCTCATCAAATATGGTGTCATTTGGCCATTAGGGGGCGTCACAATTAGCAAAAACGTATTTTGGCTCATTTCTCAGAAACACTTTGACGTATCAAGACCATATTTGCCGAGATGACTTTCGGCACCAGTTCATGTACCCTCATCAAATTTGGTGTCATTTGGTCACTAGGGGGCGCCACAATGAGCAAAAACGTGTTTTGGGTTATATCTCTTTACGGATTTAGAATTGCATCTACATTTTGATGTTAGTGATGCTCTGGGATGTCCCTGTAAAGAACCTTGCCAGCCTGTCATCTCCGTATGAGAATCTGCCTTGTGTCTTGGCCAAACTTTCGTGTGTTGACACAAAACTTGGATGTGTGGGCGTGCAGTCGCCTCTCTTGCCGGGTCGCCATGGCGGCGCACCTGAGCAAGCACACTTTCGCATTTTCTCCGGAAATGCATTCTAGTTGTTATTATTATTATTATTACCTCCGCCAAGGAGGTTATGTTTTCGGTAGCGTTTGTTTGTTGGTTTGTCTGTTAGCAACATTACAGAAAAAGTAATGAACGGATTGCTCTGAAATTTTTTCCAGAGGTGTGACTGGGCACAAGTAACAATCCATTAAATTCTGGCGGTGATCCAGATCACCTTCTGGATCCCGGATTTTTTAAAAGGATTCTTGGCGGAGGTCTGCGCTCTCCGAGTGCTTTTCTAGTTTTTCTTTTGGTTTTATTACCTTTGATAGCTTTGTTGTTTTTGCCTCCATTTGTTTGTTTGACTGCTCCCAATGTAACTCAAAAAGTAGTGAACAGATTTCAATGAAATTTTGAGGAAATGTGGACCAAGGAACAGTTGATTTTTAGATTTTGATGTAAATCCAGATATGTATGCAGATCCAGGATTTTTTATTTTTTTTTGTCTGTTCCTAATTGCAAGTCAAAAAGTATTTAATGGATTTTGATGAATTTGGTGTACAGCTTTAGTATTATTCTATGTTCAAATTATTTTGATGTTGATAATATGTAGCTTGGCGACGGTATGCACTCCACTTAGCATGTCATGGGTCAAACTCGTAAAGGTGTAATCTCCAATAATCTCTCAAATATTAATAAACAGGAAAAAGTTTAAATTCTTGGGTTTGTTTTTTTTGTTGTTGTGTTTTTTTTTAAATCAGTTTCTTTGTCCAACCTTTAACCATTCTTCCAATGCTTGTTAGTAATATCATGATGGCACGTTTACTTGGAATGCCCACCTTTTTTTAATACAATTTTTTGCAATCAAATCCTGCTGGTTGAAATGAAAGTCCAACCATACTTTTCCCCCTTATCAGAATATATTCTTTTTCATTCCGTGCCCTCTCAGATGATGCACCATACCATCAGTATGCTATGGTACCACAGCATACCACAGAAACTCTAGTGGCCTCTATTAAAGGGGCACTGTAAAAATTTTACTTTTCATGTCAATAAAATAAATCTCTTTGCTACTAATTGTTTAATAAATCTCATAATTATCATTAAATCCAGCATTTATTTGATTAATAAGTCGTTGGATTCAGTAGAGTCCTGTCCACCAAAGATAAATACAGTAGGCTGTCTTTTTTTAAAACACCTTTTTAGGATTGTGATCCTACATAGCAAATATAATGTGAGACAGAATTTTTAAAAAGTTTGGAATTTCTGCTTCTTTTTAGTTATACCTAACCAATAAACAGTATTTTCTTCCCCTTGGTGGATATGTAAATGGAAAATGTGACTGACTTTTTATTGACTTCCTTATGGCTCTATGCTTGGGCAACCTTTTATATTTCCTGCTTATTAATGAACACGAGGTCAACATTCATGACAGCTATAGGATTGTTGCATCTAATTAACTGTGTTGCTGAAGACCTCATTTAATTGAAACTTGATTTCCTAGAAATATGAGGGCAACAATGAACCATTTCTCATTTAAAAAGAAAAACAGCAACAAAAAAAACAAACCAACAAAAAAACTTGGAACCCTGGAAATATTTATTCAATCTGAATTGCAAAGCCTGGCTGTTATTCTCAATTCTGACCTCAGTTTTAATTCTCATATTGACGGAGTTACTAAAACAGCATTTTCTTCTCTTTAGACACATTGTGAGCTACAGACCTTACCTCATGCTGCACAATGCCAAGATGCTGATTTATGTTTGTGTTTTCTCTCATCTGGGTTTTTGTAATGTTCACTGTCCTACCCAAAAATAGCATAGGCAAGTTACAGTCGGTCCAAAAAAAAAAGTTCTCACTGCTGCACAAGTACACCTTCATGCATGTTAAAAGGCCTAACTGAATAAGTGTTACATTTATGGTTAAGACCTTCTTCTTCAAACACATGGTGCCATGAACAAAAAACAAAAGAACTGGTTAACAATGGCGAACCGTTACTATTAGAGCTGGGACTTCAGCTCAGCTAAAACTTAGCCAGACACACCAAAAAAGCAATAGGGCAAAGGATTTTGCAAGGGATTAGCGGCAGAGTGCCAGGTAACTCCATTGTGTATAGTTGTTTGTTAATTTTAAAAGTAACTAAGTAAATTACACAGGGAAATGAATACTTAAGTCGTAGTGAAAAATATTGTGGTGAGTGTGTGTGTGGAAGAAGAGTCTGGGGACAAAAATCTTAGTTTCTCGGTCGTTAGCCTGTGCTACTTGCTCTCAATAGCACTGCTTTATTAGCATTTACTAACACTACTGATGAACGCTACACTGGCTGGAAGGAGACTTCACTGCTGTGCTGATGGCGCCAACTCGCGGTTAAGCTCGCATTGGCCTTCAAGAATGAATGAATGAATATTTGGTCCCCCTCACTATAAATCAAAATCTGATTGGTTGATTCATCTGTCACTTGCTACATAAACATGCACTGCCATGGCTTTCTGTCCTAGCAGTGAAGTTCTAACCAATGAGCGAGCCAGCTCTAAACTCTTTTCAGCCTAGAGACAACAAACAAAAAAAATCTCATTGGATAACTGTATTTTAATGTTTTCAGGTGAGTAACCCTTTCATTTCAGAAGCAAATTTGATAGAAAATGAGACCAAATTAGAATTATAAGAGAATAATTATAATGAAATTATAAAAGAATGAAAGCAATTAAATATAACATTTGAAATGCTATGTTTGGGCTGTCTCTGAAGGCCTAGAAGGCCCTGAAGGTTCCCCTCTGATGGTTAAGTTTCTTACATTAAGTTTACTTGATATACATCTATAAGCAATTTTAAAAAAATTGTTGTAAAATGTATTTTGGGGGTTATGTTGCTACTTTTTTTTATTTTTTTTTTTAATTTTGGTGTCATTGTGTTATTAGGTTGCTAGCATTCATTGCTTTTAAGTCTCTTACAGTTCATTGCTTTTCTAAGCTTCTTTTTATATGGATTTCTTTTGGAAAGTACAGTACTTTTACACCTACATTTAAATATATAAAAATAATGATGCTGTTATTAACACAAGATTGTTGATAAATACTGTACCTTTCACAATTACTTGTCAGAGTCTCTATGCTGCGTATATGAGGTACTCTTTTGGGTGTTTCTAAATGAAAATGAGGAACTTTTGTTTCTGACTCATATGTCAAAAGTTACTGTATGACACACAGGAGTGCTGATGTGTAACAGTGACCATTAGTCACTGGTACAGCTTGTCAGACACTTTACCAACCAGGGAACTGTATGACCGCTTGCGTTTGTGAACGCTCCTGTTCTTTATTTAGAAAGATAACTTGAAGCAGTCTGAGCCGGACTGGGAACTGTAATTTTCGTTCACCCTTTCTTTTTTGGGAAGTAACTAAAAATATACAGAAAGGTTAGTAATTCGGTTAAAAACATCAGCTGCCACAAATAGTCACTCCATGATTTCAAGGCTCTGGAGATAGACAGATAAGAAATGGACAGACATAAAGCTGATCTGTGACTAATAAGTCATGTTATGAGTAAACAGTACAGCTCATGCACTAAGCATAACATTGATTTGTCTTGTTTTTAATAACATTCTGTCTGAATCCAGATTTATAAAATACTTAACCAATTCATGGTTCTTAGCTTTTGTATTTTGTTAAATATTCTTTCATGGGGCGGCACGGTGGTGTAGTGGTTAGCGCTGTCGCCTCACAGCAAGAAGGTCCTGGGTTCGAGCCCCGGGGCCGGCGAGGGCCTTTCTGTGCGGAGTTTGCATGTTCTCCCCGTGTCCGCGTGGGTTTCCTCCGGGTGCTCCGGTTTCCCCCACAGTCCAAAGACATGCAGGTTAGGTTAACTGGTGACTCTAAATTGACCGTAGGTGTGAATGTGAGTGTGAATGGTTGTCTGTGTCTATGTGTCAGCCCTGTGATGACCTGGTGACTTGTCCAGGGTGTACCCCGCCTTTCTCCCGTAGTCAGCTGGGATAGGCTCCAGCTTGCCTGCGACCCTGTAGAAGGATAAAGCGGCTAGAGATAATAAGATGAGATGAGAAATTAATATCTCATCTCATTATCTCTAGACGCTTTATCCTGTTCTACAGGGTCGCAGGCAAGCTGGAGCCTATCCCAGCTGACTACGGGCGAAAGGCGGGGTACACCCTGGACAAGTCGCCAGGTCATCACAGGGCTGACACATAGACACAGACAACCATTCACACTCACATTCACACCTACGGTCAATTTAGAGTCACCAGTTAACCTAACCTGCATGTCTTTGGACTGTGGGGGAAACCGGAGCACCCGGAGGAAACCCACGTGGATATGGGGAGAACATGCATACTTCGCACAGAAAGGCCCTCGCCGGCCACGGGGCTCGAACCCAGACCTTCTTGCTGTGAGGCGACAGTGCTAACCACTACACCACTGTGCCGCCCAAATTAATATCAATTCCTTAAATTAATATGGAAATATCAAAGACGGGTTTAGTGTGCTGATATTTTGAAATGTTACTGGGAGTCACACTCCAACAAGCCACAGTTAAATTAATAGCATGCATGTTATTTTAGTCAAACCTTCTGAAAACACCATTTCGCGTACCAGTACTTCCGGATTTTCTAGATTGGTAAATACTTTTTAAATGCAATTTAAATCTAAGATTTTTTTTTTTTTTTTTTTAATTTGAAACAAGCCCATGATGACTATCCTGAGAGCGGTACAAAGTCTTGAAAAGAAACCGAGCTTATCAGTGTGCTTAATATTGCTGTGCATGAAATCACTAAACATTTTACAATTTGACTTGGAAACCTGATGGACTGGGTTGTTTTAGCTCTGATGTGCTATCTAATTAATGTTGAGAATAATATACATTACCAGTTAAAACTTTTGATACCTTCTAATCCAGTGTTTATTTTTATTAATTAAGACACTGTGTCTTTTTAGGTTTATTTTTCTCTGTTTAATTGTACTTTGTCAGCTCATTTGTGTGGTTGAATTGTTTTGTTTTCCTTGGCTGGTTGCTGATTTGTTGATATTTCAACAGAATATTATATTTAATATTATTCTGTCACTTGTTCAAGTGGCACTAGAAATTTCTTGTCCAGAAGTTCAGCACTTGTTGTCTATAGCGCTATATAAATAAATTTTACTTGCTTACTAACTTGTATGTTGCTCTGGATAAGAGTGGCTGCTAAATGCCATGTAATGATGGATGTCGTTTCTCTTTACTTAGTTGAGCGGTTCTTGATGTAATATGGATTACTACACTTGTGGTGTAGGGCTATTTACTATTTACTGTTTGATCTTGGATGCATTAAGAAGGCAATAATTTGCACTAATTAACTTTTGATGAGGAAAACCTGTTAATTGAAAAGCATTCCAGGCGACGACCTCATGAAGCTGGTTAAGATAATGCCAATAGTGTGCAAAGCATCATCAAGGTAAACGCTGGCTACTTTGAAGAATCCGATATTACATTTTTTTTTTTGCTTACGACATAATTCCATATATGTCCATATGTTATTTCATAGTTTTGATGTCTTCAGTATTGTTCTACAATGTAGAAAATAGTCAAAATGCAGGAAAAAGCCATGAATGAGTAGGGGTGTCTAAACTTTTCACTGACAGTGTATCACTAATATATAACTTGTGTATAACTTTTGGCATTTGATTCTGAACTGTGTTTCGTCTGAATAACAAAGATGGTACATAAAGTTGTAACCATTTTCTTTAAACCAAAAAAAAACACAAACTTATGGCTTTGTCATCTGTGCTTTTGTGTAATTTGTACTGTGATTAGACATTGTGTGCTCAGTCTGTCAACTTTTCAGGTTCTCCTCCAGTCATACAGTATTTTAGTAGAAAATTAATGATGGAGTAAATAATCCATTTTGTTCACATTCATTACACCTGCGGCTGAGTCTGTGACGCATCTACTAGTGATGCATTACAGAAATGTCACCAACATGGGTTAGAATATATTAGTGCACTGGAGCTCAAAACTAGGTGGACATGTGACGTAGCTGCTTCTTATTGGCTGCATGAACCTACAGCAGAGCACGTTCCTGCCTACAGCACTGGGCTGGTTACAGTGAGCTCACAGCCTTGCACTTCATATCATTCTGTGGGGTTTTTTTTTTTTTTTGAGAGGGGAATATGACTGCTAGTGGTGCTGTTACACTCTCTCTCTTTCAAAAAAAAAAAGTCACAAATAATAATTTAAAAAGTTTTGGATGCCCAAAATCTCATCTCATCTCATTATCTCTAGCCACTTTATCCTGTTCTACAGGGTCGCAGGCAAGCTGGAGCCTATCCCAGCTGACTACGGGCGAAAGGCGGGGTACACCCTGGACAAGTCGCCAGGTCATCACAGGGCTGACGCATAAACACAGACAACCATTCACATTCACACCTATGGTCAATTTAGAGTCACCAGTTAACCTAACCTGCATGTCTTTGGACTGTGGGGGAAACCGGAGCACCCAGAGGAAACCCACGTGGACACGGGGAGAACATGCAAACTCCGCACAGAAAGGCCCTCGCCGGCCACGGGGCTCGACCCTGGACCTTCTTGCTGTGAGGCGACAGCGCTAACCACTACACCAAAATATGAAACCTTATATTGATTTTTCTTTTACCTTTAAAAGACAGAGGGATTTAGCTCTCCTAACCTAGTGATATGAGCCACCCCTGGCAGTGAATGTGTAAACAGTGCTGCTCAAGAACCCCACCAGAGTGGTGTTCTCTGACCTCAGTTTTAATACTCCTATAAACAGTCACCATAGCCGTGTGTCTGTAAGAGGCTCACGGTATTTAAAAGGGCCAAGTGGTGCAAGAAATCACTCGTTCAAATCCCTGCTATACTGGAAGACAAGGGTGCAGAACTGCCCATGCTCTCAAAGTGGTAAGGATCGTATACTCATTCTCCCTTGTCAGTCATAACACTACCCAGTCATGAGCGTTTGTGAGTTCATGTATGGGGACAAAGGGCAAGTAGCTTGCTGCCCTGTGATGCAGCATGAGCAGCAGCTCAAAAAAAAAAAAAGAAATTGAAAGGTGTGGGTTTTTTTTTTTTTTTTCTAGTTTTAATCTTGGAGGAAGCATGTGTTATTCTTCCCAGCTGGTAGCTGTTCTGGGACTTGGCAGGTGACCAAATAGGGGATAAAATGGGTTGGGGGAGGAACTAAGTAAATAAATAAATGAAACTGATTTGAGAATACATCACTGGTCTTAGCGGTGGGCTGGAATCTGAGCGAGAACAGAGTGACGGGTGGCTAATTAACAAGGAGCTGATAGCAGACGAGGAAGTAGGGCGTAATTCTGCTGTCAGCACCAGTTTGCCTGAGCAGTGTTCTTCAGGCCATTAGGATGTAACGTGACAGACAGGCCATCTGTCTGAAAGAAATTTCTGCATCACTTTTACAGCATGAGGAAAATGAGGATAAAATTTGATATCTAGCTTTAAGAGTTCTGAAATGGAGCAACTTGGCATCAGTTTCATTTCAGCAGTTGTCTTTTGTCATGATTTTGGCTTTTGTCAAGTCCTTAATCAATTAGAAGCATGTGTGGAAGGTTTTCAAAATGCAATCCTAATGTCAGACGTAAGCGGAGTGACCTCATGCTGTTACTAATATGCGTATTACTAGTATCATATGCACTGAGAGGGTCAGAATGGCATTTTTAATGTTGCAGATTAGCATGTGGAAGACGAGGAAGATGATGAAAGAATTGGCACGTAAAAGTAGTGCATTTGTGCAGGCAGATGTCCTAGATTGAATGCTGTAAGCAGGTGTTTGTCTGTACAGCTTCAGGATGTTGACTTGAAACTGCCATTTTTGTTTAAAAAGGATTTTTTTTTTTTTTTTAAATCTAATGGATCAGTCATGCGCTGAATCTCTACGTCAGTTTGGAGGAAGAAAAATGATAGCCCTCTGTCTACTACTACACACACACACACACACACACACACACACACACACAAAGCTCCTGTTTCTCTCTTTCCATGACTTCATCTGGCAGTCCGCTCACGTCTTTGTGTACATAAGGCAGCCAGACGCTGAAGTGTAGTTCCACGGTGTATTATTGGTTTGAGCTGTGATCCTGTGTGGTGGATCCTACAGTGCTCTGAAAATGAGTATTCTTACTCCTCTGTGCTCTAGGTTCTATAAATGGCACCTCGAATTTATGGTTTCCTCTAATTACTCATGTTAACTTTTAGTGCTGATACCAGTGACAAAATGTTTTGGATATGCTTAGTCAGGGTGAAAAGTCAGTCCTAAATAAACCATGCGTTGAGAGATGAGTGTCTCAATTTGATGATATTTTGCATTACTTGTTTGCACTCTTATAAACCCTACCAGTTACAGTACTATACAAGTCTTAGGCACCCCTTTTTTTCATACAAACTTTGATATAGATTTCTGTTTTATGACTTCTACATTATCCAGTCAGTACAAAAACATTGTAGAGTTCCAAATATTTGTTTTCCGGCGCAAAATTAAATGTTTGTATCTGAGCAGCATATTACATAAGAGAGCACTTTTCAGATTATAAAAGAAAACATAATGAAGGCTACTGGGTTTTGGTGCAAAATTAAGAAGCATGTGTGACAGTGTCCAGAAGAACTGTGGCTGGTTCTGTAAGATGCCCAGAAAAACCTACAGCTCATTTCTTTATAAAACTGCACTCATTGTACCTGAGACTTTTTTTTTTTAAACAAAGGGTCGTCTCGCACCAAATATTAACTTTGTTTCATTTATTAGCTCATCTGGCCGACAGGCAATGAGCTTATGCCATCATGTGTTTTTTGTCGTCCACGTTTCATGAAAATCGTTTCTTCTCTCTCAATTCTTCACCAATTTTTATTCTTTTTGGCAGGAAGGTAAGTCTGCCTGGGGTGCGTATAGCTTCTACCCAAATTTGCATAATTGCAATTAATAATGAAGATATGGAGTAATTAAGCCCTAACGAGCAGTTTCCACACACATCGCTTCCTCTCCCACAATTCTTCACCGATTTTGATTCTTTCTGACATGAAGGTAGGGGTACCTAGGGTGCACATAACTTCTACCCAGATTTGCTTAATTAGGGCCCAAGCCCGAATGGGCGAAGGCCCTATTGCTCTTGTAAGAGTTCACTATTCTTCTTCTTCTTCTTCTTCTTTATTTTTCTCCGCTGTTGGGCCATTTTCGGGGCGCTTGCCATGGGCGAAAACGCACGAAATTTGGCACCAGTTCCGAGAATTGCCACCGCTACTCAGAAACAGAAGCCCAAACTTGGCCGGGGCTCAGGGCCTCTATAGCGCCCCCTAAGTCGTTGTGATTTTGGCCTCCCACATTAAGGTGCCTGGTTGCCATGTAGTTTGTAGTGGTGGCATGCCATTTGGTACGCTTATGTATCTCACTAAGCCGGACAAAAATGTAATGCCAATTCATTAGCCACGCCCAACAGGAAGTGAGGTAATTTCACTTTTATGCGAAATGCATGGCCACGAAGACGGTGCAACTCCTCCTAGACCGTTCACAGGAATGTCACCAAAATTGATACACATCATCTACAGACATGGCTGACAAAAGTTACTAAATACGTTTCACGTAGGATAAACCGTTCAGAAGTTATACGTCAATCATTTTTCAATGCAAAATTTTACTTGCTTAAAAATTCATAACAAATCTTCTAATTACTCAAAACTGCTCATACTTCACACGCAAATCACTCATTGGGCTTCTGACATGTTACCCAATTTCTGTTATATTTCGCCACTGGGGGCGCTATTTTTGGGCAAAAAATCCAATCTTTCCTCAAATTTGGTCAAACTTCACGGCCACCCTCTTACTACCTCCCATGTCATGTATACCACATTTTGGGAATTTTCATCCATGGGGGGCGCTGTTTTTGGCCGACGCAATTGCTCCAACACGGGTTTTTGGTTAATAAGTCCATAATGCTTTTCCTTCACACCACTACCTTGTGATAGTATGTTGCTGTTGTAGACACTTATTTTTCCAACTCATAATCGCTCATGTACAGCATAGCGCCACCTACTGACATGGGAAAAACCAAAAAATTTATTCTTCAAAAATCTATATCTCATCTTCTATTTACTCAATTGTCATCAAACTTCATACGCAAACTCTTCATTGCTCACCTGACATGTACGCCACATTTTGTGCACTTTCGCCCCTGGGGGTGCTGGTTATGGCAGAAATGATATTGCAGCTTCTGATTTGTCAAACTTGGCAAGCAAACTCTTTACAAGACCCTTATTGGGGCGCTTGCCATGGTCGACAACGCACGAGATTTGGCTCCTTTTTCTTAGACTGCCACCGCTACTGAGAACCAGAAGCCCAGATCCAGGCGGGCCTCAGGGCCTCTATAGCGCCCCCTAACGTGTTGTGATTTTTGCCTCTCGCATTAAGGTGCCTGCTTGGCATATAGTTTCTAGTTATTATTATTATTATTAGGGCCCGAGCACCGTACAGTGCGAGACCCTATTGTTTTTGAAGGATTATTATTATTATTATTATTATTATTATTAGGCCCCGAGCACCGTACAGTGCGAGACCCTATTGTTGCCATGTGTCCAATTCTGTGCTTTGTCGCCATTGTGGGAGTAATGTCTCTTGCCGAAGAAGCTGTGGAAGGTTTTTCGCGGGGACGCATGCCCCCGCCCCCCTTGGCCGCTGGCGCGAGGGCCCATCGAGGCCGCTTGCGGCTTTAATTTACAATTATTAATGAAGTTCTGGACTAATTAAGCCTTAATGAGCGGTTCACCAAATATCGCTTCTTCTTGGTCAATTCCTCACCAGTTTGCATTCTTTCTCGCAAATAGGTAGGCATTCCTAGAGTGTATATAGCTTCTATATATAGCTTGTATATAGCTTGCAACATTTTATTGCGTAAGGTGGCCCACTTTAGATAGTTCCTTCTGGACTAGATGGGGCTGGAGTGAGCTATGGCTTACTGTTTATACAATTTTATTTTATTTTTTATTTTTTATTTATTTTTTTTTTATGTTGAAACTTTTTTTGTGTAAGCCATTTTTGGTCAACAGCATTTCTTTACATGTGCCTAAGACTTTTGCACAGTACTGTATATGTTATGACACGCTGTATTCCTGGGAGGTGTCCATGCACAGTGATCATAAACCATATCCACATGAAGTCGCCTTAACAAAATACAAAGCTTGCAAAATGGACTTGTAAATATAAATT
The DNA here is from genome assembly GCF_027579695.1 of Neoarius graeffei. Classification (NCBI taxonomy): domain Eukaryota; kingdom Metazoa; phylum Chordata; class Actinopteri; order Siluriformes; family Ariidae; genus Neoarius; species Neoarius graeffei. Next base: position 81,476,093 of record NC_083570.1, on the reverse strand, counting down.
ACTCAGTACATGGCAGCATCATTTATGGAAACCTATTGGTGTCATGCCAGGAAAAGAAAAACTGCTCATCACCACCTTATAACATGAAAATTTTATGAGATGTTTCTCACATTTTAACAAGATATTTGCATGTTATGACATACAAACTTATCACATTATGGCAAGAAGCTTTTCTTATTATAACAATATACTACTTGACATGAAACATTTCACTTTATAAGGAGATATTAACTCGCCGTGCTCAATAACAGCAGAATCTCACTATGTCTCAACCCAAGCATGAAGTAGAACTTAATCAAATGCTGTAAATGAGCTATATTCCTGTTTATCCATTCACCCCACACTGTTTCCTCATTCAAACGTGTTTCACATTATAACCTATCAATATAAATTATCTTTTCACAACATAAATTGTAACATGAAACATTGTTATAACAATTTATCACATTTAATATTTAAGTTATTCCACGAAACAGTCATACATGAGCTGATAGCTGACGAGGGGCATAACGGCGAGTCAGCTATAAGCCATGTACGACGAGATTGAGTGGAATAACTGTTTTATTCTATCCACATTCACTGGATTTTGAGAAACAGAGCATTTTTATTTTTATATTTTGCAAATTCGATAAATAAAAACTTTATACAAAATTATTTCCACTTAGAGTGTAAACAAACCGGCAAAATGACAGTAGCAATTTGTGAAAAATGCTGTAATAATAATTCTTGAAAAATAATATCTTACCATCAAATACTTTCATTGCATATTTTGTTGCTTTTTTTTGGGGGGGAGGGGGGTTGTTTTCGAATAATGTTTTTATTTCATCCTCGATTGGTTCTCTACTCACAGTATATGAGCTGATAGCCTAGCAGTAGAGTAGCCAATCAGAGCATGTGATTGCTCATATCCAGTGGATATGGATAGAATAATAATTATTTAAATTCAATATTTATTAAAACATGAAGATGTGGAGGGGCACAGTGGTTAGCAAGAAGGTTTCGGGTTCAAACTTCACGCCCGACAGGGGCCTTTCTGTGTGGCGTTTGCATGTTCTCCCTCTGTCTGCATGGGTTTCCTCCGGATGCTCCGGTTTCCTCCCACAGTTCAAAGACATGCAGATTAGGTAAAACACCCAGCCACTGGGGTCACACAAGCCAGTGCATACTTGGTGCCAGTCCCAAGCCTGGATAGACTGGGGAGGGTTGCGTCAGGAAGGGCATCCAGTGTAAAACCTATGCCAAATCAAATACACAGAACAGATCCACTGTGGCGACCCCTAACGGGAGCAGCCGAAAAAAGATGATGATTTTGTTAAAACGTGAAAAACATCTTGTTTTAACAATAACAACTGGTCCGTTTTTCTTTTCTTTTTTTTCTGACAGCAATATGCATCCCTAATTGTTTAGTTTCAACAGAATCAGTTATTTTTACAAAAAAAATGTTGCTTCCACTAGGGTGTGGGTGTAAATTTTAAGTTATAATTTAAGGCTATGTTAAAATGATACCACTTGGTGCAAATTTTATTTATTTATTTTATTTATTTTTTTTTAGTAGTCGTTTGTAAACTCCAACATAGTGGCCACTGATGTTGAACCTGGCTTGTGTTCAAGATAACAGTAGAGATTGCGTTCAGCTGGTGTAACCGGCTGCTTGTTCTTATTGCTTGGGGTTGGTATGATATTCACATATATGAGCACAGACACACACTGAGGAACAGGTGCACGCACCCTGTACACACCCCCTGAGGCTCATATTGAGTGATGGGAGCCGCTAGGCCAGCATGAGATTTTGCTCCCCCACTGGAGACTAGCTCACACCTCCGGCATGACAGCTGGGGCCTCCGCTGCCATTACGTCATCCCCCAGTCTGCCCGCCAATCACATATGGGATGTGCTAACAATCTGCAGTATCAACACTGAACACCCTCTAACACACACACACAGCTCTCTAAAGCAGGCCATCACAATGCAATCCCATGCACCATAACATCCAACTGCAATTACAGTCAATGAATCATGCACACCAGCAGGAGGCTCATGTTTGCAGCCAACAATCATTTTAATGCTTTTGAAACGCTGCTGTGGTTTAGTGTGGCTCTCATACCTCAACTCGACTTCCTGTATGATGTATGCAGGTTGTTTGTACAGAGTAAAGGGAAAAGCATCAGAGGGCATGATGTTCAGCTAAGAACTGTCCAGGATGTGCATCAAGTGTAACATTTAAAATGTTCCATGGGAGTAATCAGATAATGCGTATCCTATGCATGTTCATTTAGTACCTGACATGCCAAAGCGGTGATGGTCAATTCTGTGTCTGTGGATAATTGGGCAGCATGTGGGGGGCCAGATATGAGCCAAGGAAGCTTGCGGCATTGTGTCTGCCTCAGCACATTGCCATATGCTTCCATCATTCTTTTATTAGGCCAACATGCAGGGTTGATGTCAGACAACACATAGATTAGCTGCATGTTGTAAATGGTGTTGCCTCCTTCACTCCCTTAATTGCTCATATTAAAAGGGAGGTTTCTTGCAGAAGTGCACTGACTTCTACGCAACTGCCGTTTTTTAAGGCGCAGTGCATGGATCGCGTCTGTTTTCTACAAATTGGCCACATGGAAAAAATGACTAGCCTCCCTATTTAAGGCGTTTGCCAAGTACAAATGATAGCATCTCTCTGGGCAGTTTTTAGTGGCTTGTCATCCATTCCAGTTGCAAATAGGTCTTTATAACTTCATCTAAGCAGGCTACGAAAGCGAAGATCAACCTTAATCAGTATATAAGTTGGAGCTCCCACGATGCTAAATTTAACTGGTGGAATAGCAGGAACTAGCTAATATACTGTAATAGTTCCTTGGAAATGAGCAAGGGCAACGGAAACGACACTCACTCTCGCCAAAGGAAATAAAGAAGTGTCATTTTTCTGGCATGGATGAAGTGGATGAGAGCAGGCTGCAGCTGGGGATTATGTCCTTCAAATCAGTACGGACTTAACATTTCATTTTATGCAATCCAGACGACTAGTGTGAATCTGGTGCCATTAAAAATCTTTCCTTCTCTTGTGCTCAAAAATTTGAACGTGACCAGCACAACTTGGTGGTCTGTGATGAGAAGTGAGTTTTTCTGAAAGGGGGCCTCTAAGGTGGTTGCATATTTGCTGGGTGAGTAAGGAATGTGGTTTGCATGCCTCACGCATGAGAGAGAGAGAGAGAGAGAGAGGCCTGTACTCATAGCACATGAGCTCATTCACTCTTAGGTCAGAGGGAGGAGAAGGAGAGAGAGAGAGAGAGGGAGGGGAAAGTCAGTTGATGAGAGAGAGTGAGCGACTGAGTGAGCGAGTGTAGGCAGTACAACAATAGGGAGCTCCACTTTCAGTTGCCACACAGAGGACGATTGCTGAAGGATCTGCTGTGTGTATCAACACTGAGGACCCGCCGTCAGAAGCCTGATGCTCCTCCAGCTGTTAGTCTTGTCTTCTCCATCTATCTGTTAAGTCAGCACACAAACCTGCTTTCCCACTAACCCCCCTGACGGATTTGCGAGAAGCCTTCAGTTTCCCTCTGACCTTGTATTTTGGTGAGCTCAGCGTGTAGAGGTGTGCATGTCCCTGGAAGTGGTCATATCCTCTCCTGAGGAGTGTTTCTGCTGCCCCACTCCTCACACCGGCATGAGGCTGAAGATCAGAGTGCGCAGGATGAAGGAGGCTCGGGAGCTGCGAGGTGTGTATGGGGCACACTGGAGCCAACCAGCTTTGCATCCGCTTTTCTGATCTCCTCATGGTCTTGTTGACATTCTTTCTCTAATTCACTGTTTACTTGTATATTGATTTTTGTGGTATGTTCTCTTTTGGGGTTTTTTGTGCCTCCTTTCTTTCTTTCTTTCTTTCTTTCTTTCTTTCTTTCTTTCTTTCTTTTACTTTGAACATGTTTGTGTGTGTTTTTGTTTTCCTTTAAGAATAATTTATTTTTAAAAATTAATTCCTTTAATAGTTATTATAATAATATTGGTCTTTATTTTTTGCCATTCTTCTTTGTTCTTTCTTTTTTCTTTATTATACCTCATCATTCTTTTTCTTATGCTTTTACTTTTATTCTTTTTTCCCCACCTTTAGAATCATGAAAATACTTTTAAATGTTTTTCTGCTTTGATGAAATGACAGTTCTCCAGGTTTTAACATTACACAGATAAAGTTGTATACAGTGTGCAGTCTAGTTGGCCTTTAACCAAACAGCCACAGTGGTGAAATTACGTATGCTGATAAACTATCACAAAATGGATGGTGTCTTGCACTGTGACACAGTGCAAAAGTGTGTGTCTTTGTGCAAACAGCAGTATGTATGCCTATATGACTCACTGTATTTGCATTGTGTTTGTCACAGAGCGACGGTTAAACAGTTGCTGTTATCAAGTCATTCACTTTTATTTGAGGGTTACTACATGTAAGGTGGCTGGACTGCTTTTAGGAAGAAAAGCCATAATACTAATAGAACTAACAGTTAATGGTTTATATGGTTATATGGGGCCTTGGGGCTTTATACTCTCCTAATCTGTGAAGCATGACATGGAACACCAGAGGCGACCCTGCTGCGCTTAATGTTCCTCATTGTGCTGCATGCATGTGTGCTATGATGTCATATAGGCCTCATTGAGATGGAAAGTGTGTGTGTGTGTGCGCGCGCACATGGAGATGGAGAGGGACAGATGGAGGCTGCTTCTCAATGGCGTCATGTCTTCTGCATCTGGAGGCTGAAGAGGTGGGGGTGATTGTGTGTGTGTGTGTGTCTGTGGGCTCCATTCAGCTCCATCAATGCTTTTGGATTGGGGCTGGGGTGTGTGTGTGTGTGTGTGTGTGTGTGTGTGTGTGTGTGTGTGTGTGGAAAGGCCTTTAGAGTTTGCCTGAAAAGATACACACTGAAAGGCTTCTAGTGTTGGAGGTCTTGTGCCGCCGGGTGAGTGGACTGATGTCAGGCACTGGGTTAATGCACTCTGTGTGTAAATGCTTCCTTTACACTCTGCATGTTATTTTAACAAAGGATAACATGTATTTATTGTATAAATATTGGTTTTATTGTATGACCTCAGATTTATACTCCTTCATATTTGCTGTTTTAAAACACCCTTATATGCACTTAATGTATATTAATAGGCCATTAAAACCTGTACACAATGCTCAGAAAATGTGGGAAATTTAAAGAAATCACACATCGGGATAAAGACTTGTCTACTGTTTTATTACTGCAGTGTTATTGAAATGCCTGCACCTGACTAATCAGCACAGTACAGCCTAAAATGCCAAGGACTGATTGGCACTTGAGAGAGAAATTGGCAGAGACAGACAGAGGGTGGAGAGGAAGTGTGTGTGAATGGCTCACAGCTCAGCTGTACCAGTTCAGGCCCGGTGCTGGTGTATATCACTCTACACCCCCCACCCCTGCCTTGCACACAATTATATAGTGCATACACGTGATGAAAAATGTCACTTGTGGAAGCTTGGGCGTATGGGTGGAATCAGGATAGTGAATTTTTTTTTTTTTTTTTTTTTCTGTGCATGTGTAATGTGTTTTCCCAATGTGTAATATGTGCATGACGAGTTATTCATTGAATATACCACTGTGGGACTGCTTGGGTTTTTCCAGAATGACTAGTGGTGATATAGGCAAACAAGTTGGGAACATCATTTTGCTCCTGCATACCAGTACATAACCAGGTCATTGTGACAAGGAGCCGGTGTACAATTGAGCCCTCTCACACACCGGCAAACTAAAAAGATGAAGGCTAATGTGCACAGACAGAAGCCAGCCTTCCAATCCAGAGAGCAGGACTAATTATCCACTTGGACTCCTGGCCATAGACGATTATGGTGTTCCTAATGCGCCAATGATGGGGTGAATGCTTAAACCACTGCACTGTTCTGAAGCCCTTGAATGAAGTTGATTAAATGTAGACCAAGCAACCAATGTGTCACATTTGGGATCCCTATGATCCAAACACTGCTGTCGTTACCATCAACATGTGTAGACCTCTATGCAGCATTTTTCTTTGTTTGGCTTTTCCAATGGCTTAAGTGTCTTCAGAACTGAACGTTTTTCAGGGTTGTTTTTTCTTTGTCCAGGAACATGTTGCTCTTTAGGTTGCTATATAAAGCTCATCTAGGAATGACTCAAATCAGGAGATCAGACGTGAACTGTAAAAGTGAGGAAGGAGCCACTGGAGCTCTCTGTCGAAGAGATCCTTCCTGTTTCCTGCTATTTCCCCATTCTGTGCTCTATGTTCCTGATCTGCATTATGGACTTGCACATCCTGCTCTCAGACTGAAGGCTGTTTCTTTGTGTGTGGGAGGATGAGGAATGTTACATTCCTGCTTTGGAGGATCATCCTACATCCTTGCCTTGTTGTAGCAGATTCTGAGGTGATTGAAACTGTTATTAGCTTGCGGGAGAGTATTTGCCAAATGGAGGAGGGATGGAAGGCCTAAAGTCCATGCTCATGGGTATTACTGACAAATGTTGACCTAGCGACCAGCCCATGCAAGCAATGATGTCATCTTGCCCTCCTGGCAAGTGAGGTTATGAACAGGAGCGAATAAAGGGGGGGAGGGACCAGCAGAGGTGAACAGGAGGTTCAACAGAGTATGAGGGTCATGGAAAATTTGGGCAGCAGTCATTCAAGCCTTCAGTGGGGCTTTCGAGAGCAAATCGAGCCGCCAAGGCCCGCCTCCTTCTGCCTGACATGTGAAACCCCCCCTTCTGTTGCGCTGATGTCATCGACCCAGCAGTTGCCATTAATAGCTGGAAACAGACAGGCTGCCACTCAATGTCTTAAAGGGCTACACATCAAAAACTATGGTTCAGAAACAAGAGTCTGTATCCAGAGTGGGGGAGACAGGTGCTCGGCGTAGCCGTTAACTGGAAATGCCCGCAGCTGTTGGCTGCTGTTGTTGAACTGCAGTTAGTCAGTCGAGTGTGAAGGCCGGATGATGTCATACTCTGCCACTCCATGCTGACTCTTTGTTAAAAACCTGCTTATCAGCTCTGGCTTTATTTGCCTTGACTCATTTTACTTCTCTGTATTTCTCTCCCTCCCCCCTCTCTCCCGCCTCCCTCTCTCCCGCCTCCCTTCTCTGTACTATGGCTTTTGCTCTTTGCTCCGTTTCCTCGCTGTGCAGACACAGTGATGTCATGGTTCTCTGGCTGACTGCTGTGCTCTGAGCGTGTATCTATGTTTGCAAATGTGCTTACACTCCCAGGGTTAACATGTCCCAGATTCTCATGAGCCTCCTCTGAGATTAGTCTCATGCTTTCCTTTAATCACACAAATGCGTTCCTTTTTATCCCTCCATCCAGTGCCAGAACGCATGACGCAACCTTTTAAAAATCATTTGCATGTGTGTACAGTGTTTCTACATATGATGTATGTGTTTGTGGTTGTCAGGGGTACTGTAGCTGCAGCCACTTCTGAATCGGGGGCCTCCGTGCATAGCCTACACCTGTAGCTTCCCTCATTCTCCAGGCCTGACGCGATTGTTCAGTAGAGGATATTAGGTCATTCAGGAAACAGAGCTGCGAGAGACACAACTGGGACCGCCTGGCTCTTAAAGATACAGCACCCTTTTATACTCTGCTTCACAGATGGGAGCATTCATGTGATCAGAGCATACACTCTGCTCTTTCATGAGAACTGCATGACTTTAATGATAATGTGCTCATTTGGTGTCCAAGTCCTACAGGTGGAATGTTGTGTCTTGATCATTCGTTGCATGGTGTTGATTAAAGAGAGCTTTTTCTGCTTTTGCTTACTTGTTCTAAAACTTTTTTTTTGAGCCACATCACATTTAAGATTGTTGGTTTGTTTTAAGTGTTGCTGTAGAAGCTGTGAGTGGTATAGCTGACATTACACCTGTCACCACTGACAGCATTTAGTGGAAGACTCCAAATGTTCCAACCTACTCAGCTCCTCCTAATAGTTTTACATCAATCACTTGTTTGTTTGTTTTTTTTTTGTCAGATCACTATGTTTCTGACACATTTTGTGCCTCTTGCTCTCTGTTTCTTGGCAGGTGGCTTTGCAGCATTCTCCTCCTGCTTCCCAGGTCTGTGTGAAGGAAAGCCAGTGGCCACACTACCCATGAGCCTGTCTCAACCCTGCCTGCCTGTGGCCAATGTGGGCCCCACACGTATCCTGCCCCATCTCTATCTCGGCTCCCAGAAAGATGTGCTTAACAAGGTATAGAGATATAGATAACTGAACGGTTTTCTAGTCTTGATTTATGATTTGAAATATTTTGCCACTGATCTGAGGGGCTTCATTGGTTTAACTAATGAAGTCTTGCGTCATGAGTTAAGTTGCCTGAACTTCTAACCGGAAGAACAACTTTTTGTTTTGCCATCTTATTTGCTTTTTAAGATGATATACTTGGCAATGCTGACACATTTTCCATTGTTCCAGGATCTGATGGCCCAGAATGGTATCACATATGTACTTAATGCCAGCAACACATGTCCAAAACCTGAGTTCATCTCTGAGAGCCACTTCATGCGCATTCCTGTCAATGACAACTATTGTGAGAAGCTCTTACCCTGGCTGGACAAAACTAATGAGTTCATCGGTAAGGTTCTACACATAGTTGGGATGTCTCTGCTTAGGCTTTACTTCACCCAGGGTTAGGAGTATTCGAAGTAAAACTGATCTTAGATCTTGTCTGGAATGTGGGAAGCTGATGTGAAAAATGAGTAGCTTACCTTGAGGATGTACCCAGAAAAATACAATTGCTTTGCAGAGGCTTTTCTGTAGATTAGATGTGCTTTTCCTTTGGACTGTCAGTATGGTGTTTGGTTGTCTTTTATGTTTGTCACTCATGTTTGTTTTCCTCCACCTTTTTAGACAAAGCCAAGGTTTCCAACTGCAGAGTCATTGTCCATTGTTTAGCTGGCATCTCCAGGTCTGCCACTATTGCCATTGCTTACATCATGAAAACAATGGGCTTGTCATCGGATGAGGCATACAGGTAACCTACCTCTGATACGCTGCAGCTTGAATTGCATGTTATTTAAAAGATGGTGTAATATTAGATGTTTCCTTCATCAGAAGAATGACTCTCACAGAGATGTAAACAGTAATGCCAATACACTGTGCATTTGACTAAAGGATTGCACTTTATTCATGTGCAAATGAGAATGGGAAAGTTCTTCTCTGTCTTGTACCAGGTTTGTTAAAGATCGCAGACCTTCAATATCACCAAACTTTAACTTCCTGGGCCAACTGCTTGAGTTTGAGAAGGGTCTCCGTCTGCTGAAGGCACTGTCCTCAGGTCAGGAGAAGAATGAGCAGCCTAGCAAAGTAGAGGAACCAAAAACAGAATCCACCTCCAAATCCGAGAAAGCTAGACTAGATCACGAGTCAGAGATCTCGGAGACGGAAACCAAGCTGCCGTCACCCACATCACTCCAGCAGGGCTTCAATGGTCTCAATCTGTCAGCTGAGCGCATCATGGACACCAACCGCCTCAAGCGCTCCTTCTCTTTGGACATCAAGTCCGTCTACACACCCAACCAGGGTCCTCACCTCACGCCCATTCACGTTGAGGATGTCCCCAAGCTCTGCAAACTGGACAGCCCCAGTCCAGGGTCCTCGAATGGCGTGTGCCAGTTGTCTCCATGTTCAGACAGCCCCAGCTCTGCCGATTCACCAAGCCCGGTGGCTGAGAGCAGTACAAAGGTTCGCTTGCGCAGGAAAAACAAGCACAGCGGAGCCAGCTCACCTGTGCAGTCTCTGAGCCTGAACTTTGGTCGTTCACTGTCTGGGCACAAGAGCCCAAGCTTGGACGAGAACCTGAAGTCTGCAATGCTGCTTGGCCTGCCTGTAGCTGGCACTGGCCCCATGTGGACCAAACACCGGGACACTTCACAGGCTACCACACCAGTCACACCAACAGGCGATGCCCCCTGGTTCTACGAATCACTGACTAGCACAGGGGGTGGGTCAGCACCAGTACATTTTGCTCCACTTGGCTGCAGTGCACTCCCAGGGCCGTGTGAGACTGTCCGGTTACGTCAGAAGGCAGGAGAGGTACGAGAGTCCCGGGCAAGCTGGCATGAAGATACAGCTGGCTCTGCATCTGGTACTGACAAACAGTTCAAACGACGTAGTTGTCAAATGGAGTTTGAAGATGGAATCTCAGATACACGGTCAAGGGAGGAGCTTGGCAAGATTGGTAAGCAGTCCAGCTTCTCAGGCAGTATGGAGATCATCGAAGTGTCCTGACAGATGCACTGCACCATGGGACTGGTGGGAATAGAGGTGGGCAGGTGCCACTGAGGGACAGAACGCCAGTGGCTGACTGATTCCTGACTTTAGGAGCATTTTGTTTTAGTGTGTAGGACTATGAGAAATCGATTATGGATTTTTGTGTTTGTGAGACTCTGAGCCAGTTGAGCTGGATGTGGGCAGACTTTATGCTGCCTCTGCTGTTTATAAGCCATCACTATCCCAGAACAATTTGCAAGGGATAAGGACAGAACTGTTGTATTTGATTGCAGAATCCAACTCTCAGTGTACATGACATTTTTCGTCTCCAAGAAAAAGCTTTACCAGCCTCACAGTGTATTGAGATTAAAGCATGGCTCAGTGTCCTCTGGTCACACTTGCATCTGGTATTACTCTCATACAGACTCTGTGGACTCGTACATCCACAGTTCAAGGGGCCTCGACCGATACTTGAAGCCCTGGTGTAGACTTGTGCTGAACAGATGAAGGCTTCTTTGTGCACTGCTTTTGTTCCCCCCTGCTCCTGTATGCCAGTAAATAATCCTGGAGGAGGATGCAGGAATGTTATGGAAAAAAAAAAGCATTGTGGAAGTTTTCCTGCAGTGCCTACTGTTTTTTCTCCTCTGTGTTTGTTCTTTACCTTTTCCCTGATTTCAGCCCCCACACACTGTAAAACGGGTGGGCACGAAAGGAACTACCACCCATCTTTCTCACACTGAGCATGCTGCCGTATACAAGGCTGCTGGTTTCCCTACAGATGAATATTATACATGCCATGCATAGCTCTCTTTATGGACATTTTACATTTTTTGGTTCTCAATTATAGTTTTAATTTATTATGTTCATTCTGGTAATGAGAAATAATATAATGATTGTGGATCCTCTTTTTGGTGTTGACCTCAGTTTTTGACTACAAGGTATTTATGAACTCATTCACAAAACTGATACACAACTCGAAGCAATATATGCTATTTTCTTCATCTTTTGTCTTTATTTTCAACTGTAAGGGAGAGTGATTTGTTAAAATGAATTTATCTGGTATTTTGTAATGTAAGTTTTTTTTTTCCTTTCTTTAAGAAAGGGATCATGAAACATCTCGTCGTAAGGGTACCACAAATCTTTTACAAACCCTGGTGCATTACACTACACCTGTCCTGAATTTTCACATGCTGGGACTGTTTCTGTTTAGTACCTGTCCAACTTTTTAGCTCTGAAATAAAATATGCCTCTAAGCATGTATAATCTAAAATAATAAGAAATGATCCATATGATATCCTGGCTTCATCATTTTAAGGATTTGAGCTTTTTATCTATAAGCACATACATGAAAATGTTGAGAGACTCTAAAATGATTAATGTTTGTCCCCTTTTTTAATTAATATTTATATTATTTATTGTGAGCTTGGGCCTGTTTATGGATGAAGTGTGAGTGACTAATGACAGTGGACCATTTTCAACCCAAACCATCAAACAGATGAGTATTTTTGAATGACATCAAACTTGTTCCCTTCACTCTTTGATCTGCAGGTGATATTAAATTTAACTTGGATTAATTAGCTCAATTCATTAGCTGTACCTACCAGTCATATAGTCTCCATTACGCATATCTCTACTTTTAGAAAGGTCTGTGTTAGGTTAAATGGAGGCAAAATTGATGTGGTGTGGTAGAATGATGGCACATGATGCTCTAGTTCAGCTCAGGGGAAGTGCACACAAGTCCCATCTCTGAGCTCTGGGTACCTGCACAACTCTCATCCCCTCACGTTTTCTCTTATTTGCTCTGTGTTTCTCGCTCTTTTTCACACACACATGCAATTTTTCTATGTAATTAACGCTTTCTCTTTTTTCGTATATGTTCCAAAGGTTTAAGGAAATCCCACTGAAAGGGTCTCTCATGTCTGGACATGTGCGTGGTGTTGCCCCTTTGCTGTGGGATGATTTGGTTATTTATTTATGGATGTATTCTCTGTTGGCTACTCTTTTTGTTTGGCAAATCCTTGTCCTTGTGCTGCTGTTTGTTCCTTTTCTTTCCTTGTGTGACACATTACCTGTATTTCCTTTTACTTCATCACCTCTATTTTTAAACATATTGTTATCATTATTTAAGACATGTAATGAAAAGATGCAGGCTGTCCTTTTTGCTGAAACTGTTTAATTGTTGGCAACATTTATTATTATTATTATTATTATTATTATTATTATGTTGTGTAAATAGCAATGTATCTAGAAAAATAATTGAAATAGGGAACTTTTTCAGAGAAAATCCTAATACCTTAGGCTGCTTGACGCAAAATACCTCAGGTTCTATTCAATGGCTTTTTCCTCCCCTGTACCTGTTTTGTGAAGATGAAACAAAAAATACAAACATCATAAAATATGAGATGGTGTGAGTGCATCCTTTATCCATTACATTACATTAGACATTTAGCAGACGCGCTTATCCAGAACAACATACAGTGCTCAGCGTAAATGAGTACACCCCCTTTGAAAAGTAACATTTTAAACAATATCTCAATGAACACGAACAATTTCCAAAATGTTCACAAGACAAAGCTTAATATAACATCTGTTTAACTTATAACGGGAAAAAGTAAGGTTAATAATATAACTTAGATTACAGATTTTTCAGTTTACTCAAATTAGGGTGGTGCAAAAATGAGTACATAGGTGTTCGATTGGGTTCAGATCAGGAGACATACAGTACTTGGCCACTGAATCACTTTCACCCTGTTGTTCTTCAGAAATCCAACAGTGGCCTTAGATGCGTGTTTAGTCATGTTGTAAAAGTGCACGACGACCAAGGGCACGGAGTGACGGTAGCATCTTCTCTTTCAGTTTAGAGCAATACATCTGTGAATTCATGATGCCATCAATGAAATGCAGCTCCCCGACACCAGCAGCACTCATGCAGCCCCACATAAGGACACTGCCACCACCATGTTTCACTGTAGGCACCATGCATTTTTCTTTGTATTCCTCACCTTTGCGACACCATACAGTTTTGAAGCCATCAGTTCCAAAAACATTTATCTTGGTCTCATCACTCCAGAGTATAGAGTCCCAGTAGTCTTCATCTTTGTCAACATGGGCCCTGGCAAACTCGAGGCGGGCTTTTTTTGTGCCTGGGCTTTAGGAGAGGCTTCTTTCGTGGACGGCATCCATGCATGACATTCCTCTGCAGCGTACGCCGTATTGTGTCACGGGAAATAGCCACCCAGTTTAGCTTTCTAGTTCTTTAGATAACTGCAGTGAACTTGCATGCTGATTTTCTTCAACCCTTCTCATCAGAAGACGCTTCTCTTGAGGTGTTAACTTCCGTGGACGACCTGGACATCTCTGTGAGATGGTTGCAGTTCCATCTTTCTTAAATTTTTGTACCACTTTTGCTACGGTATTCTGATTGATAAGTAAAGCTTTGCTGATCTTCTTGTAGCCTTCACCTTTGTGGTGGAAAGAAATTATTTTCTTTGGGGAATTCTGAAGAGACAAGTTGAGCATCACTCTCCATCCAGCATCCAGTCACTAAAAGAGGTCATTGTTGAAGAATGGAAAACGATTGATGTTGCAAAACGTCGCCTACTTGTTCATTCCATGCCTAGAAGACTTGGTGCTGTCATTAAAAATCATGGAGGCCATACAAAGTACTAGATGTAGTAGTTTTTGTTGTGGGGTGTACTCATTTTTGCACCACCCTAATTTGGGTAAAACTGAAAAATGTATAATCGAAGTTTATATTATTACCCTTACTTTCACACAAGTTAAACAGATGTTATGAGCCATTCCACCGAATCGGTGCCATTTCCGTCCCTAGAAAATTATATGTATAAATGCACATAAAAATGTACTTTAAAATACATTTCCTTATTATGCAGAATGTCCTGCACATTGATCTGATTTCAAATTTAAGATATATAATTGTAAGGATTAATAAAAACTACCTAAAACACTGAAAAATAGCATGTGTTACCTGTACCCGCGCTCTATACTTAACTATGAAATATTATGATTAAAATCCTTCAGAAACAGTATTTCCTTTGCACTGTTGTGTGACTCCATATCCTATTCATGGTTTAAATATATTTTTTTCATAAGAAATCCACATTATCTTAGTTAAAATACACATTTTAGTCATGTCCCTGGGTTTTCACTCAGTCCTGTTACCCAAACATATTACCCCATCTGACAAATTTGGAACATTCCATAAATCACATGCTCAACAGGAAGTTACATCAGTTGTGTCTTCTGAAGGCCATGGGAAGACCAAAATTTGGTTATCTCATTTACTTTTCTGTATATTTGATGATTTTTTAACTTTGACTGATTAGGTCAATGTCAACATACTGTCTTGTTACTTAAATTATTTCTTAGATGATATTTGTTTATTTTAAAAATACAGATTTTTGGTAAATCACTAGAATGTGCTAAGTATGGTTATGCTATTAGCGATGACGCCATGTGGCTTAATTCCATGTATTAGCTAATCCTAGGCTAAAAACTCAGTCCTGTTACTCATATAAAGAGTATGCAGCCATCTTTGACTTCCAAACCTTGTAAAAAAATAACGTAGCCTGAGGTTGACCAATACACATTTTGAATAGTTAAATATATGTGTTATAATCAGTGTTGAAAAGATATAACAAATTAAGTTTAATTTGGGAGTGGTACAACAAGCAAATGCCACCCATTTGGTGGAATGTCCCTTATATTAAACTTTGTCTTTTCAACATTTTGGAAATTGTTTGTGTTCATTGAGATATTGTTTAAAATGTTACTTTTCAAAGGGGCTGTCCTCATTTACGCTGAGCACTGTACAACATACCCAGAGCAGTCTGGGGAGCATTTGGGGGATAGGTGCCTTGCTCAAGGACACTTCAGCCATTCCTGCTGGTCTAGGGAATCGAACCGGCAACCCAAAGTTATCCATACTCAACATCTCAATATAACACTTCAAGTTTGAAAGTTGCAAAAATGACTAGAACAGAGTTTATTCTTATTTCATAATAAGAAATATTAAATTAATTTGTCAGTCAAATTATCACGTGATAAGATATAATTTGCTGCACTGTTCTTTTCAGAACAAGCCACCTGATTGAAGTCAAATAAATACAGTATATTAAAATCCAAACCAAGGGAATATGTCTAGTATGTTGCTACTAGTGCATCTCAAAGTATTAGAATATTGTGAGGAGGTCCAATATTTTCTATCAGTTATTTAAGAAAGTGAAAATGTAACATATTTTAGACTCATAAACTTTTTCAAGCATTTTCCTATTTAAACTTTGATAATTATGGCCTACAGTGCAAAAAAAAAAAAAACATTTCAAAATATTAGAATATTTCATTTCGAGTTTGAGTAAATTGCTATTCAAACAGTATAAATACTATGTATCTATTGGTCTAGTTCATTACATGCAACCACAATCATGGGGAAGACCTCTGACTTAACAGTTGAGATGCACTTGTATAGTATACAGGAGTTTGTCGTCCTGCAGTCTGGAGAGAAAACTGATCTGCTGCAGCAGTTCCTGATTCAGATATTGAAACATTTTCCTCAGCTGATTTTATTTTAGGTTTCTGTCCAATTTCTAAAATTCATGAATTTCAACTCTTAACTACATGAGAGGGAAAAAAACCCTGTGTTGTGCAGAGATAATGCAGTATGTGGTGGGTTTCAGTTACCTGGATAAGACCAGAAGCAGGTGTGTGACTGGGTAAATCAGCTGGCTGAAGCTTAACTGGCTAATCTTCAACTGTCACTGCCAAGGTGAGATCTTAAGTATCGCCTTCAGATTATCCTTATAGTTATGTACCTAAGCTCCGATGTGAACGGGCTTCAACTCCACTCATGAGTATGTTTTGAGTGTCAAATACTCACTGTACTTTCACTAACATTCTCTATTCAGCAACACTGAATCATCATTTAAAGGAGTATTATCTCGGGTTGGGAACCGAATCCAAAATGCCAAATACTGGATACCTGTAAAAGAAACTGAATTGCAAACAAAGGCTACACATCTTTGTACATGTGTACAAGGACGTACATAGCTATCGGCCAGGACCGGTCTATGTGACTGTCACACATCAAAGCAACAGCATGTCCATTTATTTAGATACAAGCTAACATGCATGGCTAACTGGATGAATGTTCAGTTAACACTTAAAAGAATAAAGATGTTTTTGCTATCTAAACATTTTACCTCTTTTACTATTTTGGAATTGAAATGGGGACTCAATAAGCAGAATCTGAATTGATAAAATTATACCTATAGTATTAGCTAACTTAATTTAAATATGACTTATTTCTGTAGAATGAAGAATGAATAAGGTGCTCTGAAGAAAATAATTGAATGCTTTATATGTTTCGAGTCTTCGAAGCAACTGTGTATATATAGCAACTACATTTTACCAAAGGTGGCAAATACACTCGAATTCCTGATTCATGCAGAAGAGCAATCATCGTCACTGCCGAACCCGATCCGGGTTTGAGGCAAACCATGTTTGTTTGACTTGGCCAGAATTGCAGCAGTAGGGTGGTCAGTTCCTTTCTGCACACTCCCACACACCGATGAGCAATTTAGAGTAGCCAGTTAACCTAACTGCGTGTCTTTGGACTGTGGGGGGAACTGGAGCACCTGGAGGAAACCGACACGGAGAACATGCAAACTCCACACAGAAAGGTTCCCAGAACCTTCTTGCTGTGAGGCGACAATATTAACCACTATACCACCGTGCTGCCCAGATGATCAATAATGTATCTAAATAAATACTAAAAATAACATAGGTAAAAGTTGAAGCTTCAAAGCATTTACTCAATTTAAAGTAGATAAATGTGAACTACATTTAAAAAAGAAAAATTTAAGGGTCACAAAAGAAAATGAGATCTGCCTCAAGTCACAAATGGATTTTAATTACTGTTTGCAAATCATTGCCTTTTCAACAAGGAATTTTAAAAAATCAGGAAATTATTGCTATTTTCTCAAATGTAAGATAGTATGATAACTCTGATGATGCAAACTAGCTGAATGAATGTTAATAACTATCACAACATAAACTGCTTTGATATATAGAAAGTATATACACTGATCAGCCATAACATTAAAGTCACTGACAGGTGACGTGAATTACATTTGATTATCTCATTACAGTAGCACTTGTCAAGGTGTGGGATATATTAGGCAGCAAGTGAACAGTCAGTTCTTAAAGTTGATGTGTTGGAAGCAGGAAAAATGGGCAAGCGTAAGGCTCTGAGCGACTTTGACAAGGGCCAAATTGTGATGCCTAGATGACTGGGTCTGAACATCTCCAAAATGGCTGGTCTTGTGGGGTATTCCTGGTATGCAGTGGTTAGTACCTACTAAAACATGGTCCAAGGAAGGACAACTGGTGACGGTGCCATGGATGCCCAAGTCTCACTAATGCATGTGGGGTTTGAAAGCTATCCTGTCTGGGCCAATCCCATAAAAGAGCTACTGTAGAAGAAAAAGGTATCAAAATGCACAATTTATCACTGCTTGCTGCATATGGGGCTATGTAACTGCAGATTAGTCAGAGTGCCTGTGCTGTCCACTGCTGAAAGTGCCTACAATGGGCAGATGAGGATCAGAACTGGACCATGGAGCAATGAATAAAGCTGGCCTGGTTTGATGAATGAATCCATCCATCTATTACCTGTAGCGGCTTATCCTGTACAGAGTCTCAGGCAAACTAGAGCCTATCCCAGCTGACTATGGGCAAGAGGCAGGGTACAGTATACCCTGGACAAGTTGCCAGGTCATCACAGGGCTAACACATAAAGACAGACAACCATTCACACTCTCATTCACACCTATGGTCAATTTAGAGCCACCAATTAGCCTAACCTGCATGTCTTTGGACTGTGGGGGGAAACCGGAGCACCCGGAGGAAACCCACGCAGACACGGGGAGAACATGCAAGCTCCACACAGAAAGGCCCTCGTCGGCCACTGGGCTTGAACCCAGGGCCTTCTTGCTGTGAGGCGGCAGTGATAACCACTACACCACTGTGCTGCCAGTTTGATGAATCATGTTTTCTTTTACATCATGTGGTTGGCTGGGTGCATGTGCGTTGATTAACTGGGGAAGACATGACACCAGGATGCACTATGGGAAGAAGGCAAGCTGGTGGAGGCAGTGTGATGCTCTGGGCAATGTTCTGCTGGGAAACCTTGGGTCCTGGCATTTATGTGGATGTTACTTTGACACATACTACCTACCTCAACATTGTTGCAGACCAAGTACACCCCTTCATGGCAACAGTATTCTCTAATGGCAGTGGCCTCATTCAGCAGGGTAATGCACCCTGCTACACTGCAAACACTGTTCAGAAATGGTTTGAGGAACATAACAAAGAGTTCAAAGTGTTGACTTGGCCTCCAAATTCCCCAGATCTGAATTAAATCAAGTATTTGTGGGATGTACTGGACAGACAAGCCTAATCCATGGAGGCCCCACCTTGCAACTTAAAGGATTTAAAGGATCTGCTGCTAATATCTTGGTGGCAGATACCACAGTACACATTCAGAGGTCTTTTGGAGTCCATGCCTTGATGGGTCAGAGCTGTTTTGTTGGCACAAGGGTAACCTACATAATATTAAGCAGATGATTGTAATGTTATGGTTGATTGGCGTATAGAAACATTGATTACAATGATGGGTATTGGCTTTCATTCTTGTTGCTATTTATGTTTATGTTTACATTTGTTAGGAATTTAGATCAAATCTTTGAATGCTACAGTCACCTCATAATATGACAAATTATGACTATAGGGACTATACAGATACTTAAACCCAGACTTAAGTACAGTAACAAAGTAATTGTGCTGTTACACATCACCTCTATTTTGCTTCTTCTTTCTAAAGTTCTTCTATGTAAAGAGTCTCTACTGAAAGGAAAGATGAAGTAAATAAATGGCAAAGGGCACTATTACACAGGTGAATCCCACACAACACCAGTACTGAGGTCATACTTTGCCACACACACATACATACATACATACATACATATACACACAAACAGTACAGTGAGAGCTAGGGGTCAAGGTGATACCCAGCAATGAGAAAGCTCACTGTGAGCCAAAGGGGACTCTCAGTCTGGTGGGAAAGCAGATGAAGAAATTCCCCTCTTCCCACTATGGAATTCCATTTTTGTTCTCCTTCAGCGCTAGACATCTTTTTCTCACTCCTCGCCTTGTTTATTTCCCTAAACAAACCATTGTCTTGCTCATCTGGTCTTAGAGCTAGAGGATACTTCAGTAATTCTTCTTCTTTACAGTGCCTTGTAAAAGTATTCATCCCCCTTTGTGTTTGTCCTGTTTTGTTACAAGCTGGAATTAAAATGGATTTTTGGGGGGTTAGCACCATTTGATTTACACAACATGCCTACAACTTTAAAGGTGCACATTGTTTTTTTATTGTGACACAAACAATAATTAAGATAAAAAAAAAAAACAGAATTCTGGAGTGTGCATAAGTATTCACCCCCTTTCGTATGAAACCCCTAAATAAGAGCTGGTCCAACCAATTCACTTCATAAGTCATAATTAGTTGATTAAGGTCCACCTGTGTGCAATCAAAGTGTCACATGATCTGCCACATGATGTCTCTATAAATCAACCTGTTCTGGAAGGACCCTGACTCTGCAACACTACTAAGCAAGCAACATGAAAACCAAGGAGCACTCCAAACAGGTCAGAGACAAAGTTGTGGAGACATATAGATCAAGATTGGGTCATAAAAAATATCCCAAACTTTGAATATCCCACAGAGCACTATTAAATCCATTATAGCAAAATGGAAAGAATATGGCACCACTACAAACCTGACAAGAGAAGGACCCCCACCAAAACTCACAGACCGGGTAAGGAAGGCATTAATCAGAGATGCAACAAAGACACCGACGATAACGCTGAGGGAGCTGCAAAGATCCACAGTGGAGATGGGAGCATCTGTCCAAAGGATCACTTTAAGCCATACACTCCACAGACTGGGGCTTTATGGAAGAGTGGCCAGAAAAAGTCATTGCTTAAAAAATCACATTTGGAGTTTGCCCAACAGCATGTTGCAGACTCCCCAAACACATGGAAGAAGATTCTCTGATCAAACGAGACAAAAAGTGAACTTTTTGGCCATCATGGGAAATGCCATGTGTGGTGCAAACCCAGCACCCTGAGAACACCATTCCTACAGTGAAGCATGGTGGTGGCAGCATCATGCTGTGGGGATATTTTTCATCTGCAGGGACAGGAAAGCTGGTCAGGACTGAAGGAAAGATGGGATGGCACTAAATATAGGGCAGTTCTGGAGGAAAACCTATTTGAGTCAGCCAGAGGTTTGAGACTGGGACTAAGGTTCGCAATCTAGCAAGACAATGACCCTAAACATACTGCTAAAGCTACACTGGAGTGGTTTAACTCTTTACCCCTTAAAGCAGTTGCTACAGCCACCCTTGTATATGTATATACTGTTCACCCTGAGAACATATTTACAAGAAAAAAAAGTCTAAAAACAAGGTTTTGACAAGGTTTTAGACAAGGCATCATATGTCGTCATTATGGGATATACACGGGGTTGTCATATGTTGTCATTGAGGGATATACATGGGGTCGTCATTTGTCATCATTAAGGGGTAAAGAGTTAAAGGGAAACATTTAAATGTCTTGGAATGGCCTAGTCAAAGCCCAGATCTGAATCCAATTGAGAATCTGTGGCATAACTTGGAGATTGCTGTACACCAACGCAACCCATCTAACTTGAAGGTGTTAGAGCAGTTTTGCCTTGAGGAAGGGGCAAAAATCCCAGTGGCTAGATGTGCTAAGCTAATAGAGACATACAGTGGTGCTTGTAAGTTTGTGAACCCTTTAGAATTTTCTATATTTCTGCATAAACATGACCTAAAACATCATCAGATTTTCACACAAGTCCTAAAAGTAGATAAAGAGAACCCAGTTAAACAAATGAGACAAAAATATTATACTTGGCCATTTATTTATTGAGGAAAATGATCCAATATTACATATTTATGAGTGGCAAAAGTATGTGAACCTTTGCTTTCAGTATCTGGTGTGACCCCCTTGTGCAGCAATAACTGCAACTAAATGTTTCTGGTAACTGCTGATCAGTCTTGCACACTGGCTTGGAGGAATTTTAGCCCGTTCCTCCGTACAGAACAGCTTCAACTCTGGATTGTTGGTGGGTTTCCTCACACGAACTGCTCTCTTTAGGTCCTTCCACAACATTTCGTTTGGATTAAGGTCAGGATTTTGACTTGGCCATTCCAAAACATTAACTTTGTTCTTCTTTAACCATTCTTTGGTAGAACAACTTGTGTGCTTAGGGTCATTATATTGCTGCATGACCCACCTTTTCTTGAGATTCAGTTCATGGACAGATGTCCTGACATTTTCCTTTAGAATTCACTGGTATAATTCAGAATTCATTGTTCCATCAATGATGGCAAGCTGTCCTGGCCCAGATGCAGCAAAACAGGCCCAAACCATGATACTACCACCACCATGTTTCACAGATGGGATAAGGTTCTTATGCTGGAATGCAGTGTTTTCCTTTCTCCAAACATACCACGTCTCATTTAAAC
Organism: Neoarius graeffei; assembly: GCF_027579695.1. Lineage (NCBI taxonomy): Eukaryota > Metazoa > Chordata > Actinopteri > Siluriformes > Ariidae > Neoarius > Neoarius graeffei. The sequence goes on along the minus strand of NC_083570.1, from coordinate 81,454,224 downwards.
CAAAAAGTTCTATTTTGGTCTCATCCGTCCACAAAACATTTTTCCAATAGCCTTTTGGCTTGCCCACATGATCTTTAGCAAACTGCAGACGAGCAGCAATGTTCTTTTTGGAGAGCATTGGCTTTCTCCTTGCAACCCTGCCATGCACACCATTGTTGTTCAGTGCTCTCCTGATGGTAGGACTCATGAACATTAGCCAATGTGAGAGAGGCCTTCAGTTGCTTAGAAGTTACCCTGGGGTCCTTTGTGACCTCGCCGACTATTACATGCCTTGCTCTTGGAGTGATCTTTGTTGGTTGACCACTCCTGGGGAGGGTAACAATGGTCTTGAAGTTCCTCCATTTGTACACAATCTGCCTGACTGTGGACTGGTGGAGTCCAAATTCTTTAGAGATGGTTTTGTAACCTTTTCCAGCCTGATGAACATCAACAGTGCTTTTTCTGAGGTCCTCAGAAATCTCATTTGCTCAAGCCATGATACACTTCCACAAACATGTGTTGTGAAGATCACACTTTGATAGATCCCTGTTCTTTAAATAAAACAGGGTGCCCACTCACACTTGATTGTCATCCCATTGATTGAAAACACCTGACTCTAATTTCACCTTCAAATTAACTGCTAATCCTAGAGGTTCACATACTTTTGACATTCCTAGGTATGTAATATTGGATCATTTTCCTCAATAAATAAATAACCAAGGATAATATTTTGTCTCATTTGTTTAACTGGGTTCTCTTTATCTACCTTTAGGACTTGTGTGAAAATCTGATGATGTTTTTGGTCATATTTCTACAGAAATATAGAAAATTCTAAAGGGTTCACGAACTTTCAAGCACCACTGTACCCCAAGAGACTTGCAGCTGTAATTGAAGCAAAAGGTGGCTCTATAAAGTATTGAGTTCGGGGGGGAGGGGGCACTTATGCACACTCCAGATTTCTGGTTTTTTTTCATCCTAATTATTGTTTGTGTCACAATAAAAAAAACACAATGTGCACCTTCTAGGCCCCAGTCACACCGCCCGAACTTTGCTGGAGCGTTCCTTGAATGGTAGGGAGGGGGGGCCGAATTTCGACAACGCTCGTCACCGCGCACAAAATGGGAAAAAATCGAAAACACGGGCGTTGGCTTAGCAGTGCACCGCTGAAGCCGGCGTTGCTTTAGCGTTGGTTTAGCGGTAGCGAGCGGTAGCGAGCATTGGTTTAGTGGTGACGCGAGCGTTGGTATAGCGGCGTTCTGCGCATGCGGGCTTTGGCTCGGCGGGGGTATAAAGTTGGTTTAGCACCAATCATAGCAAGTCTCTCAGCATCCATGGTGATACAGTTTTACTGTAACTTTGAGCAAATTCGATATAGATGAGGTCTGAACTCAACGGCAGCTCGATTCCAAATGAGCTCCTGGTCCATTTCTCCCTGTATTTATAGCCAAATTCTGGTCCCGCTCCGACACCTCTATACCAACGCCAAACCAAAGTTCATCGCCGCCATGGATAGCTGCTTCAACGCCCGACACCGTTCCAGCAACCCCGTGTCCGCTCGTAAAACACTTACAACCGCTCCACCGAAGTTTGTGCAACGTTAATTGCCGCCCGGGCAACGCTGGCGAAGCAGCGGTGGTCCAGCATTCAAGATTTCTGCGTTGGCCTAGCGGACCCAAGCGTCCACGAACTTGCGTCTAGCGGTGCCAAACTTTGACTGGGCGTTGGTGGAGCGGGGGTGAACTTTGCCGGGGCGGAAAATTGCCCCCTCCTCACCGCTCGCAATATTTTGTGCAGCTCAAAACTTTCTGAGCGGTAGGAGGGCCCCTCGAGAAACATCAGCGGTGGCCGAGCGTATACGGCGTTGCTTTAACGGGGGCCAACTTTTATTAAATGGTGGTGAACGGTTACGAGTGGTGATGAATTTTTTTCACCGCTCCAGGAACGCTCCAGCAAAGTTCGGGCGGTGTGACCGGGGCCTAAAGTTGTAGGCATGTTGTGTAAATCAAATGGTGCTAACCCCCCCAAAATCCATTTTAATTCCAGCTTGTAATGCAACAAAACAGGACAAACACAAAGGGGAATGAATACTTTTGGAAGGCACTGTATATCATTTTCAGGGATTTATACTTGAAATAATAATAATAAAAATGAATACTAAAAATAAATACTAAAAAAAGGAGTACCCTTAATCAATTTTACATTTAAAAAATCTCATGGGCTTTTTTTTTGTTGGTTTTGTTTTACTCATCTACACATTTGATAGATGATACAGTGGCATGCAAAAGTTTGGGCACCCTTACTGAAAACGTTTGTTACTGTGAATAGTTAAGTGAGCAGAAGATGAACTGATCACTAAAAGGCATAACGGTAAAGACGACACATTTCGTGTCAGCGTTTTCTGCAAGATTTGTGTATTATTTTTGTTTTGTACAAGTGGTGAGTGAAAAAAGAAAAGGAACACCATGCGAAAGTTTGGGCACCCCAATACATTTGAGTCCTCAGGTAACTTTTACCAAGGTTCCAGACCTTAATGAGCTTATTCAGCTGTGGCTTGTTCAAATTCTTCATTGGGAAAGGTCAGATGATGCAGATTTCAAAGCTGTATAAATTCTCTGACTCCTCAAACTTGTCCCTAAAATCAACAGCCATGGGCTCCTCTAAGCAACTCCCTCGCATTCTGAATAATAAAATAATTGATGCTCACAAAGCAGGAGAAGACTACAAGAACATAGCAAAGTGTTTTCAGGTAGCTGTTTCCTCAGATTTTAATGTTATTAAGAAATGGCAGTTAACAGAAACAGTGGAGATCAAGGTGACGTCTGAAAGATGAAGAAAACTTTCTGAAAGAACTGCTTGTTGGATTGCTAGAAAGGCAAATATAAACCCCTGTTTGACTGCAAAAGGCCTTCAGAAAGATTTAGCAGACCCTGGAGTGGTGGTGCAGTGCTCTACTATGCAGCAACACCTGAACAAATATGACCTTCATGGGAGAGTCATCAGAAGAAAACCTTTCCTGCATCATAGCCACAAAATTCAGCATCTGAAGTTTGCAAATGAACATCTAAATAAGCCTGATGCATTTTGGAAACAAGTCCTGTGGACTGATGAAATCAAAATAGAACTTTTTGGCCACAATGTGCAAAGGTATGTTTGGAGAAAAAAAAAGGGTGCCAAATTCCAGGAAAAGAACACCTCTCCAACTCTGAAGCATGGGTGTGGCTCGATCATGCTTTGGGGTTGTGTTGCAGCTAGTGGCACAGGGCACATTTCATTGGTCGAGGGAAGCATGGATTCGAATAAATACCAGCAAATTCTGGAAGCAAACATCATACCATCTGTAAAAAAGTTGAAGTTAAAAAGAAGATGGGTCCTACAACCCCGATTCCAAAAAAGTTGGGACAAAGTACAAATTGTAAATACAAACAGAATGCAATAATTTACAAATCTCAAAAACTGATATTGTATTCACAATAGAACATAGACTACAGATCAAATGTCAAAGGTGAGACATTTTGAAATTTCATGCCAAATATTGGCTCATTTGAAATTTCATGACAGCAACACATCTCAAAAAAGTTGGGACGGGGCAATAAGAGGCTGGAAAAGTTAAAGGTACAAAAAAAGGAACAGCTGGAGGACCAAATTGCAACTCATTAGGTCAATTGGCAATAGGTCATTAACATGAGCTCTCAGAAGTAAAGATGGGAAGAGGATCACCAATCCCCCTAATCCTGCGCCGACAAATAGTGGAGCAATATCAGAAAGGAGTTCGACAGTGTAAAATTGCAAAGAGTTTGAACATATCATCATCTACAGTGCATAATATCATCAAAAGATTCAGAGAATCTGGAAGAATCTATGCGTGTAAGGGTCAAGGCCGGAAAACCATACTGGGTGCCCGTGATCTTCGGGCCCTTAGACGGCACTGCATCACATACAGTACAGGCATGCTTCTGTATTGGAAATCACAAAATGGGCTCAGGAATATTTCCAGAGAACATTATCTGTGAACACAATTCACCGTGCCATCTGCTGTTGCCAGCTAAAACTCTATAGTTCAAAGAAGAAGCCGTATCTAAACATGATTCAGAAGCGCAGACGTCTTCTCTGGGCCAAGGCTCATTTAAAATGGACTGTGGCAAAGTGGAAAACTGTTCTGTGGTCAGACAAATCAAAATTTGAAGTTCTTTATGGAAATCAGGAACGCCGTGTCATTCGGACTAAAGAGGAGAAGGACGACCCAAGTTGTTATCAGCGCTCAGTTCAGAAGCCTGCATCTCTGATGGTATGGGGTTGCATTAGTGCGTGTGGCATGGGCAGCTTACACATCTGGAAAGACACCATCAATGCTGAAAGGTATATCCAGGTTCTAGAGCAACATATGTTCCCATCCAGACGACATCTCTTTCAGGGAAGACCTTGCATTTTCCAACATGACAATGCCAAACCACATACTGCATCAATTACAGCATCATGGCTGCGTAGAAGAAGGGTCTGGGTACTGAACTGGCCAGCCTGCAGTCCAGATCTTTCACCCACAGAAAACATTTGGCGCATCATAAAACGGAAGATACGACAAAAAAGACCAAAGACAGTTGAGCAACTAGAATCCTACATTAGACAAGAATGGGTTAACATTCTTATCCCTAAACTTGAGCAACTTGTCTCCTCAGTCCCCAGACATTTACAGACTGTTGTAAAGAGAAAAGGGGATGTCTCACAGTGGTAAACATGGCCTTGTCCCAACTTTTTTGAGATGTGTTGCTGTCATGAAATTTAAAATCACCTAATTTTTTTCTTTAAATGATACATTTTCTCAGTTTAAACATTTGATATGTCATCTATGTTCTATTCTGAATAAAATATGGAATTTTGAAACTTCCGCATCATTGCATTCCGTTTTTATTTACAATTTGTACTTTGTCCCAACTTTTTTGGAATCGGGGTTGTACAATTAGGCAATGATCCAAAACACACCTCAAAATCTGCAATGGAATACCTCAAGAGGCACAAGCTGAAGGTTTTGCCATGGCCCTCACAGTCCCCTGACCTAAACACCATTGAAAATCTGTGGATAGATCTCAAAAGAACAGTGCATGCAAGACAGCCCAAGAAACTTGTAGAACTGGAAGCCTTTTGCAAGGACGAATGTGTGAAAATCCCCCAGGTAAGAACTGAAAGATTATTAGCTGGCTACAAAAAGTGTTTACAAGCTGTGATACTTGGCAAAGGGGGTGTTACTAGGTACTAACTAAGCAGGGTGCCCAAACTTTTGCTTCGGGCCCTTTTCCTTTTTTGTCATTTTGAAAATATAAAAGATGAAAATAAAAAATTGTTTTTGCTTAAAATATAAAAGGAATGAGTCATCTTTAACTTTATGCCTTTTGGGGATAATTTCATCTTCAACTTGCTTAACTGTTCACAGTAACAGCAATTTTGACTAGGGGTGCCCAAACTTTTGCATACCACTGTATATAGAGTTATTTGTGACTTGTGATATACACCTGGTGGAGTGCATTCTCTGGTTACTTTATAAGGTAATCGTAGCCTTCAACCAGGAGCAGATGTCATCAGGTGGTACACAACCTTCACTGAGTGTTTCGGCCCTCAACCACAACACTCTCCATTTGGTGGGCCAGAAGTGGTGGCCAGGTCACTGCCCATCTGCTCCTGGCTTCCAGCTTTCCTCCTCCCACCTACTCCATATCCAGCAGGAGGCACGTTCTGCCTTCTCCCCAATCCTACGAGCTGCATGTTTTTTGCTCCTTTCATCCAGGCCCAGAGTTGATGATAACTGCCAGGTTGATTTGGCGGGGAAACCTCTGTAGCCAATCTCCACAGGGAACAGCCATGCCTGCCATCCCTTGTCCTTGCACTCCTGAACTAGGGACTGGTACTTCAAGGCCTTCCTCTCATAGGCCTCATCACATCTCTCCTCCCAAGGCACTGTCAGCTCAACCAGGATTATTTTCTTATCCTTGGTTGTCCACAAAACAATGTCCGGGCAGCAGGTTATGTGCACCACCTCCAGGAACTGCAGCCTCCTCCCCACGTTGACCCTCATCTCCCAGGACCTGGCATTTTGCAGAAGGTAGGGCTTTGGTCTTTTGGTTGAGAATGTCCTAGCTCCCTCCTTGATGAAGGTGATCACCTTCTTCAAGTCTGTACTGGTAGGCCTCTTCTTGCATCTCTCCCACTCCAGTGTATCAGCTAGAGACAGAAGCACTTTATCATGGTGCCACTTATACCATCCTTGGGAAAGAGCTGTTTTGCACCCTGACAGTATATGTGGCAATGTCCCCTTTTAACCACAGAGCCTACAGTTTGGGTCTTCTCTCAACCCCCATGTGTGCAGATGTGCTGGAGAAGGAAGGGTGTCATATACGGACCGCAAAAGGAAGGAACTACAGAAGGGCTCCAGATGCCACAGCTCTGTCCATGAGATCTTGTGCTTGGGCAGGTCCCATTTTGTCCATGCGCCCTGGGACCCTTTTTCCACTGCCCTTGCCATCTGTCTTTCCTCCTTGTGGGCCTGTACTTCTGCCTGGACCATGTTCTGCCTGTTCCTTACACCTGCATTTCTCTACTGCTGGAAGTGTGCAGAGCCAAGTCTTTTCTGACCAACACAAGGGTTTTCCAAGATGTCTTGCAGCTTCAGAGCACTCACTGACTGCTCTACGACTGTACTGGCTGCCTGCTTGCGCCCAGACCTGGTTGTGAGCCCTGCTTGCTTCACCAGGTCATCTTTCAAGTCTCTCAATCTTAATAGGACTCTACATTTAGCCACTTTAAATACCTCCATGACTGATGACAGGGGGAGCTGTAGTTGCTCTGACTGAATGTAGAGGCCCACTGAGGAGAAGCTTGGAGGAATCTCCAAGCATTTCCGCAGGTGTTTGTTGGTTTTCCTCTCGATGTCCTCAACAGCAGTCATAGGGAACTCATTGATTGTGAAGAGCCAAAGAAGCTTGGGCAGGAGACCATGCTGGTACAGCCAGGTCTTGAACTTGCCAGGAAGTCCAGACTTGTCAATCTTCTTCAACCACTTGTTGGTCTGCTTCACAGTGTTGGTGACACTGGCTCAATCTATCAATGATGTGTTGAACCACTTCCCCAAGCACTTTATCGGGCTGTCTTCAATGGATGGAATGATCTCACCCTGGATTTGGAGACTAAACCTCCTGGTGACTTTGCCCTTCTTGATCACCAAACTCCTGGATTTTCTGGCCTTGAAGGATATCCTCCCCCAAGTGGCTACATTATCCAGGATTTCCAATACCCATCTTGCTTGGACATGCGACACCGTTATTATATATCTTGTATTGTTTTTCGTTCTATTTCCTTACAAATGTGGCATGGGGACCCTGAGGGAAACGGTATTTCAATACACTGTATACTAGTGCATCTCAAATAATTAGAATATTGTGAAAAAGTTCCATATTTTCCATCAGTTATTTAAGAAAGTGAAAATTTAATATATTCTTGACTCATTACATGTAAACTAAAATGTTTCAAGCATTTTTCTATTTTAATATTGTTAATTATGGCTCACAGTGCAAAAAAAAATGTAAATCTCAAAATATGAGAATATTTCATTTCGAGTTTGAGTAAAACAGTATGAATACCGTGTATCTCTCGGTCTAGTTCAGTACATGCAACTACAATCATGGGAAGACTGCTGACTTGACAGTTGTAATGAACTTTACGTGTAATTAATAAAGAATATATGAAAGTTTACCTTTTTGAATTCAATTACAAAAAAAGAACTTTTTCATGATATTCAAATTGTTTTGAGATGCACTAGTACTTGTATATGGACATATTGACAGTAAAGCTCTCTTGATGCTTGATCAGTTTATATACTGTATGTGTAATTTTTTTTAAAAATCAAAATCAATTTCTTTCCAGTTTGTTTGGGTACTACAATTAATGTTTGTTTCAATTTACTCCTCATATATTAAAGTAAAAAAGAAAACATGAAAATTTCACATGACCTTGTTCAAGTGATGGCAATGTGGTTGGATTTTTTTTTTCATACATATTAATAAGAAAAAATCACCCTAATATTAACCTTCATACATCATTTAATAGTAATTGAGTCTCTGAATCTGAATATTTTCAGTGTACATTATTTCTGTTTTATTTAAATTCTATACTTTTGACTGACTACTGACTTGCTACCTGAGTAAGATTTCTAAACAACAGCCCCATACATTCACCTAAGTATCATTTTTCCACCACTGTCTACCCTCATGTCTCACCTCTTTATGACCTATATAATGTACTGTCTAATTTCTCTATAAAAACATCTGTGTACTTTTTGTTTGCCTCTGTACCAATATTTTCATGCATAGGTAATGATGACTAGTGCTTGTGTAAATCTATGATAACTGAAGGGCAGCTGACGATGACTGCATAATGACATGCTGCTGTTGAAACACAACAGATTCCTCTGTTTCTCAGCTATTTCAGCACCAAAATCCCCACTGGCATCAGTCAGGCATTGAGATCATTGCTGATGTGTTCTCAGGCTGGTTTTTTTTTTTTTTTTTTTGCATATTTTTACTTTAAGATCATTAATGTTTGTCACTTGTGTGTGTATGTGTGTGCGTGTGTGTGGTGGTATTTTTTTTATATCTTGATAGGACCTTGTGACCTTGTGGGAACATTTTTGCTGGTTCCAATGAGGAAAACTTTATTCTTTTTTTCCTTTTCTTTTAAAACAAACAAACAAACAAACAAACAAACAAACAAACAAACAAACAAAAGATTTCTGTTTGGTTACTGAGATTAAGCTTTTGGTTAGATTTACTGTAGGTGTATTTCAGCATTTGTTATGGCAACAGAAATGTGTGTGTGTGTGTGTGTGTGTGTGTGTGTGTGTGTGTGTGTGTGTGTGTGTGTGTGTGTGTGTTTTCGTTTTCCAGAGAACGTGATTGTTCCCAGCCATAGACATGCTGTGTTCCAGGCTCATCTTAATTCCCAGAGTTTATATATGGAAACTTTCAGTGTTGTTACATCAGAACTACAGCTGCTTTTTTTCTTGTTGCCTCTCTCTTCAAATTAACTCTCTCTAAACAGTGAGTGCCTGATAAAATTTATTTATCAAAGATAAAACAGAAGGGCTTGCTGTAGGCATTTTGTTGGCCCAAATCCTATGGAAGAACTTGACAGTCGTGTTTGACAAATACAGTCTCATTTGCAGGCCTATCAATAATAACTTTTGTGCACAGTAATATTTACCCATCCATCCATTTACTGCTGCTTATCCGGGTCTGGGTCGTGGGGGTAGCAGCCTAAACAGAGCAGCCCAGACCTCGCTCTCCCCAGCCACCTCCACCAGCTCTTCCAGGGGTATACCAAGGCGTTTCCAGGCCAGCTGAGAGATGTAATCTCTCCAGTGTGTCCTGGGTCTGCCCTGGGGTCTCCTCCTGGTGGGGCATGCCCAGAGAACCTCCCCTGGGAGGCGTCCAGGGGGCATCCTAACAAGGTGCCCAAACCACCTCAACTGACTCCTTTCAATATGGAAGGGCAGTGGTTCTACTCTGAGTCTCTCCTGAATGACCAAGCTTCTCACCCTGTCTCTATGGGAGAGCCCAGCCACCCTACAGAGAAAACTCACTTTGACCGTTTGTATCTACGATCTCATTCTTTCGGTCACTACCCACAGCTTATGACCATAGGTCAGGGTGGGAACGTAGATAGACCAGTAAATTGAGAGCTTTGCCTTTTGGTTCAGCTCTCTCTTCACCACAACAGACCAGTTTAGCATCCGCATCACTGCTGACGCTGCCCCGATCTGTCTGTCCAACTACCGCTCCCCCCCTACCCTCACTCATGAACAAGACCCCAAAATACTTAAACTCCTCCACTTGAGGTAGCAACTCCCCCTGACCCGAAGTAGGCACTCAACCTGTTTCCGGCTGAGCGCCATGGCCACGGACTTGGAGGTGCTGATCATCATCCCAGCCACTTCAGACTCAGCTGCAAACCATCCCAGTGCATGCTGTAGGTCACAGATTGATGAAGCCAACAGGACCACATCATCCACAAAAAGCAGAGACGCGATCCTGATGCCACCAAACCGGACACCCTTTGTCCCTTGGCTGCACCTAGAAATTCTGCCCATAAAAGTTATGAACAGAACCAGTGACAAAGGGCAGCCCTGGTGGAGTCCCACATGCACCAGGAACAAGTCCGACTTACTGCCGGCAATGCAAACCAAACTCCTGCTCTGGTCATACAGGGTCCGAATGGCCCATAGCAGTGGGCCCCGAACCCCATACTCCTGAAGAACCCCCCACAGGGCACCCCAAGGGACATGGTTGTAAGCCTTCTCCAGGTCCACAAAACACATGTGGACCAGTTGGGCAAATTCCCATGCACCCTCCAGTTCCCTTGCAAGGGTAAAGAGCTGGTCCAGTGTTCCACAACCAGGACAAAAACTGCATTGTTCCTCCTGAATCCAAGGTTCAACTATTGACTGGACTCTCCTCTCCAGCACCCCGGCATAGGCTTTCCCAGGGAGGCTGAGAAGAGTGATCCCCCTATAGTTGGAACACACTCTCTGGTCCCCCTTTTTAAAAAGGGTGACCACCACCCCAGTCTGCCAATGCAGAGGGACTGTCCCTGACCTCCACACAATGTTGAAGAGGCATGTCAGCCAAGACAGCCCAACAACATCCAGCGCCTTCAGGAACTCAGGATGAATCTCATCCACCCCTGGAGCCTGGCCACCGAGGAGCTTTTTAACCACCTCGGTAATCTCAGCCCCTGTGATGGGCGAGTCCTCCCAAGCACCCTCAGACTCTGTGTCCTCCTCAGACAACATGAATGTGGGATTGAGGAGATCCTTGAAGTATTCTTTCCACCACCAGACGATGTCTCCTGTTGAGGTCAACAGCACTCCATCTCCATTGTAAACAGTCAAGACAGAGCACTGCTTCCACTTTCTGAGCTGCTGGATGGTTTGGCAGAATCTCTTTGAGGCTGACTGAAAGTCGCTTTCCATGGCCTCACTGAACTCCTCCCACACCCGAGTTTTTGCTTCAGTGACTGCCAGAGCCATGTTCCACTCGGCCCATCAATATCTATCAGCTGCCTCTGGAGACCCACAGGCTAACCAAGCCCAATATAACTCCTTCTTCAGCTTGACAGCTCCCCTCACTGCAGGTGTCCACCACCGGGTTTGGAGATTACTGCCACGACAGGCACCAACAACCTTGCAGCCGCAGCTCTGCACGGCTGCCTCAGCAATGGAGGTATGTACAGTAACATGGTCCACTCGGAATCAATGTCCCCATCCTCCTCCAGTATGCAGTTGAAGCTCTGCCGGAGGTGGCAGTTGAAGATCCGACGGACAGGAACCTCCACCAGATGTTCCCAGCATACCCTCACTACATGTTTGGGCCTACCAGGTCTGTCCGGCCTCCTCCCCCACCATCTGATCCAGCTCACCACCAGGTAGTGATCAGTTGACAACACTGTTCCTTTCTTCACCCCAGTGTCCAAGACATACAGTCGCAGATCAGATGAAACAACTACAAAGTCAATCATCGATTTACGGCCTAGGGTGTCCTTGTGCCATGTGCACTTATGGACACCCTTATGCTCAAACATGGTGTTCGTTATGGCCAAACTGTGCATGGCACAGAATTCCAACAACAGAACACCGCTCGGGTTCAGATCAGGCAGGCCAGTCCTCCCAATCACACCCCTCCAGGTCGCACCATCATTGCCCATGTTAGAGTTGAAGTCCCCCAGTAAAACAATGGAGTCCCCTCGTGGTGCACTGTCTAGTATCCCACTGAAGGACTCCAAGAAGGCCGGGTACTCTGAACTACCACTTGGCGCATAAGCGCAAATGACAGTCAGAGACCGTTCCCCGACCCGAAGGCGCAGGAAAACAACTTTGTCATTTACTCGGGAGAACTCTGATGTTAGCGTGCTGAACTGGGGGGCTACTAATAGCCCCATCCCTGCCTGGCACCACTCACCCTTGGCAACTCCAGCATGGAAGAGAGTCCAACTTCTCTCCAGGAAATTGGTTCCAGAGCCCAAGCTATGCATTGAGGTGAGCCCAACTATATCTAGTCAGTATCTCTCAACCTCACCCACAAGTTCAGGCTCCTTCCCCACCACAGAGGTGACATTCCATGTCCCAAAAGCCAGTTTTGTCAGTCGGGGATCAGTATGCCAGGGCTTCCGCCTTTGGCTGCCACCTGATCCACAATGCATCGGACCCTTATGGCACCTCCTGTGGGTGGTGGGTCCACAAGAGAGTGGTTCTGTGTTGCTCATTCGGGCTAGACCTGGCCGGGCCCCACGGACATAGGCCCAGCCACCAGGCGCTTGCCAAAGGGCCCTTCTCCCAGGCCTGGCTCCAGGGTGGGGCCCCGGTATCCCTGGTCCGGGCGAGGGCACTTATATCCTTACTGTTTCTCTCATAAGGGTCTTCAGAACTGCTCTTTGTCTGACCTCTCATCTAGGACCTGTTTGCCTTGGGAGACCATACCAAGGGTAAATGCCCCAGACAACATAGCTCCGAGAAATCACTGAGGCACTCAAACCCCTCCACCACATTAAGGTGGCAATTCAAGGAGGGGCAGTAATATTTACATATGATCAACAATTAGCAGACTAAATTAAAATAACAGCAAGGACAATCACACCTCAGTACATTCTCTAATATTTTCTCATTCATCTCATCTCATTATCTCTAGCCGCTTTATCCTTCTACAGGGTCGCAGGCAAGCTGGAGCCTATCCCAGCTGACTACGGGCGAAAGGCGGGGTACATGCTGGACAAGTCGCCAGGTCATCACAGGGCTGACACATAGACACAGACAACCATTCACACTCACATTCACACCTACGGTCAATTTAGAGTCACCAGTTAACCTAACCTGCATGTCTTTGGACTGTGGGGGAAACCGGAGCACCCGGAGGAAACCCACGCGGACACGGGGAGAACATGCAAACTCCACACAGAAAGGCCCTCGCCGGCCCCGGGGCTCGAACCCAGGACCTTCTTGCTGTGAGGCGACAGCGCTAACCACTACACCACCGTGCCGCCCCTCTAATATTTTCTCCCAATTATTATTTGCATAATTTATTACGTATTCAAAATTAATCAGATTAACTTCACATTAATCTGCAGTGAAACAAAATGACTACTGTAACTGGGCTGATGCTGCCCTCTATCACTTACTCTTCGTCATGCAGAAGTATGATATGCTGATATATCGTAATATTAGCTTTAACCTCATGAACTATCTTTGGGACCAGATTATAAAATAATCCATGGCATACACTATTTAAATATATTGATTACATGCTACTTACAAAATGTAGTTTTTGGAGGTAGTTATGGCTTTTTAAGCCTGGAATTTTAAGAAGTAGCAGAAGCAAACACTCACAGAAAATGCAATATGTCTGCTTTTGGGCACAGTCTTTCGTGCATACGTAAAACTAAAACAACAAATATAAATTAAATTGTATGGAATGAAAAGCAATGTACTGTCAAAATGATGAAGCTAATACAGAGATGTTCAAGTGCATTACACAACAAACAATGTAAATGGCTTCCTAAAGTTAAATTAATGTTTTTAAAGTGACAAGGTAATGGGATGAATTCAGGAGAAAGAGTTTTGGCTTAGGGCGGCACGGTGGTGTAGTGGTTAGTGCTGTCACCTCACAGCAAGAAGGTCCGGGTTCGAGCCCCGTGGCCGATGAGGGCCCTTCTGTGCGGAGTTTGCATGTTATCCCCGTGTCCGCGTGGGTTTCCTCCAGGTACTCCGGTTTCCCCCACAGTCCAAAGACATGCAGGTTAGGTTAACTGGTGACCCTAAATTGACCGTAGATGTGAATGTGAGTGCGAATGGTTGTCTGTGTCTATGTGTCAGCCCTGTGATGACCTGGCGACTTGTCCAGGGTGTACCCCGCCTTTCGCCCGTAGTCAGCTGGGATAGGCTCCAGCTTGCCTGCGACCCTATAGAGCAGGATAAAGTGGCTAGAGATAACGAGATGAGATGAGTTTTGGCTTAGGCTCTCTGGACTTGATCATATGACAGAAATGTGAAGGGATCTTGGCTGTAGTGTGTAAGCTCCCATATAACATCCTCTCACAGTGTTTGTTTAAAAAAAAAGAATACTAATTTGAGTGGAGTGCCCATAATTTCACCTCTCTCTACACAGCTATGTGGAGTTGCTATAACAGATCACATGCAACTGATGAAGCTTTTTACAGTGACTCTGGCTAGATTTTAAACACATTTATTCCTTTAAATATTAAGACTTCAACTCAACTTTCAACTTTATTGTTCCCAGAGGGCAATTGGTTTTGCAGCAAGACATCAAAAACAAACAGAGAGGAACATAAGCCAAAGGACAAAAGACAACAAACCACTAAGGGCACTGAATGCAACAGCCTAAGAAGCAGTGTTCGCCTATTGTCCCCTTTTGGTCGTAATCAACAAACAAACAAAAATCGCAGTATTTACACAACATAATATCATGTAGGATTTCCATGATACAGAATTCCATGCATGACATAATTCATATGATGATAAAAATCCCTAGGTCAACAAAATAAATAAGTTAGTTAAAGGTAAACTGCCTTTCAGATTTTTCAGGTGTCGGTCATAAAAAGAATTTTTCCTAACACCTAATTATTTTTGTTTAGTGGACCGAAAGCTACTGAATTTGAATCACAGACTTCCAATTTTACTAGTTTTTTTTTAATAGAACAATTAATGAATTTAGGGCCACATGGCCCTAAATTCTCCACTGTTTTTTTCTTGTTTCCCATGACCCAATTCAAGATACTATGTTATGCATCACATGGTGGGCTTTCCCTGTTCGCACAAGGCATTATGGGATACAAATTTGAAACAGGAGACAAAAATAGAGGACATGATTGTGAGAATGAAATGTGGAAGACCAACTACAGTAACGTAAAGCAAAAAGAAAAGATGTTATATTGTGAAGGAAAGGAAACGCAGGGCCAAACTAATAAATATCGGCAGTCAGTGAGCACCTCAGTGTGATCAGCTGTTCGTTCAGAGACAGAATGATATCACTGTCAGTGCACGGTCAAGGTAAACCTGTAGATGGCAGTAATGCAACACTGTGGATGCCAGCTGCTGTAAAATCCAAAAGAAGAAGGAAAAGAAGAAGGTAAACCTGCGCATGCGCACACGGACTTCCTCTGTCTGCTTGATTGTGTGACACAAGCAATTTCATACACATTATTTGCTAGGGAATCCCCTCAAATTAAATAACTTCCCAGCCACAGAATGGTCTGAGTTGTTTTTTTTTTTTTTGAGATATTGCAGAATAAACATATTACAATGACCAAATTTCAGAGTGAACTAAATTTTACCGGTTTTATGAAATCAAAAGGCTGTATAGCTTTAAATAAATCAACTAGTTATAATATACCACAAGGATAATCCACAAAGACATGCAAATATGTGGCAACATATTGATAACATATTCCAAAATCAAACAAACAAAATATTCTATGATACTATAGACTGTATTTTTAAAAATAAGTTAAACACTTGAAGAGGAAAGCAGTGGAGGAAAAGCTCATTCCACACACTGTACATTGTAACAACCCTTCCTGAGGAAGAAATGATATAGCTTTTGGTGTAGATGGTATAAAAAGAAGAACAACTTTATTTATCACACGTACACTTAAACACAGCGAAATTCCTCTTTGCATTTAATCCATCTGAAGCAGTGAACACATACATGAGCAAGGAGCACACACACATACCCAGAGCAGTGGGCAGCTATGCTACACTACCAGGGGAACAGTTGGGGATTAGGTGCCTTGCTCAAGGGCACTTCAGCCTAAGGCTGCCCCATGTTAACCTAACCACATGTTAGGAAACTGGAGCACCCAGAGGAAATCCATGCAGACACGGGGAGAACATACAAACTCCACACAGCAAGGCCCCCACTGGTCACTAGGCTCAAACCCAGAACTGTGAGGCAACAGTGCTAACCAAGACACCACCGTGCCACCCTTGTATTTAGCGATTGAATGTAATATAGGTTACCCTGTGCACATGGCTTTCTGAGTGTGATGGATGTGTCCTTACCTGAATAAATTACCTGAATAAACCTAGTGTGAGTCCCAAAGTGCCACCAAAATACCTCATCAGTATGGATTTACCCGGTCGTCGAAAAATAATACAAAATCAGCAACTGAAAGGACCAGTCTCAAAGATAGCCAGTGTTTCTATATTATACTTGTAGTTTGATATTCTTCTCCACAGTGTGGATGAAGTGTAATGTATCTTTGTCAACTACAGAACACAATTTATTTTGATCGTGCAGCCATTTGTATTCAGCTACAGCACCATCTTGTGGTTGGATTTTTCACTTGGAGTCAATCGACTATGTAACTTTGCAAACATTGTGTCTGATCAGGCATTAGTTTAGTCACTATTTCCCCCATTTTCATACAAAGTTGGTTTAAATATACGTCCTATTAAGGACATCATTATTTTTACACAGTACCATAGGATAATTTAATATTATTTCCCCTCGACAACCCTGAGAAAGTTTAAGTTAGTGCTGGGATGGTAATTTTAGTCCCATTTGGACTGACTCAATGCTTGATTTTACAAACACGTTGTGCCTTCTACCCTGGGAAAAAAAATCTCACCACAAATTGTATTTGTGCATTCATTCATAGAATTTATGAATACAATCATGCAATCACAAATATACATTTTGTAGTATAGGAACTCTGAAATTAAAATAAAAACAAAAATAAACAAATAAATACAAATCAAATAAAATATGCAATATAAGTCAAAAGTTTGGACACACTCAAGAAACTGTGTCCAAACTTTTGACTGGTTCTGTTTGTTTGTTTGTTTATGTACTTATTTTAGAATTTCTACATGTTAAACACCACAAAATGTATGTGTTTGTTTATATGTATATATCTCCATCCATCCATCCATCCATCCATCCATCCATTATCTGTAGCCGCTTATCCTGTGCAGGGTCGCAGGCAAGCTGGAGCCTATCCCAGCAGCTGACTATGGGCGAGAGGCGGGGTACACCCTGGACAAGCCGCCAGATCATTGCAGGGCTGGCACATAGAGACAAACAACCATTCACACTCACATTTACACCTACGGTCAATTTAGAGCCACCAATTAGCCTAACCTGCATGTCTTTGGACTGGGGGGAAACCGGAGCACCCGGAGGAAACCCACGCAGACACGGGGAGAACATGCAAACTCCACACAGAAAGGCCCTCGCCGGCCACGGGGCTCGAACCCAGAACCTTCTTGCTGTGAGGTGACATTGATAGCCACTGTGCCACCCATATACAGTATATATGGAAACGAGTGTTTTACTGGGAAATACACCACTCATATTTTTCATATGAGCTACATCCGGAACATGGAGAACCAAAACCATGACATAAATCTCAAAATGTCACTCATGAGGAAATCTATGAATTGTTTTGATAAAATTGGGTACTTTGTGTTTGTGAATGTGTCTATATAATAAAAAGAAAATCACACATTAGCTTGAAGATATGAAGTTATCTTCTCGTGTTGAAAAATTTGCATTTTTCATATGAAATTGTCATGGATCTGAGTGACATTTAAATAATGTTGGCTGCCGCTGAGTGGTATATCAGATATATTCCGTTCAGCTAGCATAATATTGGAAGAGTCGAAGATGAGTTCAATATCATGCTAGCTGAATGGAATATATCTGATATACCATGAAAAATAGCCAGCCAATATTATGATTATTATTATTATTATTATTATTATTATTATTATTATTATTATATGTACACATTCCTTTCAGGTGTTCAATGCATCTTTCTCTTTCAAAAGTCTCTCAAAATCTTCTGTATTTATCAAAGCAAACCTGGCAGTCATGTTTGTTTACAAATTGTCACAGTCACTCACTAGTGCGGAAGGTTTACTTCTCTGATATGTGACATCAGATTGTCTTGACAACCATGCAATATCGTAAACCATATTCAACGCTCATTCTCCACTGGGTAGAGTGACGTAATACACGTAGGATAAGCGATATGCAAACAATATTGCATGCTATCAAACCAAATGAATGAAACCCGCTAGAAGGGAACAGAATACATGTTTTTATTTCATTGAAAAAGTGTCCTGTATGTATAAAAATTCCTGATATTTCACTCTGATGATGTCACTCCCAGCGTTTTCCTGCTGACTCGATGCATGTTGTCAAAATGGTGAACTGGTTCAAAATTAAAATTCTTTCGATTAACTTGCATTTTTTTGTGTGGGTGTGTCTATATAATATAAAGAACATTAGATGGTGGCTTGAAGACATGAAGTTTATCTTTTTGTGTTGAAAAATACATCACTTGTTCACTTCGCTCACTCGTGATATATACAGTCATCACTCGAAGATGAACGTCATATCTTTGTGCAGCCATGCAATATGCTTTATATATATATATATATATATATATATATATATATATATATATATATATATATATATATATATATACACACACACTATACTGTGCAAAAGTCTTAGGCACCTTATTTTTTTCGTACAAACTTATAGACTTTTATTTTATGACTTCTGCATGATGGAACCAGTACAAAAATACTTTAGATTTCCAAGCATTAGCTTTCCAGCACAAAATTAAATGTTACAGAAAAGTGTTTGTATGTCAATAAAGAAAGCAGCATATTACATAACAGAACACTTTTCAGACAAAAACATAATGAAGGCTGCTGGGTTTAACTGCAAAAATAAGAAGGAAGTGCAACAAAGTGCCCAGAAGAACTGCGGCTGGTTCTGCAAGATGCTCAGTAAAACTTACAGCTCAGTTCCTCATAAAACTGCACTAATTGTACCAGAGACTATTTTTTAAGCAAAGGGTCGTCACACCAAACATTGACTTTTTTTCATGCATTACTGCTTACTGATTTTTACAGTATTTTTTAAATGTAGAAACATTTCATTTCATTATTTTTGAAGGCATTTTTGCTCTGCAGCATTTCTTTGCATGTGCCTAAGACTTTTGTACAGTACTGCCATAATATGTTATAATTTTGAAATAACATTTTGTACTGGTGGGTGGTGTACTGGTGCAGCAGGAGTATTACAACCTCACAGTTCCAAGGTCAAATATTCTCTCCATGATAGTTTGGGTTTCTTCTGGGTTCTCTGGTTTCCTCCCAGCTCTAAAAATTGGATGAGCTAAAATAAATTGCTCCTCATTGCAGAGATGGATGATGAGAGATTGTATCCCCAAGACCCTGTCCCGAAACTTCTTCCTTATTGTGATAGACAGGTATTGATGTTAGACGACAGAGTTTTATTTTTTTAAATTAAAAATAACAAACAGGATTCAGACAGGCAGCACGGTGGAGTAGTGGTTAGCATTGTTTCCTCACAGCAAGAAGGTCCTGGGTTCGAGCCCAGCAGCCGATGAGGGCCTTTCTGTGTGGAGTTCGCATGCTTCCCCTGTGTCTGCATGGGTTTCCTCCGGGTGCTCCCCCACAGTCCAAAGACATGCAGGTTAGGCTAATTGAGGGCTCTAAATTGACTGTAGGTGTGAATGTGAATGGTTGTTTGTCTCTGTGTCAGCCCTGCGATGACCTGGCGACTTGTCCAGGGTGTACACCGCCTCTCGCCCATAGTCAGCTGGGATAGGCTCCAGCTTGCCTGCGACCCTGTACAGGATAAGCGGCTACAGATAATGGATGGATGGATGGATGGATGGATGGATGGATGGATGGATGGAAAAATAACAAACAGGAATCAGACAGGCGGCAAGATGGCGTAGTGGTTAGCACTGTTGCTCCACAGCAAAAAGGTCCTGGGTTCGAGCCCAGTGGCCAACAAGGGCCTTTCTGTGTGGAGTTCGCTTGTTGTCTGCGTGGGTTTCCTCCGGGTGCTCCAGTTTCCCCCACAGTCCAAAGACATGCAGGTTAGGCTAATTGGGGGCTCAAGATTGACTGTAGGTGTGAATGTGAATATGAATGGCTGTTTGTCTCTATGTGTCAGCCTTGTGATGACCTGGCGACTTGTCCAGGGTGTACCTCATAGTCAGCTGGCATAGGCTCCAGCTTGCCTGTGACCATGTAGAACAGGATAAGCGGCAACAGATAATGGATGGATGGATTCAGACAGGCGGCACGGTGGTGTAATGGTTAGCAGTGTTGCCTCACAGCAAGAAGGTCCTGGGTTCAAGCCCAACGGCCGAAGAGGGCCTTTCTGTGTGGAGTTTGTATGCTCTCCCCGTGTCTATGTGGGTTTCCTCTGGGTGCTCCAGTTTCCCCCACAGTCCAAAGGTTAGGGTAATTGGTGGCTCTAAATTGACCGTATGTGTGAATATAAGTGTGAATGGTTGTTTGTCTGTGTGTCAGCCCTGTGATGACCTGGAGACTTGTCCAGGGTGTACCCTGCCTCTTGCTCATAGTCAGCTGGGATAGGCTCCAGCTTGCCTGCGACCCTGTAGAACAGGATAAGCGGCTACAGACAATGGATGGAAAAATAACAAACAGGATTCAGACAGGCGGCAAGATGGTGTAGTGGTTAGCACTGTTGCTTCACAGCAAGAAGGTCCTGGGTTCGAGCCCAGCGGCCGACATGGACCTTTCTGTGTGGAGTTTGCATGCTCTCCCCGTGTCTGTGTGGGTTTCCTCTGGGTGCTCCAGTTTCCCCCACAGTCCAAAGGTTAGGCTAATTGGTGGCTCTAAATTGACCGTAGGTGAGTGTGAATGGTTGTTTGTCTGTGTGTCAGCCCTGCGATGACCTGGCGACTTGTCTAGGGTGTACCCCACCTTTCGCCCGTAGTCAGCTGGGATAGGCTGCGACCCTGTAGAACAGGATAAGTGGCTACAGATAATGGATGGATGGATGGATTCAGACAGGCGGTACTGTTGCTTCACAGCAAGAAGGTCCTGGGTTCGAGCCCAGCGGCCGACGAGGGCCTTTCTGTGTGGAGTTCATATGCTCTCCCCGTGTCTATGTGGGGTTCCTCCGGGTGCTCCGGTTTCCCCAACAGTCCAAAAGTTAGGCTAATTGGTGGCTCTAAATTGACCGTAGGTGTGAATGTGAGTATGAATGGCTGTTTGTCTCTATGTGTCAGCCTTGTGATGACCTGGCGACTTGTCCAGGGTGTACCTCATAGTCAGCTGGGATAGACTCCAGCTTGCCTGCGACCCTGTAGAACAGGATAAGGAGCTACAGATAATGGATGGATGGATTCAGACCAGGGGCGATTTCTCAGAGACAATAAGGGAAGCCGAGCTTCCCCTTAAATTCTCTCCCCAAACTGCGGCGTCTACGACGTTGAATTCTCATTAAAACAATAACTTGCATAACATAATATATGCCCAAGATTGTATTTATGTTCATAACTATCCTGTAACTTATTTGAGTGATGTCTGACAAACTTGCAGTTCGCTACGAGAATCTACCTTTGCTGCTAGGCTGTAACCTTTCTTATTTCAATGGGCTCTATGGACTGGCAGCAGTGTTGCCAGATTGGGCGGTTTTAAGTGCATTTTGGCGGGTTTTGAACATATTTTGGGATGGAAAACGTCAGCAGTATCTGGCAACACTGGCTGGCAGCCAGGTATCCGTTGCAGTCTACGAGACGGCTCTGAACAGCCAATTTCGGCTAGTTGTTATTGGTTAAAATCAACAAAATCGTCACTTCCAGGGAAGCCGGGCTTCTCTGGGACTAAACGAGACAGTGGGAGGGACAAGAAGCCAGGCTGATAAAGGATTATTGGAGGTAGTGTTTGAAAGACATGAGGAGGGCGGTACTTCGGCGAGGAACACGGAAGCATGATCAGTCCCTAGAGGATGTCAAGAAAGTGTAGTCGTGTGCCAAAGTGCCGTCCGAATTTCTTTTCATATAAACGTTTCTTCTCATTGATGTCTCTGTACATTACTCTGTAAATAAATGTAAATATTACTCGTTGTGCTCCGTTAACTTTCATCCATTCTATCAGTTTGATCATTCGTGAATTCACTTGTTCATTTCATTTGTAGTTCAATCTGGTTGTAGGCTAGCTTGAGCCTTATTGGGATCTGCAGTGCTAGCTGCTAACAGAAATTGGTGAAGTCTCTGGAAAGCACAACCAGCTGGTATGACAGCGTCACAGACCATTTTCTGGAAAAGGAGCGGAGGGCAGAATTTGTGTATAAATAGTGTTCATGAATCTGAAGTGTGTATATTGTTCAGTAATGTTAAGAGAATGGTGGGCTCTGTGTTATAGGTTATACCTGGGTATAATATTCAAGGTTCTGTGTGTTGCATAGCCTACCTGGTTATGAATTTCCAGACTGTGTTGCAGAAGATGTTCAAGGATGTGTTGCACAGTTGGATGTTGTGTTAAAGACTCTGTCAGGGTATGATTGTTCAAGGCTCTTCATTGAATAGCTAGTGATTTTTGGATGTTTGATATTTTTGATTAAGGATATGAGGCACTAGCCTGGCAAGCCAGACTATAACATGAAATGTACAAGCAAAAATACTTTCTGCCACTAGGTAGGGTTGTCTAGTTCACTATGTTAATGGGGCACACCTTTCTATGCTTTGATATCCGGCCTACAGGTTTTACGATGAATGCATAAAATGGGCTTCCCATGTTTTAAAAACCAGCAGCCGCCACTGATTCAGACTTCGGCTAGATATGGGCTATTTCTTCAGTTTTTTTTTTTTTTTTTTTTAATTGAGACTTCTGCCCATTTGACTCTGGGTAGTTAATAAGAGTGGGTTCGTTTCTCTAAATTATGAGTATGGGGTCCGACTCATACTGGGTTCCTACACTTTACAACATGACTGAGATTCAAGCACACAACTGAAGAGCTGTCATAAGCAGACCTGTGTGAAAATGCGCATGTGTGAAAATAGTGCGCATGCGCAGTGCAAATCGGGCAGGGGACGCGGATCAGCGAGTGACAGGGTCGGCGGCTTGGTTACTTCCGGATTCCCTGTGAAGCAGAGGGGCTGAAAATGTTACTGCAGCGGCAGAGGCTCGGGAGCTGATGTTAGCATACGGGACAGCAGCGTGCAGACACACTGGCACCTAAGAAAACACTTCTGAGTAGTTTTGCCACTTATGGGCTCATCGCTAATCGGGTTTTATTTTCTCACCGGGACGATTTCGGAGTCTTTCACTCTGTAAGTCCATGCAGGCTGAGTCTCATCTCATCTCATCCTCCTGCTCCTCGGATCCGTGATGTCCCATCTCTCCCTCGGGGTGATCGTGCTCTGAATTGACACAGTGACATTTCACAAGTGTTGGACGCAGTGAGGACGAGTGCACACTCCCTCACTCCCCTGGCGTGAGGTGTCCTGGAAGATAAAGCGAGTTCTGCTGGACATCTCCCACTGGCATCACTAACAACATGGACTGGCTGATGGGGTGAGTTCAGTATTCACTGCTCATCACAGCTCACTGTGTTTCCTGGAGATCAGAAATGATTTACTGGCATTGATGCAAGTCAGAGAGTAACCAACTCGTCATTCACCTGTCCTGTCCTGTCCTGTGCGTTTTTAGCAACTCTGGAGTTGTATTTGTTTGTTTACTAAGAAGCAACTTGGCGCTTCATCCCATGATCCAGTACTGCTGTCTGTAGGACCTGCAGCTTTAAACAGTAATTCAACAGTGCAGGCTGGATATAACGCTCAGAGAAATGCAAAAGCTGTGAAGATTCTGTCATCCAGGTCATAGTAAACTGTGGGTGGTAAAAGAGAGCAACTGGACTTAGTTGCTCTCTTTTACCACCCACGGCAAAAGCTGCTACTTTTCAGACTTTTACAGTTTAATCTTTCTTACTAGTCTAGGGGCGGCATGGTGGCATAGTGGTTAGCACGGTCACCTCACAGCAAGAAGGTTCTGGGTTCGAAACTACCAGTGGCCGGTGAGGACCTTTCTGTGTGGAGTTTGCTTGTTGTCTGCGTGGGTTTCCCCTACAGTCCAGAGACATGCGGTTAGGTTAATATGGGACGGCTGAGAGCTGAGGTCCCGTTTTAGTGCTAACCCGCTCTAACACTATACCTTTCTACTTTACTGAATGTTTGATAAGTGTGTTTGAGCAGAGAAACACTAAAATGTGCTGCTCAGGAGGAGCAAACATTCTCTGACATGGTTATAAATATCATATTATGGATCACTGTGGTTAGCACGGTCACCTCACGGCAAGAAGGTTCTGGGTTCGAAACTACCAGCAGCCGGCGAGGACCTTTCTGTGTAGAGTTTGCATGTTCTCCTCGTGTCTGCATGGGTTTCCCCTACAGTCCAAAGATATGCGGTTAGGTGAATATGGGACGGCTGAGAGCTGAGGTCCCGTTTTAGTGCTAACCCGCTCTAACACTATATACCTTTCTACTTTACTGAAGGTTTGATAGGTGTGTTTGAGCAGAGAAACACTAAAATGTGCTGCTCAGGAGGAGCAAACATTCTCTGACATGGTTATAAATATCATATTATGGATCACTGTGGTTAGCACGGTCGCCTCACAGCAAGAAGGTTCTGGGTTCGAAACTACCAGTGGCTGGTGAGGACCTTTATGTGTGGAGTTTGCATGTTGTCTGCGTGGGTTTCCCCTACAGTCCAAAGACATGTGGTTAGGTTAATATGGGACGGCTGAGAGCTGAGGTCCCGTTTTAGTGCTAACCCGCTCTAACACTATACCTTTCTACTTTACTGAATGTTTGATGGGTGTGTTTGAGCAGAGAAACACTAAAATGTGCTGCTCAGGAGGAGCAAACATTCTCTGACATGGTTATAAATATCATATTATGGATCACTGTGGTTAGCACGGTCGCCTCACGGCAAGAAGGTTCTGGGTTCGAAACTACCAGTGGCCGGCGAGGACCTTTCTGTGTGGAGTTTGCATGTTCTCCTCGTGTCTGCATGGGTTTCCCCTACAGTCCAAAGACATGCGGTTAGGTTAATATGGGACGGCTGAGAGCTGAGGTCCCGTTTTAGTGCTAACCCGCTCTAACACTATATACCTTTCTACTTTACTGAATGTTTGATGGGTGTGTTTGAGCAGAGAAACACTAAAATGTGCTGCTCAGGAGGAGCAAACATTCTCTGACATGGTTATAAATATCATATTATGGATCACTGTGGTTAGCACGGTCGCCTCATGGCAAGAAGGTTCTGGGTTCGAAACTACCAGTGGCCGGTGAGGACCTTTCTGTGTGGAGTTTGCATGTTGTCTGCGTGGGTTTCCCCTACAGTCCAAAGACATGTGGTTAGGTTAATATGGGACGGCTGAGAGCTGAGGTCCCGTTTTAGTGCTAACCCGCTCTAACACTATACCTTTCTACTTTACTGAAGGTTTGATAGGTGTGTTTGAGCAGAGAAACACTAAAATGTGCTGCTCAGGAGGAGCAAACATTCTCTGACATGGTTATAAATATCATATTATGGATCACTGTGGTTAGCACGGTCACCTCACAGCAAGAAGGTTCTGGGTTCGAAACTACCAGCGGCCGGTGAGGACCTTTCTGTGTGGAGTTTGCATGTTGTCTGCGTGGGTTTCCCCTACAGTCCAAAGACATGCGGTTAGGTTAATATGGGACGGCTGAGAGCTGAGGTCCCGTTTTAGTGCTAACCCGCTCTAACACTATACCTTTCTACTTTACTGAATGTTTGATTGTATCACTTTTCTTGGGTGACTGTACATTTTTATCAAACTCTGTGAAATCGTAAACCCTAATGTCGAAATGGAGATATCCATTTGATAGAGGGGTCCAAGGTGAATATTAAAAAATCTTTGTTTAAAATATTTTGTATTTCATGCAGAGTTTCAGAAGGAAAAGTCAGCGTTATGGATGTGACGAAATTCCGTTATGGATGTGACGCGTCTGAAATAGACATGGCATATGTTTAGAAAATCAGCAATTTAACCACCATAACCCTTTGAAAAACTCTCTAAATATCAGCTAAAACTATCAAAGTTCTTTAATAATATTTAGGATGGCTATTGTTTTGCTGTTTTGTGGATTTTAGCATACATTTCTGTGGCTTGTGGCAATAATATAGAATTATACATGATCAAAGTTGATTTTAGCTTGGGTTTTACATCATAAGAAAGAAAGACTGACAGTGACATATTAGGTTGGTTACAAATTGGTTCAACTTATTCACATCTGTAAAATACAGGCCTAGGTGAGATCTCTGGGAGTGGTTTTGATGTATTACATGTTGCTTTATTTTTGCATGGTGAGGTTGACATTTACATGGAATTGCCCATAAGTGTGTTTGAGCAGAGAAACACTAAAATGTGCTGCTCAGGAGGAGCAAACATTCTCTGACATGGTAAAAAATATCATATTATGGATCACTGTGGTTAGCACGGTCGCCTCACAGCAAGAAGGTTCTGGGTTCGAAACTACCAGCAGCCGGCGAGGACCTTTCTGTGTGGAGTTTGCATGTTCTCCTCGTGTCTGCATGGGTTTCCCCTACAGTCCAAAGACATGTGGTTAGGTTAATATGGGACGGCTGAGAGCTGAGGTCCCGTTTTAGTGCTAACCCGCTCTAACACTATATACCTTTCTACTTTACTGAATGTTTGATGGGTGTGTTTGAGCAGAGAAACACTAAAATGTGCTGCTCAGGAGGAGCAAACATTCTCTGACATGGTTATAAATATCATATTATGGATCACTGTGGTTAGCACAGTTGCCTCACGGCAAGAAGGTTCTGGGTTCGAAACTACCAGTGGCCGGCGAAGACCTTTCTGTGCGGAGCTTGCATGTTCTCCCTGTGTCTGCGTGGGTTTCCTCCACAGTCCAAAGACATGCGGTTACGTAGGTTAATATGGGACGGCCTTGGGCTGAAGTGCCCTTGAGCGAGGCACCTAACTCCCAACTGCTCCCCGGGCGCTGTTAGCATGGCTGCCCACTGCTCTGGGTATGTGTGTGTGCTCATTGCTCACGTGTGTGTGCATGTGTGTGTTCACTGCTTCAGATGGGTTAAATGCAGAGAGGAAATTTCACAAGTGTGTGATGAATAAAGTTGTGCTTTCTTTCTTTTACTTCACATTACTTCTACATTCATGGATATCTGTTCAGTAACACCAGGTAAACGTTTTTCACATCATCTGAAATCTAAGCTCGTGGTTATAAGTAAGCTACCCACTGTTTCCATTAGTCTTGTGTATGTAATGGAAGTGTGTCTGCTGCATGTCTACTGTTCTAGTCACAGCAAGAAGGTTCTGGGTTTGAAACTACCAGCGACTGGCGAGGACCTTTTCTGTGCGGAGTTTGCATGTTCTCCCCGTGTCCGCGTGGGTTTCCTCTGGGTGCTCCGGTTTCCCCCACAGTCCAAAGACATGCAGGTTAGGTTAACTGGTGACTCTAAATTGACCGTAGGTGTGAATGTGAGTGTGAATGGTTGTCTGTGTGTCAGCCCTGTGATGACCTGGCGACTTGTCCAGGGTGTACCCCGCCTTTCGCCCGTAGTCAGCTGGGATAGGCTCTAGCTTGCCTGCGACCCTGTAGAACAGGATAAAGCGGCTACAGGTAATGGATGGATGGATTACCATAAATGATATGGGTCGCAACATATAGTTTTGCTGAGGTCATATGAAGAATACACATGATATATTAGTCAAGGTGTGAAATATGAAGTAATTAATGCTTTGATAGCCCTGTTGAACAGACCTATAATTCATTTTCAGACACCACAACTGTCTACATTCTCAACTTTTGACTGCCTCAAGCTTGACCCCTGTGTTACATATGTACAGACCTCTAGAAGGGACATGGTTGGGGAAAAAAGAAAAACGATGGAGTTTTGCGAGATCTCAGGTAGAGCTGGTACTGTGCAGCTCCAGGGTTCTTGGTTTGATCCAGAGCTCTGGTGATGGTCTGTGTAAGGTTTCTGTGCATGTGTATGCTGTTCTTGTGGTGTGTGTGTGTGTGGGTGGGTTTCATATGGGTTCTCCAGTTGCACCCTGACATAGGTAGACTGGCTATGCTAAATTGCCCCTGGCTGTGAGTATTCATGCATGTGGAATTGATATCCCATCCTGGGTGTGTTCCCCACTGTCTCATACCCAGTGTTCCTGGAATAGGATCCCAGAAAACTACCTCAATAATAATAATAATAATGGGCGGCACGGTGGTGTAGTGGTTAGCGCTGTTGCCTCACAGCAAGAAGGTCCGGGTTCGAGCCCCGTGGCCGGCGAGGGCCTTTCTGTGTGGAGTTTGCATGTTCTCCCCGTGTCCGTGTGGGTTTCCTCTGGGTGCTCCGGTTTCCCCCACAGTCCAAAGACATGCAGGTTAGGTTAACTGGTGACTCTAAATTGACCGTAGGTGTGAATGTGGGTGTGAATGGTTGTCTGTGTCTATGTGTCAGCCCTGTGATGACCTGGCGACTTGTCCAGGGTGTACCCTGCCTTTCACCCGTAGTCAGCTGGGATAGGCTCCAGCTTGCCTGCGACCCTGTAGAACAGGATAAAGCGGCTAGAGATAATGAGATGAGATAATAATAATAATAATAATAAACTTTCATCTTTATAAGAATCTTTAAAAGTGTTTTCTTTGCTCAGTATGGAAAGTGTGCCATGTATTGCTTTGAAATCCAATGTAAAACATACATACACCCTATTTAAAAAAATTTTTTTTCCGTAAATTTATAAAAAGCATTTTGGGAAACATGTTCTTGCCTTGGGGCGGCACAGTGGTGTAGTGGTTAGCGCTGTTGCCTCACAGCAAGAAGGTCCGGGTTCGAGCCCCGTGGCCGGCGAGGGCCTTTCTGTGCGGAGTTTGCATGTTCTCCCCGTGTCCGCGTGGGTTTCCTCCGGGTGCTCCGGTTTCCCCCACAGTCCAAAGACATGCAGGTTAGGTTAACTGGTGACTCTAAATTGACCGTAGGTGTGAATGTGAGTGTGAATGGTTGTCTGTGTCTATGTGTCAGCCCTGTGATGACCTGGCGACTTGTCCAGGGTGTACCCCGCCTTTCGCCCGTAGTCAGCTGGGATAGGCTCCAGCTTGCCTGCGACCCTGTAGAACAGGATAAAGCAGCTACAGATAATGAGATGAGATATTCTTGCCTTATTGATAAGGATTGTGCTTCGACTCTATTGGCTAACATGATCTGAAAAAAGGTAATAACGTGTGGTTTTAAAGTAAATACACTTGTCATTGGGGTGGTGGGTGTATATAGTGTCTTTTACAGTTGTTTTTATTGAGCAAAACATTAAAATCATAAAGAGTTCTTTACTGGAAATGTTTAATATAATAATGACGTGCCTGTTTCCACGGACTAATTAAGATGTAACTACAGTTGAGATAAAGAAATGTAAAATTGTCAAATTGATTAACTGTATGACCCCCCTCACATGATGGGAGGCCTTCCTTTTACTGAAAGCTTAATATTTTTAAAGAGAAGATGTTGCAAAACTATCAAAGTATTTTATAATAATGTGGCATTTCTGGAAACATCATACCATATTACAGGCCTGAGAGACTGTAGAGACTGTGATGTTCTGTACTAATATGTCTCAGGCTTCATTGTACTCTTGTGATGCAATTAGCCTCGCTCCTGAGGTAATTGTATCACTTCACAACACCACTATAGAGGTATAGGATATCAGATCTCTTGATCTTCATAGAAAAGCCTGGCTATTACTGACGCGTTTGTGAATATAGAGGCACGTTAGAGAAAAATTGGCTGACTTTATTCATATAAAAGTGCGTGATCAAATTCCATCGACTTGAACAGTCTGTTTAATATAGAGATAGAAAAATTCAGCTGTTTATATATTTCTTAGTGTCAATGGATTGTTTGTACAGGACCTGAGTAGCCCACATAATCCTAATCACAAGAAGGTTGAAGTACACAAATAAGTTAACCAAGTGCATAATCACAAACATGTGGAACACGTGATGATTCTCTCTGCTCTGATTTTTTTTTTTTTTTAAGCCTTTGTTTTGATCAAATGTTATCTTGATATCAACACTGGGTGGTGTGTGTATGGTTTTTTTTTTTCCTTCCCGTTTTCCATTTGATTGCATTTTCGTGTATCATCTGGGGCAGGATGTAGCCACAATAGCTGTTTTTCATGTCTTTTTTTGGTATCACACAGCAAGTTTCACAAGCATGTTAATCTCGCTGTATGATCTGCTTCGTAGGAGGCCACACAGGGTTTTGCATCACCGTGTGGACACACAGATAAAAAAGTGTCTTTTTCTGCTCAGCTATTTCCACCCGGAGGACAGATGTTTAATCCCTTACATTGAAACAATGGATGTTCATGTCAGAGTGGGCTAGAGGCTATTACAAATGTATGTCACTGTAATACATGAGGATATTTGTCTTAGAGCTGGTGTCGTGATGGCTGCAAGCTCGGCTAAAATAAAAGTCCTGATGTCAGAAAGTGCTGTAAATGTTCAGTACAATCATTTTACATTTCCTCACCAGACTGAAGTCCAGTGGTGTAACGCTAAGTATGTGCATCTTTAAAAAAAAAAAAAAAAGCCTAATCCTAAAGCCTTTTGATCTGAAACAATGTGCCATGTTAATAATGTGAATCCATGCCTTTTTTTTTTGATGAGGCAGAATTGCTGTAATTTACTTCTGTTTGTCTGACACTTTGCCAAAATAAAGAAGGGTGGAGAAAGAGTCCTGACACCCATATCGGTATATGCTCGCTCTGATGTGTTTGAGCCTAAATGTGCACGTTAGGTTATTAGGCAGCAATTGCTCACTTTTTGCTAATTAAGAAGC
Organism: Neoarius graeffei; assembly: GCF_027579695.1. Taxonomy (NCBI): domain Eukaryota; kingdom Metazoa; phylum Chordata; class Actinopteri; order Siluriformes; family Ariidae; genus Neoarius; species Neoarius graeffei. The sequence continues at coordinate 81,423,488 of NC_083570.1, read as the reverse complement.
AGCAATGAAATCCTAGTGAACTCATCCTACAAATGAAATGTAAACCCATTCTGCTTATTATTAATATCCGTTACTAATTAGCAATATTATTCAGGATCAGTGCAGGCCTGCTGTGCCTTCTAATCATTTGTTTGTTTTCCAGGGAGCACATTACAGAGTGAAGCTGCAGGACGATAATGTACTCAGACATTTGCTTGGTGAGGAATGTTATGCCAAAACAGTCAGACGGAAAAGGTCGAACTCTGCTGCAGGGCTTAATTGTGTAATTTACTCCACCGCATGTTTGTTGCATTGTGTAATTTTGCATGTACTGGGATGTTTATCAGAAATTCATTAAAAAAGAAAAAAAAAATCTGTCCAGTCTTCTGTGCGAGTTTTTCAGAGAAGCTGCACGTGCCTTGCTGGTGATAATGGCAAGGTCAGGTATTGTTAAGGATCCTCATGGGTTTAGTTCATCATCCAGCTGTTGTAATGATCATACATCCACATTCTTATCTCATTACGCACTCAGCATCTCCTGTGTGCTGCAGCCTGTGCTGAAAATGCAAGGTAAATATCTACTTATATGCCTTGCGCTTTTCACGTACAGAAAGAACAGCCTAGTATTTTTGCTCCTGTTTAACTAGTCCTATACCTCATTTGAGCCCAGAATAAGCATTTTGTGAGACTAAAATGTATATTTGTGAAACTTGCTGATGAAATACGGACACGAGAGCGCTGGGAGGTTCTGCTGCACGTTTAACAGAGCACAGCATTTCAGCACGTAGACAAAAATAAAGCGGTGACGTTGAGGCCAGGGGAAGGAAACACTCTCGACTGGGTGGAGGAACGCTATTGTTCTCAAACCCGTACCTTAGGGCACCATGTCAGCTCCTTCAATAGCCATGGCATTTGTTAAGGAAAGACTGTGTTCTGTTAAATGATTCAAGATGCTTTTTTACTTCAGCCTAACAATACCATGTCTTGTATGAATAGGATATTGCTGACGGACAGTTGATTAGTAATGTAGCAGTAGTCTACTTTTTCCCTGTAGGTCTGAAAGCTAATCTGACTCATCGCTTTTGATGGTCTAGAATTACGTCAGGGTACTGCGTCAGTGCGAGTGTGTCAAATATAGTGCACTTTTATTGTGTCAAGGCAAGCTTAACAAGCCAGATAAATGTTTATTCTCGAGAGTCGTCCTATTCTTATATGCTCTTATGTAGAAGTATTATATTAGGTACAGTTTGAGTTTCTTTCTAGATAGTTTGCATAAAGAAGAGCTTTCTCACTTTAGGAAAACTCTTTGGGTTGGTTTGATGTGTGTGTGTTTTTTTTTTTTTTTTCTTTTCCCTGGCCTGCAGTGGGTGGAGGGAACATTTTGGATAAACTGCAGTGTTTAACGTTCTACTGCAGCAGAGATGTTGGCCTGTCCTTGCACTCTGTACATGTTTTCCTTGGCATTGCTGTTCTCATCCCGAGTTTGCTATTTCGTACAAAACTGCTCTGTAGGGAGCTTGCAATGCCAGCAGATTCAAAAACAAGCAAAACTTGAAAAGGCTGAGCCCCATGTTCTCATTTGAAGCTTGCGTTTATTTCCCATCATCCCAAGTGGTCTTCATTTTCAGTATGGAGTTTGTTCAGTGAGAGAGTATCTGAAGCCCTGATGAATAACTGACCATCACAAACTACTAGTGTCTAGTCCTAATAAAGGAGATCCTGCTAATGCTGCTGAATATAACAGCTGTTTAATCCATAGAGATCAGAGCTCAGTTTGCACTGTAGCTTGACTGCTTAACCACAACGGCCTCTTTAAACTAAGAGCAGCTTGAGTGTAAGAGCGGCAGTATAACTGTCACTCGCAAATGGATAAATTAGGTTCTAAAAGCATGTTTTATTGCAGCGGCAGCCTGTGTGGTCCTATTGTTCTCGAGTGTATAAGTTATGAATCACTGACAGTTAACAGGCCTCCGTTCAGACATTGCAGCTTGAAGTCACTGTTTGTTTTGAGATTGTTTGTTTGCTTTTGCTGCTACAGTAATTGGTTAAATTCAGCATTGGGAACAGTGGTCTGAACTTGGTGATCTACAATTTGACCTTGGCATTAAGCTGTCTGGTTTGCACTGCATATTTGTTGGAAATACTTTTGAAGAAACAATTTCAAGAAGCATATTGTCATTGTCATTAAAAATAAAAATTTTATATATATATATATATATATATATATATATATATAAATATAATGTGTGTGTGTGTGTGTGTGTGTGTGTGTGTTCGCTGGGGTATGCTGTAAATAAATTGCCCCGTGTATGAACATGTATGTGCACGTTGCCCTGTGCTGGACTGGGATCCTAGCGTGTATACCTGCAGTGTTTGCGAACTGTTTCCACCTCAAACCTGTTCAGGATAAAGCAGTAACAGAAGACGGATGGATGAATGAGTGAATGAATGACAAAGCTTGTATTGATTCTGCATTTTATTGTCTTTTATGTTTTATGGCTCAGCTTAACAAGCTTTGGATATATGATTCTACTATGTACACTGGCTATATGAACCTTCTGAATGTACTGTACTCTGGAGAGTTACACCTTGGGTGAACACCAGAGTCAGATCAACTGTTCAACTCCTGATGAGACGATGAAATGCCCAAGTTATTCCAGAAATATGCCATTTAAAGAAAACGTGAAGTGGAAATTTGAATGCATTTATTTAATAAATAGTCAATTCTTCTTCTTCTTCTTCTTCTTCTTCTTCTTCTTCTTCTTCTTATCATCACATCTGACCGTAGGCCAGGCCGGATGAGTTTATGTGATCATGCGTCATCCATCCACAATTTACAAAAATCGCTACTCCTCCTACAGGATTGAACGGATTTTGATCAAACTCACATACAATGTTCCCCAGGTGGGTGTGCATAAAACTTGTCAAGATAGTGGCGCCACCTGTCATATTTACAATTTTATGAGCGTCTGAAATTTTTGGGTGACTCGTCACATGAAACGCTTCTCTTTGGAAACTGCTGGGGCGTTTTCACTGAAACTCACCCAGAAGACTCTAAAGACATATATTCCAACAAGAGTTGTTCACCAGGTGGCGCCACCTACCATGGATGAGGCTACATAGGGGTCACGTGCAATTTCACGAAAATCGCTACTCTTCCTGCAGGAGTAATCAGATTTTGTTCAAACTCGTATGGAATGTTCGATAGGTTGGTTTGTATAAAAGTTGTCAAGACAGTGGCATCACCTGTCATATATTTAATATTTTATGGGCATTTGAAAATTTTGGGTGACTCGTCACACCTGTAGTGGACATCTGTTATGGACATAATTCACCATACCATGTCTTGCTTGCTACGTTGGTATTTTACTCTGTTCTGATGCCTTGCTTGCCTTGCTCAGCTAAGTTGGCATTTTACTCTGATCTGATGTGCGTTCCGCACGACATGTTTAATGTGTTACCTTGTTAGAGTATTAGCGACGCAGCCCCTTTAAGGTTGCCAACTCGTTTTTTTTATCTGATGGGCAGCGCCATCTTGTTCGTTCTTCCTTGAGTGTTTCAATAAACGACATGCCGTTGCATTGTCAAAGTGAGAAATTGACTCTTCTTTTCTAATATCGCAATTTCCACACTGGTGACCCCAACGTTTGTCTGCTGGACACATTCCAGAGACACACCGAACGACTATGGTGACAAATGCTGTAACTTTGAAGCTCCCGGAGTTCTGGGAGTCGTCGGCTTCTGCGTGGTTCGCGCAGACTGAGGCACAGTTTGCGCTGCGTGAAATAACCGCGGACACCACCAAGTACTACTATGTAGTGTCGACCTTCAGCAGCTCGACAGCGACGAGTGGTCAGTCTCCTGAAAAACCCCCCTGCTGTGGACAAGTATACTACACTCATGGCTCACCTGTTAAAGACTTTTGAACTTTCTGATGCTGAGAGGGCTAGCTGGCTATTTTCTCTGCAAGGCTTGGGCGATAGCAAACCCTCTGAACTTATGGACAGAATGTTGGCTCTGCTTGGGGAGCACAGGCCTGGGTTCCTCTTCATCCTGCTTTTCTTGCGTCAACTCCCTCCTCAGGTACGGGCTGCTTTAGCCAACACTTCCATCACTGACTGCCGCGCACTGGCAGAGGAGGCTGACAAGTTTTTTTTCTGGCTGTTCAACACCCCTGCATGCCTGCTGCTGCGCTCAGCCCTGCTTATGCCGTTGCAACCGACCCGTCCCATGCCTGTCATGCCGCCGCCCTGTACCCTGGTGACCCAGCGCTCACTGCAGCAGCTACAGTTTCGCACCGGCCACGTTCTGACTCCAGCCTATGTTTTTACCATGCGAAATTTGGCTCCAGGGCCAAGCAATGCCGACCACCTTGCAGTTTCAGGGGTTGCGGGAAATGACAAGGCCGGCACTCAGTAGTGGCCTTGAGCGTCGGCCGCACTGGCAGGCTGCTGTTCATCCAGGACACCATCTCTGGGTGCCATTTCCTGTGTGACACTGGCGTGCAGAGGAGCATTCTACCTGCATTGATGCTGGACATCCTGGCAAATGATTTTGGCCCCCCCCCCGGAGGCCGCTAACGGAAGCCCCATACGCACTTATGGCACGCGTCACGGGGAGCTGTGTTTCAGCGGTTTAACTGGGACTTTATCACGGCCAAAGTGGCTGTCCCCCTCCTGGGTGTGGGTTTTCTATGCGCTTACGGGCTGCTGGTGAATGTCAAAAAACGTCGCTTGATTGACGCCACCACATTCTCTTCATACATCTGCACTCTCAGTGGTGTAAAGTCTTAGCAGACCACTACAAACTTGCAATCTTTTCTCAGCCAGCACCGAGGAAAACAGTTGATAAGATGTCGCAGACTGACATAGTTACAAAGCCTAAACAATCATCTTTGCAAGTCGTCATCAAGGACACACAAACATCTGACTTGCAAGACTCCCAACATTCAAGGACAGACGACTCCACTTCTCCTCGGATGGATTTCCCAAATAGCATGAAAAAATTGCTCCCAATGGCTACACTCTCTTTTTCCAGCCCAAATCTGTCGCGACAAGCAGTGTACCCAGTTCGCCCAGGACTTTCAGCTGGCTACAAATCTTTTTCACCATCCAAAAGATACATGTCATCTCCAATCCTTTCACCCTCAAACTAAATGGAACATTTAGAAAGTCTTGTTTGATGTACTCTGGGTCCCTGCAAATGGGTGTAGTGTTGAAAACCAGCTAGGACCCAATGTGCCTATGCCATCCAGCTCTATTCCTGTGTTGATAAGAAACAGAATACATAGAGCACATTTAACCCTGGGGGTGAACCAATCTAATCTCCTTCCTGTTTTAAAACAACATCAGAGTGCAAAAGCAGATACTACTTCTAGACTTTCTGTAAAGCTAGCTCTTCTGAATGTTAGATCACTTTTAAACAAGTCATTTTTAATTAATGATCTTATTTGCAAACACAATCTTGATTTTTTGCTTCTAACTGAAACCTGGCTGGATCAAGCAAATAGTGCTTTCACCCTTATTGAAGTAGCTCCCCCAAATTTTAATTTTTTGAATGTTACCTGACAAGGGAAAGGTGGAGGGATCGCAAATATATTCAAAGTCTCTTTTCAATGTAAACAATCCTCACTTGGTGATTTTATGTCCTTTGAACACTTATGTGCACTTGTTACATGCTCTCCTAACATATTATTATTAACTATTTATAGGCCTCCGAGACATTCAGCCAAAGTCTTTCTTGAAGAGTTTGGTGAACTGTTATCAGTCATTTGCTTAGAGTTTGATTGTCTTATTATATCTGGGGATTTTAACTTGCATGTAGATAATACTGATAACATTTATGCCAAAGAACTACTTGCAATTATCGACAAATTCAACCTAGTACAACATGTACAGGGGCCGACCCACTCTCGTGGTCATACTCTTGACCTCGTTATCACAAAGGGTCTTACTGTTTCTAATACTGTTGTTGGCCTGGCCTTATCCGATCATTTCTGTGTTTTCTTTGATGTTTCTATGTCTCCTCACATTCAGAATAGCTCAACGACTATAGGTAGGAGAGTCATAAAAGACAACACATGTGCTCTCTTTGAGCAAGCTCTCTCTCAGAACTCAACCAAAATGTCAGACTCTGTAGATGATTTACTGGAATTTTTTAATTTAAATATGACCCAAATTATGGATGATATTGCTCCATTCAAAATCAAAAGAGTCAATGATAAGCAGAAAGCACCATGGAAGCAGTACCTGGCTGTTAAACTGCTTAAGAGAGAATGTAGAAAGACTGAAAGAAAATGGCGCAAATCTAAACTTCACATTCATTATCAAATCCATAAGGAGATGCTTTGTAATTATAATTATGAAATTCGTAAAGCAAGACAGTCTTTCTTCTCCAACATCATCAGCAGGAATATGAACAATGCCCGTGTGCTATTTTAAACAGTAGAGAAGCTAACTAATCCCCCACCACAATTAGCACCTGAACTTCTCTCAGTTAATAAATGCAATGAGTTTGCATCCTTTTTCAAAGGTAAAATTGATAAAATACGGCAGAATATTTCTCATAATATATCTCAGTTGCAAAAAATTGAAAAACTGCAATCACCAATGACACAGATAGATAACTTCAACACAATGTCAGAATTTAGTTTGATTATGAGACTCTTGAAAAAACTGTACAAAATCTCAGTTCCTCAACATCTGAATTGGACATTCTGCCCACCAACTTTTTTAAGTCTGTTCTTCATCTTATAATTACAGATGTGCTTCAAATTATAAATACATCCCTGGAGACTGGCGTTGTTCCTGTGTCCCTAAAAAAAGCCGTTGTAAAGCCCCTTCTTAAAAAAAATAATCTGGATCCTTCAGTATTAAATAACTACAGGCCAATATCAAATTTACCATTCATTGGGAAAATCCTTGAAAAAAATTGTCTTCAATCAATTAACTGCCTTCTTGATAGCAAACAGCCGTTTTGATAATTTTCAGTCAGGATTTCGTGCCAATCATAGCACTGAAACAGCGCTGATTAAAGTTATAAATGACATATGTCTTAATACTGATGCAGGCAAAACATCAGTCCTGGTATTCCTGGACCTCAGTGCAGCTTTTGATACTATTGATCACAACATACTGCTATATCGACTTGAACACTGGGTTGGATTGACTGGTAAAGTTATCAATTGGTTAAATTCATACTTAAAAGATAGAAGCTTCTCTGTTACCCTGGGAAATTGTTCCTCAACGTCAATGTCCTTGACCTATGGTGTCCCCCAGGGGTCGATTCTTGGACCATTACTTTTCAACCTTTATATGCTCCCACATGGGCAAATTATCAATAAAAATTCAATTTTGTATCACTGCTATGCAGATGACACCCAAATTTATTTCGCTCTATCACCTAATGATTATGCCCCCCTTGAATGTCTCTACCAGTGTATCGATCAAATCAATAGCTGGATGTCACAAAATTTTCTTCAGCTGAACACAGATAAAACAGAAGTAATTCTATTTGGAAAAAAAGATGAAAGACTCAAGATTACCACTATTCTTGACACAAAAGGGATGAAAACTAAAGAAATGGTTAAAAATCTTGGTGTTTTCATTGACAGCGAGCTAAACTTTGACAGTCACATGAAAGCGATCACTAAAACGGCATTTTATCACCTAAAAAACATTTCCAAACTAAGAGGACTTATGTCAAAAAATGATCTGGAAAAACTAATACATGCCTTCATCTCTAGTAGGGTTGATTACTGCAATGGCCTTTTCACAGGCCTGCCAAAAAAGACCATCAAACGACTTCAGCTGGTTCAAAATGCAGCGGCTAGGGTTCTCACACGAACAAAAAGAACAGAGCACATTACTGCAATTCTAAGGTCCCTTCACTGGCTTCCAGTAAGCTACAGAATTGACTTTAAAGCATTGCTGCTGGTATACAAATCTCTAAATGGTACAGGGCCCAATTACCTCTCTGATATGTTGCAGCGGCCTAACCCAGTCAGATCTACCAGATCAAAACAGAAAAATTTACTATTAAAACCAGTTGTTAAAACAAAGTATGGTGAAGCAGCTTTTAGCTACTATGCAGTACAGCTATGGAACCAACTGCCAGAGGACATCAAAAATGCTCCTGCTGTTGGCAGTTTTAAATCTAGGTTAAAGACCAAGCTGTTTTCAGATGCTTTCTGTTAAATAATTAATATTGTCTTCTTTTTTTTTTTTTTATAATTTTTACTTTCTCTGCATGTTTTAAATTTACTTTAATTTTAACTTTATTCTTTATTCTATTCTGCTGGTTTCTTTTTTTTCTCCTCCTATTTCTACTTTATTTTATTTCTACTATTGTTTAATTCTTATTTTCTTTTAATTCTTTTAATTCTTTTAATTAATTGTTTTAGAATAAAAATAAAATAATTTTATGTAATTTTATTTCTCTATTGTTTACTGTTTTTGTTTTTACTTCTGTAAAGCACATTGAACTGCCATTGTGTATGAAATGTGCTATATAAATAAACTTGCCTTGCCTTGCCTTGGTGTAGACTCCATCAGACTGTCTAGTGTGCTCTCACAGGCTGACGAGTTTCATCGCCTGCTCGCAGAGTTTCCAGCGCTCACGCAGCCCACCTTTTCGTCATCTACTACCAAGCATGGGGTGGAGCACCACATCGCCACCACTGGCCCACCTGTCTATGCCTGGGCGCGATGGCTAGATCCAGCTAAGATGGCCATTGACAGGGCTGAGTTTGACAGCATGGAACACCTTGGCATCATCCGCCTCTCCAACAGCCCATGGGCTTCGCCCCTCCGCATGGTTCCCAAGCCCGCCGGCGGGTGGCGCCCCTGTGGTGATTACCGCAGACTTAACGATGCTACAACGCCAGACTGCTATCCAGTGCCTTACATCCAGGATTTTTCAACATGCCTGGCAGGCAAGGTCATTTTTTTCTAAGGTGGACCTCGTCCGTGGATACCACCAGGTTCCTGTCCATCCGCTTGATGTGCCCAAACAGCAGTGATCACCCCTTTTGGACTGTTCGAATTCTTGAGGATGCCTTTTGGCCTTAAAAACGCCGCCCAGACCTTCCAGTGCCTCATGGACTCCGTACTGCGTGATCTGCCTTTTCTATTTGTTTACCTGGACAACATCCTTTTGGCCAGCACTTCCAAAACCGAGCACCTGGCCCACCTGCGGATCCTTTTTGAGCGTCTCAGTCAGCACGGACTTATCAACCCAGCTAAGTGCCAGTTTGGTTTGACCACCATTGACTTGACTTCCTGGGTCATCGCATCACCAAGGACGGGGCCATGCCACTCCCATCTAAGGTTGCCGCGATCTCAAACTTCCCACGGCCCGTCACGGTGCGGTCCCTGCAGGAGTTCCTGGGAATGGTGAACTTTTACCATCGCTTTATTCCCGGTGCTACTGCAATCATGTGCCCCCTGCATGAAGCCTTGAAGGGGAAAGCACCGAAACACCTGGTGGATTGGTCCTCGGAGAGAGAGAAAAAACTTTCATGGCTGTAAAGGCTGCTTTGGCCAAAGCAATGATGCTAGCGCACCCATTGCCTGATGCACCTATTGCCATCACTACAGGCGCTTCGGACTATGCAGTTGGCGGGGTGCACAAGCAGTGGGTGGATGGTGCCTGGCAGCCACTCGCTTTCTTTAGCCGCCAGCTACGCTCACCTGAACGTAAATACAGCACTTTTGACCGGGAGCTGCTGGCACTCCACCTGGCCATCCGACACTTCCGTTCACTGCTGGAGGGGCGACAGTTTACAGCTTTTGTCGACCATAAACCCCTTACGTTTGCCATGGCTAAGGTGTCTGAGCCGTGGTCTGCCCGCCAACAGCGTCAACTCTCTTTCATCTCCGAGTTCACCATGGACATACAACATGTTGCGGGCAAAACCAACCTTGTGGCTGACTGCCTCTCTCGCGCCACTGTGGGAGCCGTCCACCTGGGGCTTGACTACGCCCACATGGCAGCCGATCAGGCCACTGACCCCGATGTGCTGGCACTCAGGACAGCTGCCACTGGACTGCAGTTATCGGAGATTGCTTTTGGTGATGGTGGCAACATACTGCTTTGTGACGTTTCCACTGGGCAGCCGTGGCCCATCGTGCCCACGGCATGGAGACGACGAGTTTTTGATGCTGTGCACAGCCTTTCCCACCCAGGTAGGAAGCCATCTCAGAGGTTGGTGGCAGCCAAGTTCGTCTGGCATGGCCTCAAGAAGGATGTGCAGGACTGGGCAGACTCGTGTGTGGAGTGTCGGCGCTCAAAAATTCACCGTCGCACACAAACTCCCCTGGCGCATTTCCCAGTGCCAGAGCAAAGGTTCGACCATGTCAACGTCAATCTGGTGGGACCCCTCCCCTCCTCCCGGGGCTTCACTTACCTCCTCTCCATAGTTGATAGGACCACACGTTGGCCGGAGGCTGTCCCATTGACATCAGGGACGACTGCTGAAATGGCTCGAACATTCATTGGGACCTGGGTTGCCCAGTTTGGCACCCCATCTGATCTGTCTTCGGACCGGGGCTCACAGTTCACTTCTGAGCTCTGGAACGCCATTGCAAACAGCCTAGGTGTGAAACTCCACCGTACCACTGCCTATCACCCCCAGGCTAATGGGCTTTGTGAGCGTTTTCATCGGGCTATGAAGGCCTCTCTTCGGGCCAGCCTCAAGGATGGTGGCTGGGTTGACAGGCTCCCTTGGGTCATGCTAGGCCTGAGGACTGCCCCTAAGGAGGACCTACAGGCCTCATCAGCGGAGCTGGTGTATGGCCAGCCATTGCGGGTTCCAGGGGATTTCTTTCCAGACTCTTCTACTCCCTGGTCTTCAGCCCAGCAGCGGATGATGTTTCAGGATAAGGCGAGGCTCTTTGCGCCTGTCCCTACTTCACACCACAGCCTCCCGCAATCCTACACTCCCCCGAGTCTGCCATCAGCGGAATACATCTTCATTCATCATGACGCACACCAGGGCCCACTACAGCCACCTTACGATGGGCCGTTCCACGTGCTAGAAAGCGGGGAAAAGCACTTTGTGGTGGACTTTGGCAGTAAGGCAGAACGCGTTTCGGTGGACCGCCTTCAGCCAGCTCATCTGGATGTGGACAGACCTGTGGGGCTCGCTCAGCCTCCAAAACGAGGGCGTCCTCCGATTCGGCCCCAGTCCCCAAGCGTGGCACCTAGGGTATCCCCACACCACCATCTTTCCTCCCACCTCAATGCCTCGGAGACGCCACCACGCGGGGGTTCCTCAACCCATGTTCCAGTGCAGAGGAGTCGTTATGGCCGGATTGTTCACCCACCTTCTCGCTGACTTTCATTTGTTTCTGTGTTATGGCGAATTCTGGGGGGACGTATGTAGTGGACATCTATTATGGACATAATTCACCATACCATGTCTTGCTTGCTATGTTGGTATTTTACTCTGTTCCGATGCCTTGCTTGCCTTGCTCAGCTAAGTTGGCATTTTACTCTGATCTGATGTGCGTTCCGCATGACATGTTTAATGTGTTACTTTGTTAGAGTATTAGCGATGTGGCCCCTTTAAGGTTGCCAACTCGGTTTGTTTATCTGATGGGCAGTGCCATCTTGTTCGTTCTTCCTTGAGTGTTTCAATAAATGACACGCCGTTGCGTTGTCAAAGTGAGAAATTGACTCTTCTTTTCTAATATCGCAATTTCCACACACCAAACGTTACTGTTCGTAAACTGCTAGGATGTTTTCACTGAAACTTACCCAGAAGACTCTAAAGACATATTCCAACAAGAGTTGTTCACCAGGTGGCGCCACCTGCCATGGATACGGCTACACATGGTTCATATGCAATTTCACAAAAATCGCTACTCCTACAGGATTGACTGGATTTCAAGCTCTCACACAACAACTGGTATGAACTACAGCCTCATTGAGGCTATTATTATTATTATTATTATTATTATTCTCATCTCATTATCTCTAGCCGCTTTATCCTGTTCTACAGGGTCGCAGGCAAGCTGGAGCCTACCCCAGCTGACTACGGGCGAAAGGCGGGGTACACTCTAGGGTGGTGTTTACATTAGACCGTATCAGCGGATCATCAGATTAACGTTTTTAAAACGATTCGCGTGCACACAGCAACACCAATACACGATTCGCGTGCACACAGCAATGCCAATACACGGATACGCTCGGCTCCGCAGGCATCCTGCGCTCCAAATCACTCTGCCCTGAACAGCGAGTGCCCTCTGGAGGGTGCGCACTCCGGCCCTGCGCAGCTCACAGAGCGCGCGAGTGAAGCGCACGAGCAGTGATTCGGGACCAATAGCAAGAAGTGAAGTTCGCGCCGTTTTTCAGCAGTCGCGTCACATGACCAACGTGGCATGACCAACGCCAGCGAATCAGGAAGGTGGATGTCACAGTGACGTTGTCCAATGACGACGTCAGCTAGAGCTCAGCACTGCGTATCCTCGTTCCTCAATGTTTACACAGCACCGGATCAAATACGTACTGGGTTGAATACGTGGGCCCTGGCGGATTCAAACTGTTCCGCCTGTGGAGTCGTTTCCCGGCGTTTTAATGTGCACGGACAGTGCATCCGCGACGAAAACGATACGGATACGGTCTAATGTAAACACCACCTAGACAAGTCACCAGGTCATTGCAGGGCTGACAAATAGGTGGTGTTTACATTAGACCGTATCCGTCTCGTTTTCGTCGCGGATGCACTGTCCGTGCACATTAAAACGCCGGGAAACGACTCCACAGGCGGAACAACTTGAATCCGCCAGGGCCCACGTATTCAACCCAGTTCGTATCTGATCCGGTGCTGTGTAAATATTGAGGAACGAGGAAACGCTGTGCTGAGCTCTAGCTGACGTCGTCATTGGACAACGTCACTGTGACATCCACCTTCCTGATTCGCTGGCGTTGGGATCACACACGCACAGCGGCTCAGTCCCGAATCACTGCTCGTGCGCTTCACTCGCACGCTCTGTGAGCTGCGCAGGGCCGGAGTGCGCACCCTCCAGAGGGCACTTGCTGTTCAGGGCGGAGTGATTTGGACCGCAGGAGGAAGCGCTGAGCCGCACTGAGGTTTATTTACACATTTCAACTTATTTACCTCCTTCAGGCGCTTAAACTCAGTGAGAACATGAACATCACAGCCAGGTGTGTTTATCTGCTGGAGAAGGTTTTCGCTTGCCATCCTTCCACTTGCAAGTGGTGAGTGACTTGCGCATGCCCGATATGCACTGGGATCATGTGACGTGCCGTCTAATTAGTCATGTGATTAGTGTATCTGTGTATTGGCGTTGCTGTGTGCACGCGAATCATGTATTGGCGTTGCTGTGTGCACGCGAATCGTTTTAAAAACGTTAATCTGATGATCCGCTGATACGGTCTAATGTAAACACCACCTCACATTCACACCTACGGTCAATTTAGAGCCACCAGTTAACCTAACCTGCATGTCTTTGGACTGTGGGGGAAACCGGAGCACCCGGAGGAAACCCACGCGGACACGGGGAGAACATGCAAACTCCGCACAGAAAGGCCCTCGTTGGACCTTCTTGCTGTGAGGCGACAGCGCTAACCACTACACCACCGTGCCGCCCTAATAGTAATATATAATTATATAATAATAATAAAAAGATATTGTCTATTTCTAGGCATTTAAGCCTCTTTGTACACTAATTTCAAGTTTGAAATGATCCATCAGTAAATAATTATGCTTCTTTCTAATTATACTAAATACCTGAAATGTTTTTTTAATTTTTTTTTTTTATATAAAGGGTTCTTGCCGCTATTTCCAATGTCCTTTCAACTGCTTCATTTTGTTGATTTGTTATAGAAAAGGCACATTAAAAAAATGATTTATTCATGGTTTATTGCAAGATTTCACTTACTGACAAACAGTTTTTTCATTAAAGTCAAATGGAAAGAGTTTGACATTTGAGATATTTGTAAAATACTAGTGATAATTGCATTTTCCATCATCTGTATTTGCAAAAATAGCACAGCATTTACTCATTTTTGTGCTATTGTGCCTGTACGTTGAAATCTCAGAACCATTACAGATCCACTGTTGGACCTTTTGAGCAAGATTCTTAATACTTTTCTTTATTCTGACCTTTATATTTTGCTTCACTCCAATTTGCTTTGGGTAAAATAATCTGGCAAGATAATAAATAAGTGTAAATGTGGCAAATGCAATTAATAAATTGGCTGCTATCAAAGAGCTTTTCCCTGGTGTATTTGGATAGACTTTTAACAGTGGAACACAACAGCTTTTAGGCTCATGTCCTCTGCCTCGTCTTTCAACTAACTTGATTAGGCTCTTCCTGCGTACAGTATGTCTTCTGCATTCAGTATTTACACCATGATTCAGCTTTTCTAAATGCGACACTGTTCTCGCAGCATGGGAACCTTGCATTGTGAAGTTTGTATACTCTGCTTGTCTCTAAAGGTAGAATAAGGTCCTGATGATCCAGCTTTATGCAAGTAAAAAAAAAAACAGGAACAGAGGCAAGGAAGCATGTTATTATCTATCCATGAAATCAATATGCATCTGTTTAAGTAAGTAAGAGCTTGTTAGCTCTTAAAACGCTTTTAAAAGTTAGCTTTAAAAAAAATTATAGTGCTTTCAGAATCTAGAAAAAGAAAATCAGCCCTTAGCTGCCCACTCTGATTTGCAGTTTTACAAAACGGTATGCACAGTCTGTAGCATTCATTTTTACATCTTCTGTAACTGCTGTGTCCTGATTGGAGTCTCGGTTGATCCAGAACTTAATTGCACACAAGGTGAAAATACACTCTGGACTGTACACCAGTCCTTGCATCAAACACTCATTCACATCTAGCAGAAGTTTTAGAACAGGCTTGTAGTACTTGAGTCCAGAATTCGGACTTGAGTCCGACTCATGCCCTAATTTTAAGGATTTGTGACTTGAATTGGACTTGAGTGCTGATGACTCGGACTCGTGCATTAACTGCATTTGGACTTGTAAATTGGAGACGAGGACTTGGATTTTTGTTTATTTTTTGTAATGTGCCATAATAATTTGGCATAAGATATTTATATCGGGCGGCACGGTGGTGTAGTGGTTAGCGCTGTCTCCTCACAGCAAGAAGGTCCGGGTTCGAGCCCCGTGGCCGGCGAGGGCCTTTCTGTGCGGAGTTTGCATGTTCTCCCCGTGTCCGCGTGGGTTTCCTCCGGGTGCTCCGGTTTCCCCCACAGTCCAAAGACATGCAGGTTAGGTTAACTGGTGACTCTAAATTGACCGTAGGTGTGAATGTGAGTGTGAATGGCTGTCTGTGTCTATGTGTGTCAGCCCTGTGATGACCTGGCGACTTGTCCAGGGTGTACCCCGCCTTTCGCCCGTAGTCAGCTGGGATAGGCTCCAGCTTGCCTGCGACCCTGTAGAACAGGATAAAGCGGCTAGAGATAATGAGATGAGATATTTATATCTACATTAATTTTTGTACTAATTTTGTCCAAGAGTGTCACGCCTGCGCACTGTGGCGCATGCATCAGATAGACTCTCAGGCGTGCTCTGGACAGCGCGTGCATCAAGGGGACTCTCGTGCGTGCACGCCGTAAATGACTCGCACCTGCACAGGATTAAGGTGCAATCAGCGCGCCTATATAAAAACTGTGAAAACACACTTACTTTGTGAAGTATTGAGTTGCGTTGCTGACACATTACAGAGCCTCATTTCCTTGTTTGGTTTCCTGATCCCTGATTTCCTGTTTCTCATCTTTTGATCCTGCCTTGTCTACGATCGCCTGTTTGTGCCTCGCTTGACCTATTGCCTATTTCACGCTTACGATATTTCCTGCCGTTCTGGATTGTTTACCTGTCTTCACTTGTATTAATAAACACACCTTCTGCACTTACATCCGTCTCCCAACCATCTCTGACAGAATACTTCACACTTCCTGACAAAAAGAATACACATTCACCTGTTCATATGTCATGTTCAGGAACAAATTAATGTTAATGGTGCTAAAATGGAGCACTTGCATGTGACGTCACAGCCGATCCAGATTGTGACAGACGCCATCTTGTCGGTCAAACGCTATTTTCCGCCTTCTACTTCTGGTTCTACTTCTGCTTTTACTTCTACCTTTTCTTCTGGAAAACCCTACTATATACAATCCTACTACAACAGCTGCGGCTACAAGCTCTCCCTACCTTTGCACGTTTTTTATGTTTTTTGTGTGTATTTTTGCGTGTTGTTCGTCTGTACTGGACTTCAATATCCACTACAACCGTATGGACTTACTGGACATGGGTTTCCAGCAGAAAATGATGGTTTGTAGCGATTTCCATCGCATGCACAACATTCCGGACGAGATAGCGAGACCAGCGGGGTCTCCGTGGATTGTTATCGGAAGCCAAGCGGAGGCGGCGCCGGGAGCGGAAGCAAAAGCGAGGCTGCAGAGCCGGCCCGTTGACTAAGCTCAGAAAACAGCCACTCAAACCTCCACTGCTAAACCTCTACCTCTCCAACGCCAGATCCATGTAAACAAGATGGACGATTTGGAATTACAGCTGGAATTACCTTATTCTATTCTATAATCGGCTGGTCAGTACTATACTCAATACTTAAGTGACTTACCCATCCAATGAGGATTCTTGTTTACAAGATGCCACATCTGAGTCGCTGACAAATCCTGAATTTCTGTAAAGATAACTGTCCAGAGATTTATAGGCACGCAGTGCTTCACCACTGAACAGCGAGGGAAAGTTAATGAGGTAATTATACACGTCTGGGTATTCCGCTGGCAGTTCAAAATCCGGTCGTGAAAACTCCGTCCGGTAAGCCATAAGGGTCACTAATCTGTAGATCGTTTATTTTAGACATATATCTAGTTATCTGTTCATTAGAAAAATGAGCCGTGTAGTCCGTCAGTTGAAATTGATCCATTCTGTACACGAGTGCAGCAGTATTCAGCGGTGTTTTTGACCGACAAGATGGCGGTTGTGTACTTTCCGGTCACGTGACTGCAAGATCTCTATAGCCACCATCAAATGGTGCGGTTGGAGTCTGGTTCTTGAACTTGATTCGGATCAATAGTGGACTCGACTCGGACTTGACTTGAAATTTTTTTTGAATGACTTGGACTTGACTCAGATTTGAACACTGGGGACTTGAGACTGGACTCGGACTCGAGGTTTAGTGACTCGACTACAACACTGTTTTAGAGTATCCAGTCCAAAAGCAGGCAGATAGAGATATAGATTTTTATGTGGCTGAAAACATATGCATATGGAAACAACTTGTGAAACATTACACAGACAGTAACTGAAGCTCTAAACTCTGGAGCGTATGACGTACAAACACCACCCCAGCCTAGAACTGTGGTTCTCAATTCCAGTCCTGAGACCTCAGATAAATTTCATTTCCACTGCTGTAGCCTGAAACTTGCCCCGCTCAGCTTATTAGCTGATTCTGAAGTCCATTGAGAGCTGATTCAGGAGAACAAATGAGCTGTGTGTAAATGAGCTCCAGCACTGGGGTTGAGAACCATTACTTTTCACTTTAAGTGACATACATTTGACCTGAGTATTTGAGGGACAAAAGCCTAGCAGTGGCTTTCTGGTTGTTTGATTGAGGGCACTTGGGGCACTTTCACACTTTCCTATTAGTCCATTTTCCTAGTCTGACTCAGAGCATAATAGATTGTTGCAATGTTAAGGTGGGTGGAGCACAGAAGCACAGCAGGTCAGAACTGAGTTCTCAAACTTTTTATTTTAGCTTTTCAGCTTTTTCTTTCCCAGTCACACACACGCACTCACACACTCTCTCTCTCACTCACTCACTCACACACACACACACACACACACACACACACACACACACACACGTGTTCTGGTTCGGGAAAGAGCTCTCTTCCTCTGCTCTCCCTCTCCTCTTATAGGGCGCGGTCACTGGGGAAGACAAACACAGGTTAATTCCCTGACTCCGCCCTCCATTCACAGACCGATGCTTGACCACACCCCCACTGCCACATACCCCCACCGCCTGACTCATGCCGGGGAGCCATCTGGCCTGCAGCTGACTCCCCCCCCCCCCCCCCTTGACGGGAGAGGAAATCTGCCATGACCATCTGCGCCCCCAGACTGTGGACCACCTCGAACTTAAATGGCTGGAGTGC
Source organism: Neoarius graeffei (assembly GCF_027579695.1). Lineage (NCBI taxonomy): Eukaryota > Metazoa > Chordata > Actinopteri > Siluriformes > Ariidae > Neoarius > Neoarius graeffei. Next base: position 81,405,349 of record NC_083570.1, on the reverse strand, counting down.
CAGATACCAATAGGTGATCCGCGCATTGGCATCCTTCATTCAGTGGAGCCACTGCAGGGACACGTGGTCCAAACAGAGGATGAAAGGGTGCCCCAGCAGGTAGTAGCAGAGGACCGCCCATTTGATAGCGAGGCATTCCTTTTCTATGGTGCTGTACCTGCCCTTGTGCACCGACAGCTTTTGGCTGATGTACAGCACTGGGCGGTCCTCCCCCTCCTGGGACAGAACAGCCCCCAGCCCACTGTCTGACGCGTCCGTCTGCAAAACAAAGGGGAGAGAAAAGTCAGGGAAGTGTAACAGTGGCCCCCCCACACAGTGCAGCTTTTACTTCAGAGAAAGCCCGCTGGCATTGCTCTGTCCACTGGACCGGATCTGGTGCCCCGTTTTTAGTGAGATCTGTCAGCGGGCTGGTGACGTCCGAATAATTAGGTATAAACCTACGATAGTAGCCAGTCAGCCCCAGGAACTGTCTCACCCCCTTTTTGGTCTTGGGCCTCGGGCAGGCCGCAATCGCTGCTGTCTTATTAATTTGGGGATTCACCTGCCCATTGCCCAAGTGGAAGCCCAGGTACCGTACTTCCACCTGCCCAATCGCACACTTCTTTGGGTTGGCTGTGAGACCCGCTCGCCTCAGTGACCTAAGGATGGCCCTTAGGTGTTCTAGGTGCCGTGGCCAGTCATGACTATAAATGACAATGTCATCCAGGTATGCAGCCGCGTAGGTGGCCTGGGGGCGGAGGACCCTATCCATAAGCTGCTGGAACGTAGCGGGCGCCCCAAACAGCCCAAAGGGAAGTGTGACGAACTGGTGTAAGCCAAACGGTGTGGAAAAGGCCATTTTCTCTTGGGATAGTGGAGTCGAGGGGATCTGCCGATATCCCTTTGTCAAATCCAGTGTCGAATAAAAACCAGCCGTGCCTAGTCGATTGAGCAACTCGTCAATACGAGGCATTGGGTATGCATCAAATTTAGACACCGTGTTGACTTTTCTATAGTGCACACAGAACCAGACCAACCCGTCAGCCTTGGGAACCAAGACCACCGGGCTGCTCCAGTCACTGTGGGACTCCTCGACGATGCCCATTTCGAGCATGGCCTCGAGTTCTTCCCGAACCACCTTTTTCTTGTGTTTGGGCAGTCTGTAACGGTGGCTGTGCACTATGACCCCCAGGGGCATCTCAATGTGGTGCTCTATGAGGTGGGTGCGGCCAGGCAGGGGCGAGAACACGTTAGAAAATTCTGTCTGCAACCGGGCGACCTCCGTGAGTTGGGTCGGGGAGAGGTGGTCTCTACAGGGGACCGGAGCGGTGGGCGATGGCAATTTTCCCTTTTGAACCTCCGGCCTCAGCTCCACCTTCTCTGGAACCACCGACACCAACGCCACAGGGACCTCCTCGTTCTAAAGTTTTAACAGCTTGAGGTGGTAAATCTGTAATGCCCCACCCCTGTCCGTTCGTCTCACCTCATAGTCAATGTCCCCGACTCGCCGTGTGACCTCAAAGGGTCCTTGCCACCTGGCGATCAATTTGGAGCTCGACGTGGGCAACAACACGAGTACTTTATCTCCCGGTGTGAATTCCCTAAGGCGTGTGCCCCTGTCGTACAGACGGACTTGACATTCTTGGGCCTGCCGCAAATTCTCCTGGGTTAGGTGCATGAGTGTGTGGAGTTTGGCGCGCAGGTCAATAACGTATTGAATTTCATTTTTGCTTGTTGAAGGTCCCTCCTCCCAATTTTCAGGCAGCACATCTAAAATGCCATGCGGCTTACGCCTGTATAATAACTCGAACGGGGAGAACCCCGTGGAGGCTTGTGGGACCTCTCGCACTGCGAATAACAGGGGCTCGAGCCATTTATCCCAGTTGTGTGCATCCTCGCTTACAAATTTCTGGATTATGTTCTTGAGGGTGCGATTGAACCATTCAACTAAGCCATCCGTTTGTGGGTGATAAACGCTGGTGCGGATGGGCTTAATTCCCAGTAACCCATACAGTTCGCACAGTGTGCATGACATAAACGTAGTGCCTTGATCAGTCATAATCTCTTTGGGGATTCCGACTCGGGAGATGACGCGGAAGAGCGCTTCCGCAATACTATGTGCTGAGATATTGTGAAGAGGCACTGCTTCTGGATATCACGTTGCATAGTCCACCAGGACTAAAATAAAGCGATATCCTCGTGTTGACCGATCTAATGACCCGATGAGATCCATCCCAATTCTTTCGAATGGGATCTCGATTAATGGTAGAGGGCGCAAAGGCGCTTTTGGAACGGCCACTGGATTTACTAACTGACATTTGCGGCATGCCATACACCACCTACGGACATTGCCGCGAATCCCTGGGCAATAGAACTGGGCCATTATTCGGGCTAGTGTCTTATCCTGCCCAAAGTGTCCGGCCATGGGATTAAAGTGAGCCACCTGGAATATACTGTAAATTCCTGGCGGCTCTTTGGGATCAAAAGCTGGGTTATCAGTTCCTTAGTCTGAGTGTCCTGCGTCACTCGGTACAACCTATCCTTAATAATGGAAAAATAGGGGAAGGATGGGGTGGCATTTGGCTGGAGAGTTTGACAATCGATTACTCTCACTTGGTCAAACGCATGCCACAGAGTCTCGTCTCGCGACTGCTCCAACGGGAAATCTGCGAGGGATTCCCTGAGAGAGGGAGGAGGAGCCTGCTGCTCCTCACTCTGATGCGATGATGACATAGACGGCTCTGTGATAGCTGCTCCCGCCAAAGCCACACCGGGACCTCCCCCCGCTAAATTATGGCAGGCCCCACTCTTCACTAAATGTGTCATTAATTCCCTAAATTCCAGCCGATCAGTCCCCAAAATTAGAGTGGGTAAGGCGAGGATTAACCGCCGCCTTTACTCTAAATTTCTCCCCTCGAAATAGAATGTGGACTAACACTAAAGGGTAGTTGTGAACATCCCCATGCACACACAACACCTTCACCACATGTGCTCTCCCTAATGCCTCGTCTTGCACCAGGCTTTGGTGGATTGAGGTCTGATTACAGCCGGAGTCCACCAAAGCCTGATATGTATCCCCTTGGATACTCACCGGTATGCGATATGCTCCAGCCCGATCGAGGGCAGTCCCTGGCGCGTCAGGGATCCGGACCACCGCGCCCACCTCCATGGCCGAGCACTGATGCTGGAGGTGCCCCGTCTCCCCGCAGTGCCAGCATACCGGCCCAGGCTCTCCCTCTGCACCGGTGTTCCGGAGCTCACTCACCTGGGGGGGGGAGAGACACGGAAGTAGGAAACGGTAGGGCACCGCAGGTGTGGCGGGCCAGCTGGGGTGGTGTCGGCCCCCGCCTCCGCGGTGGGGGAATGGGGCGAGGACAGGGAGCAGAAGGGGGGGGAGAGAGAGAGAGAGGGGAGAAGAGGAGACATGCTGTCCTGCTGTCGGAACAGCTGCCATATGGTCCTCTGCCAGCTCAATGGCCTGATCCAGCGACGCCAGGCAATGGCACTGGACCCACTCCGCTGTTCCTTCCGGAAGTCGGGCGATGAATTGTTCCAGCGCCACCAGGTCGATGATTCCCTCGGCGTCGCGGTTGTCGGCCCTCAGCCACCACCGGCAGGCATCACGGAGTTGCTGGCCAAATGCAAATGGCCAGCCGACCTCCTCCAGGCACAGCGCGCGGAAGCGCTGCCGCTGCTGCTCCGGGGTGCGCCCCACACGTTGGAGGACGGCTTTGTGGAGGTCAGTGTAGACCAGCCAGCTGTCGGCGGGGAGCTGTAGCGCAGCCAGCTGCGCCTTGCCCGTTAGCAGGGGGAGAAGGTGCGCCGCACGCTGTTCCACCAGCCAACCCCACGCCTCTGCTGCCTGCTCAAAAAGAGCGAGGAAGGCCTTGGGGTCATCATGCAGGCCCATCTTCGTTAGGGTGAGGTGGGGAGGGTCCGCAGCGGTAATGACAGTGAACCTCACCGATGCGAGCAGGTGTCGGAACACCTGGCGATCTTCCTGCTGCGCCAGCACCAGGACTTCGAACCATTGTTCCTGCTCCTTCCAGAGGGCGACCAACGCCTGGTGCTGGCTCTGTTGGGCCATGGCGAGGGCATGGACCAGGTCCTGGTAGGGGGAGGACTCCATGAGGCTGTTCTCTTCTGTAATCGATCCTGGATTTCGGCACCACTGTTGCAGTGTTAAGGTGGGTGGAGCACAGAAGCACGGCAGGCCAGAACTGAGTTCTCAAAAAACTTTTTATTTTAGTTTTTCAGCTTTCGCTGTCTGTCACACACGCGCGCACACACACACACGCGTTCTGGTTCGGGAAAGAGCTCTCTTCCTCTGCTCTCCCTCTCCTTTTATACCGGTAGGGCACGGTCACTGGGGAAGACACAAACACAGGTTAATTCCCGTCAGGTGCAGTGATTCTGCAACTTACCTTCCCTGACTCTGCTCTCCATTCACAGACCAACGCTTGACCACGCCCCCGCTGCCACGTAGATACTTTTAGTTCACTTTCTAGTTGATTTCGGTTTGCTTTCAAAGTGCACACAATTTAAATGAAAGAAAAAGCAGAAAAAAAGTTGAGTGAAGTGTATTGGGTTAAAAAGGTACTTGTAAAACTCTTCATTCATTGATCAGAAATATAGTGATGGTATAGAAATCACAAAAAAACACTCATACATAAAGAACATGGAGCCAGTGTTAAATAAATGATTAGATAGCTTTTAGAAATAACTAAGAGAAGCTGTGGCCTAATGGTTTGAGAAGCAGCTTTGGGACCAAAGGGTTGCTGGTTTGATTCCCTGGACCAGTAGGAATGGCTGAAGTGCCCTTGAGCAAGGTACCGAACCCCCAACTGCTCCCCAGTCTGCTCTGGGTATGTTGTACATGGCTCTGGATAAGAGTGTCTGCTAAATGCCTATAATATAATAACGAGACCATCAGTGATGGCGTAGCTCACTCTGGCCCCGTGAGAAATCAAATCTGGGTAGAAGTTATATGCTCCCTAGGTACCCCTACATTCATGCCAGAAAGAATCAAAATCGGTGAAGAACTGAGGAAGAAGAAGCCATTTGTGTGTAAACTGCTCGTTAGGGCTTAATTACTCCATATCTTCATTATTAATTGCAATTATGCAAAGTTGGGTAGAAGCTATATGCACCCCAGGCAGACCTACCTTCCTGCCAAAAAGAATAAAAATCGGTGAAGAACTGAGAGAGAAGAAGCAATTTTTGTGAAATGTGGACAATGCCAGACGGATGACAGACGACGGGCAACACGTGATGGCATAAGCTCATTGCCTGTCGGCTGGATGAGTTAACTAGTTTTACATTTTGTATTTTGCATGCAGTTTTTTTTTTCTCTTTTTTGTTTGTCAGATTTTTAAAAACTTTTAATTTTATTTTTTGGGCACTGAAACGTGATTCCTATGTTCTCACCTGCTCAAGAGGGAAAATGCAACAGGATTTGATTCAAATGGACTAAATGCTACATTTGAAAGTCTCCACCAACACTGAGCCATCATTTCATGTTGCCAAAGTGTGTCCCAAAACTAAATTTAACATTAGATGATCTGCTGTTGGCACTTGGTTCTGCTACTTAAGCTATTGATATGTTGTATATCCCCTTTCCTACATGTTTACTTAGGCTAGATTTAACTACACTGGCAGATCCTATCCACTTCCATCCCCACTTCCACTGTTTGCAGCAGTGTATAAAGCCGGTACACATCACAGTCCATGTTTGAACTTGATCTGTGGGGCATGTGAGCGCACATGTTTAGATTAAAGAGTTTAAAGAGTGGATAATTAATCATCCCCCAGTCTGTCTGCTGAATTTCCTGCTGTCAGCGAACTCCGGGGAGCAGCAGAAGCTTTCTGCTGATGTTTAAGGCCAACGATTCTGCTCTGTTTTTTAAGATGTTAGGTTGAAGGTTAAGTTTAGATTAACGTATATAATAAAAAATGTTTGACACAAATAATTGGATTTCAAGTCCAGGTTTTCCAATGTCTATCCTGGGACATTTCATGTGAGCCAGATATATTTATAAGGGGTCGTCAGACTCTTGGTTCTGTTTTGGCAGAGAGGACCATGAAACAGAGATTTCCTCTCTTGGGTTGTAGATTGAGTCCAAGTCATGCTCAGAAACCTATTAAGGAAGTATATGTCGAAACACTGAGGAATTATTGCTGCTTCAAAGGTGTAATGGCGTTTAGAATGTTGTGTTTGAATCTCATTGTTTAATCAGTTGCCGGCAGTAACTGTTGAGAGGTTCACATGGTGGGAAGTGATGTAATAGCATGGTACAGTCATTACACAGGCCAAGACCTGAAGAGTGACTAGGATGTCTGGCAGGTTGAGCATTGGGTTAAACTGGAATAACAGATCAGACTGATTTATGAGCAGTGCTTTGTAGTATATGATTTTTTAAAAATAATAATTTGTGTATTGACTAATACGTAAGGGATAATATTCAGCAAGCCAGTCATTATTAACTACTTATTAACTGAATGCAAGGTCTTTCCGGGAAAATATCAGACCGAGGTCTTGACAGCACAGACCAAGACGTCTGCGATCAAACGAGGTTAATAAGGAGTTTATTATATGACTTTTTTATTTCTAAGATTAAAATACACGATCATTTATAATGAGATGTGATGCTGCTTTCAGGTCACATCATATTTGTAACGGAGTTAAATCACGCATTCAGAATTAAACAACTAGCTGTTTCAAAACTGAATTTATTTCTCCACTCGAGTAATACATGACAAATGTTCTGAGAAGAATAAAAATGCTATCTATCTTTGGTTTATTTTTCAACAAAATGATGCTAGATAAACTTTTTTTCTTTTTTTTGAGAAAAGGTGAAATTTTAACAGCATTTAAAGCCAATGCCTTGGAAAGAAACTCCGTAATTGCCTACAGGCATTACGGGGAAAATTCTGCCTGCCAAGGAACCAATTAGAGTGCATAATTTTACCGGAAGTAGCTTGTGCCATACAGTGGTGCTTGAACATTTGTGAACCCTTAAGAATTTTCTATATTTCTGCATAAATATGATCTCAAACATCATCAGATTTTCACACAAATCCTAAAAGTAGATAAAGAGAACCCAGTTAAACAAATGAGATAAAAATATTATACTTGGTTATTTATTTATTGAGGAAAATGATCCAATATTACATATCTGTGAGTGGCAAAAGTATGTGAACCTCTAGGATTAGCAGTTAATTTGAAGGTGAAATTAGAGTCAGGTGTTTTCAATCAATGGGATGGCAATCAGGTGTGAATGGGCACCCTGTTTTATTTAAAAAAGAGGGATCTATCAAAGTCTGATCTTCACAACACATGTTTATGGAAGTGTATCATGGCACAAACAAAGGAGATTTCTGAGGACCTCAGAAAAAGTGTTGTTGATGCTCATCAGGCTGGAAAAGGTTACAAAACCATCTCTAAAGAGTTTGGACTCCACCAATCCACAGTCAGACAGATTGTGTACAAGTGGAGGAAATTCAAGACCATTGTTACCCTCCCCAGGAGTGGTCGACCAACAGAGATCACTCCAAGAGCAAGGCGTGTAATAGTCGGCAAGGTCACAAAGGACCCCAGGGTAACTTCTAAGCAACTGAAGGCCTCTCTCACATTGGCTAATGTTAATGTTCATGAGTCCACCGTTAGGAGAACACTGAACAACAATGGTGTGCATGGCAGGGTTGCAAGGAGAAAGCCACTGCTCTCCAAAAAGAACATTGCTGCTCATCTGCAGTTTGCTAAAGATCATGTGGACAAGCCAGAAGGCTATTGGAAAAATGTTTTGTAGACGGATGAGACCAAAATAGAACTTTTTGGTTTAAATGAGAAGCGTTGTGTTTGGAGAAAGGAAAACATTGCATTCCAGCATAACAACCTTATCCCATCTGTGAAACATGGTGGTGGTAATATCATGGTTTGGGCCTGTTTTGCTGCATCTGGGCCAGAACGACTTGCCATCATTGATGGAACAATGAATTCTGAATTATACCAGCAAATTCTAAAGGAAAATGTCAGGACATCTGTCCATGAACTGAATCTCAAGAGAAGGTAGGTCATGCAGCAAGACAACGACCCTAAGCACATAAGTCGTTCTACCAAAGAATGATTAAAGAAGAATAAAGTTAATGCTTTGGAATGGCCAAATCAAAGTCCTGATGTTCATTCAATCGAAACGTTGTGGAAGGACCTGAAGCGAGCAGTTCATGTAAGGAAACCCACCAACATCCCAGAGTTGAAGCTGTTCTGTGCAGAGGAATGGACTAAAATTCCTCCAAGCCGGTGTGCAGGACTGATCAACAGTTACCGGAAACATTTAGTTGCAGTCATTGCTGCACAAGGGGCTCACACCTGATACTGAAAGCTTCACATACTTTTGCCACTCACAGGTATGTAATATTGGATCATTTTCCTCAATAAATAAATGACCAAGTATAATATTTTTGTCTCATTTGTTTAACTGGGTTCTCTTTATCTACTTTTAGGACTTGTGTGAAAATCTGATGATGTTTTAGGTCATATTTATGCAGAAATATAGAAAATTCTAAAGGATTCACAAACTTTCAAGCACCACTGTATAGTAAAGCAAAATAAACCCTAACAGGGTGATGTAATGCAACGCGAAGGGGCCTTGAATCACCCTGAAGGAGTTTATTTTGCAATAATGATTGGCTTGCTGTACATTATCCTGCTTATTACACAGCTGCTTACTAAAGAAATCAATAATTTGACACAAAGTATTGACTTAAAATTGATTTTACTGCTTCTGCAAATGACATGGTTCCTAGCATAGGTCTATTATACAGAAATAACAGACCTAATTTACCTTAGAATACCGTAATTGAACAATCAGAATCAACAACATACTCAACAAAGCTGTGCAATAACATAAGTGCTCTCAAAATATGATCAAAATAAGGAGTAAGAATGCAGAAGTAACGCTCATGGTCTTGTGACCCGCTTCTCTCGGCATAAGATTAAACAGGAAATGCAGGCCGCTTGGTGATCCTCTGCCATAACAGCATTATCATCATGCGTTCTTGTCTCATCAGCACCTGTTTGTGGTGAGAAAGTCCAACTTGGTTTCCATTCCTGCACTGATGGCATGCGATCAGAGCCTCATTAAGACCACAGTGATGTCCAGAGCTGAGTCTTGAACTGAAAGTAAAGCGGTGAAATACACAGAACTGCTCTTATTCCAGCAATAAATGGTAACAACTCGTCAGCAGCAGACCCACCTGCTACTGGATGAGACAAATATGCTTCATGTTTGGTCTAATCTTTTATGGTTTTCAGGAATTTTTTTTCTTAATTGTGTGTGAGAGTTCTGTGGGGTTTTTTTTTCTTCTTCTTTTTCTTTTCAGTTCTGTTATTTGCAGCTTTATAATCTCATTGTGAGCAACTACACTGAACTTTCTATCACCTGACTGGAGGATTGTCATTTAATGACTGAAAGAAACAGAGCTTTACTTCTATAACTTATTTTCTGTTCCCTTATCCCTTGTTTTTCTAATGTGTGTATGGTTTGCGTGAGAAATGTTTGAACAAGACATCCTGTAACCTACTTTGTCTAACTCAGAGGAGCAAATATTTATCACAGTTCTTCTCACTTCTCATCAGCACTTATTTATTTATTTATTTATTTATTAAATGTCTTGGAGAGCCGCATGGTATTTTACCAAGACGCTGGACCGTTGTGGTTGTGATTAATATATTGCAGTCATTTCTAAAGTTTAGTGTTGCAATATTATTAACTAATTATTAGGCTATTATTGTCTTTAACTTTGAACTTGGTGCTTTGTTGTATACTGTATGTACTTTTGGGATAAATTTGTAAATGGTATGGACTGGTCTTTTGTATAGTTAAGTTATTTCATGAAATCGAGTCGTATATGAGCAGCTATAAGCCGTGTATGACGAGATTTAGTGGAATAACTGTTTTATTCTATCCATATTCACTGGATTTTGAGAAACAGCATCTTTATTTTTATTTTTGCAAATTCGATAAAAACTTTTTATACGAAATGTCCAACAAAATCATTTCTGCTTAAAATGGAAACAAACCGGCAAAATTTGTGAAAAATGCTATAATAATCATTCTTGCAAAATAAAAAAAAGATATGTTCTTACCATCAAATACTTTTTTTCCATATTTTGTTGATTTTTTTTTGGGGGGGGGGGGGGGTTAGTTTTTGAGTGAAGTTTTTATTTCGCCCTTGGTTGATTCAGCAACACGCTCTGCCATTTTGTTTTTCTCTACTCATGGTATATGAGGTGATATCCTAGTAGTAGAGTAGCCAGTCAGAGCATGTGATTGCTCATATCCAGTGAATATGGACAGAATAAAACTAGATATACACCTCAAGCCATGGGTTTGAGTCATTAGAATCTAATATGAAACAGGATTAAGACACATAATAATGTTGGGACTGGTGAAGTCATTGATTGAAAACACAGAGAGCCAAAAAAAAAAAGCCAAAATGCCTTAAAACAAGGGCAGGGAGGGCAATGTTATCTCAGCAGTTACGCTTCTGCACTATTGACTGAAATGCTGTGAGAGAGATCCAGTGTCTGGCATAGAGTCACTACACAGGGCTTTGAGCAGCTGTACCCTTTGACTGAATTGCTTCTCATAAAGGTCGTCGAAATAAATGAATCTGAAGCTGAAAATAAAGTTAAAACTAGTTAATTATAGTACTGAATGCAGAGTGAGGTTCTTATTAGTAATGTACTGCACGTCTTTGTGTTTTCCCTGCTCCAACAAAATCAGGGCGGTCTGGTGTATTAAAGGAAGGAAAAATTATTTAATACCGCTGAGTAGTCCAGCACTGTATGAGAATCAGAATGGGATGAGAAACGTTGCTGTGATCTCAGAAATCCAGCACTTTATTTTTATTTTTTTTATTTTTAATTAATTTTTTATATCTCAGTCATTGTGCAGAGCATGTCTAATAGCATTTTGTTCCTGGTTTTCTTTATTATCTGATTGTATTGAAAGGTTATGATCTTGGTTTTCCAATTAAGTATTCCTCGAATAATGTTTTTAATTAATGCTTTTTATTTTTCAAAAGAATAAAAATCAAATGTGGCGGCACAGTGGTGTAGTGGTTAGCACTGTCACCTCACAGCAAGAAGGTTCCGGGTTCAAATCCCATGGCTGATGGGGGGCCTTTCGGTGTGGAGTTTGCATGTTCTCCCCGTGTCTGCCTGGGTTTCCTCTGGGTGCTTTGGTTTCCTCCCACAGTCCAAAGACATGCAGGTTAGGTAAAATACCCAGCCACTGGGTTTGTACCAGACAGTGAATACTTGGTGCCAGTCCCAAGCCCAGAGAGATTTGAAGGCCCAGTGTGAGATTAGCGTGCGCTAAACTGGTTATTAACCTTCTGAAAATAAAGTCATTATTATATTATTATGCAACAATATAAAAAGCACTTAATTTTGTTTTTCAGCCTTGAGTGCTCTGTTTTGGTCTTTTTTTTGCTACACATTTTTCCACTGAAAACAGTATTTTTCATCAAGCCTGTATGAAACTATTTGGTCAAATGCTACTAGTAGGAGAGGGTAGGGTAAAGTAAGGGATTTGTAGAACAAAATGGTTTGTATCCAAAAATCCTTGGATTATTTATGAGGAAGTATTCCTGTATGCCTTTTTAGCTTCTTAGGCAATAAAGATGAAGCAGTTTTATGATTTAAATGCTTAATTATTTTCAGTAGTGTATTTACACATTTACGGGTGCTTTTAAAGCTGATGAAATGGGTGTAAAAGGTCCAGGACCATGAAAACTTTATCTTCATCGCTTTTATATGTGCAATTTAAAGACCGCCTCAGTGTTTTATGAAGAATTCTTTTAGCTTTATTTCATCAAGTATTATTTACTCTGTCAGGGAGGACTATCCAAAAAAAAAGGCTGTTCATCGTGCTGTACAGTCGGCCACTGAACTGAATGAAGGGTTGGTTGCTTGAATGTTGGTGATGAATGTTCAGGCCTTGAAAGGGAGCAAGACAAAAAAAAAAATACAACCAGAAAAGAAAATAAAAGCAGGAAGTGTTCTACATATCCACAGAAAGGGAGTGGAGGAAAAAAAAGAGATGAAGAAATCAACTACTGTAGCCATATAGCCGTCCTGTATATCAGTTAGCAGACAGTATTACTACTAATTAGCAAGTTAAAGCTTTAGAGCAGTTTTTTATTTTAAATCGGTGCAGTCAGTGCTGGTAATAATGGCCTTTTATTTTATGGGCTGATTACTGTATGGATTTACAGTCTACTAAAATTGGGCATGTCCATATTTCCTTTTCAAATCAAACCCACAAACTAGACATAATTCAGCTAGACATATGCTGACATTAAGTCACAAACATTTCATCATCTTTTATCATTCTTTACAATATTGTCACATTTATTGTACATTTTTTGAAAGGTAAAACTAGTTACAATGACAGTAAGCCAACCTAAGATAAATATGGTATTTATTTATTGAAATTTTCATTTAATTTTTTTTTTAACGATGCTTAAACTAAGTCACTAAATGCTAGGTTCACATTCTATTACAGGCAGGGTCTGTCCTTGGTAAGGCATCTACAGGGCGTCATTTTGCTGAGCCTTGTATGTGGAGCAAGAGCTGTGCTCATCACTGTTGTCTGTGCATTATCTATGTCTGTGTAATTTGTTGTTTATTGTACTGCTGCGGAAAACAATTTCCCCCAGGGATCAATAAAATATTCTACCTACTGTACGTACATACATACATACATACATACATACATACAACCCCAAATCAGAGAAAGGTGGGATGGTATGGGAAATGCGCCCAAAACAAAAAAAGAGCAGTGATTTTTTTTTTTTTTGTTTTGTATTTCATTACAGACAGTATAAACCCAAGATATTTCATGTTTTGTCTGGTCAACTTCATTTCATTTGTTAATATACATCCATTCCCATGTTTCAGGCCTGCAACATATTCCACAAACAAATTGGGAGGTGGGCAATTTAGGGCTAGTAATAAAGTAAACAAGTGATTTATCATGATTTGGTACAAAATCAGTATCCAAGAAAGGCCTAGTCTTTGAGAAGCAAAGGTGGGCCATGGATCTCCAGTTTGTTCACAAATGGGTGAGAAAATTATTGAAATGTTTAAAAACAATGTTCCTTAAAGAAAGATGCAAAGGAATTTGGATATTTCACCATTTACAGTACATAATATCATAAAACGATTCAATGAATCTTGAGGAATTTTGGTGTGTAAAGGGCAAGGGCACAAGCCTAAGCTGAACACCTGTGATCTCCGATTCCTCAGACAGCACTGCATCAAGAACCGTCATTCATCTATAGCCGTTATAACCACATGGGCTCGGGATTACTTTGGCAAACCTTTGTCAAGCACTACAATACAGAGTTACATCCACAAATGCCTGTTAAAACTTTAGCGTGCAAAAAGGTAGCTTTATGTTAACTGTGTCCAGAAACGCTGTCGACTTCTCTGGACTTGGAGGCATCTGGGATGGACCATCACACAGTGGAAACATATAATCAAATGAATCAGTATTCTAGGTCTTTTTGGCAAGAAATGGACACTGTGTGCTCCAGACCAAAGACGAAGAGGACCATCCAGACTATTATCAGGAACAAGTCCAAAAATCAGGGTCTGACATGGTATGTTTTTGTGTCAGTGCCCTTGGCAAAGGTACGGTAACTTACACTTCTGTGATGGCAGCATTAATGCAGAAAAGTACATTGATATTTTAGACTAACATATGCTGCCTTCAAAGTAACATCTTTCCCAGGAATATTACAACAAGCCAATGCAAAACCACATTCTGCACACATTACAAAGGCATGGCTGTGGAAGAAGAGGGTGTCTGTCCGCTCTGTCCCCAATAGAGAATGTGGAGAATTTTGAAACGAAAAATAACTTCGATGACCCCGTACTGTTGCACACCTTAAAACCTGTTTACAGGAAGAATGGGACAAAATAACCCCTGAAACACTTTATCACTTGGTGTCTTCAGTCAATAAACATATTTTAAGTGTTGTGAGAAGGAATGTTAACATTATAAAGTAGTAAACGCTTTACCGTCCCAACTTTTTGAAATGTGTTGCAAGAATCAAAATTGAAACAAGTGTTTCATTTTGGAAAAAAAAATATCATGAGGTAACGCATCAAATAATATGCTGTTGTATTGTTCTGAATGCAATACAGGTCAAAGATTTATTTACAAATCATTGTTTTCAGTTTTAATTTCAATTTCAGCATACCGTCCCAACTTTTTCCGATTTGGGGATCTGTCTGTCTGCTAAATGATTGGATAATTACAGGTGTTCCTATTAAAGTGGTTGGCGAGTGTATATTATATAAGTACACTGCAAAAAAATTATATCAATATCTTAAACAGTTGAAATGATCTAGCATTTCCTATTAGAAGAATACAAAACACCAATTCTGAGATTATTAAACTTAGTTGTAGATTGCAACCAACTTATTCTAAGATGTCTTTTCAAGTAAAAATATCTGTCCATGCAGCAGGATAATTTCACTCGTATTAAGTAATTTTCTCCTCAAATTCAGTTTTCAATTTTTGCAGTGTATGGTGTGTATATACCATATACTGATTATCAGCATGTGTCCAAAGCTAACAAATAGCAAGAATGCGTTCCTGAGAAATTTAGCACTTTTTTGTAAGATTGTTAACTTCCTGTGTAGTTGTGTGGCGTTTTCTTTAGGGAGTAGTTTGTCCCAGTGAGGGTGATGTGAGGCAAGCCAATGGGAATTGTGTACAGAACATAATACCCCCATGTCAGTGTTGTGTACAAAGGGAAGCAGCTGCCTGCAGTGTAGCTGTTACTCGGTGCTGTTTTATGTTCGATATCAACAGATGTGGCCTCCTAGATCTCAGAGGACCAAATGCAGACTGTTCTCCCTGGAGTGCAGAACAAAAATAGAATTGCATAGAGATGTTCATACAGATTAGATTGAAGTTCCAGTTGAAGTAGAGATTTTTGGTAATGACTGTTCAGAATATGTATTTGGAAATATAAATGCATAATCAGGTACTTAATATTTTATCTGAGTCACAGTGGCTGAATGGATGTCTCGTAGTCTGAACTAGCTCTTAGCCATTCATATCTTTTGAAGTCAATTCTGCTTCATTTCATAGAAGGTGTAGCATTGAAGATTGTTATTAGAGCTACACAATTAATTGTACGGTTTATTTTTCTTTAATTCATTCATCTTTAATAAGTGCTTTATCCTGGTCAGGGTTATGGTGGATCTGGAACCTGTGTTGGGAACACTGAGTGCAAGGCAAGTATACACTCTGGATAGGATGCCTATACACATTCACACAACAAAAAGAGGAAATTTAGCATAGCCAGTCCACCTTCTGGCATGTTTTTGGGATGTGGGAGGAAACCAGAGAACCCAGAGGAAACCTGCATGAACACCGGGGGAATATGAGAAGAGAGAATGTAAGGTTATGACCTGTATTATGAGATGAAAGCTAGTCATTTACTGAGATAAAATAATATAGTGCAAAAAAAAAGTTCCTAAATTGGCTTAATAATAATAATAATAATAATAATAATAATAATAAGTTGCAGTTCACCATAATAGATAAAAGTTCCAGTTCAAAGTATGTTATATTTCTTAAATGTAAATGTAATATTGTCCCATCTTCATGTCAAGTGAGCATGTATATTCTCAGCTATTCATTAGAGGGCAGTAGTGTTATAGTCCTGTACTGTCCAGGCACAAATTTTCCCCCTCATGCACTAGGGTCCAACAATCTGAGCCCAGTATCAATAACTGTTTTATTGCATTTACAATCGCAGTGTTTTTTACACACACACACACACACACACATATTTATAACATTTTTTAAAGATATCTGCTCAAACATGACTATACCAATCTCAACGTAAATATAAAAGTTTGTGTTTATTTGCTAACAAGGCATAATAGTTAGACCATGCTAATTGAGTTTATAATTAGATGTAATTTATTAAGATAATAATAAAAATAATAATAGGCGGCACGGTGGTGTAGTGGTTAGCACTGTGTCTCCTCACAGCAAGAAGGTCCTGGGTTCGAGCCCCGTGGCCGGCGAGGGCCTTTCTGTGTGGAGTTTGCATGTTCTCCCCGTGTCTGCGTGGGTTTCCTCCGGGTGCTCCGGTTTCCCCCACAGTCCAAAGACATGCAGGTTAGGTTAACTGGTGACTCTAAATTGACTGTAGGTGTGAATGTGAGTGTGAATGGTTGTTTATCTCTGTGTGCCAGCCCTGTGATGACCTGGCGACTTGTCCAGGGTGTACCCCGCCTTTCGCCCGTAGTCAGCTGGGATAGGCTCCAGCTTGCCCGCGACCCTGTACAGAATAAGCGGCTACAGATAATGGATGGATTAATAATAATAATAATAATAATATTATTATTATTATTATTATACATGATATCAAGTCAGATTTGTCATTTGCACAATATGTTCTGACATACATTTGAAATGCTTAAGGTGACAGGTAATTTTCCTATAGATAGTTTTGGGTAATTTTCCTCTCGCATTATAAGCCATAGAACAATACAAGTAACTGGAAAAACAAGATGTAGTAGTGCAAGACGAAGTACTGCACTGTGATAACTAAGGTATAAAGTGACAAAATGATAGTGGAAGTGCAATGGGCATGTGGGAACGGGGGAATGAACTGAACCCAGAGGCTGTTTAGGAATCTGATGTTCTCTAACTGAACATGCATTTGGAGTATAAACAGGATATTCAGATATACAGGGTGTTTCAAAAATTTTTTTCTATCATTTCACAATCTAATAACTTTGCCAATTTTCGTTCAGTTGACCTCAAATTTTAACAGCATGTGTGGAAACAGGTCAAAATTTTATGTTGAATGTTTTTTGTTTTTATCTTTTTAGGTATAGAAATGTCATTCACTGGAAAAGAAAAGGCGTTTAGAGTACACTCGAACACAGTCGAACAAGACTGTGCAGCGTGCATTTATAAGGTGATTCTCTAAAAATCCACCAGCTGTAATGCAGATTTGGATGTGGCACAAAAAGTTCAAAGAGGAAAGCTGTCTGTGTGTCTGTGTCTCAGGCGGCACGCATTTTGAAAATTTGTGAAATCGTTCATGGAATCCACATACCCTTGAATTTCTCATTCAGATTTTGAGGAATAAATCTTCTATTGCTCAACATTAAGCCTGTTCAGTTTCATTTGCCTAGACTATGTAGTTTCTGGGATATTTACATCTCAGATAATATCACATTTTTTGAAACACCCTGCATTTCCGATTAATATAAGGAAATCTCCACTGCAAAAAATGATTATCTTGTTAAGAGAAAATATCTTTAATATGGATGAATCTATCTAATATTTCTTATTAGAAGATTATTAGAACTCAAATTCAAGATTATTTAGCTTATTTTTAGATGCTTTTACTCATTTCAAGCTTTACATTTTCTTATTATATTGGCAGATAATTCTGCTAATTTTAAGCATTTAATTAAAAGAAGCAAAATTATCTGCCAATAGAATAAGAAAATTTAAAGCCTGAAATGAGTAAAAGCATCTAAAAGTAAGCTAAATAATCTTATATTTGAGTTCTAATAATCTTCTGATAAGAGAAATTAGATAAATTCACCCATATTAAAGATGTTTTCTCTTAACAAGAGATCATTTCTTGCAGTGCAGGATTTGTCTTTAGTTTTAGAGTAATCTTAAATAATGTGTGTCTACTAATAAGGTTTTGATAAATGATAAAATACAAGCTTCTTGTAAGTGGACTCAGAGTTTTGGACCATATTTTTTTCATCCGTCAAATTCATATATAATGCTTTTGTACCCTATTTTCAATACAGTGGCAGTCGGAAGTGAAAATGTTGCTTTGAGAATCCCAGGATGTAGCAGTTCAGTAAACGTTTGTTTATGGTGAAGATTAAGATTTAATAGAGACAGAAGAGGAAAGAAAGTCCAGTCCAGTCCAGTGACACTGTGCAGTCTCCTGTAGGTGCAACGTCACAGCTCAAAGACCTCAACCCTCTGGACCGAATACCAACACACACACAGCCTTAATTAGAAAAGCTCACTTTGTTTCACGTAAATCATGCAGTTTCATAAGTTTATAAGCACATTTGTCCGATCCTTGTGGTTTATGATGTTTGGACTTCTCTCGTCTCTGTTCATCACTGCAGATGTGCACAAGTCTAAACAAATCTTGGCTCAGATTAGGACTAGATTGTAATTGCAGTTCATGACTCCTGTCCTGTCTCTGCTCCGCTCCGGCATCTTGTGCATTCCACTTCTATCAGTGTTCTGGATATCATATCATATTCATATCCTGAGCAGCAAACTCCAGCATCTCTGCAGACACGGAGTCTGGAACAGATAAAGGAAACAGCAAAAAGATTTTTAAATAGAGGCTGTGATGTAGATGTGGCTGTTCTGTCCTTTGTCCGGTCTCACTGCTCTTGATTGATTTGATTAGGTCGGCACAATGTGCATCAGGGGCTCTGTCATGTTTCAGGCTCCACTCATGTCACTCATACCACATGGTCTATGTGAAACCTGCTCTGTGGTTCTCCTCTCACAACATATGCTGGAGGGAATAGGCAACAAAAACCTTTCTGTTGGACTTATAAAAATACCCTATGGGTATATGTGGCTACTGCTTATATATAAATAAGATATTGTTTGTTTTCTGATCCCATGTCCATACAGTATATATATATATATATATATATATATATATATATATATATATATATATACTCGCCTCATCTCTTACAAGCATCACCAAGCTGTGATCAGCATCAGGGCGTGTAGTATTTTGGTTACTCTGTTTGTTTTGTTCAAAATACAGTACTGTGAACTATATCTATTTTCAAAATGGTAAGAAAGCACTTGTACATGAATTGTCTTCGAAGCATTATTTAGTACTAATGAGCACATTTGTTTCACAAGTGTAGTGTAAAGACTCCAAAGCGAATTGTAGAAGTTTGATATCAGCTTTTCAATATACTGTATCTGCCAAAAAGCTCAAAAAAGGTTTTGTAAGTTTTCATTTGACCTTTCAGAAGGACCAAACAAAAGCTGTGATAATCAAAAGGTCAATTTTCTTAAAATAAAAACACCACTTACTTGATATCGAATCGGTAGCCTTGGCGAACCACGAGATGAATTTCGTTTATCTTTTTATCTGCCGATTATCTTCTGATACTACGAAGTTATAACGAGGTTTCTCTTATTTCGTTTCTGGTTCTGATTGGTTCCGAAGTTTATCAAGAAGTAGAACGGGTAATCAAACTTGATCAGGATAAGTGCTGATTGGTTACGAAGTTTCGCTATTGTTACACTCATTCTTACAACACGATGACATAATGGCATCACCACTCGTTCTTGTGTGCCTTTGATAATGCGAGATCAACTGTTCGTATCGCGAGATCACGATTCGCCGTTCTGGTGATTTGTTATGCTTATGCATATGCACATGCGCAGTGCGTTATTGTTACACTCATTCTTACAACACGATGACAGTGGCTACTGCCTCGCTTCGCCTCTATGAGGCAGTAGCTTCAAAAATGATATTGATGCTTTTTAAAAAACTGTTTTACATATTGTCTTGGAAAGCTTGCATAGCTTTTGGTCTTTGGAGAACTGTAGACTGTAATATATGTAAGTTGGAACCTTTGGACTTTCATCTCTATTAAGTTCCAGTACCCAGCTCTTACAGTCTAAACTTTTGATGGATGCTTCTTGTCAGAGACACATCCCTGTGTTGTAATTTTTTGGCAAGCGTTAGCACCAAAGGGCTGTCTCTGATGGACTTGAAACTTTAAGCTCTGGAAGGGGAAAAAAAAAAAGCTGGAATATGTTCAAAGATGCAGGTTAAGTTCAGATTGGACCTGAAGAGCAGCTTGTTCATTGGATCAATCTTATTACCTCAGCCAACTTTGTTGGAGGAGGTTATGTTTTTACCTCTGTTTGTCTGTAACTCAAAAAGTAGTGAATAGATTTTGATGAAATTTTGAGGAAAGGTGAGCCATGAGCCAAGGAACAATTAATTAGATTTTGATGCAAATCTGGATATGTATATGTTGATTCAGAATTCAGATATGTACAGTACTGTGGAAAAGTCTTAGACATGCTATAGACTAAAAATGGCTTAAAGATAATGAAATGTTTCAACGTTAAAATACTATAAACAGCAGTAAGCCATAATAAATGAAATATAGACAATATTTGGTGTGAGATGACCCTTTGCTTAAAAAAAAGTCTCAGGTACAGTGAGTGCAGTTTCATAAGGAAATGAGCTGTAGGTTTTCCTGAGCATCTTACAGAACCAGCCACAGTTCTTCTGGACACTTTGTCACACTCGCTTCTTAATTTTGCACCAAAACCCAGTAATCTGAAAAGTGCTCTCTTATGTAATATGCTGCAGATACAAACATATTTTTTTCTGTAATATGTAATTTTGTGTTAGAAATGAACGTTTGGAACACTAAAATGTTTTTGTACTGACTCGATAATGTAGAAGTCATAAAATGGAAATCGATAATAAAGTTTAGATGGAAAAAAGGGTGCTTAAGACTTTTACACAGTACTGTATGTGGATCCAGAATTTTTTAGTGAATGCATTTTGATGAAATTTGGTGTACAGCTTTATTATTATCCTAGGTTCAAGTGATTTTGATTTTGATCTTGATAATATGTGGCTTGGTGGAGGTATACACTCTACAGAGTTCCTTCTAGTTCTATAAATGCAGTGTAGTCGCCTTCTCAACACATTCAGAAATCAAAATGGGCTCAAAACAGATACAAAAAACTAGCAAAAGAGACAACAACTACCCAAAGTCACTGGGGCACTTTTTAAGTCTATGCAGAAATTAGTGAAGTTGTTTAATGCCTTCATAGTTTAGGACACTGTTTTAAAAATCTAGAAGCTATGCTGTATTTGCTGAAGTTGATCCTCCTCCCACATTTCTGCATATTGAACTTTCAACCTCACATTTTCTAACAGTGTACAAAGTTATGGGACCGTTTGCAAACAGCCACCCTCATTAAGATTCACAGCTCGTACAAGATGAGAGAGGAGGACCAAAAAGGGTGTGTGAACAGACACACACACTTTATGCTGTTTTCTTTTCACCAAACGTGTCCTAGCACAGTGTGTTCCTGCTGCAGTCGAGGCCCCGTATAACTGCTGGGCCTCAGAGGGGATTGCATAACCTCCCATTCTGCAGTAGCAGATCAATCGCAAAAGGCCAGCCAGTTAGCTGATGTTCTAATGAATGGCCCATGAGCTGCTGAACCAGAGAGAGGGAGAGTGTCATTTATCATCTGCAGTCAGTCCTCTACATGAATGAACCAAAAAGCACCTTCTTAAGGAAGCTATGAAACAACCTTCTGGTCCTGAAGAAGAAGAAGAAGGCTTTAGGCTACATCCACACGACAACGGCAACGAGATTTTATTAAAAAAAATATCGCGTCCACATGGGCAACGGATCAGTAAAATATCAGGTACATATGGCAACGCCACGCTTGCTGAAAACGATGCAATACACATGCCACACCTCTAGGGGCGCTGTAACACGGTCCCATCGGAGACACCAGAACAATAGAAGAAGTAGACGCATGCGCATAAACCCCTTCTTCTACCCGGTGTGAAGCACTGTCAGGAACAAACACACAACAAGAAGAAGATGGCTGCGACTACGCGAGGAAATCGTGCCTTCTGTGTGTACAAATTAGTTTTATTAGTGTGCATAGTTTTATATAACTTAATTTTCTTATTGTGTGTGAACATTTTGAAAAGCATTTTTATATAATTTATATAACTTTTTATATTGTGTGTGAACATTTTGAAAAGCAGTCTTATCCAATAAAAAAAAGAAATTCAAGAAATGGTTCAGTTACTTGTTTATTTAAAAGAAAAGCTGTATACAAAAGTGAATGCAATGCAGTGGTTCATACAAAACAGCGAGAGTGCTGCTTGTTCTAGTCATGTGGTTGTGACGTCATCGTAAACAAATCCGTTCTACTCATCCAGAGGACTTCGCAACGGCGCCGTTGCCAGATTTTTCCACAATGGAACCCGTTCTCAAAAAATATCGTTGTGGGGCACCCAAAACGCCGGTGCCGTGTGGACGCCAGGCCGAAACGATAAACAATTTTATCAGATTCACCTGAATCCGTTGCCGTGTGGACAGGGCCTTATTTGTCACATGCACAGTGAAATTCCTCCTCTGCATTTAACCCATCTCAAGCAGTGAACACATGTATGCACACATACAAGTGAGCAATGAGCACACACACACATACCCAGAGCAGTGGGCAGCTATGCTACAGTGCCCAGGGAGCAGTTGGGGGTTAGGTGCCTTACTCAAGGCCGATCCATGTTAACCTAACCTGCATGTCTCTGGACTGTGGGGGAAACCAAAGCACCCAGAGGAATCCCACGCAGACACAGGAGAACATGCAAACTCCACACAGAAAGGCCCCCATTGGCTGCTGGGCTCAAACCCAGAACCTTCTTGCTGTGACATGACAGTGCTAACCACTACACCACCATGCTGCCCAAGAGACAGTTTTCTGTAACATAGGACAGAAATGCCTAAATGATTCCTGATTACTGTTAAAAAATAGCATGAAAGAACAGAATAAAAGCTCTGGATTGCATCAGTGGCAAGATAGTTCTACTAGTTGGTTGATCAGCTTGTCTGATTTATATCAGCCAATCATGATGCAATGTATGAGTAGGATTTAGCGGGTCAGGAGACTCTCAATGAAATAGACATTTTGTAGTACTATTTGGCTAGGAGAAGATTGCCTTTGGATATTTTCTTTGGATTTCTCACTTGCCTTTACAGAGTAGTCATTTTGCTGTTATTTAAGATGTGACAGTATCTTAAATAACAGCAGATACAGTAGATCTTGGCTCTCATCAGAATTCATCCTGGGGCTCCTTTCTGTTTTTATCAGAATCTTAATGTAGAGTTACTTTTTAAGGGAACCCAGCAATTTGTGGGGTTTTTTTTATATATAATATAATATAATATAATATAATATAATATAATATAATATAATATAATATAATATAAATGTGTGTATATATGTGTGCATATATATATATATATATATATATATATATATATATATATATATATGTGTATATACTAGTGCGTCTCAAAAAATTAGAATACCATGAAAAAGTTCCTTTTTTTCATAATTTAATTCAAAAAGGTAAACTTTCATATATTCTATATTCATTACATGTAAAGTGAAATATTTAAAGCCTTTTTTGTTTTAATTTTGATGATTATGGCTTATAACTCATGAAAATCAGAAATCCAGTATCTCAAATTGTTAGAATATTCCCTAAGATCAATCAAAAAAAGGATCTACAATACAGAAATGTCCAACTTCTGAAAAGTATATTCATTTATACACTCAATACTTGGTTGGGGCTCCTTTACCATGAATTACTGTATCAATGCGGTGTGGCATGGAGGTGATCAGTCTGTGGCACTGCTGAGGTGTTATTGAAGCCCAGGCTGCTTTGATAGTGGCCTTCAGCGTATCTGTATTTTTGGGTCGGGTGTTTCTCATCTTCCTCTTGACAATACCCCATAGATTCCCCATGGGGTTCAGGTCAGGCAAGTTGGCTGGCCAATCAAACACAGTAATATCATGGTCAGCAAACCATTTGGTAGTAGTTTTGGCACTGTGGGTAGGTGCTAAGTCCTGCTGGAAAAGGAAATCAGCATCTCCAAAAAGCTCGTCAGCAGATGGAAGCATGAAGTGCTCTAAAATCTCCTGGTAGATGGCTGTGTTGACTTTGGACTTGATAAAATACAGTGGACCAACACCAGCACCCCAAATCATCACAGACTGTGGAAACTTCACACTGGGCTTCAAACACCTTGGATTCTGTGCCTCTCCACTCTTCCTCCAGACTCTAGAACCGTGATTTCCAAATTAAATACAAAATATACTTTCATCTGAAAAGAGGACTTTGGACCACTGAGGAACAGTCCATTTCTTTCTCTCCTTAGCCCAGATAAGACACTTCTGACATTGTCTCTGGCTCAGGAGTAGCTTGATATTAGGAATGCGAAAGTTGTATCCCCTTTCTTGAAGATGTCTGTTCGTGATGGGTCTTGATACACTGACACCAGCCTCAGTCCACTCCATGTGAGGCTCTCCCAAGTTCTTGAATCAACTTTTCTTGACAATCCTCTCAAGACTGCGGCCATCCCTGTTGCTTGTGCACCTTTTCCAGCCACCCTTTTCAGCAATGACCTTTTGTGGCTTACCCTCCTTGTGGAGGGCATCAGGGTCATTCCATGCCAAATCAACAAGAGGTTATGCCCAACCATCTCAGATTTCAATGAAATTTGGAGGGCTCAGAGATACTATTAAAAGAAGTTAATCCCCAAAACTTGAGCTTCCTATCACCAATAGTTTCAGAGATACAGGCATTTGAATTTTTCAATTTTTTTTGTTTTTTGCTCAAAACATACATATTTCAAAGTGCAATATAATCTTTATTATGCAAGATAGAAACCTAAAATTTTGCACAGAGAAACTCAATGTATTGTACTACAAGCTTCAACTTAGAATTTCAATGGTCATTGTATATTAGATGGTGATTTTAACAAGGAAATTAAAAAGACAAATTTGCATTTTTTGCATTTTTAACTCATTCTGGAAGCTTGCCTGTGGCAGTAATGCTTAAACTAAGAATGTTATTCAAATCTACACAGAAATATCTACCAATTTCAGTTTTACCAAGTCTCCACTATTCCTAGTTTGTCTGTAATAGGGTTTTGAAATTCACCGATTTCTAAAACATGCCATTTTCAGTAGCAAGAAATCCAATGTGGGATAGCAGTTAGGAACTTGTAAATTTTTTTCAGTAATCCCCAAGACCCATATTTTATATTTCCAAATTTTTGTTCTGTGTCTCTCAAGTATTTTTAAACTACAGGCATTTAAAAAAACCATTTTCACCAAATTCGAATTTTTGATATATTTTCATATAACTGATATTTGAGGGTTAATAAATGCTTCAATAAGGCTCAGGTAGGTTAGGAGACATGTTTCTTCCTCAATTTTAAATAAAATTTCAATTAATGCTCAGTATTAATTATTTGTAAATTGATTTTAATCTAAGACTGTGTAACATTAGCAATCAATGACCAGCTATTGTGTACCAGTCAACAGCCAGCCTTATCAATATCAACACAGCACAATAGGTGACCTTTGATACCAGAACAGGTGGCTCATATCTTATAGTTTTAGAGTCTGTAAACTGCATACTTGTTCAGATAACATTATATTGCTTGGATTATATTAAATACATTGTAATACAGAGCACTGAGAAAATTTACCAGTGTTATTAACTGAACGTGTTTCTTTGCAAGGATTGGATATTTTGAATAGTTGACTAGGGAATTTAATTGTAGTTGCTTTCAATTTGATATCAGTATAAATGAGTTTGTTCTTAGACATCTAGAAATGGCTGAACTTCCTCCCTGTTCTATAGGAATTGGACTAAAGAAAGATTCTGACTGCCATAAACTAACATCTCATCTCATCATCTCTAGCCGCTTTATCCTTCTACAGGGTCGCAGGCAAGCTGGAGCCTATCCCAGCTGACTACGGGCGAAAGGCGGGGTACACCCTGGACAAGTCGCCAGGTCATCACAGGGCTGACACATAGACACAGACAACCATTCACACTCACATTCACACCTACGGTCAATTTAGAGTCACCAGTTAACCTAACCTGCATGTCTTTGGACTGTGGGGGAAACCGGAGCACCCGGAGGAAACCCACGCGGACACGGGGAGAACATGCAAACTCCACACAGAAAGGCCCTCGCCGGCCCCGGGGCTCGAACCCAGGACCTTCTTGCTGTGAGGCAACAGCGCTAACCACTACACCACCATGCCGCCCATAAACTAACATACAACAGAAATTGTAAGTTAAGTGATTTATATGAAAAATGACTGACTTCTTTAGTTTTTATATATATATTTACTGAAAAATGTGAAATGTTCATATATTATTTAGCTTATTTCAAAATGATAATATTTTTAAAACCATATTTCTGTGACATGAACACAAGTAAAATGTTTCCTTATCTATACAAATCATTTAGTTGTATTTATCAGTCCTTAATCATCAATAAAATAGAAATAATGTCAAAAATTCGAATTTGGAAAAAATGGATTTTTTAAACACCTGTAGCTCAGAAATACTTGAGAGACACAGAACAAAAACTTGGAAATATAAAATATGGGTCTAGGAGATTACTGAAAAAAATTTACAAGTTCCTACCTGCTATCCCACATTGGAATCCATGCTACTGAAAATGGCATGTTTTAGAAATCGGCGAATTTCAAAACCCTATTACAGACAAACTAGGAATAGTGGAGACTTGGTAAAACTGAAATTGGTAGATATTTCTGTGTAGATTTGAATAACATTCTTAATTAGCATTACTGCCACAGGCAAGCTTCCAGAATGAATTAAAAATGCAAAAAATGCAAATTTGTCTTTTTAATTTCCTTGTTAAAATCACCATCTAATATACAATGACCATTGAAATTCTAAGTTGAAGCTTGTAGTACAAGACATTGAGTCTCTCTGTGCAAAATTTTAGGCTTCTATCTTGCATAATAAAGATTATATTACACTTTGAAATATGTATGTTTTGAGCAAAATGCAAAAAAATCGAAAAATTCAAATGCCTGTATCTCTGAAACCGTTGGAGATAGGAAGCTCAAATTTTGGGGATTAACTTCTTTTAATAGTATCTCTGAGCCCTCCAAATTTCATTGAAATCTGAGATGGTCGAGCATAAATTTGTCAGATATTTGTTGATTTGGCATGGAATGACCCATCAGTGATCATCTTCTGGACAACAGTCAAGTCAGCAGTCTTCCCCATGATTGTGGTTGTGTGTACTGAACTAGACCACAATCATGAAGAGAGATGAGAGATGAACAGTTCATACTGTTTTACTCAAACTCGAAATGAAATATTCTAATATTTTGAGATGGTTTTTTTTTTAATGTTTTGTACTGTGTGCCATACTGATTAAAATTAAAATAGAAAAATGCTTGAAACATTTTAGTTTATGTGTAATGAGTCTATAATATATAACATTTTCACTTTCTTAAATAACTGATGGAAAATATTGAACTTTTTCACAATATTCAAATTTTCTGAGATGCACTAGTGTGTGTGTGTGTGTGTATGTGTGTGTGTGTGTGTGTGTGTGTGTATATATATATATATATATATATATATATATATATACGGTGTATATATATGTGTGTGTGTGTGTATATTATATATGTGTATGTATGTATATATGTGTGTATATATATGTATGTATACACACACACATTATATACACATACATACACATATTAAAATTTTAAGCTAATTTTAGTTTTGATCTCTTACAACCCCGATTCCAAAAAAGTTGGGACAAAGTACAAATTGTAAATAAAAATGGAATGCAATGATGTGGAAGTTTCAGAATTCCATATTTTATTCAGAATAGAACATAGATGACATATCAAATGTTTAAACTGAGAAAATGTATCATTTAAAGAGAAAAATTAGGTGATTTTAAATTTCATGACAACAACACATCTCAAAAAAGTTGGGACAAGGCCATGTTTACCACTGTGAGACATCCCCTTTTCTCTTTACAACAGTCTGTAAACGTCTGGGGACTGAGGAGACAAGTTGCTCAAGTTTAGGGATAGGAATGTTAACCCATTCTTGTCTAATGTAGGATTCTAGTTGCTCAACTGTCTTAGGTCTTTTTTGTTGTATCTTCCGTTTTATGATACGCTAAATGTTTTCTATGGGTGAAAGATCTGGACTGCAGGCTGGCCAGTTCAGTACCCGGACCCTTCTTCTACGCAGCCATGATGCTGTAATTGATGCAGTATGCGGTTTGGCATTGTCATGTTGGAAAATGGAAGGTCTTCCTTGAAAGAGACGTCGTCTGGATGGGAGCATATGTTGCTCTAGAACCTGGATATACCTTTCAGCATGGATGGTGTCTTTCCAGATGTGTAAGCTGCCCATGCCACACGCACTAATGCAACCCCATACCATCAGAGATGCAGGCTTCTGAACTGAGCGCTGATAACAACTTGGGTCGTCCTTCTCCTCTTTAGTCCGAATGACACGGCGTCCCTGATTTCCATAAAGAACTTCAAATTTTGATTCGTCTGACCACAGAACAGTTTTCCACTTTGCCACAGTCCATTTTAAATGAGCCTTGGCCCAGAGAAGACGTCTGCGCTTCTGGATCATGTTTAGATACGGCTTCTTCTTTGAACTATAGAGTTTTAGCTGGCAACGGCGGATGGCACGGTGAATTGTGTTCACAGATAATGTTCTATGGAAATATTCCTGAGCCCATTTTGTGATTTCCAATACAGAAGCATGCCTGTATGTGATGCAGTGCCGTCTAAGGGCCCGAAGATCACGGGCACCCAGTATGGTTTTCCGGTCTTGACCCTTACAAACAGAGATTCTTCCAGATTCTCTGAATCTTTTGATGATATTATGCACTGTAGATGATGATATGTTCAAACTCTTTGCAATTTTACACTGTCGAACTCCTTTCTGATATTGCTCCACTATTTGTCGGCGCAGAATTAGGGGGATTGGTGATCCTCTTCCCATCTTTACTTCTGAGAGCCGCTGCCACTCTAAGATGCTCTTTTTATACCCAGTCATGTTAATGACCTATTGCCAATTGACCTAATGAGTTGCAATTTGGTCCTCCAGCTGTTCCTTTTTTGTACCTTTAACTTTTCCAGCCTCTTATTGCCCCTGTCCCAACTTTTTTGAGATGTGTTGCTGTCATGAAATTTCAAATGAGCCAATATTTGGCATGAAATTTCAAAATGTCTCACTTTTGACATTTGATATGTTGTCTATGTTCTATTCTGAATACAATATCAGTTTTTGAGATTTGTAAGTTATTGCATTCCATTTTTATTTACAATTTGTACTTTGTCCCAACTTTTTTGGAATCGGGGTTGTAAATTAAAATCCACCTTATAGAACATGGAGCCTTAATTAAAAACTGAAGTCAAAGAACTAGCACCAACCAAGGCCATCTGAGGATCATCTACTGTTCCCTGATTTTTGAGCACACTGCAGATATAACAGAAGATAGTAGGGATGTACGCTCTGTGTTGATTCCATTCCAGGAGGTGGCAGTAGTCTGTATTCGTAATCTCAAAAAAAAAAAAAAGGGCAGGAAAACCTAGAATTGTAGAACAGTTGTAGAAATGTAGCCAAATAAATTGCCATAGATACCAGGTTCACACTATTATGAATCTGCTTGGCCATTTTGATGCAGAAATATAGGTCTAGCTAACTATCAAAGATGATGTACTGTATGAAGTTTACAAATAATGATTAGATTGGTAGAAGTTGAGGACTGAGGTATACTGGGTGTGTGCCATCTGGATAGTGTCTTATGCTTGCTTTGCTTATTTTGGTTTCCCTTCTCCTGTAAAGAATATTTAGGCTCTGATTCAACATGCCCAGTTGGGCCAATTGGTGCCAGCGATGCAGGATGCATTATAACCGCTAAAATGCTGGCTGTCTTCACTCAGCTGCATCTCATGGCAGACAGTTGGCTTGGTGTGTCTTTCGCCTTCTGCATCTCACTTTTCTTGGATGTGATAGTGTTATCTAAATGCACATTATATTATCTCAAGCTTAGTGTATTGTTATTATCACAGCATTGGGGATTGAACTACTAAAAGGCATATCAAAGCTGGGCATACTTAACAGTTATTCCATGAAACCGAGTCATACATGAGCTGATGTGCCATGTCAGCTATAAGCCATGTACAAGGAGATTGAGTGGAATAACTGTTTTATTCTATCCACATTCACTGGATTTTGAGAAATAGAGCATTTTTATTTTTTGCAAATTTGATAAATAATAACTTTATACAAACCATCTGACAAAATCATTTCCGCTTAGAATGTAAACAAACCAGTAAAATGACAGGAGCAATTTGTGAAAAGTGCTATAATAATAATTCTTGAAAAATAAAGTTTACGTTTTACCATCAAAAACTTTTTATTCCATATTTTGTTGCTTTTTTTGGGGGGTGGGGGTTGTTTTTGAGTAGAGTTTTTATTTCGTCCTTAGCTGGTTCAGCAACATGCTCTGCCGTTTTGGTTTTCTCTATTCATGGTATATGAGCTGATAGCCTAATAGTAGAGTAGCCAATCAGAGCACGCGATTGCTGATATCCAGTGAATGTGGATAGAATAAACTGCTTTAGCCTGATTTTGCTGTCATAGCCAAAGATTGCAAACAATAAAATTATTATTTGATTGTGAATTGAGATTGGTGGTATTAGAATGTATAACATGACATGCTCACTAGTAGCCAGTTTAGTGTGAAGACTGATGATGATGATGATGACAAAATTATGCCATTGTCGGACATTTTTGATGAAAATCTGTGTGTGACTGCTGTTATGATGCTTGTCTAAAAGAATGATGACAGAGGATCGATCACATGAAACTCATGGGAGAGCTACAAATATGGTAGTGGCAAAGGTGATACATGAATGAAAATGAAGCATGCTAATGGACAGGAAAAAAATCCTTCTTACCACAAGCTCACTTTGAAGACTAGTAATAATCTCATCTCATCTCATTATCTCTAGCCGCTTTATCCTGTTCTACAGGGTCGCAGGCAAGCTGGACCCTATCCCAGCTGACTATGGGCGAAAGGCGGGGTACACCCTGGACAAGTCGCCAGGTCATCACAGGGCTGACACATAGACACAGACAACCATTCACACTCACATTCACACCTACGGTCAATTTAGAGTCACCAGTTAACCTAACCTGCATGTCTTTGGACTGTGGGGGAAACCGGAGCACCCAGAGGAAACCCACGCGGACACGGGGAGAACATGCACACTCCACACAGAAAGGCCCTCGCCGGCCACGGGGCTCGAACCTGGACCTTCTTGCTGTGAGGCGACAGCGCTAACCACTACACCACCGTGCCGCCCACTAGTAATAATAAGAATAGTAATTTTCTTTAACAGCTGGTCTATCTTTAGAGGACCTTAATTGTGTAATCTGAAATGGAGGGCAGTCTATACCACACAGTCTGTTCCAGAATCCAGGCCAAGATTTTATTGGGATCATTTCATCCAGTGAGACAAGAAATAATCTTGAAAGACAGCTGAAATTGCACAGTGGAAAACCAGCTTTTGATTGTATGCAACATGTGATATTCACTGCATAGCCTCGTACCAGTATAACATGTCCGCAGTACTCAACAGTAAGTTTAAAGTTGCATTATATTCTATGTTCTTTTTTCCATCAGAACTCAGAAATATTTATTTTCACAAAGTAATCTTATTCATATTGTTGGGTGTTTATTCAAATAATATATGTAAGCGAATCTCTAAATAGTATACCACCACTGATTTAGTATTTTAATGTAGTTAGCTACTACACTGGCACAGTAGGTATTGTTCCTGCCTCACACCCAGTGTTCATGGGATAGGCTCCAGAGCCACTGCCACTCTGACCAGGATTAACCTGTTATCCTGGGATCACACTACACAATATTTTTGTCTTTCACTATGTCAGATTAGGTATTCATAGTGCCATAATTTCTGGTCATGTCTTGGTCAGGAGATTGGCAACATTACAAGTTTGACTCCAACCAATCATCATTCACGTCCTTGTGTATCATCGGGGAGGAGGGTCAAGAAATTGTCAATCATGGCCATCAAAGAACTTGTCATACACTGTCAGAAATAGGGGTACAGTAGGAGTCCATTTCTGTCCCCCAAGGTACAATCTACACTAATGTATCCTCTGGGGTTCATTATTGGACTTCAAGATGTGTACCTTTTTAGGGTCAAAAAGGTACATGCTGTATATGTTCCCATTCAGTATATCCATCCATAGCCACTTATCCTGTTCTACAGGGTCGCAGGCAAGCTGGAGCCTATCCCAGCTGACTATGGGGGAGGTACACCCTGGACAAGTCACCAGGTTATCGCAGGGCTGGCACAGAGACAACAACCATTCACATTCACACCTACGGTCAATTTAGAGCCACCAATTAGCCTAACCTGCATGTCTTTGGACTGTGGGGGAAACCGGAGCACCCAGAGGAAACCCATGCAGACACAGGGAGAACATGCAAACTCCACACAGAAAGGCCCTTGCAGACCGCTGGGCTCGAACCCAGGACCTTCTTGCTGTGAGGCGACAGTACTAACCACTACACCACTGTGCCACCCTCCATTCAGTATATCCATCCATCCATCCATCCATCCATTATCTATAGCCGCTTATCCTGTTCTACAGGGCCACAGGCAAGCTGGAGCCTATCCCAGCTGACTATGGGCAAGAGGCGGGGTACACCCTGGACAAGTCACCAGGTTATCACAGGGCTGACACACAGACACAGACAACCATTCACACCTACGGTCAATTTAGAGTCACCAGTTAACCTAACCTGCATGTCTTTGGACTGTGGGGGAAACCGGAGCACCCGGAGGAAACCCATGCGGACACGGGGAGAACATGCAAACTCCACACAGAAAGGCCCTCACCGGTCGCTGGGCTCCACTCAGAATATAAATGGTACAAAATAAGTACCTTAGAGGGTACTGCTCCAGTGACAAGCCGTTGTACCCCTAAAGGCACAATGATGCACTTTTGTTTTCTGAGAGTTGTCGGAGTTGTCAAACTCTGCGAGAAACTCCCGAAAATTCTGACTTGCTAGACTTTTTATTGTGGTGTCATGGGGTGTCCCAGATACCTCATGGCTGTTCTTTGATAATGTCACACTACACTGCTCGTTCTGCATTTTTTGATGTTCGTGTTTGGGAGAGGCGTCAGAAGCATTTTTAATGCTACAGGGTCGCAGGCAAGCTGGAGCCTATCCCAGCTAACTACAGGCGAAAGGCGGGGTACATCCTGGACAAGTCACCAGGTCATCACAGGGCTGACACATAGACACAGACAACCATTCACACTCACATTCACACCTACGGTCAATTTAGAGTCACCAGTTAACCTAACCTGCATGTCTTTGGACTGTGGGGGAAACCGGAGCACCCGGAGGAAACCCACGCAGACACGGGGAGAACATGCAAACTCCACACAGAAAGGCCTTCGCTGGCCACGGGGCTCGAACCCGGACCTTCTTGTTGTGAGGCGACAGCGCTAACCACTACACCACCGTGCCGGGGGTCCTCCCCCCAGAAAATTTTTAATTAATTAGATACCATTTCTTGCATTCTGGTGTATTTTTAACAGGTTGTTAAACACCTAATTTTACCTACAAAAGTCACTTGATTCAATGACTATTTTAGAGACTCAACAATAAGTCCTCATTCAACTAGTCCATATATTCATCAGCCTGTTTTTAAACCCGCTGCTCTGCCTAAGATAATGAGATGAATGTGACACAATTAATCACCAACAATGACTTTATGGGTGCATTTTACTTTTTATTTTTTGTTTCCTTTTTTATTTAGTTTTAGATGTAACACAACATGCCACTGTGCCAAGCAATAGTGACACTCAGCTGTATGTTTAAAAATAAGAATATTCATAATTTCACACAATGAACAGGCATGACATGGGATCATGCAAACTTCATAACACAAAATCACACTGTGTCAAGCAACGGTGACGCATAAAAAATAACTTCACACAACGAACAGGTGCAATTTTGTTCACCACCAACAGTGACTTTAGTGGGTGCGTTTTACTTTTTTCCGATTTAGTGATATAACAAAAATGACACGGCATCATGCAGTCTTCATAACACAAAATTACACTGTGTCAAGCAACAACACATAAAAGAGAACTTCACACAATGAACAAGTGCAGTTTTGTCAACCTACATGCAATGGTGGTACTACAGTAACATTTACAGATTAGTATAACAAACAGATTTATAGATATAACTCCTTCTTACATTGGTGCCACCACAATTTCTACCACTTCATAACTTTTATCCCCCTTTCCTTTACAATCCACCTGGAATAACATCCATCTCTCTCCATTGCTTTCCTTTCTACTATTCCTTCCCCATACACTGATTTCCCATCTTACTTTCCAGAAAACTGGAAAAGACCAGACAAAACAAGTTCTTCAAATCACAACAGGGAATCAATAAATATCATCAGAGCAGACTTGACCTCATTCTTGGCATTACAATAAGGCAGGCCTACTGGGTTTGAATTAAATGATAGCTAACATTAAGCTAGCTGATACATCTAACATTGACTAGCCAGCTAACTGCACTAACATTTCCATTGAGACAAAAAAAAAACCCTGTCCTGTGGGGAAATTCTGACTTACGGTGCTTTCCGCTTCTTTGTAAAGAATGTCCTTATGTCCATTGTGTCTGGGGAGGGAGCAAATACTGCAAACAATTCATCATCAACCAAGAATACCCCATTAAGCTGAACTTATTTCATTGTTTAGTTGAACATTAATTTAATGTGGCCTAGGGTTAATTTTGAGGGCATATAACAAAAGAATAAGGTTTTAGCAAAAGCTAGACATTGTGAGGTGGCAATGGGGCTGACGTCACCTCCTCCACTTTCCAGCAGCTGCACCAACATTTCTCTGCTTGCACTGAGATTCACTTCACTTGCGTGCGGTGAGTTGTTGTAGGTAACGCCTGGAAAACCCGGAGTGGATTTTCAGTGGTATGTGTATTCTCTTATTGATCAAGTGGAAAGGATTCTTTCACGAAGCAATAGAAACGGCGCTGGGTGAACTAATATTTTATGTTAAATGTGGGGGTCCAAACGAAGAATTATGAAATGTGAAGGGGACACGCCCCCTTCACATTCAATGCTGGTGACGCCCATGGTGTTTGGGCCCAACACTGAAAATTTCTTTGAAAAAAGTCTGTGCTGAATTTGTGTAGTCTGATCTCAGCTTTACTGAATATGAATGAATGATCTAACAAGTTAGAATGTTACCTCCGGTACTAACTCCATAGGCTAGTAGGCTACCAGTGTACAGGCCCTCAGTCCTCAACAAGTTTAAAATATCATTTTATTTTTTTCGTGGTCCGATTTCCATCAAATCGTGCGCTCTGATTGGCTCACGACCGGTCTGGAATCCTACTATCTGGACCTCACTTGTGGACCTTTGGTGACTTGCTCGTTCACAACAACAACAAACGTAGTAGCAATTTGTCAACATTAATTTTTGCATTTCTCAATATAATAGCATTAATTTTACAGCATGGATAGCGATAACGACAGTGTTCAGAGCGAATGTGAGTTTTACTACCCTGAGGAAGACGAAATAAAAGAAAACATTTCAGGAGAAAGCTGAAAACCTGTAATTGTTGCTAACGCCGAGGAAATCCAGCAGTTTATTAAGGAGCAAAGGGCAGAAAATACAACAAAAAAGACGACTTACGACCTCAATGTCTTTGGGAAGTTCTGTCGAAACCTAAATGAAGGTCGAAAGAATTAAACATGGTGAAGAACTAAACATGTTGCTGTGCAACTTTTTCATGTCTGCAACAAAGAAAAATGCCGATATGTACGAGCCGTCCTCGCTCACATCTTTCCAGAGAAGTATCCAGCACGATCTGAATCAGTCTGGCTCGAAACTAAATATCTTCACGGACCCTGAGTTCAACAAGTCAAGAGAAGTCCTTGTGGCCCGTAAACGGCAGTTGGTTGAGGTTTTCGCAAAGGGAAACCATCCACAACTGTGAGTTGGCCGAGTGGTTAGCGTGTCCACCTCTCAATCGGAAGATTGTGAGTTCTATTCATGGTTGAGTCATACCAAAGACCATCATAAAAATGGTACCTACTGCTGTCCGGAAAGGCACGCTGCAATACAGATGCAAGTGGGGAGTCAAACTCTCGCGGTTGCCAGAGGACTAGCCCCCCACTGTAACCCTAGCTATGTAATAGGCGAGAGGGCTATGGAAACGGAGATTGGCGCTGCCCTGTGCGCCACGTGGCGTGGGAAGGGACTTTGAAACTGTCCACAAGCAGGCAGGGTGTGTTTTTGACGAGCTTGTAGCAGGTTTGTTCTAAATATGGTTTCCCTTTTGGGCGCTCTCATTTTCTATTAGAATTTGGTAAAGGAAAAAAATAAATATATTATTTACCAGCTTAAGGTCGGTCCATATCGTGAAATACCGTGTCTGAGGTATTGAAAATACTGACCGAGGCCCAGAGGCCTCGGTCAGTATTTTCAAGACCTCGGTCATGGTATTTCACGATATGAACTGACCTTACGCTGGTAAATAGTGTGTGATTATTTTTATATATATATATATATATATATATATATATATATATATATACACACACACATATATATATGTATATAAGGCCCCTTTGCGTTGCATTACATCACCCTATTAGGGTTTATTTTGCTTTACTATACAGTGGTGCTTGAAAGTTTGTGAACCCTTTATAAACTTCTATATTTCTGCATAAATATGACCTAAAACATCATCAGATTTTCACACAAGTCCCAAAAGTAGATAAAGAGAACCCAGTTAAACAAATGAGACAAAAAATATTATACTTGGTCATTTATTTATTGAGGAAAATGATCCAATATTGCATATCTGTGAGTGGCAAAAGTATGTGAACCTTTGCTTTCAGTATCTGGTGTGACCCCCTTGTGCAGCAATAACTGCAACTAAACGTTTCCGCTAACTGTTGATCAGTCCTGCACACCGGCTTGGAGGAATTTTAGCTCATTCCTCTGTACAGAACAGCTTCAAGTCTGGGATGTTGGTGGGTTTCCTCACATGAACTGCTCGCTTCAGGTCCTTCTGCAACATTTCCATTGGATTAAGGTCAGGACTTTGACTTGGCCATTCCAAAACATTAACTTTATTCTTCTTTAACCATTCTTTGGTAGAACAACTTGTGTGCTTAGGGTCGTTGTCTTGGTGCATGACCCACCTTCTCTTGAGATTCAGTTCATGGACAGATGTCCTGACATTTTCCTTTAGAATTTACTGGTATAATTCAGAATTTATTGTTCCACCAATGATGGCAAGCCGTCCTGACCCAGATGCAGCAAAACAGGCCCAAACCATGATACTACCACCACCATGTTTCACAGATGGGATAAGGTTCTTATGCTGGAATGCAGTGTTTTCCTTTCTCCAAACATAACATTTCTCATTTAAACCAAAAAGTTCTATTTTGGTCTCATCTGTCCACAAAACATTTTTCCAATAGCCTTCTGGCTTGTCCACGTTATCTTTAGCAAACTGCAGACGAGCAGCAATGCTCTTTTTGGAGAGCAGTGGCTTTCTCCTTGCAGCCCTGCCATGCACACCATTGTTGTTCAGTGTTCTCTTGATGGTGGACTCATTAGCATTAGCCTATGTGAGAGAGGCCTTCAGTTGCTTAGAAGTTACCCTGGGGTCCTTTGTGACCTCGCCTTCTATTACACACCTTGCTCTTGGAGTGAACTTTGTTGGTTGACCACTCCTGGGGAGGGTAACAATGGTCTTAATAATGGTCACAATTGCTTCCTCCTCGGTATACAAGTGCACTTCCACGGCAGGAAAAAAACTACATTTTGCCACCTATGTAGTCCCCTATTTATACAAATAGGAGTCATTCAGGATTCAGCCATGTTTTTGCTCAGTGTTAGCAACAGTTAGAGGTTTTTAGCTTTCTCCTGAAATGTTTTATTTTATTTCTTCTTCCTCAGGGTAGTAAAACTTGTTTTCGCTGTGAACACTGTCGTTATCGCTATCCATGCTGTAAAATTAATGCTATTCTCCTGAGAAATGCTGGCAAAAATTTATAAGATTTCTGATAATCTTATGAATAAATCTTATTAAAAAAAAAGATAAATGTTGACAAAAAATGCTACTATGTTTGTTGATGTTGTGAACGAGCGAGTCGCCAGAGGTCCGTAACCCGCTCGCCAGCCAATCAGAGCGCAGGATTCGGACCGCGAAAAAAATGCGTTATTTACCAGCTGGGAGGTCCGTATTGTGAAATACTGTGACCGAGGTCTTGAAAGTACTGACCGAGACCCTCTGGGCCGAGGTCAGTATTCAAGGCCAAGGTCATGGTATTTCACCATACGGACTGACCTTAACCTGGTAAAGAATATATATTTTTTTCTTTACCAAATTCTAACAGAAAACGAGAGCGCCTGAAAGGGAAAACCGAGCCGAGCCGCCATTTTGAATCCTCGTTCACGGCTGTAATGCGAATGGCTTCCTCCTCGGTATAGAGGATTTCGGCCTATGTCATTGTTTCCATAGCGACAATATTTATGCCGCCATTTTGACGGTCACAAATATGGCGACTACCGGTAGCGATACACTGTTGATCATGACGAAGTCTCATTGTCGAGTATTTTATCCGGCCTAGATGACGCGAGTAAGAAGCGATATCACCAGAAAATCAATGATGCTGGTGTACGTGATCCGTACACGTTACCAGGCTATCTTTTTCTGGCTTTGCAGCGCGGGTGATCTTCCTGACCTGCAGTCAGGCGTGTGGGAAATACCAGGGAAAAAACATAAAAGAAAAAGGAGCGAGATGCAGAAAACACCTTCACTATCCAGCGACGTAAGGCACTTACAGGGCGAGCAGAGGGAGAGGTATTTGCAAAAATTGAGGTTAGCAGGCTTAGAGAACGACGTTTACCTGCTTCCACCAGGATTGTT
The DNA here is from genome assembly GCF_027579695.1 of Neoarius graeffei. Classification (NCBI taxonomy): domain Eukaryota; kingdom Metazoa; phylum Chordata; class Actinopteri; order Siluriformes; family Ariidae; genus Neoarius; species Neoarius graeffei. Next base: position 81,366,600 of record NC_083570.1, on the reverse strand, counting down.
CACTGACGTACGGAAGTACACCAAGCCCTCGTCTTTACCTGACTTCGGCCCACATGATCTGTATACCTATGTCGTTAAAAACCAGGCTGGGTAACATGCCTACATCAGCGGGTCGTCCCTGGAGCCGGTGGTCGCCATCTTATTACAGCTAAGGTTTGTTCACATTTTCGTTTACTTTCGGTCCTCAGGATAAACAAAATGTTATTAAATGTCATTGAAATAACTTCTTAGTCTGTTGAGACATGGCCTGTTATAAATTTGCTGTTACCAGGCAATGACCAAGAACTGTATTATTAGGGTCGGTGTAGTTGTAGCAGTGCACTAGCAGCTAGCTGTTAGCACTAGCTAATGTCAACAACATAGTAGCTGGTATGTTACTGTAGCAATGTTTACGTTCAGTCATTTGGATGACTGTTAAAACCTTTCAGCCTCAAGTTTTTCCCTTTACTGTATTTACTAGTTTACTGACCTAGCGCGCTCGCTCCCAGCCTGCCCGAGCTAGCGCGCTAGGTCAGTAAACTAGTAAATACAGTAAAGGAAAAACTTGAGACTGAAAGGTTTTAACAGTCATCCAAATGACTGAACGTAAACATTGCTACAGTAACATACCAGCTACTATGTTGTTGACATTAGCTAGCTTGACCTTCAAAATGGCGGACACCGGGGCGTCACGTGACCTGTGACGTCACGTCGAAATCCTCTATGCAAGTGCACTTCCATGGCTGGAAAAAACTACATTTTGCCGCCTATGTAGTTCCCTAAATAGGAGTCATTCAGGATTCAGCCATGGTTAGCAAGTTAGAGGTTTTTAGCTTTCTCCTGAAATGTTTTATTTTATTTCTTCTTCCTCAGGGCAGTAAAACTCGCTGTGAACACTGTCGTTATCGCTATCCATGCTGTAAAATTTAATGCTATTCTCCTGAGAAATGCTGGCAAAAATTTATAAAGACTTTTGATAATCTTATTTAAAAAAAATAAATGTTGACAAAAAATGCTACTATGTTTGTTGTTGTGAACGAGCGAGTCGCCAGAGGTCCGTATCTTAGGATACGGAGCCGCTCGCCAGCCAATCAGAGCGCAGGATTCGGACCGTGAAAAAAATAAGGTCCTTTTATTATTCGAGTCATTGGTATGGTGTGTTGCTATGACCACCTGTGAGCGCGCGCGCTTGTCAGTAGCGTCGTGTTTTGAGTCCTGCAGTGGTTTGGGACGCAGCCCTGCGCTCCTGAGAGCGGCTCTCTCCTCCCGGACTCGGTGTGAGCCGCCCTGCGGAAGCGCGGCTATCAGGGGAGGCGGGCTCGGCCGCACACATAATTGGAAAAGCGGCTGCACAACAGCCAGCCTGCTCTGTGTTTGATCTGCGAACAGGCTGCTCGGAGAAACAAAGCGACATCCGGAGAGCCGCGACCCTCACCATCCTGCTGCCCTGCTTCAGCATGAGATTCAAACGAAACGGCTCGTACACGCTGAACAGGTGAGAGAGCAGACTCGCCGACTTTTCAAAATCCTCATGGGGGAGAAAAGTGCGTGAAAGACCTTTTCAGCTGGCCGAGGGTCTGCACTGCAAAAAATGATCTCTTGTTGAGAGAAAATCTCTTTAATATGGGTGAATGTATCTATTATTTCTTATTAGAAGTTTACTAGAACTCAAATATAAGATTATTTAGCTTACTTTGAGACACTTTTACTAATTTCAAGCCTTAAATTTTCTTATTCTATTGGCAGATAATTTTGCTCATTTTAAGCATTCAATTCTAGAAAGAAGCAAAATTATCTGCCAATAGAATAAGAAAATTTAAGGCTTGAAATTAGTAAAAGCGTCTCAAAGTAAGCTAAATAATCTTATATTTGAGTTCTGGTAAACTTCTAATAAGAAATAATAGATAAATTCACCCATATTTAAAGATATTTTCTCTCAACAAGAGATCAGTGTGATGTGGTTGAAATGATAAAAACAGTGGATCCCAATTAACTGCAAACCATTTGAAATGTATGCAATTAAAGAGTTTTTGAATTGTTGATATTGTTTATCAGTTACTATAGGTTATGGGATTCATGCATCAGGCATGAGAGAGCTCAGAGTGAAAAATCTGAACTAATACTCTTGTCTTGAATTTTAATATAATAACAATGAAAGGGAATGATGGAGTGCTGAGAGATGAGTTTATGGTATTGTATGAGTGAGTGTATGAGTAGTATATGTACAGTATTAGTCAAAAGTTTGGAAACACCTTCAAATTCGATGTTTTTTCCTACATTGTAGAACAATACTGAACTCATCAAAACTATGAAATAACATATATGGAATTATATGGTAAACAAAAAAAGTGTTAAACATGTTTCGTCTTTTAGATTCTTCGAAGTTGTCACCTATTTTTTTTTTTAAATGGTATCTTCATTTTTTCATTCTACTTTTATATTTTGCATTCCATATGCACTTATATATATATATATATATATATATATATATATATATATATATATATATATATATATAATTTTTATTTATTTTTATATTGGTAAGCATAGTTTGGTCGGGCAGTTGCAAAATAAGAATTTCATTACCCAATAATAAACCGCTGTGTCTGTTATTGTGTATATGACAAATAAACAACTTGAATTTACGTTGATAACAGCTTTGCACACTCTTGGCATTATCTGAACCAGCTTCATGAGGTAGTCACCTGGAATGCTTCTCAATTAGCAGGTGTGTCTTGTCAAAAATGGAATTTATTGCCGCCTTAATGCATTTGACACCATCAACCAGTAAAGAGTAAATAATAAAAATACAGTAAATAGCCCTGTCTGACAACTGTAGTAATCCATATTATGTCAAGAACCACTCAACTAAGTAAAGAGAAATAACAGTCAGTCATTACTTCAAGACATGAAGTGTCTTTTAGTTAATTAAAATAAAGAAAAAAAAACATTGAATTTGAAGGTGTTTCCAAACTTTTGACTGGTACTGTATGAGAACAGTGAGACAGCAGTGAGGTGTGCAGTTGGAACGACTGAATGGTTGAAGGTGGGACTCCATCAAGGATCTGCTTTGAGTCCTTTCTTGTTTGCCATAGTGACGGATAGCTTGACGGACGAAGTGAGGCAAGAGTCACCATGGAACATGATGTTTGCCGATGATATTGTGATATGTGGTGAAAGTAGAAAGGAGGTTGAGCTGGGTTTGTAGAGATGGAGGGATGCATTGGAACGAAGAGGAATGAAAGTGAGCCGGAGCCGAACAGAATACATGTGCATCAATGAGGATGAGTGTAGTGAAGATGCAAGGAGTAGACGTAAAGAAAGTTGGTGAATTCAAGTACCTGGGGTCAACTGTGCAGGAAAATGGGGGCTGCGATAGTGAGGTGAGAAAGAGAGTGCAGGCAGGGTGGAGCAGTTGGAGAAGGATTTCGGGAGTCATTTGTGATAGGAAAGTCCCAGCAAAAGTGAAAGGTAAGATGTATAAGACAGTAGTGAGACCAGCTGTGATGTATGGATTGGAGACCGTACCCTTAACGAAGAGACAGGACGCAAAGTTGGAGGTGGCGGAGTTGAGGATGTTAAGGTTTGCGATGGGAGGTTGGACAGGATAAGGAACGAGCACATCAGAGGGACAGCATGGGAATTAAGCTAAGAGAGATGAGACTGAGATGATATGGGCACATCCTGAGAAGAGATGCAGAGCATGTTGGAAGGAGAATGTTGAGGATGGAGCTGCCAGGCAAATGAAAACGAGGAAGGCCAAAGAGGAGATACATGGATGTGGTGAGAGAGGACATGAAAGTGGCAGGTGTAGTAGAGAAGGGTGCGGAAGACGGAGCAATGGAGACGAAAGATCCGCTGTGGCGACCCCTAATTGGGAGCAGCCAAAAGAACAAGAACAATTAAAGCCGCAAGCGGCCTCGACGGGCCCTCGCGCCAGCGGCCAAGGGGGGCGGGGGCATGCGTCCCCGCGAAAAACCTTCCACAGCTTCTTCGGCAAGAGACAGTACTCCCACAATGGCGACAAAGCACAGAATCGGACACAGAGTACACGGTGCGCTGAGATGTTGTCATGGACAGAAAATTTTATGCTATGGCTCCCCAACCAAATTAATGTATTTACCTCCTCAGTCACCAAGCTACAGCTACATAGGATTGTCTTCTGTTAGACATCTATTAGTCTGTATGTAACGCTACAACACTTGCTCCCGACTGCCTACCCATTCCCCACAAGTCATGTGTGTTTAAGGCAACCAAAACAACATACTCCTGGTGCCTCATGATTGTAAACACCTCTCCTGCAACTGATACAGCGCAATGAGCGCCCCCAGTGGTGAAAGTTCACCAAATTTGGTATACATGTCAAGGGACCTATGAAGAGTTGTTGTGTCAAGTTTGATCAAGTTTGACCAATCAGAAGCCGAGATATAAAATGTTGCCTGAAAACAGCGCCCCCAGTGGCAAAAGTTTACAAAATTTGGGAGATATGTCAGGTGACCTGTTAAGAGTGTGCCTATCAAGTTTGGTCAAGATTGAGTAAATAGAAGATGAGATATTGATTTTTGAAGAAAAAATGTTTTGGTTTTTCCCATGTCAGAAGGTGGCGCTATGCTGTACATGAGCGATTATGTGTTGGAAAAATAAATGTCTACAACAGCAACGTACTATCACAAGGTAGTGGTGTGAAGGAAAAGCATTAAGGAATTATTTACCAAAAACCCGTTTTGGAGCAATTGCGTCGGCCAAAAACAGCGCCCCCCCATGGACGAAAATTCCCAAAATGGGGTATACATGACATGGGAGGTAGTAAGAGGGTGGCCGTGAAGTTTGACCAAATTTGAGGAAAGATTGGATATTTTGCCCAAAAATAGCGCCCCCAGTGGCGAAATATCACAGAATTTGGGTAGCATGTCACAAGCCCAATGAGTGATTTGCGTGTGAAGTATGAGCAGTTTTGAGCAATTAGAAGATTTGTTATGAATTTTTAAGCATGTAAAATTTTGCATTGAAAATTGATTGACGTATAACTTCTGAACTGCTTATCCTACGTGAAACCTATTTAGGAACTTTTGTCAGCCATGTCTGTAGATGATGTCTATCAATTTTGGTGACATTCCTATGAACGGCCTAGGAGGAGTTGCGCCGTCTTCGTGGCCATGCATTTCGCACAAAAGTGAAATTACCTCACTTCCTGTTGGGCGTGGCTAATGCATTGGCATTACATTTTTGTCCGGCTTAGTGAGATACATATGCGTACCAAATGGCATGCCACTACTGCAAACTACATGGCAACCAGGCACCTTTATGCGGGAGGCCAAAATCACAACGACTTAGGGGGTGCTAAAGAGGCCCTGAGGCCCGCCTGGATCTGGGCTTCTGGTTCTCAGTAGCGGTGGCAGTCTAAGAAAAAGGAGCCAAATTTCGTGCGTTGTCGACCATGGCAAGCGCCCCAAAAAGGGTCTTGTAAAGAGTTTGCTAGCCAAGTTTGACAAATCAGAAGCTGCAATATCATTTTTGCCATAACCAGCACCCCCAGGGGCGAAAGTGCACAAAATTTGGCGTATATGTCAGGTGAGCTATGAAGAGTTTGCGTATGAAGTTTGATGACAATTGAGTAAATAGAAGATGAGATATAGATTTTTGAAGAATAAATTTTATGGTTTTTCCCGTGTCAGTAGGTGGCGCTATGCTGTACATGAGCGATTATGAGTTGGAAAAATAAGTGTCTACAACAGCAACGTACTATCACAAGGTAGTGGTGTGAAGGGAAAGCATTATGGAATAATTTACCAAAAACCCGTTTTGGAGCAATTGCGTCGGCCAAAAACAGCGCCCCCCATGGACGAAAATTCCCAAAATGTGGTATACATGACATGGGAGGTAGTAAGAGGGTGGCCGTGAACTTTGACCAAATTTGAGGAAAGATTGGATTTTTTGCCCAAAAATAGCGCCCCCAGTGGCGAAATATCACAGAAATTGGGTAACATGTCAGAAGCCCAATGAGTGATGTGCGTGTGAAGTATGAGCAGTTTTGAGCAACTAGAAGATTTGTTATGAATTTTTAAGCATGTAAAATTTTGCATCGAAAATTGATTGACGTATAACTTCTGAACGGTTTATGCTACGTGAAACGTATTTAGTAACTTTTGTCAGCCATGTCTGTAGATGATGTGTATCAATTTTGGTGACATTCCTATGAACGGTCTAGGAGGAGTTGCGCCGTCTTCGTGGCCATGCATTTCGCACAAAAGTGAAATTACCTCACTTCCTGTTGGGCGTGGCTAATGCATTGGCATTACATTTTTGTCCGGCTTAGTGAGATACATATGCGTACCAAATGGCATGCCACTACTACAAACTACATGGCAACCAGGCACCTTAATGCGGGAGACCAAAATCACAACGACTTAGGGGGCGCTATAGAGGCCCTGAGCCCCGGCCAAGTTTGGGCTTTTGGTTCTGAGTAGCGGTGGCAATTCTCGGAACTGGTGCCAAATTTCGTGCGTTTTCACCCATGGCAAGCGCCCCGAAAATGGCCCAACAGCGGAGAAAAATAAAGAAGACGGAATAATAATAATAATAGTGAACTCTTACAAGAACAATAGGGCCTTCGCCCTATAGGGCTCGGGCCCTAATTAAAGGGAAGTCTTAAATCAGATTTTGAGCTGAAAAATCTCATACCTGAATATTGTATACATACAGAGACCCACAGAAAATAACACAAGTGATGCTTTAGAAGAACGTTTATCATTTCTTAAAATAGTCACAGTGAATGAAAGTATTATTGGATTGCATCAAATGTTTTCCTTCTGTAAGCTCATGTAAGAGAACTATAATATATATAAATTAAAATTTTAATAAGATTTAACCAAAATAGTAACAACTCAATTAAATAAATACTGCACTGTCGTAATTAGTACTACTAAAAAGCATCTCTATCACTAAACACTTTCCAGCAGAATTTTTAAAAAGCACTAGAAATCCTATCAAAATCCATTAGAATGCATCAAAGGAATTTGCTCATTTGCAAATTTGACTGAAAGTTTTCAAACAAAATTTAAAAATGGCACTATAAATACTACCATACTATCAATGTACTCCACAAAGAAATTCACTCGAATGCAAAATTTTAGTACGACCAAAATACACTCACTAGTAATCTTTCACTTAAAACCTCAAAACTCGATCAAAATCAATCACTTTCCAGATAATTCACTTGTAAACTTTCACTTAAAACTTTCAAACATAAATTCAAAATAGCACTAAGACATGACCACGCTATTCAAATCCACTCACCAAACAAATTCTGTCATGCAAAATTTCACTAAACACTTTAGAAGTTGTACAGTTTGTTTCTGAAATGGTACGGAAGACTAGTTTAATTTCACACTCAAATGTCCATTATATTTTGATTTAAGGTATCTTTACCTTAAAATGTGTAACTGGCTGGTCGAACATTTTGCTTATCCATGGAAATTCATTCTCCCATGCAGCCTGGTATTTGCATTCATATTTTTGCCATTTGGCATTGGGTTTAGTGACCATGATGAATGACTGCTTGTAAAAAATGTCGGACAGCCTGGGTGAATCGTACATTACGGAAGTGACTGTTCTGTTCGTTGATCGGTTAAAAATCAGTTGACGTCAGCAGTGTTTCTCATACGATTCTGATTGGACATAATCGGGAGTGTTTTTAATTTGGCGGTAGGGATTTCCCAAAACCGGGAGATTATCCAGTTTTTAACAAATACGATCGAGAGGCGGGAGACAGAGGCTAAAATCGTGAGCCTCCCGCCGAAATCGGGAGGGTTGGCAAGTATGAGAGATGTCAAGCTGTCTGTCGGTCGTCTTATTCACTGGCGGGTTGGAGCAGGAGCCCAGGGCCACAGTCACACTGTTTTAAAGCCTGTCAACTTTCTTAATCATTATATACATTTACATCTGTAGCCTTTATATCCGTTTATAAGTGAGAACGTGGTGCGTTCACTCGGGCCGTAATTTGTTGACATTGCAGCGTTTCGAAGTCTCTTACGCGCGCACACAGAGAGAGAGAGAAAGCTTTGACTTGTTTGAGAAGTTTAAAAAAAATACTTGTCTTCACCTAATTATCCCTGTTTCTCCACTAGTTTTGGTTGAGCTGCTAGTTTTTGGTGACCTGAATAAATCTAGTCCACTTGCTCTGAGTGTTTTCTCTTTTGAAGTTAAACGAAACCGAGCTGAGAACACTCCTCAGCATCCTCCAGTCCATCCTTCCATCATGGCTTTTCTGTCAGATTTTCTTTTACAAACCTATTTAACACTTAAGTTCAAAGTGTTTGTCATATGTACAGTAAGGACATGTTGTCTTGCACAATGAAATTCTTAGTTTGCTGTCCACCATGAATGCCAATTACAAATAAATAGGCAGACGGGCGGCGTAGTGGTTACTGTTGCCTCACAGCAAGAAGGTTCTGGGTTCGAGCCCAGAGGCTAGCGAGGGCCTTTCTGTATGGAGTTTGCATGTTCTCTCTGGGTGCTCCAGTTTCCATCACAGTCCAAAGACATGCAGGTTAGGCTAATTGGTGGCTCTAAACTGACCGTAGGTGTGAATGAGAGTGTGAATGGTTGTTTCTCTCTGTGTCAGCCCTGTGATGACCTGGTGTACCCTGCCTCTTGCCCGTAGTCAGCTGGGATAGGCTCCAGCTTGCCTGCGACCCTGTAGGACAGGATAAGCGGTTACAGATAATGGATGGATGGATAAATGGGCAGAAGAAATAATACAAAGTAAAGCAGAGGTGGACAGTAATGAAATACATTTACTTGAGTACTGTACTTAAGTACACTTTGAGTATCTGTACTTTTACTTGAGGTTTTTTTTTTTTGGGAAACTTATGACTTCACTACATTTGAAAGCCAAATATTGCGCTTTTCACTCCACTACATTTCTTTCAAGGTCTTCATTACTATAAAGCAGCCTTGAAAGTGGATGTTTTTTTCACTTTTCTTTTCTAAAACCTGGTTGATTTTTTTTTTTTCGCAGGTGACACTGAGACAGTCTATCAGTAATCACTAGGGTCACGTCACATCCATAGACTGGATAAAATCAAGTTTAATGATTTCTCAGCAGCGTTATTTAACACAATCAGTTGATAGCAGAGTGGAACGAGGCGGTTTTTCTGAGGAACGCGCACACTCATGGCTATACCTAGAACCCAGGTTTCGGTTTTCTAAAAGGATTAAAAATTCGTTTTGTTTTAAATGTTTGCTTTGTTTGCTGAAAACGGAGCACATCACGGCCTACAAAAACCCGCCGTCCAACCTGCGGAAGCATATTGAGGTCTGTAAACACTTTATTCCAAGAGAAAGCTTTCAATGAAGTTGTCTGTGCTTTTAGCGCTAGCGGTAACGTTGCAATAATGATGCAGTCTGGTTAGTCAAATGACTTTCTATGGATTTGCCCAACAAGTTGCCATCGCCTTGTCCACGGCTAGCATTAACATATAGCTAGTTAACTTGGACACTGTTAGTTAGCGTGTAAAAACAGAGACTTATGCTAGCATGAATAACATCAACTTATCTGAAGTCCTTTCAGAAGTGTTTTAGCATAATCTTGCCAAATAAACAGAATGTAGAAATCTGTTTTTTAAAGGTGTTTATTCAACAGGTTCTACAAGATGGTCAGTAAATCCAGTAGGTTGCTTCAGAGGGGTTAGGTTTTATAAACGCTGTGGCAATAATACAACAATGCATTCACAGAAAATGTACTTTTAATACTTTTAGTTTTAATAGCAAGTACTTCAACTTCAGTAAAAATTTGACTGGACAACTTTCACTTGTATCGGAGTAACGTTTGACCAGTGGAGTCTGTACTTTGACTTAAGTAATGAAGTTGGGTACTTTGTCCATCTCTGAAGTAAAGGCAATATAGTGCAAAATAAAAGCAAAAAAAACCCACCCAGTATAGTACAAAATAAAGGTATAGGTAGTGTAATCCAAAAATAAGGCAATGATCGGACGTAGCAGCAAAAGGGCAGTAATATGTAAACAGTCTAAAAATCTCATTCTCACATCTTTTAAAACCCAAGTCACATACCGTACATGCTCCTGCCCTGCTTCACTGTTCACTGTTTTACTTTTCCCTTATAATTTCTAACTTCTTAACACCATGATCTTTCTGATGCTTTTACATTTGCATCCATCTGGTCAGAACATGTTTTAAACTATATCCTAATAGTCTAGTGTTCCTGTTTCAGATCCCTTTTTTTTTTTTTTTTTGTCCCTGTAAGATGAGAAATCCACCTGATTTCAGTTGTTTTCCAAAAAAGTGTATGTGGCTCAGTGTGTATTGTTAGCACACATCTTACTGTATGTGGAAAGTGGTTTATCAGTTTTGATAAAACACTCAGTACGTTTACATGCACGTCCAAATCGAGCTACTGTCAGTAATCGAGCAAAGGGTCCCAGCAGGGGTGCCAGAGAAATCCAATCCTACATGCACAAGTGAAATCGGGCTATTGTGCACCCGAGCCACACATGGCACTACACGCCCCATCGTGTTGGTACACGTCCGGTTGCCGTCATGAAGAAAAGCTATAGTGTTGCCAGATACTGCTGACGTATTCCAGCCCAAAACATGTTCAAATCTGCTAAAATGCACTTAAAACCCCCCAATCTGGCAACATTGGCAGTTCCGTGTTCAAGCTGTTAGGCTTGCTCTAACAGACTGTATGGCTACAAACTGTCCGGCGCAGACCACTGTTTTGTAAGACAACTTATTTTGCACAATATTTTTCTAAAGTCCATTTTTTGCTTACAAAAAAATTTTTTTTTTTGCGCTTACAATTTAACTTGTGTCTTAATAAACACACAAAAAGTTCAATTGTTTTGTTTTTATTGACATTCTTCAGATGTTGGACATATATTTGTGTGTATATACACGCGCGCGCATACACACAAATACAATGACTTGTTTATGTACACAATTCACAGCTATGCAACAGCTGTACAGATGTATTTGGTGATACAGTAAGTGAGGCTAAATTTTAACAGTGCAAACAATGCCACAAAAAGAAAAGATTCATGCTGTTGTCATGATTAGTTGTCACGCCGACCGAGGCTGTTGTGTTTCCCTTGTGGTCTCGTCACTCGTCACTTCCGGAAGGGGCAGTGCTGAAGTAAGTAGCTCGAATACGTAGCTCAATAGGGTTTACATGCACTAAGTAGCTCGGCAGAAATCGCATAATCTAGGGCCCAATCCCAATTCTAATTTCTGCGCCTTCCCCTCCGCCTTCCCCTTGGCCCTTCCCCTTGAAACTGAGCTACAAGGGATAGGGCTTGAAATTCAACCCTTACGTATTGGGATAGCCCTTCAACGATCGCATACGTCATCGCGTACCTCCGTCAGCGTTTACGTTAGCAAAACGCGACCAAATGCGTCATTGGCTGCGACCAGCCGCTACAGTCAGAGCCAGAAATCTCTGCTGGCAGGGTGTGATTTGTTAACTAACACCACTGAATGGGATATCTTTGGCGCTTCGTGCACCACATCCAACAGAATGAGGTGTCAGAACACTCATGTAAACAATAAAAGCAAGAATAACAGAACAAAACGTACGCAGTAAAGCAACCGAAAACAATACTCACTCCCAAAGCTTTTTAGCAGCAGCTTGGATTTCAGAAATCGCTGCTCATTCTCAGCTCGAAAGCGAATCAAGCGGCGTGTTTCCTCTGGATAACAACTTAAAACACGTAAATAATGGAGAAAATACATTTATGACAATCTTTCGCCGCGGGAACCGCCATCTTTCTGAAATCCGCATGAAATCTCGCTGAAATCCGCATGGCATTGTGGGAAATCACTCAAACCCCTTCGTTCGGAGTCAGCTCCAGGAAAATCTCCGTTTGGAGGGGTACAGAAGCCCTACCCCTTCCCCTACCCCTCCGCGTTAACTGGGATTGGGATACCCCTACCCCTTCACGTGAACGCGCAAAATGGAGGGGAAGGGCCAAGGGGTAGGTCCAAGGGGTGAAATGGGATTCGGCCTAGGTCGTGTAGCTCGATTCCGAGAAATCAAGTTCGGTTCAATTTCAGCCGAATTAAGGTGTATACATGGCATTTTGAACTTCGATTTCAGTCGAGCAACGGCAGAAATTCGATTCTCTCTATGTGCATGTAAACGCACTGACTGTTCTTCGGACGGTGATGTCATCCCAGCTCTAATCTCCAGGCTGTAGCAGCAGCAGCAGCAAGAAGCTGTAATCGTTCCTGCTCTGCAATGAAGGGGAGCATCTTTCAAATGTATATTAATCATTTTGTCCTTGTTCTCCTGGGAGTTTTTGCTGTCATCCAGGCATTTACTGTTGTCTTGATTGTGAACACTTACTGAGATCACTAAGGGAGAGTGGGAGCACTGTTTGCTCCACACATTTGCTCTAGTTTTTGACTCATGATGGATGGGGTCGGTTCAAACATATCAGGACGTTAATACTGTAGGAGATGCATTTTTTTTAACCAATCATTTTATTATACTTTACAAACTATTTTGCAGTTATGCCATCAACTGTAGAAAACATGGACAGCATATTGTCTCAAAAAAAAAAAGTGAAGCCACCACAGGTGTAGTGCCCCTGCTGGCTGGCTGCAGTACAGTTTTTAGCCACGCCCATTCCCATGTGTTTCAATGACGAAATAGGCTATTTTCCACATCATTTGTCTAAAGTGTCTAATTTGGTTCGTTAATTTTCGTTATTCTGGTATCTGCACATTTTTCTTTAAAAAGATTTCCCCCAGAAATTAGTTCTAAAAATTTTATTCCACTATATTGTCAGAAGGCGTGGCTGCACTTGGGAATGAATGAGACCCGCTGTAGCCAGCTAACCTCATACATGTCAACTTATACGGATTGTCCGGAAATTATACGGATTTTAGCTCTTTTCAAGGGCGTACGGGCGTATAAACAAAGTCTTACGGATTTTCAGTATTTTCTGACCTAAATTTATTTTGTGTATCTTACTTGAACATCGTCAGCTGATCGTCGCAAAAACATAAAAAAGCTCGATTTATAGACAAAGAACAGCGTGTATGCAGGGGCAGATAACCCAGACTATGTGAAACCGGATGTTTATTCCTCAAGCCTCGTGCAGTATCGCGACTGCGAGACTTCGCTTGTTCAGGTCATGCGCACGATCTGCATTTAAACGCACCAAACAGTCATTGTTCGAACGATTTTCTCATTGTGCAGAGCGACATTGTTTACACCTGAGAGATTTTGAATAGCGTCTGCTGAGTGAAAGAATGGGAACACCGAGAAAGAAAATGAGATACGATGGGCGGTATCTTCCTGAATGGAAGGAGACATTTAATGGTGTCATTGTTCAGGCGAAAAATAATGTAAATGTGTATTGTACAAATGTACATCAAAATAAAAGTTTGGTGCGATTCAAAGGCTATAAGGATTTTATGTTGATTTTATGGATTTCTTCCTCTGATACTACAGGTGGACACCCAAAGGGGTTGACATGTATGTAACCTCGTCACAGAATTTGCCATCATTATTTGAACTTTTCCAGACACAAGTACTAATATAGACTGCTAGCCATTTCTGTTAAAAAGTTTGAAACATTGAAAGGTTTCCGAGGAAAAGGCTAGTTTAATCGTGCTAGCTACTTGGCCATAATGGCTAGGTTCGCCTTAATGGCTATGCTATTTCAGTCTTAACGACAGCCAACTTTTGAAATTTGTGCAAAAGCAATTTGTTCGTCAAAAGCCAGATGTTTGTGTGAAAACATGCACTACCAATAGGATGGATTTTATAAGTAATGTAGTTGGTTTACAGTGTACTCGGAATAGCCATGTGTCCTACATAATGAGTTATTAATTCACAGTGCACTGCCAGAGCATTCTGCACCAATATGATTAACGAATTTCCAGTTCATATCCATGTCATGAATGTCCTCCTTAGACGCTTCTGGATTAATGAAATGTCTCCAGCTGAAAAATAATTAAGCTCTTTGGATAGATGGAAGATTGGGTCCAGTAATGCGCTGGACGTTGGGGGTGGGCGGGCGTACCAGATGAGTAATGGCCCTTTTCCACTACCCTTTTTCAGCTCACTTCAGCTCGCTTCAGCTCACTTCAGCCCGACACGGCTCGCGTTTCGACTACCAAAAACCAGCACGACTCAGCTCGTTTCAGCCCTGCTTAGCCCCTAAAACTCGCACCGTTTTGGAGTGGGGCTGAAGCGAGCCAAACCGTGCCGACTGAGGTTGGGGGCGTGAGCAGACACTCCCCTGTGCACTGATTGGTGAGGAGGAGTGTCCTCACACGCCCCGCGAGCGCGCTGGGATCTGTAAACACCGCAAACCCGGAAGAAGAATAATTATGAATTACGAGAATTTCTGAAGCCTTATGCGCCTCGCCTCATCTATACGCTCTTGCCAGTATCTGTTGGCGTTGTCGGTGACAACAAGCCACAGCACCAAGACCAGCAACACTAACGACTCCATGTCCTCCATGTTTATTGTTTACTATTCGGGTCGTGAGACTACTGCTTAAAAGATCACTGAATCAGTGACATACAGAGCATCGTGGACGAGTTCGCGGAGCGCAAGGCTTGTCGTATGCCCTTCAAATAATGCGCGCAGTAGGCTATTGATGTTTTATTATGAGCCATGTACAGTATGTCACCTAATGTTTTTTTGTTTCTGAGTTACATGTTCGTTTGAAGGACTTAATGTACAAAATAACGTTGCACCCCGTAGTGTTGAAATTGGTAAACACAGTGCATTCAGTGAGGTTTGCACCGCCCTCCTTTTATTTCTGACTCTTCCTGTCACCGTTGCAACCTCTGAGCGCTCATTCGTATGCCCTTCAAATAATGTGCGCAGTATAGGCTATTGATGTTTTATTATGAGCCATGTACAGTATCCTAATGTTTTTTGTTTCTGAGTTACATGTTCGTTTGAAGGACTTGATGTACTAAATAACATAGTTGCACCCGGTAGTGTTGAAATTGGTAAACACCGCAGTTGCGGACATTTTGTAGCCTAAAATGATGTTATGATAAGCTTTAATAAAGGGCCCGGTCATTTGCCCCGCCCCCGGCCCGGCTCTGACTTGTTCCGCCACTGTCACTGATGTCACTGTTTGCGCTGCTTAACGACATCACCTGATGTCCACCCACTTTCGCTAACTCCACCCAATGTGTCCACCCACTTCCAGCCAGCACGGTTCAGCGCGGTTGTAGTCGAAATGCAACTCCAACAGCCCCGCTCAGCTCGACTCGGCACGGCACGGCTCAGCCGCGTTTGTAGTGGAAAAGCGGCATAAGTGTACCTGACTTCTATTCTCATCTCAACCACAACGACTCTGGCTTCAAATTTGAGAACATGATGGAGGTATTTTAGCTTCCGTTCTACAGAATAGGCATCAGTGGAGCCACATACAATGTTTGCACCAAATGAAGCTCTTTCTTTGCTAAAATATATTCTTGAGTGCATAAATGTTTGGCATAAGGTGATGCCCAAAGCCATAAAGTCAATCACGTAAACAACAGCTGATGGGTTAGGATTGGATCATCCTTGGTCCATGAAGTTTTCCAGGAAGGAAACCACTGTCTTGTGTTTTGTTAAATATCTTAACTATTACTCTTGGCAACCCTGTTACAACTCAACCTCACACTTTTAGCCATCTTGAAATCTAATCTAATAATCACCAGCTTAGCACAGTAAACCATTAATCTTGTTAACTGATGATCAACTCAGCAGTGGCTTGACAAAACCAGCATATTTTGGTTTTGTTTGCAAGCAAACGTGCACACATTCAAAATCTACTACTTTTTATATCTCATGCAGAGCTGAGTGTCCATACTGTAGCTTGTTGCTGATTAGAGATTGATAGCGTTACAACCAGGGCTTTGAACCGGAATTTTTTTCCTATTGGTTCGTTCCGAACAGAAACGGAATTTTAACGTTTCCAGTTTTGGGTTCCACCATTAAATAGACGTTCCCGAACCGGTTAGAACAAAAAAATTTCGTTCCCGGAACGGTTAATTACGTTCCCTGTCAGCTGTTTAACAAATGGCTATAAAATTATGTCTCTGTCTCATCCAGCTTAAGCCAAATGTAGGCTAATTCTATTACAACCTTCATTAAATAAGACAAGAAATAATTCAAAACAATTATTATTTCAAATGTTGGTGATTTGGATTCTCAGTATGTCTTCCCATCTACACAAACAGAAAAAGTGCCAAAAATGAAAGATAATTCGTTTAGTGTGTTACCAAAGGCTACCGCATGACGTCACCGCGCCGCGAGATTTTGTTAGGCGCCATATTGGAAGTACACATCTATGCAAGTACATACATTCATAACAAACTACAGCTGAAATGTAGCCAGGGCCGGTTCTGCCCTAATCTGGACCTGGGTGCAACATCGCGCAAACCCCCCCCCCCCCCCCCCCCAAAAAAAAAAAAAAACAGTCTAAACATTTTATATCAACTATTTTAACTAAATGGGCTATAATAAATAAGCCTGCAGGCAGCCACGGCGGGCTGCCTCAGAAAAGTAACCATTCAATGACAACTGAAAGCCTGCAGCCACGGCGGGCTGCCTCAGAAAAGTAACCATTTGTCCTACCTTAAAACTCCGTTTTGCATTTTCTGCCTCCTTTTTTGTATTTTCGACCCTCCGTTTATTTTCTTTCCTTTTCTGAAAACCCGATTTGTGTCCAGACATTTTGTTCTGCTACCAACGAACTAACTCGTCAGGTCTCGTCTCTCGAGCCCGCGATGATTCCCGTGGGAAGGGCAACAATTGATACATTTTTATAAACAGCCAATAGGGAGGTTGCAACGTTCAGGCTCTTCTTTGCTCAGACACTCAGTAATGCAATTACTCACTTATTATCACATGGAGACGTGATAGTAGTCCACCTTCCCGCTCTCTCCATTCAGTCAGCGAACGTCACACAGGAAGTGAACCCCAGCGGGTCATAGAAACTTGCGCAGGAGAAGAATGACTATTTGTAGGCTACAGAAACTTTGAGGAACGAAATAAAAACCGGTATTAACCGGTTACCATTATTTTTAATAAGCGTTTCTGTTCCGGAACATAAAAAATAAAAGTTTCTGGTTTCGTTTCTGTTCCATGTGAAATAGAAAAAGTTCCCGGTTTTCGTTTTCGTTCCTTGAACCGGTTCAAAGCCCTAATTACAACCGACCCCACTCTCCCCTTCATTAGTGATGGAAACAATACTAAAGTGTTTGTCTATTAAGAAGCATAGACAGTTAACGCTCCCTTTAGTGACCTGCAATTAAAAAAGAATGACATTTTGTTTCAAAGGCTTATCATTTTGTTCATTAGGATGCAAAACAGAGGGAAATGTGTTAATGCTCTTTTTTAAAAAATTTTTTTAAATTTTTTTTAATAAACGTTCGGTGCTCATACTGATACATGGTGCATGATATGATGCATCAATGTTCTATTTCTGTCAGGGGTTGCACCTGATAGATGATGCACTTCAAAATTATTTGCATCTTCAAGAGGAGGTTTTCTCTGTAGTTAAGCTAAAAAATCTCTGGAGACTGTTCATCACTACAGGTAAAATGCAAGTAGGCATGTTTTTACCTGATGTATTTATGGGTAGATAACGTATTTTGAGTAAAGTTCTGTATGGCTTTGTCTTGCATCAGTTTTCTGTTAGCACAGATGCATTCGTATTATTGTATGCTAATGTTTAAATTAATTCATGCTTTTTGTTTGTTGCTTTTTTTAATATTTGTGATTTTTATTTGAAACTCATGCTAGTGCTTGCTGTTAGAATCTACTGGGCAAACACACCAAGAAGGGGAGGGGGGGAAAAAAATTAGAGAAGCACCAAAAAGACAGTAAAAATTCAGTACGATGCCTGACCCTGACTGCTCTGTCTGCAGTGACTAGTCAGCAGTTTGCTGCAAGTATTCTTTGCCATCCTAATGGTCCCGCCTCAAGTGTCTGAGCCAGCGAGAGAGAGGAATAGAAAGGATGAGGGGCGGGAGGTAAAGAGATACCAACAAAAACACACAGAAGATTGAAAGAAAGAGATATACTAAGATACTGAGGCAGAGTCAAAGAGGGGAGGTAAAAAGGGAGGGAGGGTGTGTGTGTGTGTGTGTGTGTGTGTGTGTGTGTGAGAGAGAGAGAGGGAGAGGGAGTCTGGCAATAGCAGCAGCACAGAACACACAATTGCTGAGTGATCGTGTGAGACCGGCAGCGCTTGCCTACTGCAGACACTGCTGTTTGCTGACTGAGTTGTGCCGAGTGGAAACGGTCTGAAGCTAACGCTGCCTCCCTCTGTGCTGGGATCGAGAGAGGGAGTGACGTGGCCAGATTGCTGCTGCAGAACTTTGCAGGCAGCCATGCCAAAGCTGTAACGGCCCTGTCCCTCACCTGTAGTCTCTCGCATCTGGAGGGTGAGCGCAAAGGAATAAGGGGAGGACTTTTTGGACCTCAGCCGAGACCGACCGCAACACCAGCTGGATGGGGGTTCTAGTGTGTTGCGACTGCTTCTTTTATAGGTACCAGTTTTCCCACCTTTTTCTCTCTTGCTGTTTACTTTGCGTCTGCAGGCATGTCAAGTTTGCTTTCTCTTAGTAGTACCGGTACATTTCCGCTCTGCTTCTCTCCTCTCCTCCAGTGCTGCTGGGGTTGTATGGCAAGAGACGTGTAAAAATACGGTGCCCAGGGACCTTGGGTGTGAGTAAACGTAGCAATTCACCAGAGTTTTGTCTCTGTATAGGCCATGATGTGGCTTCTTTGTGAAGTTGAGGGCATTGCCTGTTTGGACGTGGTATTCTCATATAGCTCCTCCACCCCCCGAGTACCAAGGGCACACGTCACCCTGTTAAAGGGTAGTGGCAGCTTTGCTTCTGCTTCGAGTCTGTTGTAATAAGTTTGCAAAGTGTTGGGCCAATGCAAGCATGTGCTCATATGTGGAGTGTGGATGAAAACAGGATTTTTTTCCTTTCACATGTGGTTGAGGTTTTCTACCCACTGCAGAACGGTTCTATATATAACCGTTTGCTGCAGCTCCAGGATTCTTGGTGATGCTCGCCAAGAGTAGAGTCACATCTGCATCTGGTTAAAAGCATCAGACTGTAGTGATTCATGCCTCTTTCCTCCTCTTTCGTTTCTCATGCATGCACTTGGAGGAACAGCCTGGTCTTTGTGTGCTTGCAGTGGGTTGTGTTCTGCCCTCCTCAGCAGGCATTACCTTGTGTTGGGACCCTAATTTACCTCCGGTGCTAAAGTGAGCACTCCTTATCAGTCAGACTGCAGAGTTAGCAGGCCTTCAGGATCTGGGTCGTCCTGTTATAATAAACTAAGTAATGTCGTTCTGTGTGCTAGTTTATTTAAAATTCTCTGCCCTCGTATTTCAGTAGTTTGGTATCATACCATATGCACTTTCGTATAAACAAAGTCGGAAGGCATTCACGGACTCCTGATTCGGTCGGTTGCTCTTTTTCATGTGCACGCACACAGTCAATAAAGAAATCAATGAATGGAAAAACTCAAACGGTAGGCTCAAACGAGCTGCTCATGCTCACTGCTTTTAGTATAAACAACCATCTTGAAGGGTGGTACATTTACACTGTACTTGCACCATCCCAAAGCCATTTCCTGTTTGGAATAATGTAAACAAAGAATCAACTGAGTTTTTCTAAGCTTATGATTTAGTCCTGCTGCAATCATTACCGTCCTCCCCCCCCCCCCCCCCCCCCCCCCAATAAGCAAATACTTATGATTCCAAGGCCTCACAGTAGGGCGTAAATAGCACATTTAAAGTGTTTAAAGCTTAGTGTTTCTGAAACAACAAGCAGTATTATCAGCTTTGTCATCTGACTCAGCCTCTATTTTGTCTGATGTGCTTCAGTTCCTGGCTGTTTGAATTCCTCCTAGCTTCAGAGATCCTGTGGTGATGGTTATCTCTCAAGGTTGAATACAAAACCCCCTTTGCAAGACCTCGATTAGTTCTTTGCATTGACATTTACGTGATAAACTATTTACTGAATAAACATACGCAGAGGTTTAATACTGGTCCTTACAAATACCTTCCTTTTACTGTTGAATAGCAGAATGTACGTTCCAGGTTCCACACATTTTAATGCAGTTATCCAATAACCTGAAGGACACTTTGGGCAGGAAGCAGTGTGTAAATGAAATTTAAAGTGAAAATTTTTGATAGAACAACTTTTTTTTTTAATCTGATCATTGTATTTTAATTTTTTTGTATGCTTACTATTTTAAGTGCATCTACTAAATCGAATACTTTTAAGCAAACAATGCCATTGTGTCATACTAGTAATTCCAAAACAGTAAAATAAAAAAAATTAAATGTTTATTTTAATGACAAATCACGTGCCATGTATCTGTATTCATCATGTAATGAGTTTGCGGTTGTAGGTGAGAATGTTTAAGGTGTTAGGGGGAGCTGTGGAGTAGGGGGAAAAAAAAACATCTTTGTGGGGAAAAGTCTCATCCTAAGACAGACCTGGGCATTTTACGGCCCGCGGGCCGCATCCGGCCCTTTGGTTCATTCTGACCGGCCCGCGTAAGGTTAATTAGAAATTACAAAATAAACGTATTCTCTAATTTTACCTCATGCATGGACTGAATGTGCATTGCTTTTATTTTGAAGTTGTGTTCAACAAAAACGCAACGCGCGCGCGACATGAAATCCCACGAAACCTAATCCCGCGATAACTACTTCCATAATTTGTCCAGACCAACCACAAACTTGTATGTCATCCTTCAAACGGTCCAGCCAATCACGTAGTGTGACGTCACCAGCAGGCGCCGGAGCCCGAGCCGATCTGTAGATCTGATACCTACACCGAATCGACGTTGTTGCGAGCAGGTCACATGAGGTGATTTAGACTACAAATGTGGGCATCATTATTATAATATGATGTATCTTGCTTGATACTTGGAGTAGAAAGACAATATTGTGATGTCTTTTATTGTGTTTTGGGGTGAATGTGACTGAAAAAAAATGGTACAAACGTTCACATTTTGTTAACCATTGTTTTGGGAAATTTGATTGAATAATGACCTTTTTTTTTTTTTTTTAAGGCAACCTTGTTTTTTCCATACTCTTAGCAGCTTGTAAAAACAATGTTATTTACTGCTTTATATAAAGAAATACAATTAATATTATGCAGAATTTAGTTCAGCCTTTTGGTCCAGCCCTCCACTAAATTTTCTGTTTCTCATGTGGCCCCATGGAAAAAATAATTGCCCACCCCTGTCCTAAGATGAACTTAAGAAGGACCTCTGTATGTGGACTTGATTATGCCTCATATGAAGTGTACATCTCTTTCTATGTGGAGTTTGCATGTTCTCCCTGTGTCTGCGTGGGTTTCCTCCAGGTGCTCCGGTTTCCCCCACAATCCAAAGACATGCAGTTAGGTTGACGTGGGGTGGCCTTGGGCTGAAGTGCCCTTGAGCAAGGTACCGAACCCCTGACTGCTCCCCGAGCGTTCTGGTGTGGCTGCCCACTGCTCTGAGTGTGTGTGTGCGCGCGCGCGCGTGCTCGCGTGTGTTCACTGCTTCAGATGGGTTAAATGCAGAGGATTAATTTCACTGTGCTTGAAGTGTGCATGTGACAAAGGTTTCTTCTTCTAAAGTTAGCTTTTGCATTATACAAACTGGACTGCAATCGTTCGTTTTAAATTGTATTGTTGGGTGATTCTGTATTCCCCAGGACTTTCCCACTCATGTGAGTTGTGTACTTGGACCCCCTGTGTCTACGGTGCGGTTGATCGAGTGTGTATCTGTTTCATTCAGAGCTGCAGTAAGCACGCGATGTAACTCAGACAGGAATACTGCACAATCACTCAGCGTCAGCTCCCAAGGTCAGTCCATTCAATCGGTGCCTGGTAGCAGAGAAAGGAGCGCTCTCCTGCTCCAGCCCTGCCAGCACATAGCTGCCTGATTACTTCAGAGCTTGGCAGCTTCCTTTGTTTTTGGGCAATTGGGCATATTGCAGAGTTTATGGCCAGACTCCTATAAAGACGCCATCTTGTCTTTCTCTTTAGGCTAAGTGATATTCAACGTAGAAATGACCTTTTTTTTTTGTTGTCGGGCTTCTTATTTTTTATAAATATAAAAATAAGATCTCATGAAGCAACTCATCAGTGGACGAGCTGCAAGGAAGGACATGGTATTGCTCAGTGAAGCATGTTCCTGCAGACGCTTCACAGGACACCGAATGTCTGTGACTCCAAATGAGGTAAAGTGATGAGTATACAGGACAGAATGTGCACAGCTTATTGAAAGTACACAAGCAGGTCTCAGTACTGCATGGTTGCTTTTTTTTTTTTCTTTTCCCCTCTCTCCATGCTCTGTTCAGTCCCAGCTGATGATGAGTTTGCTTATTCGCGGTTGAATTTACTCAGGTGTGCAAGAGCACCAAAACTGCACAGCAGCAGTTCTTGAATGGACTGACTTGTGTAAACTTCACCACACAAATTAGCAATTTTCTCCTGGTCTCACTAGCGCTGCAAAAAAGCAATGGATTTTGATGAATCATTGACATGATAGGCAGGAAGTAAGGTCTGTATAGATGATACAATAATGCATGTTTTTCCCTCGGGCGGCACGGTGGTGTAGTGGTTAGCGCTGTTGCCTCACAGCAAGAAGGTCCAGGTTCGAGCCCCGTGGCCGGCGAGGGCCTTTCTGTGCGGAGTTTGCATGTTCTCCCCGTGTCCGTGTGGGTTTCCTCCGGGTGCTCCGGTTTCCCCTACAGTCCAAAGACATGCAGGTTAGGTTAACTGGTGACTCTAAATTGACCGTAGGTGTGAATATGAGTGTGAATGGTTGTCTGTGTCAGCCCTGTGATGACCTGGCGACTTGTCCAGGGTGTACCCCGCCTTTCACCCATAGTCAGCTGGGATAGGCTCCAGCTTGCCTGCGACCCTGTACAGGATAATCGGTTATGGATGGACGGATATTTTTCCCTCAAGCACATCATTATTGAAAAGACTTTAAAGGAAAATTGCGATGAAATTAAAAAAAATTCACAGCTGAACTATCTTTATCTTAACATTTCATTTGTTCATCTTCAGTAAGCGCTTTATCCTGGTCAGGGTCACAGTGGATCTACAGTCTATCCCAAGGACAACAGGCACAAGGTGGGAATACACCCCAGTATGATGTTTGCTCATCATAGAGCACTACATATGCACAAATTTGTGCACGCATTCATACCAAGTAGGCTACTTTAAGGTGGACTGACAGTAGACCTGCTGGCATGTTTTTGGGAGGAAACCGGAGAACCCGAAGGAAACCCACACAGTCAACTTAACATGTATAAATCAATTTGGACTCCCCATCTTCTAGCTTTTGTTAGCTGAAAACTTGGAACATCCCCCAAAACCCACAGACCTACTGGTTGTTTTTTTTTTTTAACGTCAGCGTGTTCAGGTGCTGTTCTTATGCGCAAGTGCCGTTGCACTGACGTCTGTCAACGTCTTTTATTTCAGCGCAGCATCACAGTACTGGCAAGGCACACCATTGTCTTTCTTTGTAAAATGAAGTAAATGAATAAAAGGTCTTTGTTCACCCATTTCAAGTCTTGCAGCTGCTTCTTCTGTTTTGTGTAAATTATTTCTGAATAAAGTGCTCAGTAATTACACCGTGCTCTTGCATAGACATTAAAATTATGACCTCTGACTTTAACTTAAGAGAGGACTGAAAATTGTTTTTAATGTAGTCGTCTTAATTCTTAACAATAACAAATCAAAGTTTGATTATCTATTAACAACGCTAACTTGGTTTGTTTTTTTGTTCAGCGTTGACCACAGCCAGAACCGTCCTCTTATTTAATCAAAACATTCCATGATATTTTTTCTTTTAATCCCTTCATAGAGGTTGCTTGCTTGTTGGTCTTGGCTTTGCCCCACTGGGGTTTGGGTGTATCGTGTGACTTGTTGTGGACTCTGTTCTGCAGAGACTCGTCATGACTTATTCTCTGGTGTCCTGTCTCCTAGCGGCTCTGTAAGCTGCTTACAAACAACATAATTTCCATGAGACTCACCTGAACCAGGCCACTCTTGTGGTTTCAACAGCCAATCACAGTGCTCGCCTAAGACCCCACCCACCAATCGTGGCGTACCTGTTGTTTTTAAAAAGTGTTTCAGCTGCAATAAACAGTGTGTTTTCATGCATTCTGCCAAGTGTTTGGCAGTGGCTGATAAGTAACTCATGTTCCCACTTTAGCTGTATTTGGTGTAAATGTTTGAGTATGTTTGATATCCCTGGCTCCTTCAACGAAAATGTGCTGCTCGTGTGTGTGTGTGTGTGTGTCTCTTTCTCTCCCCCCCCCCCCCCCCTTTTTTTTTCTTTCCCCCTTTTTTGGTGAGCATTGTGTAATTATCAACTCTGCAGTGTGCTGAGGAATGTGTGAACCTGAAAATGGAGGGAACCAGGCTGTACCGCTGAAGCTTGGTTTTTGGTTAATGTGGTCTCGCTTCAGCGGATGGTGCCTGTGTTTTTAATGAGATTATTGAGATTATTAATGTTTATCCTGCTCCTCCTCCTCTGCAGGGCTGGAATTTGGGTGGGCAAACATTTTCATGAGCAGGAATATTTTTGCGAAATGCTGCTGTAACTTGTGTTGAGTTACAAGATTTTTAGAGTTTTCAAAAATTAAAAATTTACTGGAGGTGTGTGTGTGTGTGTGTGTGTGTGTGTGTGTGTGTGTGTATTATATATACACACACACACACACACACACACACACACACACGTCTCCAGTAACTTTTATATTACGTATCTCCAGTAATTTTTTTTTTTCAACTTTTGTTTTTGCTGAATGACGTTCTGCTCTTATGCACGAGGGGTTTAAAATCATTCTTGATTTGGTTCTCAGTGCATTTCTATTAAAGAACACAGTCAGTTCTGCAGTATTTTGTCCTTGAGCAACCCTTACATAAAACACCACTACACACACTTACTTTTGTTGCACCACATTATGATGCATCACGAGAAGCATGGCAAGTCTACAGAGCCAAAAGGGGAGAAACAGCTGAATGGTGTGTGGGGGTGGTTTTTTAATTTTATTTTTTAAAATTTTTTTAATGACCCAAGTTCCCCAATTTTATATGTAAATTTCAATGATCAATGATTTAAAATAAATATATATAAAATGTATTGAATTAATGGCTGCACTGTTAGTCTTGGCTAGAAATTTACCAGGGAAATATTATGCATTTTTCAAGACCAGTGTTTGTCCTCAAATAGCTTGTGAATTTGCTCTCAGTAGAAGAACAGAAACATTGGCAATATTAACCAGCCTGTTACAAACTCTCAAACTTTTGGCTAAAAAAAAAATGTACCGGTCTGCTATAATAATGTGATAATTAATGTACATGTTTTTCCATTTGAAATTCCTCAAGGAATTTTGGAGAGCTGAGTTAGAACTGTGAACTCGATCAGAAACCACAAATAATTTCCTAATTCATAGAGAATTACGCAGTCCCACTGCTTATTTTGCACACTGTTTTATTTGCATAGCTACTACAGTTGTCAAAAACAACACATCTTTGTTGTCTTCCAAGGTCTCTGAGGTTTGATGCAGTTTATTGTAGACAACAAAACTGACCGTAGTCATCAATCTGTCCAAGTCTCTTTGTGTGGCCTTCACTTGGCTCGGAGTTCCTGGCCTCTCTCCCTCCTCTCACTTTTGGTCTTGTAAAGACATGGCCAACTGTGGTCTGTGGTAGAGCTCTGTCCCTTCATACACACACAGTCCTTCTCTGTCCTTCCTTTCACATCGCTCACACACACTCACAAGGCCGGAGTTCAACTCTTTTTGGCCCTCGTGTTATGCATGCTTGTTTACAGCACCCGTCCCTTATCGTGTGTACCTAATGATGAGGAACATTTGTCTTTGCTTAACCAATGCCTCTGTTTGCTGTAAGCCTGGAATAAATACTGGCTGGAGAGTGGAATAGGCATTTTTGCTTATACAGGTGTTTTTTGATTTAGAAAGAATTTGTTGTATACAAAGTAATATGTTCCATGAACTTTGTTAAAAAAAAAATTTAAAAATCTTAGTGGGAGATTGTTCAGTTTCATTCCCCTGGCCCTGCATTTGCTTTTCAACAGACAGCCACTAGGAGGCAGTATGGTGTTGGAGCTGATGTTATCTCCTGAATTAAGCTCAGAACCAGTGTAGAGGAGTTACAGATCGGGGTGGGTTTCCCAAAAGCATCATAGCACAAAGATCATCGTTATATGGTAGAGCGAGCATCACAATGAACACTCACACACTCTCTCTCCTAGTTAAGAGGCTTTTGGGGAAACCCACCCCAGTTTTCTTGATCAGAGGTCATCTCTAGGGCAGGGGCCTAGAGAAGTCTTGCTATGGACAAATTACTTCTGAGCAGTGTTCTCATACATTTTTTTGCTGTATGAATCCCCTGCATGGGTTGTGTAAGAGAAATCTGATACATTTTAATACAAAGAGCCATAATTAGATGGAGATCTGTGAGCTGTAAAGTGAGCCATAAGATAGTGTAAGGTGTGTAGTGTTGCTTCATGCTTGAGTCTTAACCAGTCAGTGTTGTGGTGTGTTTGTCATCCACGCTGGGAAGCCGAAGAGCCTTTTAATTCACCCCGCTGGCACCCATTCCAGGAATGAACCATCTTTCCATTCTCATTATCTCTAGCCGCTTTATCCTGTTCTACAGGGTCGCAGGTAAGCTGGAGCCTATCCCAGCTGACTATGGGCGAAAGGCGGGGTACACCCTGCACAAGTCGCCAGGTCATCGCAGGGCTGACACATAGACACAGACAACCATTCACACTCACATTCACACCTACGGTCAATTTAGAGTCACCAGTTAACCTAACCTGCATGTCTTTGGACTGTGGGGGAAACCGGAGCACCCGGAGGAAACCCACGCGGACACGGGGAGAACATGCAAACTCCGCACAGAAAGGCCCTCGCCGGCCACGGGGCTCGAACCCGGACCTTCTTGCTGTGAGGCGACAGCGCTAACCACTACACCACCGTGCCGCCCTCCATCTTTCCAGTCATACATATTTGTTTGTGTTGAGTAAAGTGTAGAGCTGTAGCTGTACAAAGTCTACAACCAGTCTGATATATTGTATAATTAAAAAAAATCAGTGTTTCTGACTAGTTACGTTGTGTTGGAGTACTCCAGCTTTTTAAATCGAATATCTATTCATTGCAACTGTAGAGTAGGCTTATTTATCACAGCTATACTTTTGTCATATTTACTGAGGGGGGACTGAAAGCCAGCTGTTGGATGCACAAGTCAAGACTATAACCATCAGGCCGACACTACTGGTATGTATTAAAGTGCATATCACGGGTAAATTCAGGAGCAAGATCAATGTAATTCTCCTATTTTATATTAAACTTTGGTCAAATATCTGTAACATTCTGCATTCTCTGCAATTTTTTTACCTTGCGCAATACTAGAAAAATTCAGTTGAAATCAAGCCATTTGAGGCGAATTGGTCCGCCTCTGAAAAAACTTGGCATTTGGATTTCCCGGCAAACATTGATTTTCGTGACGTCACGTGCGGGACGCCTCCCTCTGAATCCTACGTCAGCGCTGGTTTGTTTATGAGAAAACGACCTGGTGGTTTTCTGCAAATTTCTTCAACGTTATCGCGTAATTATTAAAATGGTTAATAGATGCATCATAGGAGGGTGTAGCAACACCAATCTTGATGGGATTACTACTCATTGTTTTCCAAAAGACCGGACAATGGGAGAGAAATGTGAGCGCTTGGTCTACACAGGCTGTGCACTGATGCCATGCAAAGCTCGCGCAGCCTGCTGGCGCTTCCGCAGGTAACGTCACGAATCTGGCTCCAGACTCCCTTGGGATTTTTCCAGACGCATTTTATTGTATTTTTTTCTGCTGTAGACAGATGGCCTTGTGCAAAATTACCCTTCTTGATGAGTGTGTAAAGGGACATACTTTCATATAAAAAAAAAAAAACCATGGAATTGGTCCAGAATATGCACTTTAAGATATGACGGACATGAGAGAATTTCTTACCATAGATGTTCTTACACAAGTAAAACCTTCTAAAACGGCAGTAATGCAGTAAGAAGTTATTTCCAAAGGTTTTGTGATGTACATATCCAGTTAGATGTGTGTTTTTACACGTATACAGTACCAGTCAAAAGTTTGGGGACACCTTCTAATTCAACGTTTTTCATTAATTCATGTCTTAAAATAATGTCATTTCTGTTTACTTAGTTGAGCGGTTCTTGACATAATATGGATTACTGCAGTTGTGGAATAGGGCTATTTACTGTATTATTTACTGTTTGATCTCAAATGCAAGCCAAGAAATTCCACTCCTTAACTTTTGAGAAGTCACACCTGTTAATTGAAAAGCATTCCAGGTGACCTACCTCATGAAGCCATGCCATACCTCATACCAATAGTGTGTAAAGCATCAAGGTAAACGGTAGCAACTTTGAAGAATCTAAAAAAAAGAAACTTTAAACCAAAAACCTTTTTTTTTTTTTTTTTTTTTTTGTTTACATTGAAATAAAAAAAGCACAACTTTTATTCATCACACACTTGTGAAATTTCCTCTCTCTGCATTTAACCTATCTGAAGCAGTGAGCACACACACATACCTAAAGCAGTGGGCAGCCATGCTAACAGCGCCCGGGGAGCAGTTGGGAGTTAGGCACCTCGCTCAAGGGCACCTCAGCCCAAGGCCGTCCCATATTAATCTAACCGCATGTCTTTGGACTGTAGGGGAAACCCACGCAGACACGGGGAGAACATGCAAACTCCACACAGAAAGGCCCTCGCTGGCTGCTGGGTTCAAACCCAGAACCTTCTTGCTGTGAGGCGACAGTGCTAACCACTACACCACCGTGCCGCCCATTGCTCTACAATACAGAAAATAATCAAAATACAGAAGAACCTATGAACAAGTAGGTGTGCCCAAACATGCGTGCAACAGATGCGGTAAATATTAGATGGAAAATCACCAGCCTTTAATGTGAATTGTTGCAGATGTTGATTTTGTATCTGTGGTCTGTACAGCAGAGAGAGATGAGCGCACAGGGATTGTGCTTTCATTTGATCATCACTATGGATGGAATTTGAAGCATTGTTTTCTTCTCAAATTCTCATTCTCGCACCAAGTATGGTCTCAAATCATCGTTGCACCAATAACCCGTGGTCACATGAGCTGCTAATGAAGCAGATGCTGTAGTGGGGGCTGTAGGAGGATGGTAGAGATGTCTGCCTCTAAACACCCACCCGTTTCACCAAGCTGCAGCCCTGTGCTACGTAGATGGTCTCCAACCAAAGGAATGCAGGGAGTATGGCACGGCTCTGTGAACATGCCACAGCAGGCCTCTTCTTCCGTGTTGTTGGTGTTTGCACTATGCACATCTGCTTCTCTTGGATTTTTCTGTCCTAACTTGATTGCCAAGAAAAGTCTACATCTTGATGTGTTGACAAAATCCCAAAGTGGGGGGGAAAAAAAAAATTTAGGTGCAGCTTGATCAGGCTTGTTCTGAAAACACTGCTTACTTGCAAGGTTAGATCCATAACAAGATACTGATGTCAGTACTTGCAACTGAAGCAAATCTGTCCAGCTGTCTCTGACTGACTTTTGTTTTGTGTGTATGTGTGCGTATGTATTTTGTTAGCAGTCAACAGAGCGTGCTGGTGCCTGCAGGCCCTAACCCCTCCTGGAATGCAGACAGAGATACAGGACTGGTTTTATCATGGCTTTCCTCCAGCAGAGCTCTTGGGCAGAGAGAAGGAGAGATGGGGTAGCTGTAGGTCTTGTATTTCTATTGCAGTTTGCATTGTGTTAGTTTAAACGCCCTTTTCTTTGCACAAACTCTGATTGCTCTTTAAATTACATCTAAGGTAAACTTCTGTTGAGCGTTTTTGCTTCGTTAAAGTTTAAAGAGGGAGCTCCATTGTTAAGTCCGAGGCCCATAGGTTTTTTTTTTTTTTTTTTATATTTAAATGCTATTAGAATTACAAATAAGAACACAGTTGTTGCAACTGACCAGATTAGCCACTAGGTGGAGTGTACTTCTGAGAAAGGATTTCAGATGTGACGATGTTGAATACCTCATTTAATCAGTAATAAAATTGTATAGTGACCAAAAATAACTAACGTAAGAGTTAAAATGGTAAATGTCAGGCTGTTGAGCATAATTCATGCATGGATATTGCGTAAAGCAGCTGGAATGCTGAGGTTAATCCTCACAAATGCATAACGAAGTTGCTTGAATAGAGTTGATGTTATTGTGCATGTGCTAGTCTAACAAAAATTTACATCATAAAATCCCGGGTTTTCTGTGTGAGATGCGCTCAAATAGGTTGTAAAGTTCACTGATTTTAAATTGGTTTGAAATTTTTTTTTTTTTTGCATCTGAGTTCATCTCATCTCTAGCCTGGCAAGCCAGACTAAATGTGAATATTTAGTCTGGCCTCGATCCGTAGACATTTCCGACGGGTGTAGGAGGAACAACCCGCTGTCTTTCAAACTGTCTCTGTGCGTACAGGCCAACGCTCTGACCAATCAGCACAACAGTGACTGTGACGTAGTCAGAGCGTGCAGTGGGGGAGGCCTTGAAATAAATAATTTTTCAAAATGCGTATTAATTAATAAACAGGTTCTAGATATTAAGAAGTTTGGAGATAATGACCACATTTTTGGAGTCTGTACCACATACTTAACATACACTTATTTTTTTCAAGTGTTTTTCAAGGGTTTGCTTAAACTGTTTTTGAGAGTTTTTATTTAGTGGTGTTTGGTGAAATAATTTCCCTTAAATTTAAAATAACGGGAAAATAAGAAACAATCAAAAAGTAATGTTTCAAAGCTGTTTATTAATTCTTCGTACTGCACAAACTAGCCCCATCCTTTTGGCTACGAGCGGAGCCAGCTGGTAGATCAGACTTTTGCCATAGCCGGTCGGCAAAACAGCGAAAACGTCCTTCTTGAAAAGGAATGAGCGGAGAGCCTCTTCCTGCTCATGTTTCAACGAAAACTCCAAGTCTAATTCTTCTAAAACTGATTCCAAAGCGGAGTCAAACGCGTGCTCTTCACTAGCCGTAGCCATCTTTCCTGTTGTGCTTTCTCCAGCGTCGCGCAGCTTTGTCGTCACTCCTGCAAAAGCCCGCCCAAAGAATCCAAACAAAAACCTTGCGTTGTGATTGGCGGGCACAATTTGATGCCCGGGGTGTTTGTTTATATGGTGCGAGGTTAGACCCACTCGCTAGGCAAAAATATTTTTGGCCGCTAGGCGGGTGGGTCTAGTTTACTAGGCTATCTCATCTCATTATCTCTAGCCGCTTTATCCTGTTCTACAGGGTCGCAGGCAAGCTGGAGCCTATCCCAGCTGACTACGGGCGAAAGGCGGGGTACACCCTGGACAAGTTGCCAGGTCATCACAGGGCTGACACATAGACACAGACAACCATTCACACTCACATTCACGCCTACGGTCAATTTAGAGCCACCAGTTAACCTAACCTGCATGTCTTTGGACTGTGGGGGAAACCGGAGCACCCGGAGGAAACCCACGCGGACACGGGGAGAACATGCAAACTCCACACAGAAAGGCCCTCGCCGGCCACGGGGCTCGAACCCGGACCTTCTTGCTGTGAGGCGACAGCGCTAACCACTACACCACCGTGCCGCCCCTGCATCTGAATTCTGTTCTAAAAATCACAAAGCTTGTCCGCCATTATTAGATCGCAGTGATTTACAGGTCAGCGGTGCTGCATGTGTGACGACATATGTGCCACTGCCTTCTTGTGTGTCCACACGGACTCTATACTATTCTCTGCAGTGGCATGCGTTCTTGATATTGATTCTTTTGAAAAAGACATGAAAGCTCTTCAAATTCGTCCTCAAGCTTTGGTTGATTGTCTGAGGACGATTTAGAATCTATAGCCACGGAGAAAGAGGCGGACAAATACGCAAGGCAAGTCGCTCGTGGTGAAGAAGAGCAGCAACTGCTCCAGCGGTTTTCTGGAACCCAGGAAGTTAATACATGGTACAAATCATAGTTTGCTTATTACATTTTTAAATACTGATTTGGTGTTCAACTTTCACAGTTATGACAAAGCGGTGTCTTTGTAATTGTCAGTCTTTGTAACCTCACTTGGTAGGCACAAGGCTAAATAATGGCAGTAATTGTTAGGCCCTTACTTTCACCTTTGTGTCATACGCAGCGAGCGCACAGAAGCCAGGGATTTGTTAGGATTCACCTTCAAAATTAAGTTGCTCATTGTCGTTATTTATTTTTACTAAAATCACCGTGTCTCTGCAACCAGAAATTTTTTTTTTTTTAATTCCAAAACCTATGATCTTTTTACATTTCACTCATGTTGTAAGATAAGCTCTGAAAGAGATTATCAATAAAGAAAAAAATTGAGTTAGTTGAGTGAGAGAACAGGACGGCGTGGCCATTCATTTGATATTGAAATCATGTTTTTAGATGCAGTATCACGTCACACGTGTTTCAGTGGACAAAAAGGCAACGACAAGATTCAGAAATGCACAGGGAAGTTTATCACAGAGTGATTATAAAGTAATCTTCCAATGGCCTTTTCCTTCGCACCAGTTCCGTGATTACTGTAGAGACTTTACCTTTAAAATCAGCTCTCTGTAAAGAGACACCGCAAGTTTCAGGGAAGGGTTGGACACGAATGTATCTGCAGAAGATGGTTTTATTTATAAAGGTGACCGCAAGCAAACAATCCAAATCGGCAAGCAGAGATAAACGGTAAACAAGCGAAAGATCGGGAAATGGAAGAAACAGATGAGCACAGGCAAAGACGGAAGTGCACAAAAAAAATCAGGAAAACAGGAGATGAGGCTCCGTAATGTGTATGTAATGTAGTGCAATATTTCAGTGAGCATGTGTTTTCAGAGTCTTTATATAGGTGCACTGATTGCACCTTCATCTCGTGCACATGTGCATAGTTAATGGCGCGCGTACGAAAGTCTGCTCAGCGCACGTGTGGTCCAGAGTGCGCCTGAGAGTCTGGCTGAGGCCATTATTAAAAAATGTTCTGTTTCCGGTCCACCGGCCAGATGAGTGCCGTTTGTGCGGTTGAAATTTTTTTTTTTTTAACGCCGGGTTTTCGACATTTTTTTCGGGTTCGTAAATCTAAAATCGAACTTGACATTTACGCATTCCGCGCAGAATATAGAATCGAATCAGCTCTGCGCATGCGCCGTGCGGCACAAAAAAATGGCAGCCACCATGAAGGAAGGAGATCCGGAGTTTTCAAACATTTGCTTAAGTGTGAAATCGCAAAATGGTATTCTAGCGAACAACAAAATAGTAAAGATTCAGAAAAACAGATCATTCAGTGATCATTTTAATAGTGTAATTTCATCCGAACTAGGCCTAACGCTCGATTTAGAACTACAAAAAGTCCGTGTGTCGGACCATCACAAACCGTTACTGGAAAATTCGTTTGATCTTGATCCATCAGAGATGTTACAAACAGCTTTTGAGTTTTGTTATGCGAAATTCATTACCTACCATACTTTGTTAATGACCCTGACAGATCTGTAGGAGAACCTAATAGATCTATTCAAAATGAGAACGGAACTGAACAAAAAAATGCGTTTATGGAACTAATGCAGGTTGGCTGGACAGAATTAAAAACTGTCTGTAGCAAATAAAGTTTTTGTACAAGTTTCAGTTGATTAAACTGTAATTTTATTAAATGTGTCTGCTTTTGTAATAAAAAAAAGTACTGAAAGAAAAAGCAAACAGCATTGTGATTTCATATATATATATATATATATATATATATATATATATATATATATATATATATATATATATATATATAAAATATCTCCCTCCCTCCCTACTGAAAATTTTTTTTTGCTCACCCGATGGACAGGAAACGGATTTTTTTTTTTTTTTTGAAGGATGGCCTGATGCACGCGCCACAGCGCGCAGGTGCGACAGGAAGATCATCATCATGGGTTTTGGAATTTTGAAAAAAAAAAAATCTCGTATGGTTGCAGAGTTACTGTGATTTTGTAGTAAAAAAAATAAATAACGGTAATTGCACACTGACACTCTCGGTGAAAAGGATAAAAGACTAAGGACAACTAATACATTCAAGCAACAGGCTAAACACAAGCTTGACACTTAGTGTGCAACGGTGAGCTCTTTTTGGGATGGCGCTTCTGACTTCTGTTTCCAGATCGTAGGAACTGTTCCATGTACCAGATGTCACGCAAATCCTTCTGTGTGAATATGCCTCACAAATTTTATCTTTTTCAAAATGTATGGAGCAGACACCAAACCGTACTGTCTGCTTGAAGTTACCCCTCTCTGTTCGTACAAATCGAACTCATTCATTCTGTAAGTGTCCTGCTGACTTTGGGCTGTAATGGATCAAAATTCCACTTTTTTTTTTTTTATCTGCTACACTTGAACAGCCTTGAATGACACACCTCTTAGGAGGCATGCTTTTGGCTTTAGTTTTGTTGTGGAATTAAAAAAAATTTGTTAAAAATGTGCTACACTTTGCAAAGCAGATGAAGCCAGAAATCCCGTGAACTTTCAAGAGTTTCGCATATGACGTCACTTCCTTTTTGAATTAACAGTAACTTACCGGGAACGCATTCATGTAATGGCGGACTCAAAGAGCCAAACTTTACCAGCTAAACAGAACATGTTCCCGGTCTTGTATTAAAATACAGTTCAGACAGTAAACTATTTAACATGTCTATTTTTTTATACGGTATAATTTCCAGGGGTGATGTCATTTTCGTAAGACTAGCACTTTTTAAAAATGTGTGACTTGGGGGGGAATCTATCTGAAATCACTGGCTGAATTCTGAACAGTCAAGCATGACGACAAAAAAAAAAAATCAAGAAACCATAAATATATTTCACCTCAACAATTTAATTTCCTTTTTTTTATTTTATTTTAATTAATATTTGCCTCGGCTTTCTTCCTTTGTTAGTAGTTTGTCATCCTTCGTGATGACCATCACCATAGTGAAATGCACATGATGAATATAATCGGTTTTAGTGCTCATGTACCGACTGTCAAAATATCTGCATCAAAACAGACACGGGAACTTACACACTATGCAAATGAGGGTTTTAAAATAAAACAGCCCGATTAAAAATACGAAACGTCCCCACTTATCACCACGAGTGTAACAGTCATGTGAAACGGCTTGGAGTGACTTTTACGGTACCTCAGACAATGAGACGGAATAATGTGGACAAGGCTGATGATCAGTGCAGTAGCTCATGTCCCATCAGAAAACTTATAAACTTTTTGATAAAGTGTCACTAATGTCATTTTTCCTGTAACAAATGTAGAGACGGGTGGACGTTTTTACTTTGTTAGCTCAGGATAATATTAAATCAGGTTAAAATGATTCCAACAGAGAATAAAGAGGACAACCATTAGTAAGGACTCTTAAAATGGTTTATGATAATGTCATGATTTATAGTAATCTGGAGCTGTTTTCTATTTTAAACCCAGAATAACGACTGAATGAGTGTCACATCTGCATAGCCATAATATTTCCGTCAGTCAGTAGGCTAAAAATAAAGGCTGCTATAAATATCACGTTTTCTGAATTAACTTGTTACGCAACAAATTTACTGCAACTGAAATCACTGAATTGGGTTTGGTTTTTGACCGTCAGCGCATGGGCGTCTCAGTGGCGTCAGAATAAAACCTTTTAAATACCCTTTTTTTTTTTTTCTCTCCAATTTTAGGGTGAACCAGATTTTAAGATGTTAGAACTTGATGTGCATATTATGGTTCAGGAAACCTTGGGCTTTTCCAAAAAGCTAAATAATAGAATGTCCGTTTCACTACGTGAGGGTTTTTCCTCAGCCTGCCACGTAAAAGCCATGTCATTTATGGTTAATTTTTCAATGATGTCACCTGAAAGATGGTAAATGTCATGGGGCGTGTAAACCGTGATGACGACGAGACTTTGTGTATGGAATGGCCTTCGCAGCATCTCGCCAATCACTGCATCATTTCCCTTCAGTCGCCATAGTTCATAGTGAAGGAGTTGATGAATAAATGGTGAGTGAAATAAACGCATCCTGGTGTGTGTTTTCAGCAGTCAATGTGAGATTCCATTAATGATAAAGTTGAGCAAAGATCTCTTTGTTGTAACTGCCTGGACGGGTTTTCTATTTTTAACACGCAGTGACGTTACTTTCCACGTTTTGTCGCATTTTTCATGTGACGCTTCTTGTTCTCAAAAGCAAAAGATTTTCCACAGTGATGAATCAGAATTCGGCTCTGCCCAAAGGACTGTGAGATGTATGCTCGTTTTTATCATGCATATTAAAATTGTGTGTGTGTGTGTGTGAGAGAGACCGAGAGATAATTCCCCCCCTTTTTTTTTTTTTACATTCACGTTCATTGTATTTTGGGTTTAAAATGAATTTATATCTGAGCTGTACCATACTATCAATTTTACAACAATATTTTTAAAAATATGTTGATGTCTAGCTTTGAGGATTTACTATGAAGATAAACTAGCTAGCCAACAAAGGGAAGGGGAAGAAAAGGGAAAAAAAAAAAGCAGCTTGACTTGTTCCAGAGAACGTAAGTGACACAAGTGTACGGTCATAGTTATGGTATTTCTCTTTTCAATTCCCATGTTAGATTTGGCACGGTTTTATGCCGGATGCCCTTCCTGATGCAACCCTCTCCAATTTATCCGGGCTTGGGACTGGCACCAAGAATACGCTTATGCACCCCCAGTTAAACAGTTAACAGGTTTTAAAATTCCCTAATACATTTCCAGTTAATACAAGCAGTCACACTTCCCAGTCCAATCCATTTAATTAATATTTTTAAACAAATGTTTCAGAAGATAAAACTCTTTATTCATCACTCCATACACTTGTGAAATTCCTGTCTGAATTTAACCCATCTGAAGCAGTGAAAACACACGTGAGCAATGACCACGCGTGTGCACGCACACTCAGAGCAGTGGACAGCCGTGCTATAGCGCTTGGGGAGCAGTTGGGGGTTACGGTAGGTGCCTTGCTCAAAGGCACTTCAGCCTAAGGCTGCCCCATGTTACCCTCACTGCATGTCTTCTGAACATGAATTACTTGGATACTGCAGTGACCTAAAAATACAAAGTTATAAAACATGTACATTACAGAATCTCATCTCATTATCTGTAGCTGCTTTATCCTGTTCTACAGGGTCGCAGGCAAGCTGGAGCCTATCCCAGCTGACTACGGGCGAAAGGCGGGGTACACCCTGGACAAGTCGCCAGGTCATCACAGGGCTGACACATAGACACAGACAACCATTCACACTCACATTCACACCTACGGTCAATTTAGAGTCACCAGTTAACCTAACCTGCATGTCTTTGGACTGTGGGGGAAACCGGAGCACCCGGAGGAAACCCACACGGACACGGGGAGAACATGCAAACTCCGCACAGAAAGGCCCTCGCCGGCCACGGGGCTCGAACCCGGACCTTCTTGCTGTGAGGCGACAGCGCTAACCACTACACCACCGTGCCGCCCCATTACAGAATTAGAATCCTAAAAAAAAGTCTATCTGAAATAAGAGAAGCGCCTCAGGGAACAGCCATGAACTTTGGTGTTGATAAATGTGTCTGATTAAATGATCATGGAGTAATCTAGGAGGATACGAGTATAACCTTAATGATTAGCCATGACCGAATAACATGAATATAAAGATAAAGCCTCAACCTGCAATCATGAGAGGAAAGGTTTACGTGGTTTCAGATCATTAAAGAGAAGTTCTGATTTCATTTGAACTCTTTGAGATCTATAGCAAACTGTCTGTCGGAGATAATCATAGCTCTGTGTACTTTCAGCAGAACATAACATGCAGCAGTACAGTGAATAAATGATATGTGACTGAACTGTAGGGCAGCATATCTAGTTCTAGCTATTTGTCATCTGGGTATGCACGTTTCATTATGCACTTGTACACTCAGAAAAGAGTACTAAACTGTACCCATGATATAGCCTCAATGGTAAGTATTTTGTACCTTGTACCGTGCATCTTTTTAAAGCATTGTACCTTTGCAAAAGTATTAACATGAAAGCTAATTAATGGTACAGAAGTGGGTGCGGGCAGCACGGTGGTGTAGTGGTTAGCGCTGTCGCCTCACAGCAAGAAGGTCCGGGTTCGAGCCCCGTGGCCAGCGAGGGCCTTTCTGTGTGGAGTTTGCATGTTCTCCCCGTGTCCGTGTGGGTTTCCTCCGGGTGCTCCGGTTTCCCCCACAGTCCAAAGACATGCAGGTTAGGCTAACTGGTGGCTCTAAATTGAGCGTAGGTGTGAATGTGAGTGTGAATGGTTGTCTGTGTCAGTCCTGTGATGACCTGGCGACTTGTCCAGGGTGTACCCCGCCTTTCACCCGTAGTCAGCTGGGATAGGCTCCAGCTTGCCTGCGACCCTGTAGAACAGGATAAAGCGGCTAGAGATGATATGAGAAGTGGGTGCATCGTTTCCTGAATCATTTCTAAAGCCATCCTGTTTTCACTTTACCATGGAAAAAAAAAAATACACACTTATGGTACAGAAAATGTACACTTGAGGTTACCATCCCAGTAACAAGGACGGGCCCTGCATATCTGTGAGTGTGGAACGGATGACTCTTGCTCATGTGATACCATTATCTTCATCTTTGTACCAGTCAAAGGTGTTGAGTGTTCAACACTGTACATGGTGACCTCATGACCCATTTCCGTATTTCTTAAATGTGTATCTTGTCGTTTGTGGTCTGTAATTAGTGCTTAAATTGTTTGCATTCCTTTTACTCTGAAAATCTGCTTTCTTTCCAATAAACACCTCCCTCTCCTTCATTTTATTTGCTTTGTCCAGGCGTTGCCTTCTGCCTGATCGCTTGCCTTTAATTAATGTCTTCCTTAAACGTTCCACAATTAGTGTCTAATGTGAAAACCCCTTTCTTTTTCACTTTGATGTTCCCCATCAGAGTCGAGTGAGGACATGTTTCCTCCTTTGGCTTGGACAGGCATGTGCAGCGCTAGGCTTCAGGCAAGGTTCACTGCCATGAATGTTGTTTCAGTTGTCTGAACTTGCTGTTTGTTGAGCCATGGTTTTAGCAAGTACTTGACTAGGAGACCGTTTGCTAGTGCTGATGCCTGCAATGTTCAAAGCCTTTTTTTTTTTTTTTTAAATAAATCAGCCTGATCCTTGACCGCCTGATGCCTTTTAGAACGACCCTGTGTTTTTTCCCTGGAGCAAGCTTTTATTTTGTTTAGTAAAAAACATGGAAAATAAAGGCATCGGCATGAATAAGCATTTTGTTTAAGTAATAGACCATTAAATGTGAAGCTGTGTATTGACTGACTGCGTATTGATCAACTCTAAGGAATTTTTACAGGAAGCTTTTATAGAAGTATGAAATGGGATATGCAGGTTAGTGTTTAGGTGCAGAAATATGTTAATGA
The DNA here is from genome assembly GCF_027579695.1 of Neoarius graeffei. Taxonomy (NCBI): domain Eukaryota; kingdom Metazoa; phylum Chordata; class Actinopteri; order Siluriformes; family Ariidae; genus Neoarius; species Neoarius graeffei. Next base: position 81,327,134 of record NC_083570.1, on the reverse strand, counting down.
ATGATACTTTAATGGCTTCAGTTTTACCAAATATACTGTGTACAGTCATGATCTGACCACATTGTACTGCTGCGGTAGTGGAATATACTATTAAATACTGATATAATATGGTGTTTTTGGGTTTTTTTTGTGTGCGCCATGTCTGTACATCACTTCGTACTGTGAAGAATAATTCCTTTTTTTATAATTGGTTATTTAATTATAAATAAACTGTCACTGATTTTTTCCTAATTTAAATAATAATGAATGTCCTCTTAAAATGAAGTAAAATAGTTTAACTCGCTAAAAGGTACTCATTAACGGGGTCTCTTTTTTTTGGGGGGGGGGGGGGGGTGTAATTGCACTGTGAAGGGATTACTGGATGCAGAATATTTTTGAGAATCCTTGAAGTGGACCAAACCACATGTTGACTAGACTAAACCCCGCCCACCCTGCCTTCTCATTGGTTCTTCGACTGGGCGGCGCTTTGACAGAGACTCTGTCCCTCGGACAAAAGTTTGTGGAGAGAGAGGGAGAGAGAGAGAGTGAGTGTAGCAGAGCAGATACAACTTTGGGAGGTGTTTTGATTCCAGGTGATCAATCAGCGATCGTTGTGTACGGGATATGCACTCTCAGAAAACTTCAAAAAGCGGATTAAAGTGCAAAATGGTCCTTCAAGCCGTTGGCAGGGTCCTCAGGTAACGTGTCTTTTTCTCTCTCTCTCTCTCTCAATAATGCATTTGATTTGATGGTCCAAAACAGTGTAGTGTTGCATTAAAGCATCGCAAAACTCTACTGTGACATCACATTTACTGCAGTAGTGTGTTTGGCCGTATCAGGGCTCAGTGTTGGTGGAACTTCACCATTTCTTCCTCGGAAGTGCGGAGATCAAAGGTGTTTTTTTTTTTTTTTAAGTTTAGTTTCTTCCCAAGCACATGTCTGGGTTGGTGCAGTTAATCATTTATACTGTATAATCATTTAAGAGCAGCGTTTTTCTGAGGAGCGACAGAGGTTCTATTTTCTGGAACTTATCTTCTCTCTCTAGTTTTGTGTAAAGTATTTTTATTTACTTTTTTAATTTCTGTATTTTGCATGATGCTAAGGTCCTGTGTACACTCGTACTCAGTGCCACTTAGATGTACGTACACACACACAGTGTTCCTCAGGCGACACAAACTAGTGTGTTGTCTCATTGGCTGCAAAGGAAGAAAAGAGGAAATAAAATTAGTCTACTCCAACATGAATTTACTTCAAGATGCTGGTTCCGAAAGAGAACCTTTGCATGGCACCTTCACCTGAAGTCATAAAAGCACATCACACTTTCACCGTCCCATGTTTACTGTGTTCACACACCAGTGTGTTTTCTTTAATGCTGCTGAGCTGGTGGCGGGATCCTAAAATTGTGTGTGTGTCAGTCAGAGGGGGTTTGTGGGATAGGGTGGTTAAGATCCTGAAAAGACCTTCTGCTCTTTACTTTCAGTACGGTTGTGATGCTGATGGGCACAAAACAAAAACTTGTCTTCATGAATGCAGTACACATTTTGCAATTTCCTTTACTGTAGAGTAAACCAGATCCAATTTGTGTCAGTCACATCTTTTGATAACCAGTTCCTTAAATGTTTAGTTAATTGCATATTGCTTGTCGAAGGCAAGGGTTCACAAGCTTTTTTTATTTTTTTTTGTAACTTCTAAACTCCCTCCAGACTAAAGGACCCCCTTATGATCACAGCACATATATTTAATTTTAAGAACAATAGAAAAGATGTACAATCGTGTTACTTTATCAGAAAGATCCGGATGAAAATTTGAATCTGTCATTAACACCACTTCCTGGTTTAATTAAAAATTGCAGTTATGTTTATTTACACTGGAAGTCTCTGTACCCCACTTTGAGAACCATCAAGTCCTGATTGCTTGTCTAAAGTGAGAGTAGGTGGAAGTGCGGCTTTTTTTTTTTTAAATTCACAATGATTCATTGTGCTCCTTTTGTCTCCAAGGCTTATGATTTTTAAATATCCTTTGAACTCCAAGTTGTATTAAGTCATAACCAAGGTCAGGTTGTCTAGCTTATCTATATCGAGAACACGTGTAGTGTACTACTCGAAGTTTTGTTATTCTGTGAATGGAGCAGTGAGGTACGTGCAAGTAGTTTTAAATATAGGTTTGAGTAGTTCGGACTTTGTATCAAGTGCCTAATTTGATTAATGTAATTTAACCTCTGTATGGAGAGCCTGTTTGCTTTGTTTATTTAAAAGAAGGGGGAAAAAACCCTTAATAAGCCATGTTCTTACTTTGATATGTCATTGTGTGATAAATGCAGCAGATGTCCTGAGATCATCTAAAGACAGCTTGTTTGCTGTTTATGGTTGGGTGTCTGCGCCTGTTTAGTTGCTTAATTTAATGCCAACCATATGCTGCCAGCGAAGTTGCCGCTCATCTCCCTTCGTTTATCTTTGAGACCGAAAAGAGCGTTGTTCAGCTTCACTTTGTGTGAGATTTGGAAAGCGGCCTTCCTTAGTGTTTGTATCTGCAAAGTCTTTGGGTTTAAAAGTAAATTGTGTTTAATACCCTGATTATGTAAACGAATGGCATCCACCTTTTGTTTTCCAGTTTTGTTTCTGTAACACTCCTGAACGCTTGCATATACACGGTATGCGGATCTGTTTTTCTAGACATTTCTTCCTACATGAAGCAGACTTGTGTATGCACGCAAATACGATGGCAGGAAGAATGTGGTTTGTGTGCAGGACTGCTCGGTATCTTCACATTTTTAGTGAGAGCAGAACAATTTCATGTTTTGTGGGTTTTTGTTTTTTGGTAAATTTCAGGAAAGCACTTCTGTTTGTCAATTCCACGGAGTAAGGCAAATTCTTAAGACATTAGCTAGTTATTTTAGGGGAAAGAAAATGTCTAACTGCCAGCTGTTATTGTGCTTGCTGACTTGTTTCTTACTCAAATACTCACAGGTTCATGTGCTCTTAACATTTCTTTGCCATAAAAGGTATTGCACTGTTGCTCACAGTCCAGACTCAGAGGGGTTTAACCAGTGAACAGTAGCCACCTAGCCTTAGCTTTTGCATGTCCAGCGAACAGTGACAATTAGTGTTTTTTGTTGCTGGTACAGAGTAAGTGTGTTTTTGTTTGTTGATGGACACTTTTTTTTTTTTCTTTTTTTTTTGGGGGGGGGGATGACGACAACTACATTATCATTACAGAATCTGGTCATTTATCAGAATGCCAGCTGAGGTGGTGATTGCGCCATGCGTGCTCATTAGCTATTGTTATGAGATCCGTAACGTCTGCTACGTTATCTTGACTGTTCCCTCAGCTGTGCTGATCATTCAGAGACTCGGTCAGGCTCAGCAAGCCCAGGCACCAGCTGCATGTGACAGTTGCCTTCCTGCCTTTCACTGGACACTGTCCTGACTGATGGAAGATCAGCCATACTAATGGTCAAGGATGGGATTTCTGTATGCTGAGCTGGTCCTGGGTAGCCTGGGAAATCCCATGCTGCTTTGCACAATCGTTCGGATCTGAAAAGACAGCATGGAAACTATGGTCTAAAGGCTCGCCTGAGTTAGGGAGCCAATCAGAGAGTGGGGAGGGGTGGAAAGACGGTGACGCGTACTACTCGACAAATGGAAGCTTGTAGTTTATTTGGGACTGTTTACGGATCACATTTAACATGGCGGCGAGCGAAAAACATGTCTGAATGTCCAAATACGGAGGGTCCAGCTTCTCTCATATTTGTCTTGCACAAACGGCAGTAATCGTTCGGTGCTATTGTTTTCCTATTTTTGTTTTGCTTTCTCTTTCCTTCTCTTCTTCGTCGCTCTAACTACGTCACCAGGTACAACTGCCATGATTGGCCATGGGCTACGTATACGCCAAATGATAGACATTCACAACGTCCAATAAACGGCCGTTGACAGTCGTAAACCACACCTCCCCTACGAGAAATTCAATAGGCGGATTCCAGACCATATTTCACTTGTGATATGGTCTGGTGTTAACCAGACTAGGTCCTGGGGAGACCAGGAAGAGACTTGTGTTTCAGTGGCTGTAGGCTGGATGCTCCACTCTCTCAGCCTGCCACAGAAAGCACAGGCTGATTCAACCTAATAGCAGGTGATGTCAACTTGTTTTAGGAGGACTGACTATAGTGCTTTTAATGGACTCTCTCGGTCCATCTCCTTTCCATCAGAACACTACAGAAACTCCATCTACGCTCTTAAAAGCCTGACTGTAGAATCATGATTTACAAAGTAAACTAAAGTGAACCTCTTCAGAGTTCCTTTGTGTTGGCCACCACTTCAGTAAGATATTTGTGGACTTTTAATTAAAAGATGTTATTTCTGGTGCAAAAGCTCCTCCTGGGACGGGAGGAAGAGTAGGAGGGCAGGACTGATTTGGGTGAAGAGGCATTTACACGTCAACAAGCCAGAAATTAAGGTCAACAAGGGGAGCGGTGGATAATGACCATACACTTCTTTTGTTTGGCTGTGTTGCCAAGGAGTGAAAAGCCTTGGTAATGAGTAGTATATAAAAACAGAAAACTGCTTAAACATTTACTATTTAGGCAAAAACTGTTTAGTGATCATTTGTTTCCTTTGTTCTTTACAGGATTCTATATAAAACTGTACGTCTGCTTTTGCTTTATTAGCCTGTTAACACCTTTCCATATGACCTTCTGGTCACAGGCGCAGCCGCCCCCCCCAATAAATAAATAAATAAAAATACATCCTGGTTTATGGATGGGACCTGCCGTGACTGTGTGGTTTTAACATTATACTTTAAAACTAGCACACGGGAAATGCAAAGCTGTTTTCACACCTGAGCCTTCAATGCCATGGAATGTGTTCTGTTCTAATTGAGATGTCTCTGGAAGCCAAGTAAGGGTTGGGAACATTTTGTAGACCCATCATTAGCTTCTATTTTTTTTTTTTTTTAAACCTGGTCTTTGTGTTTTGCAGGAAGTCCAAAACGAAGCCTAATGGAAAGAAGCCTCCTGCTGAGGAGAAGAAACACTATCTGGAGCCGGAGTACACTAAAGTGCGGGTGGTGGACTTTGACCTCAAAGACCTTGTGGTGCTGCCCAGAGAGATAGATCGTAATGAATGGCTGGCCAGCAACAGTGAGTTGACCCCACCTATCTGAGCTACAAACGGATCCCGTTCTGTTTCTCACATTGAAGTTGCCAGGCACATTTTTGTTTTGTCTTGTTGAGTCTTTAATTGGCTGAGTTAATAAACAGCTTTCTGGGCAGCGGCTGCTCGGGTTGTTGGATTTATTTTTCCTCAGTAGTGCACTTTGACTTGAGCTACTTCCTCGACGTGAAAATATTTTGTTGGTGATTTGATGCTTCTTTAGTAGCTTTTAATAAGGAGGAAGTAAGTCATTTATTATGGGGTTTTTTTTGATGAACTTTGCTTCCTCATACCTTTTTTATGTGCAAAATATATTTATAGTCTCAGGAAATGTTACAGCCAAGTAGTTTCAACATCGTTGCAAATCATATTTTATGTAATATGTTCCATGATGTCCAGACAGATAATTTATGGAGCAGAGACAGGCCCATGCTTGAAATACGAATTAGGCAGAGTGTAATGCTCAGAATGGTGGTTGGGCTCGGTAGATGGAGCCTTGTTGGGGAAATGCCGAAAAGTGGCAGGTCTGTCAAATTCCCACACTGATGCCTGTTCAGATGTAGGGCACAGCTGGATCCCCAACAGTTCAGACTAGTTTTTGACTAATATTATGAAACTTTTCATAATTGACACGTTATCCTTTCATTTTCTTTCCATGGCCAAAGGAGCAGCTGTTGTGAATTAGTTTTTAATCTGTGAATCCGATGGTAGTCACCTGGAATGCTTTTTCAGATGAACAGATGTGCCTTGTCAAAAGTTACTTCATGGAATTTCTTGCCTTTTTAATGTGTTTGAGATCAAATAGTAAATATAAAGTAAATGGCCCTATTCCACAACTGTAGTAATCCATATTATGTCAAGAAGCGCTCAACTAAGTAAAGAGAAATGACCTCCATCATTACTTTAAGATGTGAAGTGTCTTTCAGTTAATAAAAATAAAGAAAAAACATTGAAAATTGTCCAAATTTTTGACTGGTACTGTAAATCGGGTCTGTCAGATTTCACCAGTGATATTTTAAAATCCATTTGTAATTTTTTTTTTAAAATGTTTTTAAAAACATGTGGTTGGTTTTTTTTTATGTTTAATGGATTTATGGATCTCTCTACATTCAAGTAAATAATAGCCTGGTCTTGTCTAGTATAACTAGAAAAACAATTGTCTGAGAATGTTCTCAAGATGGCTGCCAAGTGGACGGACTTTCTATACTTTTGGGCCAGGTGTAAATTATAAATAACACTGTTATTTGTCAGTTACAAGGTCTTCCTTGTTGTTTACCTATCTCTCTCTCTCTCAATTTTGTCTTCCACAGCAACAACGTTCTTCAATCTCATCAACCTGCAGTATAGCACAATCTCAGAGTTTTGCACTGGTGACACATGTCAAGCCATGGCAGCATGTAACACGTGAGTACCTGAAACCTTTTACTTTGATCAGTAGTGTCACATGATTAACGAAATACTGTTATTAAACATGTGTTGGTAGACGATTTATGTTCCTCTGCTGTTTGTACAAAAAAAAAAAAAATCTCCGTGATAACTTCTGACCCACTGGCTTTATTTACTGTGTGACCTGCTTCACCGGTGTTCACTGTTTTTTCTGAAAAGTATGAGAAGCTGTGTTTCATTACGTTAGGAGACATTTGACATCATTAGAAGGTCTGGATGTACAAGTCACCACTTTCATAATTGTGTGGACCTATTTTTGGGAAAATCTTGTGATGAAGCATTTGCTAAATATACACCTTTTGCATATCTTGGAGTAAAATCGGAAATGGAAGGTTGCGTTTGAATAGGGTTGGGCATCATTTGAATTTTATCGAGCCTGTTTTTGCTTATCCGGCTCAGTTCTTTTTATTGCCTCATTTCGATTCCAAATTGGTAACTTAAAGGTCAAATGTTAGGTCAGGGGTGTCAAACTCAAAATTCGCCATTTTTGTAAGACCCTGAAGAGCTATAATTGAAGTCTGTATATACACACACCCATTATAATCCATTAACACCAATAACCTAGGCTCTGAAATTAGAATAAGATGTTTGCAGAAAAATAATGAAGATAAATTGGTGTATGTGCTGTTAGATAATATGTATTCTGTTGATTTATAAAGAAGTGTTTATTTTAAATGAATTAATTCTAGCTGCTTTGAAAAGGAACATGATTAGCTAACTGGGATGTAACACCCCCCCCCCCCCCCCCCCCCCCCCCCCGTTTCTGGCTGTAAGCTACTAACCAGATAGCTACACTATAAACGGGCCAAATGAAACAAGGCTGTGGTTTAGATAACAAACACAATTTTTGATCGTTTACCACAGTTCATCACACTGTTGCACATACTGCCATTAGCCATGCATGCTAGCTCGTATCTAAATAAGTGGATACACTGTGTTGTGTGACATCATGTAGACTAATCATGGCAGATAGTTACCTATGTCCCTGCAAATATACAGCCTTTGTTTGCAATAATAAAGGGTTATTACAGAACTGATGAGATGAATTGTGGTTCTGTGGTTCCCCCTTCCCTTTAAAGGAATAGTCCACCGTACTTGCATAATGAAATATGTTCTTATCTGAATTGAGACGAGCTGCTCCGTACCTATCCGAGCTTTGCGCGACCTCCCAGTCAGTCAGACGCAGTCAGATGCGCTGTCACTCCTGTTAGCAATGTAGCTAGGCTCAGTATGGCCAATGGTATTTTTTGGGGCTGTAGTTAGATGCGACCAAACTCTTCCACGTTTTTCCTGTTTACATAGGTTTATATGACCAGTGATATGAAACAAGTTCAGTTACACAAATTGAAACGTGGCGATTTTCTATGCTATGGAAAGTCCGCACTATAATGACAGGCGTACTAACACCTTCTGCGCGCTTCGGCAGCGCACTGATATCTGAGCTCCGTATCAATGCGCTGCCGAAGCGCGCAGAAGGTGTTAGTACGCCTGTCATTATAGTGCAGACTTTCCATAGCATAGAAAATCGCTACGTTTCAATTTGTGTAACTGAACTTGTTTCATATCACTGGTCATATAAACCTATGTAAACAGGAAAAACGCGGAAGAGTTTGGTCGCATCTAACTACAGCCCCAAAAAATACCATTGGCCATACTGAGCCTAGCTACATTGCTAACAGGAGTGACAGCGCGTCTGACTGTGTCTGACTGACTGGGAGGTCGCGCAAAGCTCGGAGAGGTACGGAGCAGCTCGTCTCAATTCCGATAAGAGCATATTTCATTATGGAAGTACGGTGGACTGTTCCTTTAAAGGGCATAATTATTCTGGACCAATTTACCCGTGATATATGAAAGTATGTCCCTTTACACACTTATCCAGAAGGGTAATTTTGCACAAGGCCATCTGTCTACAGCAGAAAAAAATAAAATAACAAAACGCCTCTGGAAAAATCCCAAGGGAGTCTGGAGCCAGATTCGTGACGTTACCTGCGGAAGCGCCAGCAGGCTGCAAGAGCGCAGTTTAAGTGCACAGCCTGTGTAGACCAAGCGCTCCCATTTCTCTCATTGTCTGGTCTTTTGGAAAACAATGAGTACTAATCCCATCAAGATTGGTGTTGCTACACCCTCCTACGATACATCTGTTAACCATTTTAATAATTACATGATAACGTTGAAGAAATTTGCAGAAAACCACCAGGTCGTTTTCTCATAAACAAACCAGCGCTGACGTAGGATTCAGAGGGAGGCGTCCCGCACGCGACGTCACGAAAATCAATGTTTGCCGGGAAATCCAAATGCCAGGTTTTGTCAGAGGCGGACCAACTCGCCTCAAATGGCTTGATTTTCAACTGAATTTTTCTGGTATTGCGCAAGGTAAAAAAAATTTGCAAAGAATGCAGAATGTTACAGATATTTGACCAAAGTTTAATATAAAATAGGAGAATTACATTGATCTTGCTCCTGAATTTACCCATGATATGCACTTTAATGGGTACCTGATATCTAATATTTTGGATTCGGTTCTAATTTGGAACAGAATTTTGGCTTCCAGCACTGTGTTACGTGGTTTCATGGATTGTTAAGGTGATGAGGATGGGCCGGGAAACCAAATTTCAATGATTAGTTTTTGTCAACATCATTATGGCTAAAATTACCTGAAGCTGAGATCAAAAACCCAGATAATCCTGATCACTGGGCATGTCTTTTGAGTCTTTAATATTGGAACATCGCTTATAAGGAATGTTTTGGCATGTGGCATTTCAGTGGACAAAATGTTCTACACTAAACATGTTAAACTCCAAAGTTTGACGGATGCTGGAAACAAACCCCCCTTCAAATTCATTACTTAACTCGTTAGCCCTGTCTGGCTAGAACAAGGCTGTTGGGTTTAAAGGCTTTGTGCGTTGTGTGTTTAGTTTAAGGCTTTGTGTGTTGCGCGTGTACCTGTACGGCAGGTAAAGATGATTCATCACATCATCATGACCCTGTAAAACCTGATCTCCCACTGAAACCACCTTCACAGCAAACTCTTCAACTGCCAACTAGCAAAGAATTTACTCATCAAAACAAAGGGCTCATATGAGGTGTCTGTGGTTTCTCAATATCCATGCACCAGTCATTTACTGTCTGTGACTTGCAACACAATGACACTTTAAAATAATTTGCTTAAAGGTCCCATGGCATGAAATTTTCACTTTCTGAGGTTTTTTTTAACGTTAAAATGAGTTCCTCTGACCTTCTTAAGTCACCCCAGTGACTAGAAATTTCATAATGTGTAAACCAAACTATGCCCAACATTTGAGAATGGCGCGTCAAAACGGCGCGTTGATAAACTCTTCCCTTTACTACGTCAGCAAGGGAGATGATCCCCACGCCCCCCCTCTGGATTCCCACCCACTGTATGGATTGCCCGCCCAGCTCAAAAGTTGCCACCAAACATGGAAGTTGCGCTGTACATGGATGTGACAACACAGAAAGGAGTCTGTTTTTACTGCCGACGGGAGAGCCCCTGAAGACGCAGTGGCTTAATTTTATTTACTCCAATAATACGCCGTCGAGTCTACCTAAGACGGTGCATGTTTGTCGGAAGCATTTTCCTGATGAATGTTTCCACAACTTGGGACAGTACAGGGCAGGTTTTGCACATCAACTGTCACTGAAGCCTGGGTCCGTACCAAGCATCCCTGCCGCATCAGCCACAAACAGCGAACAAGTACAGTAAGTGTATAACTGTTAAGTCGTTTTGCCGTGTTTTAAAATCGGTGCCACGTTAGCCTTGCAATGGCTACATTAGCTGTGCAGCTAACTGCTTTCTGCAGTTAGCCAGGTACTCTGCGCTACAAAACCAAAAAGCATGCAGCATGCTCTGTTAAACTGAGTTTAGTCTGGAAATTGACTGTAATTTATGAGCTTATGTTTTGCCGTGTTTTAAAATCGGTGCCACGTTAGCCTTGCAATGGCTACATTAGCTGTGCAGCTAACCGCTTCCTGCAGTTAGCCAGGTACTCTGCGCTACAAAACCAAAAAGCATGCAGCATGCTCTGTTATAATAGCCAATCAAAACAGTTTTTACAAAGACACCCACATTTTTTTTTTTTAAGTCACTCGTTCATTTTATTTGTTTGTTTGTTCAGTAAAAACCCCAAACATTTGTTGAATTTATTTTATTTCCTCGTGTCGCACCTTAATGACGTCAGCGCGCGGTATTTTTCCCTTCGCGGTTTGTTCCTTCTCTCTCGCCATAGTAAGACACCCACATCTGCTTGTTCTGACCCACTGGAGGTAGCGTCACAGTGCTGTTAGCCAATCAGAGGTAACACGTTTACATGTCATGAATATTAATGATAAGACCCGCCCCCACCCTCTACCCTTCCCCGCCTCCTGCTTCTCATTAGCAAAACGACGCACTGGGAAAAGCGCTGAAATGGGGCTTTCTCCCAGGAGGCTATATCTACGTGCCGAGGGTTCATTTCAAGAAAGGCTGCGGATATAACATCCGGAAACCTCCACGAGTCCGTTTAAAGAATCAACAGACCACCATGCCATGGGACCTTTAAAAACCATTTCACATTCAAGCAGCATATAAGATTTATGCCGGGAGTTATTTCCTTTTCCGGAACTTTCATGAAGGTGCTGCTGCTCAAAAATAAATAAAGAAGAAATGAGACATCAAAATTATTTACTTCCAAAATCTGTCTAATAAAGGTTTTTTTTTTTTTTTTTTTTTAAATAACTGAAAAATGTCCAATATTCCCCCACTGAATTTAGTGAGGAAAGTAATAAAAGCCCATCATGTAATCCCATCTTTCACCTTCAAACTTTCCCAGTAACTTAAAATTTTCTTTGAAAATACTGTATACTCGGCAAAAAATGTACCAAAATGCATTACCAGGTGCGCTTTTTTTTTGTTTGTGTGTTTGTTTGTTTTTACTCTTCTGCCAAACTATTGCTACCTGTATTTTTAGGTAGTATACAATTAATGTTGGCTTGTAAAATCTATTATTTATTTTCAACAGCATGTAAAATTGGTGCTGTTTATGTTGTGGGTTGCATTCTCGCGTCTGCGTGTAGGTGTTAAGATGGCAGTTGGAAAGATTTTTTCTGGATTTAAGCCAGCGGTTCACCCTGTTCAACAGGTCTTAGAATGAGGGCATTGTTTATGCAATAGCTACCAGCTGCTCTTCAACGCCGAGAATTATTTCAGTTAAACTTTTCCTTGCCTTACCACCCAGTCTGTGTGTGTAGAGCTGAGGATGTGAGTGTTTTGTTGGTGGTCAGTGGTTGCTGTTGCATCAGCAGACGTGTATCTATCTTGGGAATTTGTTGCTTTTGGGGCTTGTCAGACTTCAGAGGCTGTGTTTTGTCCCAGATCTAACCTTCACCCACACACCAATGCAGAGAATTTCATGCCATTACTTTGAAACTGCAGCTTGGCAGAAAGGCAAATGCTCCTGCTGCTCTTCTCTTAAGTAAAAATCTTTTGTCTTGCCTCTTTTCCTACCCAGAATATACTACTGGTACGATGAGAGAGGGAAGAAGACCAAGTGTACAGCACCTCAGTATGTGGACTTGGTCATGAGTCTAGTACAGAAACTTGTGACAGATGAAGAAATCTTCCCAACAAAATATGGTAAGTGGACGTCAGTGCCGCATGTTCTCCCCGTGTCAGTGTGGGTTTCCTCCGGGTGCTCCGGTTTCCCCCACAGTCCAAAGACATGCAGGTTAGGTTAACTGGTGGCTCTAAATTGACCGTAGGTGTGAATGTGAGTGTGAATGGTTGTCTGTGTCTATGTGTCAGCCCTGTGATGACCTGGCGACTTGTCCAGGGTGTACCCCGCCTTTCGCCCGTAGTCAGCTGGGATAGGCTCCAGCTTGCCTGCGACCCTGTGCAGGATAAGCGGCTAGAGATAATGGATGGATGGACATCAGTGCCATCTTATGGTCATGATGAGAAACAACTTTTAACTCCTCTTGGGAAAGTAGCACCTTCTAGCGTTTGATCAGAGTGAAAGATAATATTCTCTAGTTTTTAAGATTCTGCTTTGGGACCTTTATGTAGTTTATTTCCTGTCAAATGGAATCAGATATGAATGAATGTATTACCGGTGTTAATTTTATCAGTCATAAATCCATAGTCAGTTTGTTCAAATTGCAACAAATTTTTATTTAATATTTTTATAATTATTTAATAATTTTTATGTATTCTACATCCTTGTAAATTCAGGTTTATTGGAGCATGTGTGGGTGGTTTTTTTTTTTTTTTTTTTGCGCTTCCCCCTTTTTGAGAGCAGCTTTTAGTTACTCCTATAAATATACCAGTGCTTCTTGTATACCAGCCTCCTCCTTTGGAGGACCACTGAGATCATCATCATGTTAAAGGTAATGAGTAAAGAGGAAGGAGACAAATTGTGACCACTAACAGTAAGAAAATAAACACTAAGTACTGCAACAGATGTGGGACAAAACCGGGTAAAAAGATGAAATTGACTACTTTGTAGCTGCAATTCAAACTTTTTTTCAACTCTGCCCCTCAACTCTCAGAAGCCATCCACCTGGTCCTGTCTTTTATAATAGAAAATATCAGAATTTTCTTTTTAAAAGTGTCTGACAACATGGAAAGGATCCCTACAGAGATGTACAGTAAACAGACACGGCTACCTCAATAACTAAAGAAACTGCAGAAAATGACTTTCTACACTCATCGTTTTACCTCTTTTTTTTTTTTTTTCTTTTTTCTTCTTCTTCTTCTGGGCTCGGATGCAGAACCCCATTCAGTGTAGGTGATTACTGCAATGGGGCCTGTTTTCTGATGTTTATAGAAGTTGTCGTGCAGAGTTTAAGTCGTTGATTTTCCAAAGTAATGCCCAGATATTTCGCTGATTACTAATATGAATAAGTATCTGACGGAAAGGATCCCTTTTGTAAACATCAGAAAACATTAGGGCAATTAGTTAACACGAACGTCTAAATACAATATTAATTACTCCTGTACCCAGAGTGAGTTTTTAAATGTGTCCTCTGCAATGTTCCTTTCCTTCAGGTAAAGAGTTCCCCAACTCATTCGAGTCTCTAGTGAAGAAGATCTGCCGGTTCCTGTTCCATGTGCTGGCACACATCTACTGGGCGCACTTTAAGGAGACGGTGGCTTTAGATCTGCATGGACACTTAAACACGCTGTACGCACATTTCATTGTCTTTGTGAGGGAATTCAATCTGGTCGACCCCAAGGAGACGTGCATCATGGACGACCTGTCGGAGGTGCTGTGCACTCCTCTGCCCTCCTCCCCCCAACAGAACCACGTGACCGAAAGATGAGCCACAACCATCGAGCCACCAAGTGAGGAAGAGGAGGCTGGATTGAGAATGCGAGCCCTCAGGAGGGCTGGGTCTGCTCGCATGACTCTCACACACCCTTTGACCATTTAACCATCATAAAAACTAGTCAGAGGGAGAAAGAGGGGGGATGGCTGTGCCTCCCTTCAGCACGCACTAGTGGAAATAGCCCCACCTACCTTCTTTGCAGTCTAAGAACAATGGGTGCTTTTTTTTTTTTTTTTATTTGTATTTATTTCTGCTCACATTCTTGGAGAATGTGGTGTTTAACAAGGATTTTTGATTTGGCCCTTAATGTCTAATACACAAGACTACAGTATAGTCACCTGATATTAGACCGTTATATAGAAATTTCTTGTACCCCAGTGCCCCCATGTGGAGGGACAAATTATAAAATGGTGCCAGCTGTCCTTTAGTACTTCATGACTGGGACCTGGATCTGCACTGTGACCAGTTCTCCGTTCATGTGCATCTCCCTGTGCCGTCTGTCTCTCTTATTCTTGTGTTCTTAGTTCAGGTTCTTCCTTGTGGGCTGTCTTGTATTTTTTTTATTTTTTATTTTATTTTTTTTGAGTTTTAAGAGGTTATGCAATAATTAAACAGCAGAAATGAATGTTCAGCTTGATGCTGTAGAATGTTGCCTTTGGTGAGACTGCTGGCATGCCTGTAGATGGTACAATCCATTTCTGGCCTGCACAGAAAATCTCAAGAGTTCACCATTATTGTGGCAATCGATATGCTGTATCATACTGAGGATGCATCCTCCAGGGTTGTTTTTTTTTTTTAATCTTTTTATGCTATCAGAGGTCATTAAAATTATCAGCCTACACGTGTAGCATATGCACATTCTGCTTGCATTTTTATTAAAATAGACTATAATGTTGAAATAACTATATATAAAGAAATTGCAGGTGGATTACGTCAAAATAGCGCCTCCGTGGAGGGGGATTGGTTTTCCTGTCATTTTATTTATTTTGACTGTATATTTGCAGGGTTCTTCAGTTCTGGCTTTCATTTTTATGTATTTTAATGATCTAAGTTAAAGCAATTTATATTTTAAGCTCTGCAAATTATAATCTAATAAAACAAATGCCAACCTGATTCAAGTGGATGTGTTTCATCAGTTCACTGATCTTGTAAAAACAAATGAGGTTGTCCATCATATGGCCATGAATCAGCACTTAGTTTTTTTTTTTTAAATCCTATTTACTGAACCAGAGTCTGCTGCAGTCGTATGATGATCAAATTGATTGCTGTATACGTTACTGAGCAAAAGTCTTAAAGGAACAGTCCACCGTACTTCCATAATGAAATATGCTCTTATCTGAATTGAGACGAGCTGCTCCGTACCTCTCCGAGCTTTGCGCGACCTCCCAGTCAGTCAGACGCGCGGTCACTCCTGTTAGCAATGTAGCTAGGCTCAGTATGGCCAATGGTATTTTTTGGGGCTGTAGTCAGATGCGACCAAACTCTTCCACGTTTTTCCTGTTTACATAGGTTTATATGACCAGTGATATGAAACAAGTTCAGTTACACAAATTGAAACGTGGTGATTTTCTATGCTATGGAAAGTCCGCACTATGACAGGCGTACTAACACCTTCTGCGCGCTTCGGCAGCGCACTGATATCTGAGCTCAGATATCAGTGCGCTGCCGAAGCGCGCAGAAGGTGTTAGTACGCCTGTCATTATAGTGCGGACTTTCCATAGCATAGAAAATCGCTACGTTTCAATTTGTGTAACTGAACTTGTCTCATATCACTGGTCGTATAAACCTATGTAAACAGGAAAAACGCGGAAGAGTTTGGTCGCATCTGACTACAGCCCCAAAAAATACCATTGGCCATACTGAGCCTAGCTACATTGCTAACAGGAGTGACAGCGCGTCTGACTGACTGGGAGGTCGCGCAAAGCTCGGAGAGGTACGGAGCAGCTCGTCTCAATTCAGATAAGAGCATATTTCATTATGGAAGTACGGTGGACTGTTCCTTTAATGTAAATAAATGCAGTAAAGCAGACATTTCCAAAAAATAATGAACTGAAAGGCTTTTGAAAATTTAAAAAATGGATTAAAGAGCAGTCAACTGAAATATTTAATTCTGAAAATGTTGTTAAACTTGTGCAGCTTTATAAGGAAATTGGCTTGTTTTCCAGACTGACATGTCTGCTTCCAATATTTTTTATACAGTATATATAAATATGGTATTGCTTTCTGGAACAACTTGCCAAAAAAAGGTACTTTTTCCAAAATATTCACTTCTGCAGTTTTTTTTTTTTTTTCTTGACAGACCAAACGTAGGAACATTGTCAATATAATTTTAGTGCGCTACAGTGCTCAGCGTAAATGTGTACACCCCCTTTGAAAAGTAACATTTTAAACAATATCTCAATGAACACAACTTCCAAAATGTTGAAAAGAGAGTTTAATATAACATCCGTTTAACTTGTAACATGAAAGTAAGGTTAATAATATAAACTTGGATTACACATTTCAGTTTTACTCAAATTAGGGTGGTGCAAAAATGAGTACACCCCACAACAAAAACTACTACATCTAGTACTTCGTATGGCCTCCATGATTTTTAATGACAGCACCAAGTCTTCTAGGCATGGAATGAACAAGTTGGCGATATTTTACATCAATCTTTTTCCATTCTTCAACAATGACCTCTTTTAGTGACTGGATGCTGGATGGAGAGTGATGCTCAACTTGTGTCTTCAGAATTCCCTATAGGTGTTCGATTGGGTTCAGATCAGGAGACATACTTGGCCACTGAATCACTTTCACCCTGTTCTTCTTTAGAAATCCAACAGTGGCCTTAGATGTGTGTTTAGGATCATTGTCATGTTGGAAAAGTGCACGACGACCAAGGGCACGGAGTGATGGTAGCATCTTCTCTTTCAGTATAGAGCAATACATCTGTGAATTCATTATGCTGTCAATGAAACACAGTGCCCTGACACCAGCAGCACTCATGCAGCCCCACATAAGGACACTGCCACCACCATGTTTCACTGTAGGCACCATGCATTTTTCTTTGTATTCCTCACCTTTGTGACGCCATACAGTTTTGAAGCCATCAGTTCCAAAAACATTTATCTTGGTCTCATCACTCCAGAGTATAGAGTCCCAGTAGTCTTCATCTTTCTCAGCATGGGCCCTGGCAAACTCGAGGTGGGCTTTTTTGTGCCTGGGCTTTAGGAGAGGCTTCTTTTGTGGACGGCATCCATGCATGCCATTCCTCTGCAGTGTATGCCATATTGTGTCACGGGAAATAGTCACCCCAGTTTGGCTTTCTGCTTCTTTAGATAACTGCAGTGAACTTGCATGCCGATTTTCTTCAACCCTTCTCATCAGAAGACGCTCCTGTTGAGGTATTAACTTCCATGGACAACCTGGACGTCTCTGTGAGATGGTTGCAGTTCCAACTTTCTTAAATTTTTGTACCACTTTTGCTACAGTATTCTGACTGATAAGTAAAGCTTTGCTGACCTTCTTGTAGCCTTCACGGTGTAAAGAAATTATTTTCTTTGGGGAATTCTGAAGAGACAAGTTGAGCATCACTCTCCATCCAGCATCCAGTCACTAAAAGAGGTCGTTGTTGAAGAATGGAAAAAGATTGATGTTGCAAAATGTCGCCAACTTGTTCATTCCATGCCTAGAAGACTTGGTGCTGTCATTAAAAATCATGGAGGCCATACAAAGTACTAGATGTAGTAGTCTTTGTTGTGGGATGTACTCATTTTTGCACCACCCTAATTTGAGTAAAACTGAAAAATGTGTAATCTAAGTTATATTATTAGCCTTACTTTCATGTTATAAGTTAAACAGATGTTACAGTATATTAAAATTTTGCCTTTTCAACATTTTGGAAATTGTGTTCATTGAGAGAGTTTGTTTAAAATGTTACCTTTCAAAGGGGATGTACTCCTTTACGCTGAGCACTGTATATGGAAAAAAATTAGGATCATCTTAATTGGAGAGACTTCTACATGATGCTCTTGCTACCAAGTCTTGATGATTGGAGATATTTATGTAATGTTTTACTTGGGGATGGTTGATTAGCTGGGATTGTAGTTTAATGCATGTGCTGTAGGCTTTGAGTTCACATGTTGGGTGTCCTTCACTGTGTTTGTGTATAAATGGACAAGCACTATAGGTCATGAAAACAATCCAGTTTATTTGCATGCCAAGGTCAGTGCGGAGGAGCATTTGCAGTATCTATAGCATGCTAGTATGTGAATATTAGATCCCCTGAGAAAAATATCATGTAAACGTGCATGTCTGTGCTGATTTATCAACCTAGGTTAAGGAAAAAAAAAAAAGTCTGGTATAGGCGGCACAGTGGTGTAATGGTTAGCGCTGTCGCCTCACAGCAAGAAGGTCCGGGTTCGAGCCCTGTGGCCGGCGAGGGCCTTTCTGTGTGGAGTTTGTATGTTCTCCCCGTGTCCGCGTGGGTTTCCTCCGGGTGCTCCGGTTTCCCCCACAGTCCAAAGACATGCAGGTTAGGTTAACTGGTGACTCTAAATTGACCGTAGGTGTGAATGTGAGTGTGAATGGTTGTCTGTGTCAGCCCTGTGATGACCTGGCGACTTGTCCAGGGTGTACCCCGCCTTTCGCCCGTAGTCAGCTGGGATAGGCTCCAGCTTGCCTGCGACCCTGTAGAACAGGATAAAGCGGCTACAGATAATGAGATGAGAAGTCTGGTATAAGTTGCATAACTCAATTTCTGCAGCATTTGGATAGAAATACAAAAAATCCTCATACTAAATAATATAAAATCCAATAGCAGGCAGAAGTCTAGGATAGACAGAGCTGCCATGTGTAGTCCAGATCAATAAATAATGTCTCCAGTGAAAAGAAGGTTTACTCAATGTGATGGGTCGCTTGTCGCTTTACGCGCCTCCGGATAGAAGTTCTGGCAGAAGTGAGGTCTCGTGTTTTGAACCAAACCACGCCCTCATCCTCGTCCAACTTCCGGGCACTGCAGGTCGGTGTGAGCACCTTCACTGTGTTGCCGAACTTGGAGTAATCCACGGCGTACATGCCTTCTTCTTCGGACACGGTGGGCACGAAGCGCTGGCCCCACAGGATCTCCTCGGACACGTAGGATGTGCGCGCCTGCGTGGTGATGCCGGTGGTCTCCACCACGCCCTCCAACACCACCACCACCTCGATGTTCTCACGCTGCAAGTCTTCAGCTGACAGCTCATACATGGGGCTGCTCTTATCAATCACGTGGCTGATGATGAGCGGAGACACGAGGAAGATGCTGCTGCCGCCCACCGGGTTGTCCGTCTGGATGTCGATCTGCTCCAGCGGAATCACTTCGCCCTCCTCTGTGGCGCTGCGGCGCACCAGCTGCATGCGCACTGTGGCGCTGATGATCATGCTCTTGCGCAGGTCGCCGATGCGCACCATGAAGCACAGCTTGTTGTTCCTCAGCGAGATCACTGCGTGCTTGCTGAAGATCAGAGTCTCGGCGCGGCGGCGCGCTTGCGCAGTCTTCATAAAGATGCATCCCAGCATGATGGCGTTAATCACCAGACCCACAATGTTCTGCATGATCAGCACGATCACCGCAGACACGCACTCCTCCGTGATCATGCGCCCTCCGAACCCGATCGTCACCTGCACTTCGATGGAGAACAAAAAGGCCGAGGAGAACGAGTGGATCTCCGTGACGCACGGCACAAACCCGTCCGCGTTCATGTCCAGGTCGCCGTGCGCAAAAGCAATGAGCCACCAAATCATACCAAACAGGAACCAACTGCACAGGAACGACATGGTGAAGATGATCAGCGTGTAAAGCCATTTGAGATCCACCAGTGTGGTGAACACGTCCTGCAGAAAGCGACCCTGTTCGCGGATGTTCGTGTGCGCCACGTTGCACGCACCGTTCTTGGCCACAAAGCGCGACTTCCTCGGTTTCGACTTGAATTTGGGCTGCAGGACATCCTCTACCAACCGGGTCAGGACGTAATCATCAGGAATTAAACCTTCCCTGGACAACATTGCTGTCCCATTCACAATTCGCTCCTTGATTGCCAAGCAAACACAAAGCGCAGCGTTTAATACGCACAGGGAGATCGGGTTGCCAGATTGGACTCAGTGTTCACAGTCTGGGCTTGGTTCAAAAGCTGTTTTCTCTAAAACATCTCAAACAACAATTTTTAGAAACTTTTTTTTTTGTTGTTCTTACCCAATTCAGTTAAAAGGGATCCGAAAACACCCTTGTCCTGCGAACTGGTTTCCTCTGCTCAGTGAAAGTCTGTACCAGGGGAATGTTAACCAGCCAAGCGCCAATCAACACACACCTTCAGTGTCTCAGCTGCTGCTGCTCATCACTGCAAGTGAGATATTTCTGTCCAGCATCCTTTAGCTTCCAGTCCGTGATGTACGTGTCACAGCTTGGGAATTAACCACGAGACCCATGTCTCCTAACTACAGGATTAGTGCTCATTTCCATCGGCCTGCTCTCACTAACTCTCCACCTCGTGAGGGTTCAAACTAACACCCTCCACTGAGCTCAATACAACTGAAGGCACTGCAAAAGAGAAACGAGACACTTAAGACTTTCTGCTTAACAGGACGCTCGAGTCGCGTGTTGTTGAAGACGCAAGAACAGACCCGTGCTCTCTTCATGCTGACAGTAAAATAGGAACTGAAAAACCATCAAGATGCTGGAATCCAGCTCTGCAGGAAAATCTCACATGAACCAATGATTAGCCAGACATGCTGAAAAAGTAGTAATGTGGCACAGCTTTAACTTCCAGGGGTTCAAGTAAGAATTGTTGTTCCTCTGCCAGGTAAAGGACAAGTCCTCCTGCGTCAGGTTATCTTCATTCTCCTGAATTGTTTTTATTTTTTTCCCCCTCATTGGGTCCTCTGTTTACTCAGGGCCCTTGGGATCAACCCATTTTCCAGGCACACTTCTTTTACTATTAATCCAGCTCCACAACAATATACGCTCCATACATGTTTTAGAGGTGAGCAGTAGGTTACTTACACTACCGTTCAAAAGTTTGGGGTCACTTTGAAATGTCCTTATTTTTGAAAGAAAAGCACTGTTCTTTTCAATGAAGCTCACTTTAAACTAATCAGAAATGCACTCTATACA
Source organism: Neoarius graeffei (assembly GCF_027579695.1). Classification (NCBI taxonomy): domain Eukaryota; kingdom Metazoa; phylum Chordata; class Actinopteri; order Siluriformes; family Ariidae; genus Neoarius; species Neoarius graeffei. The sequence goes on along the minus strand of NC_083570.1, from coordinate 81,306,110 downwards.
TTGCTAATGTGGTAAATGACTATTCTAGCTGCAAATATCTGGTTTTTGGTGCAATATCTCCATAGGTGTATAGAGGCCCATTTCCAGCAACTCTCACTCCAGTGTTCTAATGGTACAATGTGTTTGCTCATTGCCTCAGAAAGCTAATGGATGATTAGAAAACCCTTGTACAATCATGTTAGCACAGCTGAAAACAGTTGAGCTCTTTAGAGAAGCTATAAAACTGACCTTCCTTTGAGCAGATTGAGTTTCTGGAGCATCACATTTGTGGGGTCGATTAAATGCTCAAAATGGCCAGAAAAATGTCTTGACTATATTTTCTATTCATTTTACAACTTATGGTGGTAAATAAAAGTATGACTTTTCATGGAAAACACAAAATTGTCTGGGTGACCCCAAACTTTTGAACGGTAGTGTACGTCAGTTTAAAGATGGTACAGATCTCATTGTACTTCTGACTTGTATTCTTAACTTGGTGTGATATGAAAAAACTGATGTGTAAATCTCAGACATTTGTTAAAAATTATCAATTATACTGATATCACATGCCTTTAAAATCAAACAAAACCCCAAAATAAACTCTGTTTGCTGATCACAGCAAGTGCCTGGATGTGCCCTTCATACGTTTAAATTAAAAAATAAAACTTTATAACACACACATCACATCACATTATCTCTAGCCGCTTTATCCTTCTACAGGGTCGCAGGCAAGCTGGAGCCTATCCCAGCTGACCACGGGCGAAAGGCGGGGTACACCCTGGACAAGTCGCCAGGTCATCACAGGGCTGACACATAGACACAGACAACCATTCACACTCACATTCACACCTACGGTCAATTTAGAGTCACCAGTTAACCTAACCTGCATGTCTTTGGACTGTGGGGGAAACCGGAGCACCCGGAGGAAACCCACGCGGACACGGGGAGAACATGCAAACTCCGCACAGAAGGGCCCTCGCCGGCCCCGGGGCTCGAACCCAGGACCTTCTTGCTGTGAGGCGACAGCGCTAACCACTACACCACCGTGCCGCCCCAACTTTATAACAATTTATCCATTTTAAAAAAGTTATGATGTTGCTAAAAATAGACTTACTTGGGTGCAACCATTGGCAATGAAACCGAATATCCGGCTGTGACATTAACGGCACCCTGGAAAACGGTTTACCTTCGTTACAGAGCAGCACGGTGGTGTTAGTGGTTAGCATGGTCGCCTCACAGCAAGAAGGTTCTGGGTTCGAGCCCAGTGTCTGGCGGGGGCCTTTCTGTGTGGAGTTTGCATGTTTCCTCCAGGTGCTCTGTTTTCCCCCACAGTCCAAAGACATGCGGTTAGGTTAATATGGGACGGCCTTGGGCTGAGGTGCCCTTGAGCGAGCCAACTGCTCCCTGGGCACTGTTAGCATGGCTGCCCACTGCTCTGGGTATGTGTGTGTGCTCATTGATTGTGTGTGTTCACTGCTTCAGATGGGTTAAATGCAGAGAGGAATTTCACAAGTGTGTGATGAATAAAGTTGTACTTTCTATCAAAGAAAGACTTCTAATTTACAGTGGTGCTTGAAAGTTTGTGAATCCTTTAGAATTTTCTATATTTCTGCATAAATATGACCTAAAACATCAAATTTTCACACAAGTCCTGAAAGTAGATAAAGAGAACCCAGTTAAACAAATGAGACAAAAATATTATACTTGGTCATTTATTTATTGAGGAAAATGATCCAATATTACATATCTGTGAGTCACAAAAGTAAGTGAACCTTTGCTTTCAGTATCTGGTGTGACCCCCTTGTGCAGCAATAACTGCAACTAAAAGTTTCCGGTAACTGTTGATCAGTCCTGCACACCGGCTTGGAGGCATTTTAGCCCATTCCTCCATACAGAACAGCTTCAACTCTGGGATGCTGGTGGGTTTCCTCACATGAGCTGCTCGCTTCAGGTCCTTCCACAACATTTCGATTGGATTAAGGTCAGGACTTTGACTTGGCCATTCCAAAACATTAATGTTATTCTTCTTTAACCATTCTTTGGTAGAGCGACTTGTGTGCTTAGGGTCGTTGTCTTGCATGACCCACCTTCTCTTGAGATTCAGTTCATGGACAGATGTCCTGACATTTTCCTTTCGAATTCACTGGTATAATTCAGAATTCATTGTTCCATCAATGATGGCAAGTCGTCCTGGCCCAGATGCAGCAAAACAGGTCCAAACCATGATACTACCACCACCATGTTTCACAGATGGGATAAGGTTCTTATGCTGGAATGCAGTGTTTTCCTTTCTCCAAACATAACGCTTCTCATTTAAACCAAAAAGTTCTATTTTGGTCTCATCCGTCCACAAAACATTTTTCCAATAGCCTTCTGGCTTGTCCATGTGATCTTTAGCAAACTACAGACGAGCAGCAATGTTCTTTTTGGAGAGCAGTGGCCTTGTTCTTGCAACCCTGTGATGCACATCATTGTTGTTCAGTGTTCTCCTGATGGTGGACTCATTAACATTAGCCAATGTGAGAGAGGCCTTCAGTTGCTTAGAAGTTACCTTGGGGTCCTTTGTGACCTCGCCGACTATTACACACCTTGCTCTTGGAGTGATCTTTGTTGGTCAACCACTCCTGGGGAGGGTAATAATGGTCTTGAATTTCCTCCATTTGTACACAATCTGTCTGACTGCGGATTGGTGGAGTCCAAACTCTTTAGAGATGGTTTTGTAATCTTTTCCTGCCTGATGAGCATCAACAACGCTTTTTCTGAGGTCCTGAGAAATCTCCTTTGCCATGATACACTTCCACAAACATGTGTTGTGAAGATCAGACTTTGATAGATCCCTGTTCTTTAAATAAAACAGGGTGCCCACTCACACCTGATTGTCATCCCATTGATTGAAAACACCTGACTGTAATTTCACCTTCAAATTAACTGCTCATCCTAGAGGTTCACATACTTTTGCAACTCACAGATATGCAATATTGGATCATTTTCCTTAATAAATAAATGACCAAGTATAATATTTTTGTCTCATTTGTTTAACTGGGTTCTCTTTATCTACTTTTAGGACTTGTGTGAAAATCTGATGATGTTTTAGGTCATATTTATGCAGAAATATTGAGAATTCTTAAGGGTTCACAAACTTTCAAGCACCACTGTAAAAAAAAATAAAATAAATATTGAGGCCGTCACTTTTCTGTGTGCGTGTGTTTTCAGTGCTTCAGATGGGTTAAATACAGATAAATAATTTCACAGTGCTGTAATGTATAGGTGACAAAAGCTTCTAAAAACCATGATTTTTTTTTAACCAGCAACAAAATACACGAATCAACAGACTTCACTTTTATGAAGATTAAATCTCACTCGGCTAGATAAAGCATGCGCAATACTGATATAGATATTAGTAAACAATCCCGTTGCCATAGCAACGCTATTCCTGCCCTCTAAAAAGATTGCTTTTCTTAATGAATAAAAACAAACAAAAGCATGTCACATCAAATGATCAAAGATTGGGCTTATTTTACAGCCCAAACCTTGACACTCGGCGTCTTCAGGGTTGTTTACAACAATTTAAAAGTGATGTGTTCACGAGCCTCTGTAAGTCATGTACCGTGCACGCAGTGGCGGCTGGTAGTCTTTCAAACAGGGGAGGCTGGTCGGTTACGATATTTCCAGATTTTAAAAGAAAAAACACATCAATTTTGCCCATACTCTTGCCTCTGATCTGGCTGATTGTTGGCAGGGTCACAAACTGTGAAATAACAGGTTCTTTTGGCCCATTAGCCTACTGTCCAATATACATGATGGTGGTGTGTGGGGGGTATATTTTAACATCTTATATTTTAAAATTGTTGCATGTTGTTTAAAAATTGACCTCGGCTGTGTTTTTGTTTAAAAATGTTTTCCAAATTGTAGCTGTGTTTAATTCATATCCAGAAAAACATATATTCCAATATAATATACTCAGCATAAACATTTTAAATAGATTCTATATTTTTGGTCCATCCATGACATATTACTAAAGTAGCCTATTTACTGTTGTTGATGTGGGTCACTTGCTGTTAGCCAGTTCACTTTCTCGTACCAGGAGAGCTGAAAGGAACGAGTATTATTCCCTACCTTTTTCACCAAGTCAATTTGAGGCGTTGGTCTACCCTGCTCTTTAATTTAAATTTTTTCCTCGAAAGGAAGACTGGCAAATGGCTTCGCCAAAATTAAATGAGCAATGCTTGGCATCCGTGCGCAGCTTTCTTGCTAGCTGACTAGCCCCCTCAAGTTCAAGTTCAGTCACTCAAATAAACAAAATTTCTGGAACTAAGATAGCAAACTTGACAACACTATATTTACACTTTATTTACAATGAAAATATATACAAACTAAAAAAGCTGGTAGAAACCGTATGTAATGAATGAAATCGAAATGTAAGCCGATCTCTTACAATACACCACAGCACTTGCGAATCCGCATGGGACTGAACTGATGTTGCCAGATACTGCTGACGTTATCCAGCCCAAAATATGTGGGTTGTTGACATGACATAGCAATTATGCTGTCCAACGATCTAAAATGTATTTTAATTCATTCTTTCAAAATTTAAAATGTTGTAAATGGTTAAACTTCTATCTATTTAATAAAACAAAGTAACTTTAAGAAATCCATACTTAAAAAACTAAAAAATTGAGGGAAACGTTGAAATTGTCCTATGGTGTGACTGTCCCAAGCTCAATTTAACAGGTAGTAACTTAAATAATTAAATAATAAGAAGGTCAGGCCTTTCTATAAAAACCCTGGCATAATTGTGAAAGTGTCTATTTTAGTAAGTGTTAATGCATTTTTCTATACATACTTTTCAAAAAATGTAGGGATTTGTGAAATGTCACTAAAAACGACGTCCTATGGTGTAACACCGAATTCCTATTTTTACACGGGCAATTTCATAGACAACTATATCTTGTTGAAGCTCCGCCTTGAAATGTATGTTTCTGAAGACCCCAAAGAAGCCCATGACATGTTCACATGGTAAGTTTTTCTGTCAGACTTGATCAAATATTCAATAATGTTTTCACATCAGTGAAAGTGTTAAGTTTTGTTGTCCTTTGGTGTGACACCCTTAAATTAATTTTTTTGATAAATTGTGTTTTTATTAACCTTGTTGTGGAGAAATATGCAAATGTATTTCACTAAATGCTAATGGAGAACTAAGCTAGCAATGACAGGGGTTTCAACTGAAGCTAAATGCTAAATGTCCTTTGGTGTGACAGAAAACATCCTATGGTGTGACAGATTGGAATGTCACACCAAAGGACAAATGTGTCACACAAAAGGACTGCATCTCTGAGAATGTGCTTTGAAAACAAGTAATTTTAGTTAATTTATAGTTGAATTTTGTATTTATAGTTTATCTTATTTATTCTTTTCATTGTTTATTGACCATTGGCATACAGGCATTGTTTTTATGGATATATGATGGATATTTGCTGTTGATTACAGAGACTGTCTAGTGTTCTAAATTAAAAGCTTTATTGATGAGATTTCATAACAATATTGATGAATTGTGACCTTTTTTAGAACAGTAAGATTTGAGGGCGAGATGAGTGGGAGAGAAAGGACGAGAAAGTATAGAGACCGAATCAACAGTGATCCACAGAGAAGGGAGGCAATCCTTGCAGAGCGACGGAGAAAGTAAAGGAAACTATTGCAGCACAACACATGATTTACATACATTTTAGAATTCCTTCAGCACAGAGTTTTTGAGGTCATACTGAATGAAAACCAATCATAATGTGTTAGGACGGGCAGGTAATACAGGTCATGGCCTTATAATTATATCTCATAATGACTGTAATATTACGTGTTTTTCCCCAAAATAATGCTAAAACATTTTGCAATAATACAAATATGTGAGATATTAATAGGGATATCATGTTTGAACACAAGTTCCTGATTATTATCTGTTACATTAATACTAATCTACGTATTTTACACATCTATTTTCTACTTTCTTTTAAAACAGATATCAACAAAGGAAGGCTGAAGGAAAACTGTGTGCCTTTGATATCAAATCAGTACCAAAAAGGAAGCAAGAACATTTGCGAAAGATATGGAAGGAATCCAAAAAAAGATGCAGAGCCAGGGAAGAAGCATTGAATGCTATTCTGGACACCACCCCACAGTCTCCTGAAAGCATACTGGTGGAGCCAGTGGTGGAACCAGAACGTCCTCCAGAAGAACCAGGGGTGGAACCATAACATCCTCCAGAAGAGCCCTATTGTTTATTAAAATGAAAACCTGATCAGATTTTAAAATAAACAAGTTCAAAATCTATTATCTCTCCAAGTCTTGTATTTGTTTTTCTCTCCGTCCTTTAGTGTGACTTGGACGTCCTATGGTGTGACATTTTTAAAACCTGCATAATTTTGTTTAATGTTATCAATGTCTTTATAAAACATTATATATTGTATGTGGGGACACAAAATAGTCACCTCTGAAAATTTAGTACAGTTTCCAACAAAATTGTACAATTGACAAGAAAGTTATCTGAGCATTTCCAGGAAAAGTCTCATCAGTCCCATCTGTAAGTAGGAAAAATGTCTTTAATGGTGATTTCATGTGAAATAAAAACTTAGAAATGCATAACAAGGGTGTGAATATGAACATAAAACTTTCTCAAGCCATCTCTGTATTAATAAATATATATATTTCTGTATTCTTTGCATGTCACACCAAAGGACATATTTGCCATGCATTGAATTACAAATGTAAAAAAAATAGGTAATTAGTTGTCTTAAGATTGTGACCACTTGTATTTTTTGAAAGATCGGTTCTCATACTACATAAATATGTAATTTTTATCTTTATTAATGATGTTTCACAAAAAAAACTTTTTGGGGGGTCTATCTGTCATCTACCCATGTTCAAAACCCACCAAAATGCACTTAAAACCGCCCAATCTGGCAACACTGTACCGCTGCCTGTCTATAGTTGAAACGAGCTGTCAATCAAAGAAAATATCCGGCCGCTTTCACCAATCACCAGTCTCCTCGCGGAAACTGCCATGTCCCTCCCATGTGAGGCTCGGAGTCCGTGGGCGGGCATTTTCGCAGTATTTGTCCAATAACCGTCTTGCATTTTGAGATTGAAAAGCGCATAGCTCCCAAATGCCGTTGAAGTCCACTGAGGCTGGGAGTCCGTGGGACTCCGTGGGCGGGCATTTTCGCAGTATTTGTCCAATAATCGTCTTGCATTTTGAGATTGACAAGCACATAGCTCCCAATCCACTGAGGCTGGGCTGCATCGCGCTGTCACGAGGGGGGAAAACTCACGCACACATTAGGCGGACTGGGGAAAGTTATAACGGAATGATTTCACACTGTAGTGGGTTGAGCACATATATTTCTATGATTCTGGATCTGAAATAGCAATGTTATAAGGTCGACTATAACATAAGCTTAGCACAATTCATCCTACACAATGTTCGTCATTTTTAGAGGAGGCTGAGCCTCCCTCATTGTCTTAGAGCAATTGCCCGTGCTTGCACGTGACATCACGATTAGTACTCAGAGTGCGATAAGTGAACCTCAGAGAGAGCAAGATGGCGGCGCCCAGGGCCGATAAAATCTCTCATCTCATTATCTCTAGCCGCTTTATCCTGTTCTACAGGGTCGCAGGCAAGCTGGAGCCTATCCCAGCTGACTATGGGCAAAAGGCGGGGAACACCCTGGACAAGTCGCCAGGTCATCACAGGGCTGACACATAGACACAGACAACCATTCACACTCACATTCACACCTACGGTCAATTTAGAGTCACCAGTTAACCTAACCTGCATGTCTTTGGACTGTGGGGGAAACCGGAGCACCCAGAGGAAACCCACACGGACACGGGGAAAACATGCAAACTCCACACAGAAAGGCCCTCGCTGGCCACGGGGCTCAAACCCGGACCTTCTTGCTGTGAGGCGACAGCGCTAACCACTACACCACCGTGCCGCTCCCAATAAAATCTGTACACAGTATACAGGTACAAACATGAACAAGTGGACACTTGAACATGTCTTGTATGGATATTATGTGTCATTATAAAGGAGTTTACTTTTTGGGTCTTGCTTTGCTTTGATCCAAAGAGCGTAGAAAACAGGAAATTACAATGAGAATGGAATTATTTATTTACTTATGTACGGAATTGCATCCACTTCCATCCTCCATCAAATCTCTGACTGACTCCTCTTTTATGATTTTCTCCAGATGGAGCTTTCAGTAATGCATATTGCATCAACTTGTGCTATATTTGGTACATATTTGTATCCTGATTATTCTCCTCTGTGCCTGCCTGTCCTTTTATTTGTATATCTAATCTTATTTACATATGACTTACTGTTTAAATAAATCTCATTATTGAATATCATTTAAAAAATATATTTGAGTTATATGTAAATACAGTGTGGTATACAGTAGGCTACTTCTGTTATTTGCAAGAAACAACTTGTCACATTTTTTCATTTTTAAAATGTTAATGAAGGTATAAAGGACAATTGTTATTAGATAGTTACTTTTATATGAAGTAATATAACAAACAGAATTCAGAATGTGTGTGTGTGTATGTGTGTGTAAGTAAGTAAGTAATCTTTTATTGTATCATATATATTTACAAATATGTTACATGGTAAAAAACAAAACAATAATACATAGTACAATTGCACTTTAAATGGAAGGTCATCTGTGTTTACTTGTCTGCCCGAACAAATGCGGCGAAAGAGCTTCCGTCTTTACTGAGAAGGACCTCAGGTTTATCGAACTCCAGAATCTCCCCCCTCTTCATCACCATCACCAAGTCTGTGTTCAGGATGGTATGGACTCGATGCTGCAGCATTCAAAGCATGTGCAAGTCAGCTAAAATTGACCCATGCAGTACATATAGTATACAGAGGTGCCAGAATTTATGGTTTAGCTGTAGTATATCTGATTTTGACCCATTGCTGTAGTGATACAAAAGACACTTAAAACTATGCCTTTCTGCTTTCACAGATAAGAAAGCAGTCAAACCAAACATCAGTAAAATTTTCATGGCAGAGGCTCATTCACCGAATGGGAAAGGGCATGCAGATGTGTGGCTAATCTCTTTTTATGTGTGAACTCTGACTTGTGGATTTTCAAACCTCAGTTTTGTGAGCCAGTAGAAACCAAGAAGGTAGGACTGTGCTCTCTGGTTGGTAAAAGTGCAGTGTGGTATATGTTGTTTATCATTTGTACTGTTAGAGCCAACTTGTCTACCGACGTGTTCTTTGTTTTTATTATAGAATTCTGTTTTTCCTCTGCTTGCTAAGATTTTCTTGTTACCAGTGTTGGCATCTCTGTATACATCATGCAGTCCTTTCATTAGAGCTTATCAGAAATATAGTGTCAGTTATATAGGGCTTTATTGTTTACTTACTGCTATAATGACCACCGTTCGGTCAGCGAAGGCTGTCATTACAACTTTCTGTAGAATATTCTCCTGCAAAACAGGTTCAAATGCTCAAAATGAGGAACTGTACACATGCCCATTTTCAGTTTTGTGCACACACATGAATGAAATGTTGAATTGTATTGATCCTAGTTTGACAACATGGCATGGTTAATTTTTCTAATATGTGGTCACAAAATGATCAGGCCATGGTTTACATTTCTTGAGTTCAATTTGCCATCAAAATACTTAAATCATGGCAAATATTATATTCTAAAATGAACAGGGAAATCAAATTAATTAGACCATTGTAGCTACAGGAACATACGTATAGAGATGATAAATAGTATTACACTTTACTTCACTTTAACACAATTTCTCCTGAAAGTGAATAGGCTTTTTTTGGCCATTCCCAACAAATAATTGCTTGAAGAATACATATCAAGTATTATGCTTGAGTTAAACAATTGTTGGCCACTACAACGTACTAATTTGTGGCCACAGAATATTCATTCATAATTCATGGCCTAAATGACCTTTAGTGTATTTAATGAAACCATTTGCATATAGTGACATGCTTAGAGTAATAGGCACTGTGACAGAACTGGCAATACACACACAGAGCTCTGGAAAAAATTAAGAGACCTTTTTTTTTTTTCTTAAATCAGCATCTCGATGTATGGCAGCCATTTCATTCCAGTGCCTGTGCTGGAATTCCAACACATTTTACTTAATGAGGTACAGAGTAGGTGATCACCTCAACCAAATCTTATTTAACAAAGAAAAGTATAAAAAACACTGCTGTGGTCATCACTATCCTCTTGCAATAGGACCAGTTTGGATGGCAAAAACAGTGCGAGTACCTTAAATTTAATTGGAATACAAACATATCTATTTATCATGCCAAGAGAGTTCAAAAGAAAAGTTTTGAGTTAGAAAAAGAAGGGTTCAATTCTGGCTTTCCTGGCAGAGGGATACAGTGTGTGTCAGGTTTCTTCCATGCTCAGTATTTCAAAGATGGCAGTTCATAAGAATAAGGTCAGGCAGCAGACACTGGGGACAACGAAGTGACAGACTGGCAGAGGGTGAAAATAACTCTCCACTGACCGGGATGATCGTCAACTCCTTCAAATGTCACTCAGCAACCATAGGATGACATCAAGTGACCTACAAAAAGAATGGCAAATGGCAGCTGGGGTTAAGTGCACAGCAAGGATGGTTCGAAACGGGCTCCTCTGGACAGGGTTGAAGTCATGTGATGCTAGGAAAAAGCCTTTCATCAATGAGAAGCAAAGAAGAGCCAGGCTGAGGTTCACTAAACACCATAAGGATTGGACTGTAGAGGACTGGTGTCAGGTCATCTTCTCTGATGAGTCCAATTTTCAGCTTTTCCCATCACCTGGTTGTCTAATGGTTAGACAGAGACCTGGAGAGGCCTCCAAGCCACAGTGTCTCGCTTCACACCCATTGTGAAATTTGGTGGAGGATCGGTGATGATCTGAGGGTGCTTCAGTAAGGCTGGAATGGTGCATATTTTTGTTTGTGAAGGACATATGAATCAAGCCATGTACAAGGTTATCCTGGAAGAAAACTTGCTTCCTTCTGCTCTGAGAATGTTCTTTAACTCTGAAGATTGGCTTTTCCAGCAGGAAAAGCTGACAACATGCCACACAGCCAGGTCAATCAAGGTGTGGATGGAGGACCACAAGATCAAGACCTGAACCCCATTGAAAATCTCTGGAATGTGATCAAGAGGAAGATGGATGGTCACAAGCCATCAAATAAAGCTGAGCTGATGGAATTTTTGCACCATCAGTGGCATATAGTCACCCAAGAGCAACGTGAAAGACTGACAGAGAGCATGCCAAGACGCATGTGTTAAATGTCAGGGTTATTCCACCAAATATTGATTTCTGAACTCATCTGCAGCTCAGACATTAGTATTGTGTTGTTTAAAATTTAATATGATCTTGATTTCTATGCATTATTCAAGGTCTGAAAACACGTCAACTTTTTTATTTTGGCCAGTTGACATTTTCTGCAATTAAATGCTCCAAGTGACAATATTTTATGTGGAATTTGGGTGAAATATTGTCTGTAGTTTATGGAATAAAACAAAAACGTTCATGTTCCTCAAACATATAAATAGTAAAACCAGAGAAACCGATAATTTTGCAGTGGTCTCTTAATTTTTTCCAGAGCTCTCTCTCTCTCTGTGTGTGCGCAGTACTGTGCAAAAGTCTTAGGCACCCTATTTTTTTCATCCAAACTTTGTTATAGATTTCTATTTTATGACTTCTACATTATCGAGTCAGTACAAAAACATTTTAGAGTTCCAAACGTTTGTTTTCGAGAACAAAATGAAACGTTACAGAAAAAAAAAATGTTTGTATCTGAGCAGCATATTACACAAGAGACCACTTTTCAGATTAAAAAGAGAAAACCTAATGAAGGCTGCTGGGTTTTGGTGCAAAATTAAGACGCAAGTGTGACATTCAAAGTGTCCAGAAGAACTGTGGCTGGTTCTGCAAGATGCTCAGTAAAACCTACAGCTCATTTCCTTATAAACTACACTCACTGTACCTGAGACTATTTTTTTTTAAAGCAAAGGATCATCTCACACTAAATATTGTCTTTGTTTCATTTATGATGGCTTACTGCTGTTTATAGTATATATATATTTTTTTAATGTTGAAACATTTCAGTATTTTTTAAGCCAGTTTTGGTCTATGCCATTTCTTTGTGTGTGTGTAAGATTTTGCATAGTACTGTAAGTGTGTGTGTATATATATATGCGCAATTGCTTTAATTCTCTGTCTCTTACTGTGGCCATGTCTATGGATGCAGTGGCCTCATCCATGATCAGAATGCTGCTTTTGCGCACAAATGCTCGTGCTAGACAGAACAGCTGACGTTGTCCCTGACTGAAATTCTCCCCACCTTCTGTCACCATGGCATCTAAAATGGAACAAAAAAGCAAATGGAGCAAAAACAGGACAGGTTGAGATTTTATCTGCTGTTATACCTGCTCTCTGTAGGGATGATTTTGTTATTCAAGTTGAGGTGCAGTATTTATGATTAGCTTTTGAAAAAAATTCAGACTCAAAGATAGGATATGATTTTTAATAATCCGGCTGACTATCCACATCTTTCACTTAGTAAATTTTGAGGATGATTTCAAATGGATGCTTTGCTTCCTATGTATAGTTCAATCACTAGTAGGTCCACAGACAAAAAGAAAAGGATAGATAATGGCAGTAAAATAACAGAATTAAAAAAAAATGTTTTCTTTCTCCAACTGGCTGCTCTCAAATCTTCAGAGGACATTAAACAAGTACTTTAGTGAAGAGAGCTGTACTTTACTGGTAAGCCAGTTAAGTCTCTTGGTAAAAGACTATATCATATTCCTTACTTTCTCATCTCATCTCATTATCTCTAGCCGCTTTATCCTTCTACAGGGTCGCAGGCAAGCTGGAGCCTATCCCAGCTGACTACGGGCGAAAGGCGGGGTACACCCTGGACAAGTCGCCAGGTCATCACAGGGCTTAAATCTGATTCTGATTGGTTTATTTATTTATGGTTAATACATTTCCATCTCACTTACCAAGCCCTCCATGCAGGGTTTGCACTACTGGTTTGAGTTGGGCAATTTCCAGAGCTTCCCAAAGCATGCTGTCTGTAGCCTTCATCTCTGGGTCTAGATTAAAACTGAACACAATAATGATGTTTAGAGCATTTTATTAAAGAGTTCAGAGAAATGTCCACCAAGTTAAATTTTCCTGATTTCCTCGTTTCCTTCTAGGTCTTCAGTACTTTAATGTTTTAAGAAAGAAGAAAAGCTTCTCATGTGAAGCTTCCCAACAGCACTACTGAACAGAAAACCAGCAGAATGAAACAGTTGGAGGATGAAGTACTTAAAGGACAAGGTGCACTTTTGTAGCAGATTGCCTGGGGTGTGGTTATTGACGTATACCTGCTGTCTTTCCTGTTCACTGTTAATGCATCTAAGATCACCACAGAGACCCAACCTTCTACGGCATATGGCTTAACCAAGGACTTGGCATTGTTCACAGAATTAGAGCAGTATTAAGAGAAATGGGGTCATTTGAAGGACAAGGACACGTAACTAAATAAACTAAAATGTGTCTGTATATGACTTGAATGAGAATCATTAAAGGTTATCAATTTGCATTCACTGTAATTAGACATTCAATTGAATTATTCATTCAGTAATTTGAATCATTTAGCCCATGGAAATATATTCTCACCGTATTGTTCCACTAAAGAGAATGGGATCTTGAAGGATGATGGATAAACGGCTCCGCAGTGTCTGAAGTGGCAGCTTTGCTATGTCAATATCATCTATGATTATCTGACCTTTTAAAAGAAAGCGCAGAAAGAGTGCATTAGTGTATACTATGGCGATGTGAAAAAAGATGATAACTGACTGAGTAACACAGGTTTTGAAATTGTACCCTCAAAGGCATCCACCATACGGAAGAAAGCTAAGGAGAAGGATGACTTGCCACTTCCTGTCCTGCCACAGATGCCAACCTGCAATAGAGATCCACGGGATGCTGAACTTTTAATCATGTATACACACACACACACTGTGCACAGCCAATATACAAGTCGAGTTCTGATCCATCAGAGGCTTGGTTAAATGTGAACAAGGATTAACTTTGAGTTCAGTGCTCGTCCTTGTGTTTGTGCAGGGATTTGATCCCATTCCAGAGACGTCTGGTTGTACCTTTTGTCCTGGTCTGATGTGGGCATTGGCATGCTTTAGGACTGGCTTCAGCGTGCTGTCATACCTCACACTCAGGTTCTGGATGTGAATCTCACCCTGCTGTGGCCAGCCCTCAGGGACCTGAGATGAAGCTGAGAGAGAGGGAGGAGGAATCAGAAATAGACAGATAGCAAAATGATAGTCTCATCTCATTATCTGTAGCCACTTTATCCTGTTCTACAGGGTCGCAGGCAAGCTGGAGCCTATCCCAGCTGACTACGGGCGAAAGGCAGGGTACACCCTGGACAAGTCGCCAGGGCATCACAGGGCTGACACATAGACACAGACAACCATTTACACTCACATTCGCACCTACGGTCAATTTAGAGTCACCAGTTAACCTAACCTGCATGTCTTTGGGCTGTGGGGAAAACCGGAGCACCCGGAGGAAACCCACGCGGACACGGGGAGAATATGCAAACTCTGCACAGAAAGGCCCTCGCCGGCCATGGGGCTCGAACCCGGACCTTCTTGCTGTGAGGCGACAGCACTAACCACTACACCACCGTGCCGCCCCCAAAATGATAGTGAAATGGGAAAAAAAAGAATAAAAGAGAAAGTGGGATGGAGACAGATAGTGCATTAAACCTCACAAGAGCGTGAATATGTGATATAAGGCCAGGAAAAGCATTCCTGCTGAGATGTAGTGAATAACAGCCAATACTTGTGTGCCATGTGTAAGATATGGATGTGGGTCAGCATCAGTAGCCTGTCGGTGTCTGAAAGCTTTTCCACTCACAGAGCAGCCCTTCATAGTTCTCTGGCTCGGTCTTCAGAAGGTTGTTTATCCTCTTCACTGCTCCTAATTGAACCTCCATATCAGCCAGGTTACGTACCATCCAGTTAAGGTAGTTCGATACCTGACGACACGTGGACATAGGAAAGGGTTAAATGAGGTGCTATCCAAATCCAAGCATCCAGAAAAATCCCACCACAGTGCTGATGAAGGGTCATTATAGTATTGATTGGTTCAGCTTTACTTTTTATATTATTTTGTTTTTGTTCATTGCTACAAGTATTTTAGAGACATTTAGTTCTTATGTATTTTAGTACAGGTTTTAGTTTTCTTCATAAGCCTGTGGGTGACTGCTTTCAACTTGACATTCAACTTGATAGGATTGTTTCCTATTGATTTTGGCACTGCAACAGTACACTATTATAAGAAAGCCATGGTTTCTAAAGTGGCACCTTTATTGAGTGAGACAGCTGAATTCAAAACATTCCCAGAGTTAACTTACTCTCCTTCTGAGTGTTACTATTTTGCACAAACTTAAGCTCAAGTTATTTAAAAGGTTCATGAAAAAAACAACAACAGAATTTAAAATTGCCAGTAGCAGTTGGTGGAGCCACATTCCTCACTCGTACAGTGGTGCTTGAAAGTTTGTGAATCCTTTAGAATTTTCTATATTTCTGCATAAATATGACCTAAAACATCATCAGATTTTCACACAAGTCCTAAAAGTAGATAAAGAGAACCAAGTTAAACAAATGAGACAAAAATATTATACTTGGTCATTTATTTATTGAGGAAAATGATCCAATATTACATATCTGTGAGTGGCAAAAGTATGTGAACCTCTAGGATTAGCAGTTAATTTGAAGGTGAAATTAGAGTCAGGTGTTTTCAATCAATGGGATGACAATCAGGTGTGAGTGGGCACCCTGTTTTATTTAAAGAACGGGGATCGATCAAAGTCTGATCTTCACAACACATGTTTGTGGAAGTGTATCATGGCACGAACAAAGGAGATTTCTGAGGACCTCAGAAAAAGCATTGCTGATGCTCATCAGGCTGGAAAAGGTTACAAAACCATCTCTAAAGAGTTTGGACTCCACCAATCCACAGTCAGACAGATTGTGTACAAATAGAGGACATTCAAGACCATTGGTACCCTCCCTAGAAGTGGTCAACCAACAAAGATTACTCCAAGAGCAAGGCGTGTAATAGTGTAATAGTGTAATGAGGTCACAAAGGACCCCAGGGTAACTTCTAAGCAACTGAAGGCCTCTCTCACATTGGCTAATGTGAATGTTCATGAGTCCACCATCAGGAGAACACTAAACAACAATGGTGTGCATGGCAGGGTTGCAAGAAGAAAGCCACTGCTCTCCAAAAAGAACATTGCTGCTCGTCTGCAGTTTGCTAAAGATCGTGTGGACAAGTCAGAAGGCTATTGGAAAAATGTTTTGTGGACAGATGAGACCAAAATAGAGTTTTTTGGTTTAAATGAGAAGTGATATGTTTGGAGAAAGGAAAACACTGTCTTCCAGCATAAGAACCTTATCCCATCTGTGAAACATGGTGGTGGTAGTATCATGGTTTGGGCCTGTTTTGCTGCATCTGGGCCAGGACGGCTTGCCATCATTGATGGAACAATGAATTCTGAATGATATCAGTGAATTCTAAAGGAAAATGTCAGGACATCTGTCCATGAACTGAATCTCAAGAGAAGGCAGGTCATGCAGCAAGACAACGACCCCAAGCACACAAGGACCTGAAGCTAGTAGTTCATGTGAGGAAACCCACCAACATCCCAGAGTTGAAGCTGTTCTGTACGGAGGAATGGGCTAAAATTCCTCCAAGCCGGTGTGCAGGACTGAGCAACAGTTACCGGAAACATTTAGTTGCAGTTATTGCTGCACAAGGGGGATCACACCAGATACTGAAAGCAAAGGTTCACATACTTTTGCCACTCACAGATATGTAATATTGGATCATTTTCCTCAATAAATAAATGACCAAGTGTAATATTTTTGTCTCATTTGTTTAACTGGCTTCTCTTTATCTACTTTTAGGATTTGTGTGAAAATCTGATGATGTTTTAGGTCATATTTATGCAGAAATATAGAAAATTCTAAAGGGTTCACAAACTTTCAAGCACCACTGTAAGTACTTACAGCACCTTACTATAATTTCCACTCTAGTTACTGAATAATTTGTAGTAGATACTGAATAATGAGTTAATCGTGAATTCCAAGGTAATTAAGTAAAGGAAAAAATATAATGAATGACTTGTGAATTGCGTGTTTGGGTGTAGTTTTAAAAAACCCGGCAGCAACACTGCAGCTTTTGTTTAAAAGGCATATTTCGCTTTATTAATTATGTCAGTGGAAGGTCCTTAGTAAGACAAGCATTTGTGTGTGTGTGTACCATCAGAGCGTAGGTCAGTCCCAGCCCCACTAGGCCAGTAGACAGATGGTTGTAAAGACTGTTGGTGATGGAGGCCACTGCAGCTACAAGGACAATACAGGCTCCAACATACTCCTGACAGAGGTAGTGAAGACAGAGAAATAAAAGAAGCAATAATAGTTTCAGACATAGTCAAATATATATCCACTTCTGAACATTCCACATCCTGTAACTCGATGGAATGTACAGAGGGTGTGATCTCTTACTAAAACTGGATCCAAATGATTTATGCACCCACAGGTTCAAGAAATTCAGACATCACAGAGTGGTTAATGATGACAAATTATCAGTTAAAAAATAGAAACTACTCCATGATTTACTGTATGTACTCATGGGGCAGAACAGTGGTGCACTGCCACCTCCAAGGTCAACTGACGACTCTAAATTGCCCATATGAGTGTGAATAGCTGTCTGTCTCTCAGTGTTAGCCTTGTGAAAGAGTGGTGACCTGTCCAGAGTGTACCCTGCCGCACACCCAATGTCAGCTGGGATTGGCTCCAGCTCATCCGTGATCAGCAGTGGATAATCGGTATATAAAATGAATTAATAAATGAATGTACTTATAAACAAATGAAATAAATACACAATGTGGTGTAGTGGTTAGCACTGTTGCCTCACAGCAAGAAGGTTCTGGTCTCCCCGTGCTTCATGGGTTTCCTCCCAGTGCTTCGGTTTCCGCCACAGTTCAAAGACATGCAGTTAGGTTAACATGGGGCGGCCTTGGGCTGAGGTACCCTTGAGCAAGGCACCTCCCTGGGCGCTGTAGCATGGCTGCCCACTGCTCTGGGTATGTGCGTGTGTGCTCATTGCTCGTGTGTGTGTGTGTGTGTGCGCGCGCATGTGTGTGTTCACTGCTTCAGATGGGTTAAATGCAAAGGATAAATTTCACTGTGCTTGAATGTACATGTGACAAATAAAGGCTTCTTTCTCTTCTAACAAATCGATCATTGGTTGTAGGAAATGAAGTCTGAGGAACAGAATTTCTTTTTGGAAGATATTACTGAAATATAATGTGTTTACTGAAGCTACTGCTGGCTCAGAGTGTGTGAGTAGGGAAACTAACCATGCGGACTTCCAGCCAACGGTTAGCAGCAGTGAGGAAGAGAGATGCGACGTTATTAGCATCCGTAAGCTCCAGAAGTCTCTGCCGAAATCTGGCATCACACCTATACCATACATATACACTCATTATTGTTGTAAGGAATTCTTACTTATTTCAATGTTCAGATACTGTATTACGAACAATGATAATGTGATTTAATTGAAATGAATCCTCCTGTTGGTAATGAGCTCACAGGAATGGACCCTTACCTAAAGGCCCGGATGGTAGTGAGACCCTCTACTGTCTCAGAGAAGTGAGAGAGTAAAGGGAGCTGGGTACTGTCTTCAAGCTGATGCAGATCTCTGGACACACACACACACACACACAGGTCTGCTTTATACGACTGTCATTTCTTAATGTCTCATTTAACATGATCATATCTTAAACTTAAGTTTTTTTAAAGGCTCATTAAGTTCATAGACATAATGGCGTATTGCTATTAAAACAATCTACACAAACATCAAGTTCATATATATATATATATATATATATATATATATATATATATATATATATATACACACACACACACACACACATATACTAGTATATATATACAATGGGGTAAAAAAGTATTTAGTCAGCCACCAATTGTGCAAGTTCTCCCACTTAAAAAGATAAAAAGATGAGAGAGGCCTGTAATTTTCATCATAGGTACACTTCAACTATGAGAGACAGAATGGGGGAAAAGAATCCAGGAAATCACATTGTAGGATTTTTAATTAATTAATTAATTGGTAAATTCCTCGGTAAAATAAGTATTTGGTCATCTACAAACAAGCAAGATTTCTGGCTCTCACAGACCTGTAACAACTTCTTTAAGAGGCTCCTCTGTCCTCCACTCATTACCTGTATTAATGGCACCTGTTTGAACTCGTTATCAGTATACAGTACCTCTCTGATATGTTGCAGCGGCCTAACCCAATCAGATCTAACAGATCGCAGCAGCAAAATTTACTGGTAAAACCTGTTGTTAAAACAAAGTGTGGTGAAGCAGCTTTTAGCTACTATGCAGTACAGCTATGGAACCAACTCCCAGAGGACATCAAAAATGCTCCTGCTGTTGGCAGCTTCAAATCTAGACTAAGGACCAAGCTATTCTCAGATGCTTTCTGCTAACTGATAAATATCATCATGTTTACATGTTTTAAACTTCACTTAACTTTTACAGTCTCTGCATGTTTTAAACTTTACTTAACTTTTATTAGGGCCCGAGCCCGAATGGGCGAAGGCCCTATTGTTCTTGTAAGAGTTCACTATTCTTCTTCTTCTTCTTCCGTCTTCTTCTTCTTCTTTATTTTTCTCCGCTGTTGGGCCATTTTCGGGGCGCTTGCCATGGGCGAAAACGCACGAAATTTGGCACCAGTTCCGAGAATTGCCACCGCTACTCAGAACCAGAAGCCCAAACTTGGCCGGGGCTCAGGGCCTCTATAGCGCCCCCTAAGTCGTTGTGATTTTGGCCTCCCGCATTACGGTGCCTGGGTGCCATGTAGTTTGTAGTAGTGGCATGCCATTTGGTACGCATATGTATCTCACTAAGCCGGACAAAAATGTAATGCCAATGCATTAGCCACGCCCAACAGGAAGTGAGGTAATTTCACTTTTGTGCGAAATGCATGGCCACGAAGACGGCGCAACTCCTCCTAGACCGTTCATAGGAATGTCACCAAAATTGATACACATCATCTACAGACATGGCTGACAAAAGTTACTAAATACGTTTCACGTAGGATAAACCGTTCAGAAGTTATACGTCAATCAATTTTCGATGCAAAATTTTACATGCTTAAAAATTCATAACAAATCTTCTAGTTGCTCAAAACTGCTCATACTTCACACGCAAATCACTCATTGGGCTTCTGACATGTTACCCAATTTCTGTGATATTTCGCCACTGGGGGCGCTATTTTTGGGCAAAAATTCCAATCTTTCCTCAATTTTGGTCAAACTTCACGGCCACCCTCTTACTACCTCCCATGTCATGTATACCACGTTTTGGAAATTTTCGTCCATGGGGGGCGCTGTTTTTGGCCGACGCAATTGCTCCAAAACGGGTTTTTGGTAAATAATTCCATAATGCTTTTCCTTCACACCACTTCCTTGTGATAGTACGTTGCTGTTGTAGACACTTATTTTTCCAACTCATAATCGCTCATGTACAGCATAGCGCCACCTACTGACATGGGAAAAACCAAAAAATTTATTCTTCAAAAATCTATATCTCATCTTCTATTTACTCAATTGTCATGAAACTTCATTCGCAAACTCTTCATAGCTCACCTGACGTCTACGCCAAATTTTGTGCACTTTTGCCCCTGGGGGTGCTGGTTATGGCAAAAATGATATTGCAGCTTCTGATCTGTCAAACTTGCCAAGCAAACTCTTTACAAGACCCTTATTGGGGCGCTTGCCATGGTCGACAATGCACGAAATTTGGCTCCTTTTTCTTAGACTGCCACCGCTACTGAGAACCAGAAGCCCAGATCCAGGCGGGCCTCAGGGCCTCTATAGCGCCCCCTAACTCGTTGTGATTTTGGCCTCCCGCATTAAGGTGCCTGGTTGCCATGTAGTTTGTAGTAGTGGCATGCCATTTGGTAAGCACATGTATCTCACTAAGCCGGACAAAAATGTAATGCCAATGCATTAGCCACGCCCAACAGGAAGTGAGGTAATTTCACTTTTGTGCGAAATGCATGGCCACGAACACGGCGCAACTCCTCCTAGACCGTTCATAGGAATGTCACCAAAATTGATACACATCATCTACAGACATGGCTGACAAAAGTTACTAAATAGGTTTCACGTAGCATAAACCGTTCAGAAGTTATACGTCGAACAATTTTCAATGCAACATTTTACATGCTTAAAAATTCATAACAAATCTTCTACTTGCTCAAAACTGCTCATACTTCACACGCAGATCACTCATTGGGCTTCTGACATGTTACCCACTTTCTGTGATATTTCGCCACTGGGGGCGCTATTTTTGGGCAAAAATTCCAGTCTTTCCTCAAATTTGGTCAAACTTCACGGCCACCCTCTTCCTACCTCCCATGTCATGTATACCACATTTTGGGAATTTTCGTCCATGGGGGCGCTGTTTTTGGCCATCGCAATTGCTCCAAAACGGGTTTTTGGTAAATAATTCCATAATGCTTATCCTTCACACCACTACCTTGTGATAATGCGTTGCTGTTGTAGACACTTATTTTTCCAACTCATAATCGCTCATGTACAGCATAGCGCCACCTACTGACATGGGAAAAACCAAAAATTTTATTCTTCAAAAATCTATATCTCATCTTCTATTTACTCAATTGTCATCAAACTTCATACGCAAACTCTTCATAGCTCACCTGACATGTACGCCTAATTTTGTGCACTTTTGCCCCTGGGGGTGCTGGTTATGGCAAAAATGATATTGCAGCTTCTGATTTGTCAAACTTGGCAAGCAAACTCTTTACAAGACCCTTATTAGGGCGCTATTATTATTAGGGCCCGAGCACCGTACAGTGCGAGACCCTATCGTTGCCATGTGTCCAATTCTGTTCTTTGTCGCCATTGCGGGAGTAATGTCTCTTGCCGAAGAAGCTGTGGAAGGTATTTCGCGGGGACACATGCCCCCGCCCCCCTTGGCCGCTGGCGCGAGGGCCCGTCGAGGCCGCTTGCGGCTTTAATTATTATTATTATTATTAGGGCCCGAGCACCGTTCAGTGCGGGACCCTATTGTTTTTGAAGGACTATTATTATTATTATTATTAGGCCCCGAGCACCGTACAGTGCGCGACCCTATTGTTGCCATGTGTCCAATTCTGTGCTTTGTCGCCATTGTGGGAGTGATGTCTCTTGCCGAAGAAGCTGTGGAAGGTCTTTCGCGGGGACGCATGCCCCCGCCCCCCTTGGCCGCTGGCGCGAGGGCCCGTCGAGGCCGCTTGCGGCTTTAATTCTATTTTATTCTGCTGTTTTTACTGAACTTTTACTTCATTTTATTTTATTTATACTATTGTTTAATTCTTCTTATTTTTTTCTCTCTTCTTCCCCATTTATTTTATGTAATTTTATTTTCTATTGCTTACTGTTTTGCTTTTACTTCTGTAAAGCACATTGAACTGCCACTGTGTATGAAATGTGCTATATAAATAAACTTGCCTTGCCTTGCCTATAAAAGACACCTGTCCACAACCTCAAACAGTCACACTCCAAACTCCACTATGGCCAAGACCAAAGAGCTGTCAAAGGACACCAGAAACAAAATTGTAGACCTGCACCAGGCTGGGAAGACTGAATCTGCAATAGGTAAGCAGCTTGGTGTGAAGAAATCAACTGTGGGAGCAATTATTAGAAAATGGAAGACATACAAGACCACTGATAATCTCCCTCGATCTGGAGCTCCACGCAAGATCTCACCCCGTGGGGTCAAAATGATCACAAGAACGGTGAGCAAAAATCCCAGAACCACACAGGGGGACCTAGTGAATGACCTGCAGAGAGCTGGGACCAAAGTAACAAAGGCTACCATCAGTAACACACTACGCCGCCAAGCACTCAAATTCTGCAGTGCCAGACGTGTCCCCCTGCTTAAGCCAGTACATGTCCAGGCCCGTCTGAAGTTTGCTAGAGAGCATTTGGATGATCCAGAAGAGGATTGGGAGAATGTCATATGGTCAGATGAAACCAAAATAGAACTTTTTGGTAAAAACTCAACTTGTCGTGTTTGGAGGAGAAAGAATGCTGAGTTGCATCCAAAGAACACCACCTACTGTGAAGCATGGGGGTGGAAACATCATGCTTTGGGGCTATTTTTCTGCAAAAGGACCAAGCCGACTGATCTGTGTAAAGGAAAGAATGAATGGGGCCATGTATCGTGAGATTTTGAGTGAAAACCTCCTTCCATCAGCAAGGGCATTGAAGATGAAACATGGCTGGGTCTTTCAGCATGACATGACAATTTCAAGGTCCTGGAGTGGCCTAGCCAGTCTCCAGATCTCAACCCCATAGAAAATCTTTGGAGAGAGTTGAAAGTCCGTGTTGCCCAGCGACAGCCCCAAAACATCACTGCTCTAGAGGAGATCTGCATGGAGGAATGGGCCAAAATACCAGCAACAGTGTGTGAAAACCTTGTGAAGACTTACAGAAAACGTTTGACCTCTGTCATTGCCAACAAAGGGTATATAACAAAGTATTGAGATTAACTTTTGTTATTGACTTATTTTCCACCATAATTTGCAAATAAATTCTTTAAAAATCAAACAATGTGATTTTCTGGATTTTTTTTCTCATTTTGTCTCTCGTAGTTGAGGTATACCTATGATGAAAATTACAGGCCTCTCTCATCTTTTTAAGTGGGAGAACTTGCACAATTGGTGACTGACTAAATACTTTTTTGCCCCACTGTGTGTGTGTGTGTGTGTGTGTGTGTGTGTGTGTATATATATATATATATATATATATATATATATATATATATATATACTACCGTTCAAAAGTTTGGGGTCACTTTGAAATTTCCTCATTTTTGAAAGAAAAGCACTGTTCTTTTCAATGAAGATCACTTTCAACTAATCAGAAATACACTCTATACATTGCTAATGTGGTAAATGACTATTCTAGCTGCAAATGTCTGGTTTTTGGTGCAATATCTCCATAGGTGTATAGAGATCTTGCAGTCACGTGACCGGAAAGTACACAGCCGTCATCTTGTCGGTAAAAAACACCGCTGAATATTGCTGCACTCGTGTACAGAATGGATCAATTTCAACCGATGGACTACACGGCTCATTTTTCTAATGAATAGATAACTAGATATGACCTAAAATAAACGATCTACAGATTAGTGACCCTTATGGCTTACCGGACGGAGTTTTCACGACCGTGTCAGTGGATTTTGAACTGCCAGCGGAATACCCAGACGTGTATAATTACCTCATTAACTTTCCCTTGCTGTTCAGTGGTGAAGCACTTATAAATCTCTGGACAGTTATCTTTACAGAAATTCAGTATTTGTCAGCGACTCAGATGTGGCATCTTGTAAACAAGAAAATAATCCTCATTGGATGGGTAAGTCACTTAAGTATTGAGTATAGTACTGACCAGCCGATTATAGAATAGAATAAGGTAATTCCAGCTGTAATTCCAAATCGTCTGTCTTGTTCACCATGGATCTGGCGTTGGAGAGGTAGAGGCTTAGCAGTGGAGATTTGAGTGGCTGTTTTCTGAGCTTAGTCAACAGGCCGCTCTGCCTGCAGCCTCGCTTTTGCTTCCGCTCCCGACGCCACCTCCTTTGCTTTGCTTCCGATAACAATCCACGGAGACCCCGCTGGTCTCACTATCTCGTCCGGAATGTTGTGCATGCGATTGAAATCGCTACAAACCGTCATTTTCTGCTGGAAACCAATGTCCAGTAAGTCCATACGGTTGTAGTGGATATTGAAGTCTGGTACAGATGAACAACACGCAAAAATACACACAAAAACATAAAAACCATGCACAGGTAGGGAGAGCTTGTAGCCGCAGCCGTTGTAGTAGAATTGTATATAGTAGGGTTTTCCAGAAGAAAAGGTAGAAGTAGAAGCAGAAGTAGAACCAGAAGTAGAAGGCGGAAAATGGCGTTTGACCGACAAGATGGCGTCTGTCACAATCTGGATCGGCTGTGACATCACATGCAAGTGCTCCATAGAGGCCCATTTCCAGCAACTATCACTCCAGCGTTCTAATGGTACAATGTGTTTGCTCATTGCCTCAGAAGGCTAATGGATGATTAGAAAACCCTTGTACAATCATGTTAGCACAGCTGAAAACAGTTTAGCTCTTTAGAGAAGCTATAAAACTGACCTTCCTTTGAGCAGATTGAGGTGGGGTTTACATTAGACCGTATCAGCGGATCATCAGATTCCCATTCTCATCTCATTATCTCTAGCCGCTTTATCCTTCTACAGGGTCACAAGCAAGCTGGAGCCTATCCCAGCTGACTACGGGCGAAAGGCGGGGTAGACCCTGGACAAGTCGCCGGGTCATCACAGGGCTGACACATAGACACAGACAACCATTCACACTCACATTCACACCTACGGTCAATTTAGAGTCACCAGTTAACCTAACCTGCATGTCTTTGGACTGTGGGGGAAACCGGAGCACCCGGAGGAAACCCACGCGGACACAGGGAGAACATGCAAACTCCACACAGAAAGGCCCTCGCCGGCCCCGGGGCTCGAACCCAGGACCTTCTTGCTGTGAGGCGACAGCGCTAACCACTACACCACCGTGCCGCCCCGGATCATCAGATTAACGTTTTTAAAACGATTAGTGTGCACACAGCAACACCAATACACGATTCGCGTGCACACAGCAACGCCAATACATGGATACGCTCGGCTCCGCAGGCATCCTGCGCTCCAAATCACTCCGCCCTGAACAGCGAGTGCCCTCTGGAGGGTGCGCACTCCGGCCCTGCGCAGCTCACAGAGCGCGCAAGTGAAGTGCACGAGCAGTGATTTGGGACTGAGCCGCTGTGTGTGTGATCTCAGTGCATGTCGGGCATGCGCATCACTTACCACTTGCAAGTGGAAGGATGGCAAGCCTAAAGACAATCATAACTACACAATGGGCAGTATTTGCATCAGTATTTGCAGTATTTTCATACTTTTATACTCTTTAATGAAAGGTGATACAAGGCGGAAGTCCGCGCCGTTTTTCAGCAGTCGCGTCACATGACCAACGCCAGCGAATCAGGAAGGTGGATGTCACAGTGACGTTGTCCAATGACGACGCCAGCTAGAGCTCAGCACAGCGTATCCTCAATGTTTACACAGCACCGGACCAGACACGATCTGGATTGAATACGGGGACCCTGGCGGATTCCCGTTTCCCGGCGTTTCCAGGCGTTTTAATGTAAACAGACAGTGCATCCGTGAAGAAAACGAGACAGATACGGTCTAATGTAAACTTGGCCTGAGTTTCTGGAGCATCACATTTGTGGGGTCGATTAAATGCTCAAAATGGCCAGAAAAATGTCTTGACTATATTTTCTATTCATTTTACAACTTATGGTGGTAAATAAAAGTGTGACTTTTCATGGAAAACACAAAATTGTCTGGGTGACCCCAAACTTTTGAACGGTAGTGTATATATATATAAAATCCATTTAGTGTGTAAATGAATCTCAGTTGTGTTTGGTTTGGAGTAGATTGACATTAAATATCTTGATATTTTGTTTCATTCTATGTTTATCAATATACTAACTATCCCATGGGTAAGGCAGTGCTTCTCATACTTGAACGCCACTCTGAAGTATTTCTGGATGAAGTAACAGGCAATGGTGAGCGGTGTGAGAGCGATGAGGACAACAGGTGTGACATATGAGATAACACCCAGTGCAGACACACACAGCAATGTAGAGCGAATCAAACACTCCAAAGTAGTAGGAATATGCTGAGGAGTGAGATAGGGAGAGAGATTGGAGTTTGGGAAAAGGAAAAAAAGACACAAAACATATGCACATTAATCATAATGTCATTTTCTTGTTTAGCAATTTTTTTGGGGTGCAGCAAGACCATTAATTTAATAGTCGAAGCAAACTAAATCTCGCAAACCCAAAGGGAATCATAACCTGTCATTTTAGGTGCAAAGGTGTTCCAGTTGGAAAGAGAATCAGCTTTTGTCAATGCAAGATGATGTTAAAATGAGTGTGTTTTTGCTTGTAACAGAAGACCGTCTGACATTTCCATTTATGCATTTTCTAAAATTACTACTTAAAAAAAAGCAAACAAAAAAACTCATATAATAATATGACATATAAAATAGCCAGTATTCAGACCATGGGCTGCCTCAAAATACAGAAAGAAAAAAAAGCATTCAGATTTCAAACCTGCACAAAATATATTGTCTGGATTGAATTTTATGATATAAAATTAATTTTAAAAGGACTTATGTTTTACTGTTAATTAAATGACACCAAATATGGAACCATTGTCCCCCTTTTCTAGTTACAACAACATGTACAACTGATGCGAATTATGAAATCATTTCCAGCATACATGGACCAAAGAACATGGAAGAAGTTACAGCTGTCTAAAGAAAGGGTGACTTTGTGGTTGTAGTTATTAAAGCATCTGAAATCATAAACTGGTTACCTGGATGCTTTTGCAATTTTGAAACTCACATACACTCAGTTACCAGTTTACTAGGTACATCCACTGTGCATGTACTGTAATATTGAACCATTCCCAGCTGAGCAGTCACACTGACACACAGCTCCATCCAAAAGTATTGGAATAGCAAGGCCAATTCTTTTGATTTTGCTGTGCACTGAAGGAATTTGTGCTTGAGATCAAAACATGAATATGAGATGACAGATCAGAATTTCAGCTTTCGTTTCCTGATATTTACATCTAGATGTGTTAAACAACTTTAAACATGGTATCTTTTGTTTGAACCTACCCATTTTTTCAAGTGATCAAAAATACTGGAACATGTGACTGATGTGTGTTTCTTGTTGTCCAGGTGTGCCTTGTTTTAATAATTAATAGCATTTCGCCTCCTGAAGAGGAGACTAAACAGACAAACCCCCAAAACTGAAAGAAGCTGCAGAGTACAAGCCTGGAAAAGCATTACATAAGAAAAATGGAACAGCATGGTGATATCAGTGGGTCACCAGCTTGAATTTTTGCAAGCAAAGGATATGCAACCAAATACTGTATGAAGTGTTATTTCCTTTAAGACTATCTGTTCCTGTACTTTTGTTCACCTAAAAATTGGGTGGTCTGCCACCAAAGGTGTCATGTTTTAAGTTGTTTTACATACCTAGATGTAAATGTGAGGAAATAAAAACTGAAAGTCCAATCTGAAAAAACTGAAAGTGTGTCTTATATTCATCTTTTGATCTCAAACCTAATTGTCTTCAGTGTATCATGAAAACTAAAGAAATGGCCTTGCTGTTCCAGTACTCTCAGAGGAGACTGTATTAATGGCATGGTAGTGTGTGTGTGTGTGTGTGTGTGTGTGTGTGTGTGTGTGTGTGTGCATGCATGTGTGTGTTATGCGGCAGCATTGCAGAGATTTTTAACCACCTTAATGTCATTGCTGGGGGTTGAATATAGTCTCTATCCAAAAATATCCATCTAACAGCAGTCCTGTGGTGATTAATGGACATTGCTAAAGGAAGATCAACACAAATTGCACATGAAAAAAAAAAAAACTAATAACTACAAGGTAGACCAACAAGTTGTTCTGTCTAATAAAATGGACAGTAAGAATACACAGTGCTTATAAATTCCAGGATCACTACTGAGCCTGATGCCAGTACCACCACGACCACCACCACACACTAACATGTCAGTGTCAGTGCTGTGCTGAGAAAAGTCCATCATGTGAAGGATGTGAAACTCGGGCATTTTATGCCCAGCGTTCCTCAATAGACCTCCTTGGATCCATTGGGGTGCTGTAGTCACATGGTGTGAAATGGGTAAACAAACACCAACCCGCCTCATGTGTTTGTATGGATTATCTATTCATGGACTACAAAGTCTGAGATATAGCTCAAAATGGTACATTATTGCACATCTTATGGCTGCAATAACAATTCAACTGATAGTAGTCTATCTGAGCAATAAAAGACTTCGGGGGGTAAGAAATTATTAAATTTACAAACGAATTTGCATTGTTTGGTAGTTGTATGCGCTGTAGCATTGAAATGTTTGACTTACTGAGCCAGTTAAATCTGTATTTCTTCTCGATTTGGATTACAAGAATTAAAAGAGATAGAAAAGATTTCAAGCTATCAAATTCAATGAAAGTGTGTTCGGCACATTTTAGCAAGGAGGATTTAATTAATACTGAAAGCAAAGGAAGAAGATTAAAACCTGACACTCTGCTGAGTTTTGAATAAAAGATTACAAAAAAAAGGTCACTTCCCACAAAACTAGAGGTGATGATTTGCAATAGTAATCGTGAACACTGTCATTTTATCGAGGTTTTTTTTGTTGTTGTCCAAATTGTATCACTGGCCGCTCTAGTAGAGCTATTAGTGACCGCCATTTTGGATTTGTGTTTACCCACTTCAGATCATGTGATCTTCTGTCTGAGGAGGTATACTGTAGCCTTTTTATGTTATAAATTCACTAAATACACAATCAGTAACCTAAACACGTTTCAGTTTACCAACAGTATTACAGTGTAAAAACAGAGAAAAATATATATGTTTAACCGTTTTACCTCTCTGGGGAAAGACCTTTGCTTAGAAAAGGTCAACATGATATTTGGTGAGAAAAGGTCTAATGTGACCTTTCCTGGGTCTCAAGTGACCCAGTAACATACCTGGTCTATTGTGTTTATGTCAGCAGAAAATCGGTTCAGAAGGCTTCCCAAAGGAGTTGTCTCAAAGAGTCTGGTCAAAAAAGTGCAAACCATCATTCAGACGACACAGAAATATCCTGCAAATAGTGTTTCCAATGTTCAATTTCAAGACATTTTCTTCTAGGTGCCATGCAATAGTAGGATTATAAAAATCATTATAACATACAGAAGTAGAAGTGTAAAAGTAAACTGTACCCAATGTGATGAAAAGGTTATTGTGAACAGGAGTAATGGGATGAGAACAGGACAGTCTATGCTTACAGCAGCAGTTCTTAGAAGGTATAAATTTACAGTGTCAAGGTGAAATTAGCCACTGAAGCAAGGGTGAGTGCAGTTCATTCTCAAATACTGTTCTACATTCTGAACCCAGGTTTGAGTAAGGATGTCTATGTACCGTATTTACAGTGCAATAATGTCTTGGGTTAACGTCTAATGACTCAACTATACCATATGAGGGTTCACTGGGTCAGAGATCATCTGTCACCTGATCACACACAGTGCGTAATTAACCTCCTCATTACGCACCAGGCCTGTGCTGTTGCCATGAAACTAAAAGCAAAGGCACTGTTTGCTGTCCCAAGCTCAGACAGATGGGACACATCAGTCAAAAAGCTCAATGGAGCCTGACCATGCAACAAGGTAATGGTTTTATTGTCATCTTCCCAGGAAAGTTCTCATTCTCACTCACTCACTCACACACTCAGACAAAGCTTAAACAGATCAGTAATAAAAGAGGTGGTTCATACCTCATGGGTGCAAGTATGATGTTATTTAGCAGGTTATGGTGCAGCTCTTTGGCCACACTCAGCCCTGTCCACTCCACAGTCACAGCCGTGACCAAACACAGCACAATGCCCAGGCAGCACAGCACACTGAACACCAGCAGATACGATGAGTGACTGAACCCACAGTCCTGCAATCAACAGTACATACAGTCTCTGTTTTTCTTTTCTTAAAAACATGTATGCACTTGTGATAGGGCTGAGAATGAGACAGAATGCTAAAGGGATATGGGAGTGATGTAGAATAGTGTTACTCGGTGATAATGGTTTAAACATAAAAAAAAACAAACCCCAAAAACAATATCAGCAAATGGCAGTAAAGTGAGCTATGTAGAGTTTTACTGAAAACAAATCAATATTGACTCTATAGAGGATTAACAACGAGGCGTAATGAGTCTAAGACCCACAACACTAATGATCCAGCCAAAGCCCCAAAAACAATCAGTGCATGTAATTACTTAAGCCTTATAATGCATTCTAATGACAAATCACAAGTAAAGTAGGAAACAAAACAAAAAAAAAAACACATTAAAATCTCAACCACATCTGTAAATTCTACTCAACAAGCAGGAATGAGTAGCACTTTGGAAACATGTATTTATTTTAAATACAAGATAATCATAGAGGAAAAAATCAGTATGCGAATTCTATCAACATTTTGGGAATGCTTTGCATTCCTTTTTACCACAACATGATTAAATACTTGAACTGTAAGGCATGCATTAATTTCTTTAGCACGGCTCTGACAGTAGTTCTGGCTTTAACATAAATCACAGGTTTATATCAATACACTAGTTCGAATATGTTATTATTCCTATAGTAATAACTCATTCACAGGGATGTATGATGGATACGCCACATAATCTCTGGATAATAATAAATATACACTACCGTTCAAAAGTTTGGGGTCACCCAGACAATTTTGTGTTTTCCATGAAAAGTCACA
Source organism: Neoarius graeffei (assembly GCF_027579695.1). Taxonomy (NCBI): domain Eukaryota; kingdom Metazoa; phylum Chordata; class Actinopteri; order Siluriformes; family Ariidae; genus Neoarius; species Neoarius graeffei. Next base: position 81,274,535 of record NC_083570.1, on the reverse strand, counting down.
CTTTTATTTACCACCATAAGTTGTAAAATGAATAGAAAATATAGTCAAGACATTTTTCTGGCCATTTTGAGCATTTAATCGACCCCACAAATATGATGCTCCAGAAACTCAATCTGCTCAAAGGAAGGTCAGTTTTATAGCTTCTCTAAAGAGCTCAACTGTTTTCAGCTGTGCTAACATGATTGTACAAGGGTTTTCTAATCATCCATTAGCCTTCTGAGGCAATGAGCAAACACATTGTACCATTAGAACACTGGAGTGAGAGTTGCTGGAAATGGGCCTCTATACACCTATGGAGATATTGCACCAAAAACCAGACATTTGCAGCTAGAATAGTCAGTTACCACATTAGCAATGTATAGAGTGTATTTCTGATTAGTTTAAAGTGATCTTCATTGAAAAGAACAGTGCTTTTCTTTCAAAAATAAGGACATTTCAAAGTGACCCCAAACTTTTGAACAGTAGTGTATTTTTAAAAAGTGCTTTTTAACAAAGAAAAAAAAATTATGGAAGGAGTCTCAGGCATCTGCACTGTAACAATCAATTTGTTTCCCGTCATGGGAAGTCTTCAGAAGAGATGAGGTTATGTTTTCTAGTTTCAGTGTAATATTTTTCTCTTATTAACTTCAAGAGAGAGAACACAGGAGTGGGTGGTGAGTGGAAGGCATTTGTGTTTAGACGCTACACTGTAAGTGATAACAGGAACTAACTTGTCTTGTGGACATTCCATAACATTCAAAGAACTAGAAACAGTTAAAAAGCATGATGTGTCATTCATTAATACATTAAAAATTGTAATCGGAGACAAATTTATGTGGTAAAAATTTAATTAGACACTACTTTGGACTATGCTCTTATGAAAAGAATCCACTTTGAGGTATCCTATCAACCTTGCATGGATTATTTTCGTGTAACAGCATGGTCTGTCATGTGATATCTATTACTTAACTTTGTCATTAATACACCATAACATTAACAAAGTAACTAACCTCATATTATATATTTCAAAATATTAAAGCTGTATTAACCAATGTTTATATCACCAGTGAGTAAAATTAAGTCCACGATGCCCAACATAAACAACACCCTAATTAATATGACTGTAATTGTTACCTGGGGGGGAATTGAGGCTGATTTAAAAAAAAAAAAGTTCTTCCAATATTTATGCCAAGAGATAAGAGTTCAAACAGATATCAACATTTTAGAAAGTGATGTAATTTAATTTTTGGTAATTTATATGGATTCACTTTTACTCATGGACTGAGTAAACTTGACGTATCATCATCATCTTTTTCACCTGTCCAGTATGTTCTGGGCTGGGTCCCTTTCCTATGGTTTCTGAGCTAAGTAAGTACAGTTGGCTAGCCACTCCTCTGCTGCACTGCTTTTGGTCATAGACAATTTAGAGGAGTCAATTAAAGGGGTACTGAAGTTTTTTAGCCATGTTGAATGTAGTTCATATGGTCCACGGCAGGCGTCGCTTATCTGCGCGATCTTCACGAGACTTGTGCGAGACTTCAAACAGGAAGCGTCAGTGCCACCATTTTGCAAACTGTTTACACAGCAGCCAGATCGCTATATCATTCCAATTTAGATTAATTTCGCGATTTGCCAGCTTCATCAGTGATGGAGATTATTCCATATGACTTCGAACCAACGTGGAGTAGAGAAGAGTTGGAAAGACGATAGGATAAGGACGAGTCCGTCGCACTGGTATTTACATCATTACTGTCGCACAATTAAAACGTGCAAGATCAGGCGGCTGGTGGGTTTTCAAAATAATAAATACATGCATGTATTTTTGTGATAAATACACATTATACTGAGTGCATTTCCCACATAATCCTCACTAAGGTTTCGGACAGCACTACAAAATGGCGTCCACACTATATAGTGCCCTATATAGTGAGTAGGGAGCGATTTCAGACACAAGGAAAACTTCCGGCTTGATTACGTCAGCATTCGAAAGAGGGTGCACGTGTCTTTTGACAACGTTGGCAGATGTTGGTCACTTTGATTTCTGCTGTACGTTTTACTTCCATCCTACGATGTCTCGCACAGGTCTCAGCAAATCTCGTTTACGGCCATCGCTTTGATATCTGGACTGATATATTACATAGCATATTTCAAACACTCATAACTTGCTATAGCAGTGACAAAATAGCTATCAGAAATGCATTCCTACATTTAATAAAATGAGATAAATAGAATTTTGATAATAAAAAATTAGCCTTCAGTTCCCCTTTAACCTAACTGCATGCCTTTGGAGGAAACCCACACAGACACAGGGAGAACATGCAAACTCCACACAGAAAGGCCCCCACTGGGCTCAAACCCCGAACCTTCTTGCTGTGAGGCAACAGTACTAACCACTACACCACCGTGCCATCCCAATTTAGGCATATGCAGGTGTATTTCATAAACATTTAAGTATAATGTATTAAATTACTTTGCTATGTACTTTCCATTATGTACCAAAAAAGACATTCTGATTTATGTTTGCAGTTCCTAACAGTAAGCATACAAACAATATACTTCTGGCTGTCTCATTTAAAGAAGCACGTGTTTATGCATTAGTTTAGTCCTTGTCCTGTTTTCTTTTACTGCGCCTGCATAAATCAGAGTGATTAGTTGTGGTTGTTCGCACTGAACATCTATGGTGAAAAGCCAGAGGGATAAAAGAACACTACTCCAGTGGACTTACACACTTTATTTAAATACTGCTCTTGTTGTGGTTGTTTTTTAAGATTCATGTATCAAAGCACCACCTTGCAGTGGATTAAGCAAGTTTTAGATTGAATCACACACACACACACACACACACACACACACACACACACACACACACACACACACACTTAGAATAGATCAGACAGAGCCCTACTTGCTGTATTAAGTATCCTGTTCCAGCACATGACATGTGATCAGTATCCAGCATGTCTGAGAGCACAGCTGATGTACAGGAATACCTCTCTCACTCTCTCAGATAACACCTTCCACCTGCTGTGGTTCTAATGTGTTAATGACACAGTAACACCCACTGACACTACTATAGCTTCAAAGGTTTTGTCAAAACATTTTCTATAAGGATTGTTGGAGTGACATTTAGGAATAATGGAATAACACAGTACTCATAGAAGACAGTTTACAGTCAAGCCGGAAAGTCTGCACACCCCTTTCACCTTCTCCACATTTTATTGTGTTACAGACTTATTCTACAATAGATTGAGTTCATTTTTTGCCACAAAATTCTACAGAAAATAGCCCATAATGACAAAGTGAAAGGAGGACATTTGTGCTAATTTGTGGTAGGACATTTGTGCTAATTTATTAAAAATCAAAATGTAAAATATCATATGTACACAAGTGTGCACACCCTTTGATATGACACCCAAAAGTGAGCTGAGGTGCATTTAGTTTCCACTGATACTGCTTGAGATGTTTCCACAACTTAATGAGTCCACCTGTGGTAAATTCAATTGATTGGACATGACTGGGGATTGCCAACACCTGCCTATATAAGGTCCCACAGTTGACAGTTCATGTCAGAGCAAACTCCAAGCCATGGGGTCAAAAAATTATCTTCAGACCTCAGAAACAGGATTGTGTCAAGGCATAGATGTGGAGAAGGGTACAGAAAAATTGCTGCAACTTTACAAGTCCCAAAGAGCACAGTGGCCACCATCATTCATAAATGGAAGGAGTTTGGAACCACCAAGAATCTTCCTAGACCTGGCTGCCCGGCCAAACTGAGCGATCGGGGAAGACGGGCCTTGGCCAGGGAGGTGAGCAGGAACCCAAGGGTCACTCTGACAGAGCTCCAGTGTATCCTTGTGGAGATGGGAGAACTTTTCAGTAGATCAACCGTCCAGGCAGCACTCCACAAATCAGGCCTTTATGGTAGAGTGGCCAGATGGAAGCCACGCCTTCGTAAAAGGCACATGACAGCCCGCTTGGAGTTTGCCAAAAGGCACTTAGAGGACTCTCAAACCATGAGAAACAAGATTCTCTGGTCTGATGAAACCAAAATTGAACTTTTTGGCCTGAATACCAAGCGTCACGTCTGGAGGAAACCAGGCACCGCTCATCACTTGGCTAATGCCATCTCTACAGTGAAGCATGGCGGTGGCAGCATCATGATGTGGGGATGTTTTTCAGCAGCAGGAACAGGGTGACTAGTCTTGATAGAGGGAAAGATGAATGCAGCTAAGTACACCAAGATTCTTGAAGAAAACCTGCTCCAGAGCGCTCTGGACCTCAGACTGGGGTGAAGGTTTGCCTTCCAACATGACAACAACCCGAAGCACACAGCCAAGAGAACAAAGGAGTGGCTATGGAGAAAGTCTGTGAATGTCCTTGAGTGGCCCAGCCAGAGCCCAGACCTGAATCCAATTGAACATCTGTGGAAGGAGCTGAAAATGGCTGTGTACCGATGCTCCCCATCCAACCTGATGGAGCTTGCAAGGATATGCCAAGAGAAATGGGCAAAAATGTCCAGAAACAAGTGTGCCAAGCTTGTAGCTTCTTTCCCAAGATGCCTTGAAGCTGTAATTGCTGCCAAAGGTGCATCAACCAAGTATTAGGCTAAGGGTGTGAACAGATATGTAACCCCTAAATAATCTATCTTTGTCAGTAAAATAAAATTGCATATTTTCTAAAAACCTGCTTTCACTTTGTAATTATTAGCGATTGTGCATAGATGTTTGAGGCAAAAAATGAACTCAATCTATTGTAGAATAAGTCTGTAATGTAATAAAACGTGGAGAAGGTGAAAGGGGTGTGCAGACTTTCCGGCTTGATTGTACATTTACTCCTGCATATGTGACTTCAATGTTATGCATAGATTATTTTCAATGCCCATGAACTTAAAGGGATCCTCCAGTGGATTGATTTTCAAACTTATTTTATGTAAAATTAGTCATAGATTAAAAAAAAATCAAACTTTAATTTCTGCAGACCAAATAGTTGTTGAGAAAAAATGCATTTTTTTTTTAGAATACTGGATGGGCTTCCTGTGGTAGGGATGTATGCAATGACATCAGGTAGTGGTAATTTGGAGCAACTCAGCTGTTTATATTCTCTATTTACGTCATAGTTTTACAAGTATTTTTGCTGAATTTATCAGTTTTTAAATAAGTATGCCTCATTGTGTAGCATATACATGCCACAATGATGCTAAAAAGAAAGTGAAAAAAGATTGTGCAGCGCGAGGTCTCATGTCTGATCCAGTTTCTGTCAGTGACCCTCTGCTACAGCTGAGCAAGCACACTTTGCATTTTCTCTGTGGAAATGCAGTCTAATTCCAGCTTGTGCTTTCTTTTTAGCATCATTGTGGCATTTATATGCTACAAAATGAGGCATACTTATTTAAAAAATGATAAATTCAATAAAAATACTTGCAAAATTATGATGTAAACAACGAATATAAACAGCTGAGTTGCTCCAAGCGACCACTACGTGACATCATCGCATACGTCACTGCCACAGGAAGCCCATCCGGTATTCTAAAAAAATGCATTTTTCTCGACAACTATTTGGTTTCTGAAAATGAAAGTTTGATTTTTGAAATCTACAACTAATTTTACATAAAATAAGTTTGAAAATCAATCTGCTGGAGGATCCCTTTAAAATGAACTAGGAGTATCTCTTTTACCCTTTTTACCCTCCTTAAAGGGGCCAGTTTACCCTTCCCAGAATCCAGTTTGTTGTTTTTGTTTTGAAATCATATGACCGCTACTCTGCTAACTTTGTGTGCAGCAAAACCTCTGCAAATTCACTGTTAGCGAGCCCTTTGAAATCCATCTCAAACTTTTTCTTCATCTACTGTATGTGTCATGTGGAAGTTTTGAATAGAATATGCCTGATTTTTCTTGCCTTCATGGCTGAGATGGCTGAGGTGAGTTCTGGTCTATTACAACAGAATATCCATACAAAAAACGCAATGGATCAGTTGAAATAATTTGAAATATATCTACTTTGACAAAATTTTGTCAATTTCATGTTACAGTTTATGATCTATGGATGAGGATGTCACCGGTTTGTTGCGGATTATTTTTCAAGCATTGATGTGAAAATTGCGACTTGCTACTTGAGGCAGAGGCTTCTGGGAAGGGTGAGTCAACCCCTTTAAAAAGAATAGAATAAATAAATACAATTGATGGCTCTATATAATATAAATAAATATGATGTGCAAATTGAAAATACAGCTAGCCAGTTAGCTAACTAGTTCACATTTGTCCCAGGTGGACACAAGTGGCATTTCAGTATCAGTCCTAACTGCACTGTCATGTTCTCACATATGTATATAATGGTAACCAAGCCTGTCAAAATCTACCATACCAGCCACAGTTTTGTTCACTGACTAATTTAGGTAGATGGCAAGCATAGACCCATGACCTATTTGGTGACATGTTGAACTAAGCTCATTCAACACATTCTTTGAATCGTCCTCTGATTTTTCTTTAAGTGAAAGTCAAATTAAAAATGTGAACTTAGGGATCTGTCAAAAAACAAAACAAAAAAACCCCAGGCATCTATATATAACCAAAATCAACCAACCAAGAAGAGAAACACATTTAGTACACTGTCAGAAACAGGGGTACAGTAGGAGTCCATTTCTGTCTCCCAAGGTACAGTCTATACTAATGTACTGCCTAGGGCTTATTATTGGACTTCATAGTTACTATATGTACCTTTTTAGGACCAAAAAGGTACATACCGTATATTTTCCCAAGCAGTATATAAAGGGTACAAATAAGTACCTCAGTGGTAACTGCCCCAGTGACAGCCATTATACCCCTAAAGGCACAATAATTTCTGAGAGTGTGTAGTTCTTCAAGGATTCTCAAGGAAAATGTGACCATGATGATAAAATATTATGCTAGTGAGAGATTATTCTGTACCTGCACCAGTGTGCAGTTGTGTCGAACAGCATTGATCTTGGCATGGATGACGTCAGAGGTCCAGTGAGCAAGCCAGACATCGATGGCCACCATGAATGAGTGTTTGAGCAGCTGAGACAGCAGCAGTAGGGGCAGCAGCAGAAGACCAGCTGAGCTCAGGTACTTCCCACATGAACGCCAAGGAATGGTGGCTCTGTGCCTCATTGCCTGTGACAGGTTATCCTCATCATCATTCTCCATTGACTCCTCTGCAGGTACACAACAGCATGGGGTCAGGGACAGACTGATTTGCTTTTTTTTGTTGTTGTTTAAGATGAAAAGCACTAGCTGCTACTTGATGAAATTAAGCCAGTACAGCAAGGGTAAGCAAGCTTTGCTAGGAGCCTCTACGAGCAATTATTAATTCAGTGATGAAAACTACTGAATATCTAAACACTTTTTAGAGTACCAAAAAGTGTAATATGGTTTTGTTCTTGGCCCACTATCATTCAGCATTCATATGCACCCCCACTGACATGCAATTTCAAACAAAATCTTGACCTGATGTTCAGAGGTGGACAGTAACGAAGTACATTTACTTGAGTAATGTGCTTAAGTACACTTTTTGAGTATCTGTACTTTACTTGAGTATTTTTTTTTGGAAACTTATGACTTTAACTTCACTACATTTGAAAGACAAATATTGTACTTTTTACTCCACTACATTTCTGTCAAGGTCCTCGTTACTCGTTACTATGAAGCGGGTTTGAAAGTGGATGTTTTTCCTTTTCTTTTCTAAAACGTCACCTGGTTTTTTCGCAGGTGACACTGAGGCAACTTATCAGTAATCACTAGGGTCACGTCATGTCCATAGACTGGATAAAATCAAGATCAATGATTTCTCAGCAGCATTATTTGAACACGATCAGTTGATGGCAGAATGGAAGAAAGGCGGTTCTTCTGGGGAATGCACGCACTCATGGCTTTATCTAGAACCCATGTTTCCGTTTTCTGTATGGATTAAAGATTTGTTTTGTTTTAAACGTTTGCCGAAAACGAACCACATCACAGCCTACAAAAACTCGCTGTCCAACCTGCGGAAGCATATATTGAGGTATATAAACGTTTTATTCAAAGAGAAAGCGTGCAACGAAGTTCTCATCTCATCTCATTATCTCTAGTCGCTTTATCCTGTTCTACAGGGTCGCAGGCAAGCTGGAGCCTATCCCAGCTGACTACGGGCGAAAGGCGGGGTACACCCTGGACAAGCCGCCAGGTCATCTCAGGGCTTGCAACGAAGTTGTCTGTGCTTTTAGAGCTAGCGATAACATTGCAAATGTAGCTGTGCAGTCTGATTAGTCAACTGACTTTCTATGGATTTGCCCACCAAGTTGCCATCGCCTTATCCACGGCTAACGCTAACACATAGCTAGTTAACTTGAACACTGTTAGTTAGCATGTAAAAATGGAGTTACCCTAACATGAATAACGTTAACTTATCTGAAGTCCTTTCAGAAACATGTTTTAGCATAATCTTACCAAATAAACAAAATGTAGAAATCTTTCTTTTCTAGTAGCATTAGCTACCCAAAATGATTTTGAGTTTGAAAAGAGTTTGCTAGCATGTCAGGTGGAGTTTCACTGACGAGCTAGCTTAATGTTAAACTTGATGGCACAGCATGCGTTCATTTTGTGAATTCACATTTCTGTCTTTGGTAACGGCATTAGGTTTTGTAAGCGTTGTGGCAATAACACAACAATGCGTTGACAGAAAATGTACTTTTAATACTTAAGTATTTTTAAAAGCAAGTACTTCAGTACTTTAACTTAAGTAAAAATTTGACTGGACAATTTTCACTTATATCAGAGTAACATTTGACCAGCGGGATCTGTACTTTGACTTAAGTAATGAAGTTGGGTACTTTGTCCACCTCTGCTGATGTTTGATGATACACAAATGCTCCAAAACTTTGGAATAATTTTCCAGAGCAGTTTAAGGATGTAAGCTCTGTATGTGTTTTTTAAAAATCCAGATTAAAAGCTTTTTAAACATTTTTTTTTTTATTTTGGATGCTGAACAAAATTATTATTATTATTATTATTATTATTATTACCTTTGTCAGCTGTATGAAGATTCTGTCACTTGTCAGCAGAAGCAATTTTCTGTAGTCAGCTGCTTATATTATGCAGTAATAGGGTATACTCTTTACTACATAAATATCATCACCCACACTACTCCAAAGCTGTAAATACACAGCATTCAGTACATCATTACTCTCTACATCACCTATACAACATAAAGACCCAGACCTCTGATGCAGTTATACAATATATGAATCAAACTGCCAGGTTAGGTCACGTAAATGGGTAAGAAGGAGGAGTGAAAAAACAATGGAGAGCAGGATACAGAATTCAACTCTGGCAATGAATAACAGAGGAAAAATAAGAATGTGAACAATAGAGGCTAAACAGAGGTTAAAGATGATGGACAGGGTGGGACCGGGTCCCCATTCATTCCAGGACAGATCTATAATGTTGATTTATGTCTCTCTGGGAGGAGCACCATCATCAACACAGATCATCAAAGAGCTCATATTAAGGTCTTCCACCCACTCTCAGTTCTAAATTTGGACACAACCTCATGCTGTAATTTTAAGTGCAGAGGAGAGAGTGCTGGGAGAGGAATGGGAAGGAAACAGAGAGAAATCATACATAGAGGTAGATCTGACTAAGGCCCTGTCCACACGGCAACGGATTCAGGTGAATCCGATACAATTGTTTATCGTTTCGGCCTGGCGTCCACACGGCACCGGCGTTTTGGGTGCCCCAAAACGCAATCTTTTGAGAACGGGTTCCAGAGTGGAAAGATCTGGCAATGTTGCCGTTGCGCAGTCGTCTGGATGAGTAGAACGGATTTGTTTACGATGACGTCACAACCAGATGACTATGAGTGCTTCACGCCAGGTAGAAGTGTAACGAACTCGACGCGAGTTGTCAACAAATCCTATAACTTGGTTCATGAAACATGCTTACAAAATATTTTCACTGTGAATATTTATTGTGTAATGGTGCAAAGTGAGATAGAGAGAGAGAGAGAGAGAGAGAGAGAGAGAGAATAGCCCTTAGGGCAGAGTCAATCCCGCCAGCAAAAATAGGGAAAAAAAGGAGCGATCTCACCTCTTCAGATGTTGGTTTAAGTCCTACAATACATTCCTCAAAAAGGGCGTAGAAGAACAAATTAATCCATCAATGTGTAGCATTCAATTTATTCCGGACCATTAAAGACGCCGCCTTCCGCGTAGAATCATACGTCATCCTCGCCGCCATATTGGATGGGTCAAAGCAGAGAATAAAGATGCCTCATTCATGTGCTGCGTTTAACTGTACCAACAGGTTTACCGTCCAAACGAGATCACATGGGATTACCTTTCACATGTGAGACTGGAAAAATACTTTTCATTGTATTTGGTCATTATAATGTAATTTTACGAACAGATTTTTCTGACTTTGTAGCTAATATGAAGTCTCGCCCATAATAGTTTATGCGCATGCGTCCTTACTTCTTCTATTGTTCTGGTGTCTCCGAAGGGACCGTCTTACAGCGCCCCTAGAGGTGTGGCATGTGTATTGCATCGTTTTCAGCAAGCGTTGCGTTGCCATATGGACCTGATATTTTACTGATCGTTGCCCATTTGGACGCAATATTTTTTTAAATAACATCTCGTTGCCATTGTCGTGTGGATGTAGCCTAAGAAGAAAGATAACAAGAAACAGAGATAATCAAGCACATTTTGGCACAAATGCAGGTGGCTTCTAATGCTCATGCTATCGGCGGCTTATAATAAGAGCTGTTTTATTCTACATGAATGGAGGCATGCAGCCAAGAGTAGTGACAAAGCACACACATCACCACTTGAGGCAAGCTTTACACAATTACCAAACCATTGTCCACCCACACCTGTGAGTGCAGTCCCCAGTGCTGCAGGGGGACACAGACCAGAGAACCAGCAACATTCATCAGACAGAGACAGAGAACACAGCCTGATAACAGTTCATATGAGCAGCATATAAGAGGAACATCAGTTGAACAGCCTGCCATGTACTGAAGTGTCCATGTTCTTTATCTAGTCCCAAAATAAACAATGGTGTGCCATCACACTTGTTGCCTTCTACTGGGAAAGCAGTACTTTGGAGCAGCATTTGCACACTCTTGAGATAAAGGCTGTCCCATTCGGACAACAGCTGACCACTGTGGTTCCTTATCTTGGCTTAATTTGACAGCAGCATGGGGTGTACCTTTGCAGGAATCACTGTCATTTACAGCCTTACAGTTCTGTTCAATGGACCAGTATTCAGTGCAGGTTTTGACGAGTTGAGCAGAGCAAACTATCACTCTGAACATTTACAAACAGAATTGTTTGTTTTGTAATAGTGTTCATAGTTGTGCAAACTGCAAAAAAAAAAGTCATTCTGTGGTTGTAATTAATTAGCTAATGTATAACAAGATCAAAGCTAATGGGTATAAGCACCTAATCTTTTATTTGCTAACTTCCTTAGTTAGCTAACTAGTTGTTATTCAGCAATCACTGTTCCAGAATAATATACCTAATTCACTAAGGCCAAGTTTACATTAGACCGTATCTGTCTCGTTTTCTTCGCGGATGCACTGTCCATTTACATTAAAACGCCTGGAAACGCCGGGAAATGGGAATCCGCCAGGGTCCACGTATTCAATCCAGATCGTGTCTGGTCCGGTGCTGTGTAAACATTGAGAATACGCGGATACGCTGTGCTGAGCTCTCACTGGACAACGTCACTGTGACATCCACCTTCCTGATTCGCTGGCGTTGGTCATGTGACGCGACTGCTGAAAAACGGCCCGGACTTCCGCCTTGTATTACCTTTCATTAAAGAGTATAAAAGTATGAAAATACTGCAAATACTGATGCAAATACTGCCCATTGTGTAGTTATGATTGTCTTTAGGCTTGCCATCCTTCCACTTGCAAGTGGTAAGTGACGCGCATGCCCGATATGCACTGAGATCACACACACAGCGGCTCAGTCCCGAATCACTGCTCATGCGCTTCACTCGCGCGCTCTGTGAGCTGCGCAGGGCCGGAGTGCGCACCCTCCAGAGGGCACTCGCTGTTCAGGGCGGAGTGATTTGGAGCGCAGGATGCCTGCGGAGCCGAGCGTATCCGTGTATTGGCGTTGCTGTGTGCACGCGAATCGTGTATTGGCGTTGCTGTGTGCACACTAATCGTTTTAAAAACGTTAATCTGATGATCCGCTGATATGGTCTAATGTAAACCCCACCCAACTTTGTTATGTACAGTGGTGCTTGAAAGTTTGTGAACCCTTTAGAATTTTCTATATTTCTGCATAAATATGACCTAAAACACTGCTCGCTTCAGGTCCTTCCACAACATTTTGATTGGATTAAGGTCAGGACTTTGACTTGGCCATTCCAAAACATTAACTTTATTCTTCTTTAACCATTCTTTGGTAGAATGACTTGTGTGCTTAGGGTCATTGTCTTGCTGCATGACCCACCTTCTCTTGAGATTCAGTTCATGGACAGATGTCCTGACATTTTCCTTTAGAATTTGCTGGTATAATTCAGAATTCATTGTTCTATCAATGATGGCAAGTCGTCCTGGCCCAGATGCAGCAAAACAGGCCCAAACCATGATACTACCACCACCATGTTTCACAGATGGGATAAGGTTCTTATGCTGGAATGGAGTGTTTTCCTTTCTCCAAACATAATGCTTCTCAATTAAACCAAAAAGTTCTATTTTAGTCTCATCCGTCCACAAAACATTTTTCCAATAGCCTTCTGGCTTGTCCACATGATCTTTAACAAACTGCAGATGAGCAGCAATGTTCTTTTTGGAGAGCAGTGGCTTTCTCTTTGCAACCCTGCCATGCACACCATTGTTGTTCAGTGTTCTTCTGATGGTGGACTCATGAACATTAAAGGAGAGATGCAGAAACTTTAATATTTTTAAATACATTTCTGAGTGGATAGTATCTCCATCCTTGACTCTTGTATGCTGCATAAATAGGAATTAAAAATATATATTTTTGAGAGTTAAAATCGACCGCAAAGTTGGCATTCAAGCTGCCCCGCTGAGCCAGCCAGCCCTGAATGCGTGACGTCACAGCGGTAACTGGTTTTAAGGCTGAGGCCTTTGACAGCTATAGACCAAAGTCATATAAATAAAAATTTATGGTGAAAGTAAGAAATACCGTTACCGACTCGCTCAACTAAGACTGATTTGACTTCATTGATTGTGGATTGACTCTCATTAAAACAGGATAGGTGTTATAACTTATGCAACATACATGTACATGCATTTTCACTGATAAAATGTAAAAGGCTAATTAAATAATCAGATGAACTGAGACAATCACATTCTGAAGCAAATTAAATAATCTTATACCGGTAACTTAAATACACAATACAAGTTACATGTATTAATCCAAATGCAGGGAAACAACGTGTGTTATTTTTGTTGTTTTGTATCCAAATGAGAGTTGGAGCTTACACATCTGTGTTCTCGCTTCTTGAAGGCCGATCTTGTGGTCGATTGTTTTTAAACAATCTGACTTTCAGTTGTTTGTTCGGTTCTCCATTCATTTGCTTCTTCCACGTAAGGGCGAGATATTGCTGCTGAGGCAAGCATATCCAGCGGAAAAATCAGATGGCTGGTCCACTCATTCTCCATTTTCTGCAGACTGAGTACTCCGCCATTACTGCTTGGCTCAGGCAATTACTAAAACCCGGGACAGGACGTCACCAGTTTTAGCAACAACCATGGGGAGGTCACTGCCCGAGCGATAATATGTCACATCCCATCCCGTTCCAGGTTTTAGCAACAACCCTTGGCTCACACTCCAGGAGAACTGGTGCAACTGAATTTACTTTCCTTTTCTTGTAGATTTCTTTTCCTTTAATTGTTGGTACTACACCCCCTTTCAATACGGGCTTATAGCCAACGCTCCTCAACAGAGGTCTTGTACAAGTCTTCAGTAAAATGGGCAGAGCAGAGGAGAGACCACTTTGTAGGCGTCCAATGTGCCCATGAACTTCTCGCAAAACGCATCCAAATCTTTGCAGTTTGAACATTCTTGAGCCATGAATGCAACGTAAATCCACCTTCTGTTGTGTTTCTGCACCTGCCAGTAACACATCTATGTAGCATGGCGATAAATTAGCTCAAAATGGAAACTCAAAGTGGCAGTCAGCTCTGTGTTTTAGTACAGCTGAAATGGCAATGAAACCAATAGCCTTCCCACTGTGACATCACAGATGTCAAGGTCATTCACGCAGACTGCTACCTATATGAATCATTTTAATCATAAAAATGACTATATTAGATTTATTGTCGATGCCTAAAACTATTCCTATGCCATTCTTGAGGTCTCAAGGCATTCATAAACAAAAAGTGAGGCCATGGTTCTGCGTATATGCTTTAACATTAGCCAATGTGAGAGAGGCCTTCAGTTGCTTAGACGTTACCCTGGGGTCCTTTGTGACCTCGCTGACTGCCTCTGCATGCTCTTGTGACAAGGCTTTCGCAGATAGCTTTTCGCAGACAGTTGTAATTTATTGTTGAGCGGGGAGTAATAGGCATGCGCAATGTTATTCACCGGCACAACGCAAGGGGGCGCGAAGTCGCTAGGAGTAGTTGGTGGGTGTGGTTAGTGGAGTGTTTATCCTCCGGTTACTTATAATGACTAGAACTTTTTTTTTTATAATGACTAGAACTGGAGTCGAATAGATGTACGTACTTCCTCAATCAACTGCTCTTCATGCTGCTCCATCTTCGCTTGTGTTTTTAAAAATGCCGGTCGTGAAAACAAAACAAACCGGGAAAGTAGGGAAGCGGAAGTGCGTGTACAGCAGATGTAGAGTGGACCAATCAGAGCCCTCTTGTCTGCGACGCTGTCTGCGAGGCTTCTGCGGTGGTCACAATTTTTGGGAGGTGCGCGCTGAGCGTCTGCGAAGGTGTGGGGGCTACGCAGACGCTATCTGCGACACCGTCTGCGAGGACTGGGTTGTCAGCATATATTGGCCTTATTACACGCCTTGCTCTTGGAGTGATCTTTGTTGGTCAACCACTCCTGGGGAGGGTAACAGTGGTCTTGAACTTCCTCCATTTGTACACAATCTGTCTGACTGTGGATTGGTGGAGTCCAAACTCTTTAGAGATGGTTTTGTAACCTTTTCCAGCCTGATGAGCATCAACAACGCTTTTTCTGAGGTCCTCAGAAATCTCCTTTGTTCGTGCCATGATACACTTTCACAAACATGTGTTGTGAAGATCAGACTTTGATAGATCCCTGTTCTTTAAATAAAACAGGGTGCCCACTCACACCTGATTGTCATCCCACTGATTGAAAACATCTGACTCTAATTTCACCTTCAAATTAACTGCTAATCCTAGCAGTTCACATACTTTTGCCACTCACAGATATGTAATATTGGATCATTTTCCTCAATAAATAAATGACCAAGTATAATATTTTTGTCTCATTTGTTTAACTGGGTTCTCTTTATCTACTTTTAGGACTTGTGTGAAAATCTGATGATGTTTTAGGTCATATTTATGCAGAAATATAGAAAATTCTAAAGGGTTCACAAATTTTCATGCACCACTGTATATTGGTAGATACCCTTCAGTAATTAGTTAGCTGTGTTATTCTGTAAACAGCATTCTAGTTGCATTCAGAAGCATAACATAGCTTCCGCTAGTACCTGGTCCATATGGACTAGTGAACAATAATGAATAAACAAATGTCGCATGCACAGTATTCTAAAATATGCTAAAAGTCCAAAACATGACATATATAGTGGCATTCCATATATTTTTGGCCCTATGCCAATAGTCTTGTAGTAACCTTTGCCCACTTGCCACTTCTTGAAATGCTTAAAAAAATAATAATAAAATTTAAAGAAACCCCCCAGTTTAAGTTTCCCTCACCACCTAGGGTTCCTGGGAAATTATTGCACATTCAAGTAAAACTTGTAAATTGGAATTTTTAACCTCTGAAAAAATGCCTCTCGACCTGAAATTGCCACTCGGAAAGTCTGGAAGGATCAGTGTACGACATCATATCAACATCACTGCTCACATGGTCAACAATCAATAAAGTGCTATTTCTCATCTTCTAAATTTAAATTGCAGTTTGTATTTGCTGCAGATTAATAAACATACAGAAACATTAATTGGCCATATAATTTTCTATTTTTAGAAGGTAAAATATACTATAATGGATGTTTAAGCTCACTCATGTCATAAACCTTATTTAGTTAGCTTGTGCTCTAATGGTTAGAGAAGCAGCTTTGGGACCAAAAGGTCACTGGTTCGATTCCCTGGACTAGCAGGAATGGCTGAAGTGCCCTTGAACAAGGCACCTAACCCCAGGCTGCTCTGGATAAGAACGTCTCCTAAGTGCCATTAATGTAATGTAATAAAAGACAAGCTTTCATGAGGGCATCTAATTTTTTCTTCCTGTTTTGTAGCTTGAACAAAACCGAGATAAAAAATGAGGTAGTTCTGAGTTCTGACTTCACACAGTTAAGTCAAATTACTTCTGCTAGTTCACCCACAGTGATGGAAATAAATAATGTCCCAAATGCCTGCTTAGGGTTTATTTACCTCAATGCAACAGGTACCTTTAAACAAAAATATGTTTTCTGGTAAAAGTCTAGACGAGCAAAAACAGCCATGTTACTATGTCATGCTATTCAATATGGCAAAACGTAACACCTTAGCAAGTGGAAATATTTTGAGTAAAGGCATATTTATCTAATATTCCTGATTATGAGATTATTATATGATAAACATATTATTATTACAAACATTTCTACACCCCCTCCCCATTTCAAGGTTGTTCTACTGACAGATTGTTTAGCCTACATTTTACGCATTTATTTCGAGAATGAAGCAAAATGGTCTGCAGTTAAAACAAGACAATATGAAGCTTGAATTTAGTAAAGATGTCTAGATAATTAGACTTAATAATATTATATTTGTTGAATAATCTCATAATGAGAAATATTTTATATATTTATTTTTACTCTAAACATTTTTACTGCCTGAGATATCATTTTTTGCACTGAAAATAGGAGAAAAAAAAAAACAGGCCTTGGAATAGAGCCTGAGCAGTATGTGAAAAATCACTGCCAGGTAGAAGAAAATATTATCTAAAAAAAAACAACAACCCACACACATCTTTCTCTGCTGTGTGCATAAAAAAATATTTCAGATGATGCAAATAGCAGCAATGCTGTGAAAGGTTTCTCTGGTCTTTTTTTAATGACACTGATTTGGCACATTCACCATTAATGATTACTATGGCCAGGCTGAATGCCAAGCATCCGACTGTCACCCAATGCCTTCCATTCTTGATCTAAAGATGGGCCACATAGATCATTATTCTCGCAGAGGACAAAACACAGCACTGAGTAGCAACAGTAATGGCAGATGCCAGTTCAGAAGGGCATGTGGAAGTTGGCCAAAGTCAAACAGACTGTTGGGTAGAGAGGATGTCTTTAAATAAAGATGTAACAACAAGAAAACAGTCTTCTCAGCTCATTTAAACCAAGGCTCTCTGTATAGCAGATAGTCTTACTAGAATGCCACTTTAACCAGACCGTAAACACAAACAACACACACTGACAGCACAGAGATGAAGAAATGTTCAACATAAATAATCCAGTACAGAGTTTATAGTCTGTTTCCTCCTACCTTCCTCTTCTTCCTCTGTCTTCAGTGCCTCTCTGGAGTACATGGCCCTTCTCAGGTTCTTCCTTTCCAATACTGTCATACTCTCTGCTACAGTCTCCTAAAACACAGCCGAGATTAGAGACACGCAGGCTATGCTAGTTCTTGTTCTCACATACGTTATAGCAGCAATAAATAATGGTTCCATCACCAGCCTTTCATTTCCTCTCTACTGAAAGTAATAAGACAAAAATGTTACTGAGAAACATTTCAGCCCTCCATCCTGAATACTTTGCCATGTCATAAAATGTAAAAAAAAAAAAAACTTTTAAAATTAATTGATGTGATTTCCATACAAGTCCCTATGAATTAGCTGTTACTATAGAAATGATAATGCACTAGACTGAGCACATTAATATAAACCTGTGATTTTGCCTCACAGCTGAAACTACTGTCCAGTGTTGTCGAAAATGAATGAACACCCTCTGACAAATCCATCTATCCATCCATTCATTATCCATAGCCGCTTATCCTGTTCTACAGGGTCACAGGTAAGCTGGAGCCTATCCGAGCTGACTATGGGCGAGAGGTGGGGTACACCCTGTACAAGTTGCCAGGTTATCGCAGGGCTGACACAGAGACAAACAACCATTCACACTCACATTCACACCTACGGTCAATTTAGAGCCACCAATTAGCCTAACCTGCATGTCTTTGGACTGTGGGGGAAACCGGAGCATCCGGAGGAAACCCACATAGACACGGGGAGAACATGCAAACTCCACACAGAAAGGCCCTTGCTGGCCACTGGGCTCGAACCCAGGACCTTCTTGCTGTGAGGCAACAGTGCTAACCACTACACCACTGTGCCCCTCCCTCTGACAAATCAGATTTGACAATTCAATATAACTGTGGTATAGATAGGCTATAATCAGTGTCGTCCAATATATTTGAAAGCAACAGAAACTGCAGTAGTCCAGTGGGCAATAGAGGTCCACTAGCAAATGATGATGATGCTCCTACAGTCCTTGGTACATGTACCTTAGTCGATGTCTATGCCATTTGTTGTAGCTGTCCCCACACCTCTGGTATTTCTAAACTGGGTTTATCGCCAAGTTTAATATCCGAGAATATCTACAATTACAAGCAAGGAAACTGTGTACATAATGGTCTGAAATTACACCATTCTGTCAGAAAAACTACCTTTCTGAAATACACTCACTAGCCACTTTAATAGGAACTTGTTCTTGATTCTAAGATTCCTGTTCTTGGCTGGCAGGAGTGGAACCCAATGTGGTCTTCTGCTGTTGCATGCTGAGATGCTTTTCTGCTCACCACGGTTGTAAAGAGTTGCTATATCCTTCCTGGCAGCTCAAATAAATATGGCCATTTTCCTTTGACCTCTCTTATCAACGAGGCGTTTCCACCCATAGAACTGCCACTCACTCAATGTTTTTTGTTTTTTGCACCATTTTGTGTAAACTCTAGAGACTGTTGTGTGTGAAAACCCCAGGAGATCAGCAGTTTCTGAAATACTCAAACCAGTCCATCTGGCACCAACATCCATGCCACAGAGATCACAATTTGTCCCGTTCTGATGTTTGAAGTGAATATTAACTGAAGCTCTTGATTTGCATCTGCATAACTTGATGCATTGTGCTGCTGTCAAGGAATTGGCTGATTATAACTGCATAAAACAGCAGATGTATGGGTATTCCTAATAAATTGGCCAGTGAGTGTAGTGTTATGATCTCATCTCATCTCATTATCTCTAGCCGCTTTATCCTGTCCTACAGGGTCGCAGGCAAGCTGGAGCCTATCCCAGCTGACTATGGGCAAAATGCGGGGTACACCCTGGACAAGTCGCCAGGTCATCACAGGGCTGACACATAGACACACACAACCATTCACACCTATGGTCAATTTAGAGTCACCAGTTAACCTAACCTGCATGTCTTTGGACTGTGGGGGAAACCGGAGCACCTGGAGGAAACCCACGCGGACACGGGGAGAACATGCAAACTCCACACAGAAAGGCCCTCGCCGGCCACGGGGCTCGAATCCGGACCTTCTTGCTGTGAGGCGACAGCGCTAACCACTACGCCACCGTGCCACCCGTAGTGTTATGATATTGTAAAGTTTTACTTTAACTTGAGAGTGTATTGTGAAGTGGTGCAATAAGTGGCATGAGGGGCACTTCCCTCCCAGGCTATATCCACACGACAATGGCAACGAGATGTTATTTAAAAATATATCGCGTTCAAATGGGCAACGATCAGTAAAATATCAGGTCCATATGGCAACGCAACGCTTGCTGAAAACGATGCAATACACATGCCACACCTCTAGGAGCGCTGTAAGACGGTCCCTTCGGAGACACCAGAACAATAGAAGAAGTACGGACGCATGCGCATAAACTATTATGCGCGAGACTTCATATTAGCCACAAAGTCAGGAAAATCTGTTCGTAAAATTACATTATAATGACCAAATACAATGAAAAGTATTTTTCCAGTCTCACCTGTGAAAGGTAATCCCATGTGATCTCGTTTGGACGGCAAACCTGTTGGTACAGTTAAACGCAGCTAATCTTTATTCTCCGCTTTGACCTATCCAATATGGCGGCGAGGATGACGTATGATTCTACGCGGAAGGCGGCGTCTTTAATGGTCCGGAATAAATTGAATGCTACACGTTGATGGATTAATTTGCTCTTCTACGCCCTTTTTGAGGAATGTATTGTAGGACTAAAACCAACATCTGAAGAGGTGAGATCGCTCCTTTTTTCCCTATTTTTGCTGGCGGGATTGACTCTACCCTAAGGGCAGAGTCTCTCTCTCTCTCTCTCTCTCTCTCTCTCTCTCTCTCACTTTGCACCATTACACAATAAATATTCACAGTGAAAATATTTTGTAAGCGCATTTCATGAACCAAGTTATAGGATTTGTTGACAACTCGCATCGCATCGCAATGAGAAGATCATTGGCACTACTGGTGTTAAGAATCAGACCATTTCATAAATGAATATTTTGCTGTAGAGCTGCAGTGTTTGTACAATTGCATGTTTTTGCTTCACTATTACTGTCACTATTCTGCTTCTTGCATTACTACTGTGAACTAACACTGAACATAATAATAATAATAATATCCAAGCTCGTGTTTCACTCCCACTAGTGCTCTCTAAGGCTTTTTCCTGGTGATATCCTGGTGATATTCGTTACACTTCTACCTGGCGTGAAGCACTCACAATCATGTGGTTGTGACGTCATCGTAAACAAATCCGTTCTACTCATCCAGACGACTTCACAATGGCAACGTTGCCAGATCTTTCCACTCTGGAATCCGTTCTCAAAAAGATTGCGTTTTGGGCACCCAAAATGCCGGTGCCGTGTGGACGCCAGGCCTAAACGATAAGCAATTGTATCGGAGTCACCTGAATCCGTTGCCATGTGGACAGGGCCCCAGTGCCTCCTTTTCGGTATGCTCGTAACTGAAGATATTGGGTAGCTATGGCCTAATGGTTAGATAAGCAGCTTTGGGACCAAAAGGTTACTGGTTCAATTCCCTGGATCAACAGGAATGGCTTAAGTGCCCTTTAGCAAGGCATCTAACCCTTAACTGCTCCCCAGGTTGCTCTGGGTATGTTGTACATCACTCTAGATAAGAGTGTCTGCTAAATGCCATTAACGTAATGTAATGCAATATTGTTAGGTGTCTAACCCATTGTAAGCTCCTGGAGAATCAAAACCCAACTGTACTAGGCAAGCTGTGCTGACTGAACAGAAGAGATTTGGGCTGAAAATGAACATGTTCAAGCTAGTGAAATTATCTTGCTTTCCTCATCTAGGATGGTGCAGTTGCTCCCTCTGTGGGCTGTACCTTCTCAAATTCCTGGTCCTGGCGATGCATGAGGGTTTTCCACTGCTCAAACAGTTCAGGTTCAGATTTCTGGATGTCTTTCAGTGTGCCCTCTGTCTGGATCGTACCATCCTTCATTGCAATGATCTATCAACAGTCCAAGAAGAATATCCAACCCATCAGCACATTGCTTCCAATCAGACAGTCTTATTATTACATTTATATAAGAAATGGGTAAGGACGTGATTGATGTAGATGTACATAAAACAGAAAGGGTTCCTGCTGTGTCCAATTAAGTGCTGAATAATAGGCATTGGTGGAAGGGTAAACAGCTATAATGCCATCAGTCACTGGCACAGAAGGAGGGAGATAAGTGTCAGCGCTAACCTTTCATTACGCTAGTCACTGAGCAAGCGTATGTTGCTGATAATCTATCAGTCTAAAACTTTATAAAACAAACAGTTGGAAAGATGCAATCCAAGTTTGAAAAAGTCAAACAGACAAAAAGAAGCCACAAAATAAAAGCAAGATATTTTTCATGGATTCTCAAAGATAAAGCATGACTGAATCAATACCCAGTCAGCGTGTGGCAGATATTGCAGTTTGTGTGTGACCAGCACCACGGTCCTCTTCTCTTCCCGGAGCAGTTTCAAAATACCCTCCTGCATCAGGTGATCACTCAGATGGATGTCCAGTGCCGAGAATGGGTCGTCCTGCAAAAATATGGCAATGCATTGAAATCCAACCTGACATCACATTTAAATCCCCTAAGCAGATTTGCATATTATATTAAACTCTAAGTTAAACCCAGTTCCCTATAGGGTTCTTCAGGTTGTCCTTCTTGGGAAACGTTCTTCTTCAGGTTGTCCTTCTTAAAGGCAGTGTGTTTACGTATTAGTGAATGAAACCACTTTAGAAAGCTAAGAACACTTAACTTGCATGTGCAACCTTTTTTTTCTAAGAGTGTATTGGTGAGTTTCAATTGTATTTAGACCATCAATGACAGTGTAGCTCACGCTGGCCCAAATTTGGGTAGAAGTTATATGCATCCAGGTACCTCTATCTTCATGCCAGAAAGAATCAAAATTGGTGAAGAACCAAGGGAGAAGAAGCGACTTGTGTGGAAACTGCTCGTTAGGGCTTAATTACTCCATATTTTCATTATTAATTGCAATTACGCACATTTGAGTAGAAACTATATGCATCCCAGGCAGACCTACCTTTCTGCCAAAAGGAATAAAAATCGGTGAAGATTTGAGAGAGAAGAAGCGATTTTTGTGAAATGTGGACGACACTGGATGGATGACGAATGACACATGATGGTATAAGCTCATCGCCTGTTGGACAGATGAGCTAATAATTAGTAAATTATAGGCTTTAGTAGAGTCAGTAATAAACAGGACAGCACTACATCCAAGGATCTGGGAAGCAGCATGAAAAAAATGTGACAACTTGAAAACAAAGGTATCCAGGTTCCCCTTTCAGAGAGGTTTCCATGTAGAACCCATTTAGGGGGCAAAGAGCCATTTTTTCCCTATGAGTCTTATTATTATTTATCTTCTTGATCTTACATCCATCCATCCATTATCTGTAGCTGCTTATCCTGTGCAGGGTTGCAGGCAAGCTGGAGCCTATCCCAGCTGACTATGGGCGAGAGGCAGGGTACACCCTGGACAAGTCGCCAGGTCATCGCAGGGCTGACACATAGAGACAAAAAACATTCACACTCACATTCTTAAGAAGAAGAAGAACCACCAATTAGCCTAACCTGCATGTCTTTGAACTGTGGGGGAAACCCACACAGACACGGGGAGAACATGCAAACTCCACACAGAAAGGCTCTTGTCAGCTGCTGGGCTCGAACCCAGGACCTTCTTGCTATGAGGCGACAGTGCTAACCACTACATCACTGTGCTGCCTTGATCTTACATCATAATCTTATTATTGATTCACCCATTGTTAATCTCATTATGAAGGCAGTTATCTGTACTGGCTCTGGAGTGTATGGAACGGTGTTTGGACTCACCAGGAAGACGACACTGGTGGTCTGATAGAGGGCACGGGCCACACTGATGCGCTGTCTCTGGCCTCCAGAGAGGATGATTCCCTGATGAGAGATGAAAGGGGTTCATCATAAGAAAAAGAATGACACAGTGCATTAAACGTTGCTTTAATTTACACTATGTGGCCAAAACTATGTGGCCACCCAACTTATCACACCTATATATGTTCTTTGAACATCCCGGTCCAGATTTCGTTCCTGTTTGCTGTCATAATAACCTCCACTCTTCCAGGAAGCCATTTCACTAGATTTTGGAGCTTGGCTGTAGAGATTTGCCATTTCAGCCAGTCATATCAAATACTGATGGTGGGAGAGGAGGTCTGGAGTGCAGTCTGCTTTCTAGTTCATCCCAAAGTTATTCAGTAGAGTTGAGGTCAGGGCTCTGTGCAGGCCACTTGAGTTTTTCCACACCAACCTGGGCAAACCATGTCTTTCTGGATGTCACTTTGTGCACAAGGGCATTGTCATGCTGGAACAAGTTTGGGCCTCTTAGCTCCAGTGAAGGTACATTTTAATGCTTCAGCATACAAAGACATCCTATATAATTGTGTATCCATGATATAATCGTGTATCCATGATTAATCGTGTATCGTGTATCAATAACTTTGTATCCACAGTTTGAGGAAGAATCACATATGGGTGTGATGATCAGGTAATTTGTATACTTTGTATGATGCCAAAAGTATACTATATGGAAAAAATTGCACTGGTTTCAGGATGATCACAGATAATTTAACAGCCAGTTTACAAACAGTGTCAGTTTACAAACACAAATATAAGAGAGATTCATGACTCAGATATGAGAAGCTGTTCACAGGACTACAATAGCCCTGACACTGAACAAAGCTGGCCTTTATAAAAGTGGGCTAAGAAGAAAATCATTATTGAATAAAGCTGAATGAAATCCCATTTGGAGTTTGCCAAAATGTATCTTGGAGAGTCAGCAAACAAAAAGAAGATTCTCTGGTCTGATGAGACCAAAAAATCGGTTCTAAGTTTGGAGGAAACCCAATACTTGTTCTCACTCTAAGAATACCATCCTTACAGTAAAGCATGGTGGTGGTAGTATCATGTTGTGGAGATGCTTGTCATCAGAAAAGACTGGGAAACTGAGCAAAGTTGAGGGCAAAAGGAATAGTGCCAAATAGAGGGCAATCCTAGAAGAAAACCTCTTTCACTCTGCATGAGACTTGATATCCAGTTAGAGGTTCACCTTCCAACAGGATAAGGACCCTAAGAATATAACCAAAACTACACTGGACTGGAGTGATTCAAAACCAAGAACCTGGATGTGTTAGAATGGCCCAGCCAAAGCCCGGACCTCAGTCTGATTGTGAGTGTGTGGCAATAGTTGAAACATACTGCTCACCAATGACCCTTTTCATTTCTGACAGAGTTTGAACAATTTTGCCAAGAATAATGGAAAAAATATATATCAGGACCCAGATGTCCATAGCTGATATAGACATACTCAATAAGACTTACACCTGTAATTGCAGCTAAAGGTGGCTCTATCAAGTATTGTCCAAGCAAGTTTATGGGAGCAAAGGGTGCTTTTCATGATTACTTTGTGCTGTCTGAGTGGGCAGATGGCAGTTAACACAGCTCTTTGTGTGCCCCTTTTATAATCATACAGCAGAGAGAAAAAGAACAAAGCGGAGTGAGAGAGAAAGCACACATGAATCTCAGCAAATGTCAAATGACCTCACAATATATACAGTGGATATAAAAAGTGTACACACCCTGTTAAAATGATAGGTTTTTCTGATGTAAAAAAAAATGAGACCACGATAAATTATTTCAAAACTTCTCCCACCTTTAATGCGACCTATAACCTGTACAGTTCAATTGAAAAACAAGCAAATCTGTTAGGGGAAAAAACATAAAAAATATACAATAAGCTGGTTGCATAAGTGTGCACACCCTTCAACTAATACTTTGTTGAAGCACCTTTTGATTTAATTACAGCATTCAGTCTTTTTGGGTTCACAGACAAAGCATCAAAGGGATCTCATTGTTGAAAGCTATCAGTCAGGAGAAGGGTACAAAAACATTTCCATGGCATTAGATATACCATGGAGCACAGTGAAGATGGTCATCAAGAAGTGGAGAAAATATGGGACAACAGTGACATTACCGAGAACTGGCCGAGAGGCCTACAGCAACACTGAAGGAGCTGCAGGAATTTCTGGCAAGTACTGGTTGTGTACTACATGTGACAACAATCTCTCGTATTCTCCATATGTCTGGGCTATGAGGTAGGGTCAAAGAAAAGCATCCAGGCCTGGCTAAAGTTTGCAAAAAAAAAAATACATCAACTCTCCCAAAAGCATGTGGGAAAATGTGTTATGGTCTGAAGAAACCAAGGTCAACTTTTTGGCCACAATTCCAAAAGGTATGTTTGGCGCAAAAACAACACTGCGCATCACCAAAAGAACACCATCCCCACGGTGAAGCATGGTGGTGGCAGCATCATGTCTTGGGGTTGTTTTTCTTCAGCTGGAACAGGGGCTTTAGTCAAGGTGGAGGGAATTATGAACAGTTCTAAATACCAGTCAATTTTGGCCCAAAATCTTCAGGCGTCTGCTAGAAAGCTGAAGATGAAGAGGAATTTCATCTTTCAGCATGACAATGACCCCAAAAAAAGTTTTGGAATGGCCCAGCCAGAGCCCAGACCTAAATCCAACTGAAAATCTGTGGGGTGACCTGAAGAGGGCTGTGCACAAGAGACGCCCTCGCAATCTGACAGATCTGGAGCGCTTTTGCAAGGAAGAGTGGGCAAATATTGCCAAGTCTAGATGTGGCAGGCTGATAGACTCCGACCCAAAAAGACTGAATGCTGTAATTAAATCAAAAGGTGCTTCAACAAAGTATTAAAGGGTGTGCACACTTACGCAACCAGCTTATTGTACGTTTTTTTAATTATTTTTTATGTTTTCCCCCCTAACAGATTTGTTTGTTTTTCAATTGAATTGTACAGGTTATAGATCACATTAAAGGTGGGAAAAGTTTTGAAATAATTTATCGTGGTCTTATTTTTTTACATCAGAATAACCGATCATTTTGACGGGGTGTGTACACTTTTTATATCCACTGTACAGTGCAGTCTGTCAGTGGGGAGAGACTTTTGTTGTGTGGTGAATAGAAAGCTCTGAATGTAGTTACAAAGGGCAGACTACTACTGAACAGCAGTCAATAGTAATCGCAATGGGATGCGATTACAACACTTTACACAATATTATGTTTGTACATTACATTTTTCTGTAAAGAAAGTACCCTGACTGTCACAGAAACGTTTATATTAGATCTGAAGCTTTATGGTCTACCGTGCAGAGTGTTGTGATTAATAGCACACTCACCCTTTCACCAATCTCCGTCTGGTCCCCCTGTGGAAGGATGTCGATATCCGGCTGTAGGGAGCATGCTTCAATCACTGTCTTATACCTGTACAAATAATGCACTCAGTACTGCTACACACACACAACACAGAATTTATTCAAGGTAATTCCTAATTTCAAAGTAATTCCGTCAACATGATGTTTTGTTGACTGATGAGTCATATGAAATTTTCCATCTTACTACTATATGATAACAATGGGGGGGGGGGGGGGGGGGGGGACACACTAGCATCAAACTGGTGATAATAACAAGGAAATGTACCGTAGGTCAAAAATGCAAATGACTGGCGTTTCTCTAGTGCACTTGAATTTTCTGTAATTATGGATGCTTTTTAGCATATTAATTTGTGCCGCTCTTAATGACAGACTGATTTATCACATCTTTTAAGTGCACCCAGGTCAGCATATTTAGGCCAAGTTTACATTAGACCGTATCTGTCTCGTTTTCTTCGCGGATGCACTGTCCGTTTACATTAAACCGCCTGGAAACGCCGGGAAACGGGAATCCGCCAGGGTCCATGTATTCAATCTAGATCGTGTCTGGTCCGGTGCTGTGTAAACATTGAGAATACGCGGATACGCTGTGCTGAGCTCTAGCTGGCGTCGTCATTGGACAACGTCACTGTGACATCCACCTTCCTGATTCGCTGGCGTTGGTCATGTGACGCGACTGCTGAAAAACGGCGCGGACTTCCGCCTTGTATCACCTTTCATTAAAGAGTATAAAAGTATGAAAATACTGCAAATACTGATGCAAATACTGCCCATTGTGTAGTTATGATTGTCTTTAGGCTTGCCATCCTTCCACTTGCAAGTGGTAAGTGATATGCGCTGGGATCATACACACAGCGGCTCAGTCCCGAATCATTGCTTGTGCACTTCACTCGCGCGCTCTGTGAGCTGCGCAGGGCCGGAGTGCGCACCCTCCAGAGGGCACTCGCTGTTCAGGGCGGAGTGATTTGGAGCGCAGGATGCCTGCGGAGCCGAGCGTATCCGTGTATTGGTGTTGCTGTGTGCATGCAAATCGTGTATTGGTGTTGCTGTGTGCACACTAATCGTTTTAAAAACATTAATCTGATGATCCGCTGATACGGTCTAATGTAAACTTGGCCTTACACAAAGAGCATGAGAGGGGCAGGGTAGGGCTGGTGTGTGTGTGTGTGTGTGTGTGTGTGTGTGTGTGTTTTTCTGAATGTTGATTACATGATTGTTAAAGCAATTTACAGATGAACTAGAAATGAATCAGAGTGACCTGTAGTGAATAATAAAAAGAGAGACAGACTGACAGAGAAAGAGGAAAAGAGACAGAAGGAAGGACACGGTAAATACTGGCCCTTTTAGCTTAATTTCACAAAAGTAACAGGCCAGAAGTTGCTTAATGTCTTCTGAACAGCAGGCCATTAAATACACAGGCTAAAGGCAGCACCATAATAAACCTAAATGAGTCTTTTGAAAATGGCATTTGCAGAACAGATAAGAGAAAACCCTGCCAACGGTAACCAGGTGGATAAACAGCAGCAGATGGTGTGTTTTTAGACATGCATGAAACAAAATTGGGTCTCAAATCCACAGAACAAAACACACAGGCATCCCCTAGAGCAGTGTTTCTCAACCACTGGGCCATGGCCCACTAAAACTTTTTTTCCAAGTTGAAGCTAATTTTTACTTGTAGTAGGGTACAATCGCTGGGTTGTATCTGACGTCACATCCCCCTCATTAAGCTACGGTCACACTACAGTTCGCGATGGGTTATCGAGGAAAATGAGGCATTTTGGTGGCAATGCATGGCGATATACATGTGAGCTAAAAGTTGTGGTCTCACAGCAAGCGAACACTCGACTGTCAAACTTTTATACCCTTGAGTCTGGTGCAGCTCATGCAGCCGTGCTCACTCACAGAGCACGTTGTGCACAGTCTTGGGATCCAGTTGTTATGGGAAACACCTGATACTGATTTGAGCGCAACCAGCACGTGCAGATATGGACACTGTTTTTACGGAGGCTTTGCAAAGTATTATGATTATCATGTTTGTTTTTAGCCATGTTTATAATGCTGTTTAAATACTCTGCGTTATGATTCTGCTTTCTGTTTTGCTTTCCTTTTTGTAAATATCACACTTGCTAATAAACACTTTTCCTGCACTTAGATCTGTCTATCGCCGTCTGTCTTGTCATGTCCTGATCCCCAGATCTTTAACCCAGCCACATATAAAAAGTTATACGCCTCCATGCTCTTCCAGGTTTTCATCTGTCTGTCTGTATAGAATGATGTCTGCAGCACCAGGTAGTTTGAGATGTCAGGGAAATCAATGGATAATTTTCCAATTCATAGGAAAAATCCTTCTTTGTTAGCGTGTAAGGATCTAATCCCATTAAGTGGTTTCTATATCCACTTCTTTTGAGTGTACTTCTTGGTTTTAATAACTTGCTTGTTTGCTGAACACAAACATGGCAATAAGTTCTTGTGTTAATCGACCAGACTCCACTTTTGGATCATTAATCCCTTTTGAGTGAGAATGCCCTGCGTGCATGGTTTTATGTTGGCTTCTGATACATCCATACAGTTTTAAATACAATACCTACAATTAAAAACAGTTTGTTTTTATTGTGTTTATTTAATTCCTGGGCTCCCATTGAGTGATGTTGCATCCCATTAATACACTTTACAATAGATTATTAGATTCTAATAGAATAGATGAGGCAAAATAATTGGGGATCTTTTTTAATGGGCCCAACTCGTTATAAGTATGAATAGGTGGGCCTCAAAGCAGAAAAGGTTGAGAGCTGCCCTAGAGCACTCAGCTACACCAACATACTCGAAATGACATTATGGCTTGAGCTATTCTATTATACTAGAAATGACATGATGTTATGTGAGCAGAATTGCAGAACCAAGACTCTAAGGAGGGTAAACAAAAGCTTCCACCAGCAAAATGGGAAAATATAAAAGGAGTGACTGGTCACAAGAGATTAATGCAAGTTATACAGTACCTTTGTTTGATCAGAGGCATCTCAAAAGTGATGTTCTCTACCACAGAGGCGTTAAGAAGCCAGGGCTTCTGGGAAGCATATGCAACAGCACCTCTTGAGAGAGAGAGAGAGAGAGAGAGAGAGAGAGAGAGAGAGAGAGAGAGATTGCCATCTGCAGCAAGACTCTTATTTCAGTTTATCTCGATTGAATGCAGATTATCCTGATCCAAAGCTTTCAGTATTCTGTTTATGTATTAGACATGGATCAGTTGTTTAGATAATTAATTCAAGTATAAATGAGTAAATAGTCTAATTTTAGCACAGCATTTTAAATTGTAAATACACTTAAATGCATTCTTACTAGGTAATATACATGTTATTATGGAATGACTGGTTATATACTATGAATAATAATCATAGTATCATTCCACTGATGCCAGTGGTGGAGGTTTCAGTTCAGGTTTGAGGGTCACACTGATCATGGAATATGACTAAAGTTTAATGCCAAATATTAACACTAATAAAAATTTAATGGCAAATGTTAACACTAATTTTTTTTTTTTTAACTTAGGATAGGATGTATTTCTGTAAGAATATCCTGGTAACCGGTGCTTTATTGATTGATTGATTGATTGATTGATTGATTGATTGATTGAGCTTCAGTAACGGCTTTATCCTGGTCATGTTTCCATTGGATCCACTCTCAGTCCTAAGCATGAGGTAGGGGCATGCCCTAGACGGGATTCCAGTCCATCCCAAGCCACCATGCACTCATATAGTCACATCTACTGTCAATTTAGTGTCACCAAACCACTTGCTGATAAGTCTTTGGGAGGAAACCAGAGAACTCAGAAAACACCTGAAATTGTATGGTGCCAATGCTTCCTGCTGGTAATTTAATATACAACCCCGATTCCAAAAAAGTTGGGACAAACTACAAATTGTAAATAAAAACAGAATGCAATAATTTACAAATCTAAAAAACTGATATTGTGTTCACAATAGAACATAGACAACATATCAAATGTCGAAAGTGAGACATTTTGAAATTTCATGCCAAATATTGGCTCATTTGAAATTTCATGACAGCAACACATCTCAAAAAAGTTGGGACAGGGGCAATAAGAGGCTGGAAAAGTTAAAGGTACAAACAAGGAACAGCTGGAGGACCAAATTGCAACTCATTAGGTCAATTGGCAATAGGTCATTAACATGACTGGGTATAAAAAGAGCATCTTGGAGTGGCAGCGGCTCTTAGAAGTAAAGATGGGAAGAGGATCACCAATCCCCCTAATTCTGCGCCGACAAATAGTGGAGCAATATCAGAAAGGAGTTTGACAGTGTAAAATTGCAAAGAATTTGAACATATCATCATCTACAGTGCACAATATCATCAAAAGATTCAGAGAATCTGGAAGAATCTCTGTGTGTAAGGGTCAAGGCCGGAAAACCATACTGGGTGCCCGTGATCTTCGGGCCCTTAGGCACTGCATCACATACAGGCATGCTTCTGTATTGGAAATCACAAAATGGGCTCAGGAATATTTCCAGAGAACATTATCTGTGAACACAATTCACCGTGCCATCCGTCGTTGCCAGCTAAAACTCTATAGTTCAAAGAAGAAGCCGTATCTAAACATGATCCAGAAGCGTAGACGTCTTCTCTGGGCCAAGGCTCATTTAAAATGGACTGTGGCAAAGTGGAAAACTGTTCTGTGGTCAGACGAATCAAAATTTGAAGTTCTTTATGGAAATCAGGGACGCCGTGTCATTCAGACTAAAGAGGAGAAGGACGACCCAAGTTGTTACCAGCGCTCAGTTCAGAAGCCTGCATCTCTGATGGTATGGGGTTGCATTAGTGCGTGTGGCATGGACAGCTTACACATCTGGAAAGACACCATCAATGCTGAAAGGTATATCCAGGTTCTAGAGCAACATATGCTCCCATCCAGATGACGTCTCTTTCAGGGAAGACCTTGCATTTTCCAACATGACAATGCCAAACCACATACTGCATCAATTACAGCATCATGGCTGCGTAGAAGAAGGGTCAGGGTACTGAACTGGCCAGCTGCAGTCCAGATCTTTCACCCATAGAAAACATTTGGTGCATCATAAAACGGAAGATACGACAAAAAAGACCTAAGACAGTTGAGCAACTAGAATCCTACATTAGACAAGAATGGGTTAACATTCCTATCCCTAAACTTGAGCAACTTGTCTCCTCAGTCCCCAGATGTTTACAGACTGTTGTAAAGAGAAAAGGGGATGTCTCACAGTGGTAAACATGGCCTTGTCCCAACTTTTTTGAGATGTGTTGTTGTCATGAAATTTAAAATCACCTAATTTTTCTCTTTAAATGATACATTTTCTCAGTTTAAACATTTGATATGTCATCTATGTTCTATTCTGAATAAAATATGGAATTTTGAAACTTCCACATCATTGCATTCTGTTTTTATTTACAATTTGTACTTTGTCCCAACTTTTTTGGAATCGGGGTTGTAAATACATTCTTCCTCTGAAAGTCCTTTATACTGAAATTTCAATTATTTTTGATTAAAGTGGTACATGATCTCACAGAAAAGCAGGAACTAGGCTGTCCACTTGTCTTTTGTACATGGATGTAAATAATGACAACAGTAATCTCTGAATCCAAGTTATTTCAAAATCTAGTTGTTTACAAAAATGTGTTTGAATGTGTTCCCCCAAATTCCGAATGAACAACAATCAAAACAATGCAATACAACATAAAAACACAAATTTGTTGACTAGACATGAATTATAGGAACAATTCTCTCAGACAGTCAAAGAAACAGGTATCACCAACCCCTTTCAAATCTACATCTATGGCTGATACTTACAAATTTCTTCAATAAAATCACACTTAATTATACATTTCTTGTGTTTATCTGTGTGAGAGAGTGAGAGAGCGAGAGTGTGTGTGTGTGTGTGTGTGTGTGTGTACATACCGAAATTCTTCCTCACTGGATTCATCTGGACTGAAAACAAGTGCGCGCACACACACACACACACACACACACACACACACACACACACACACACACACTCTCATGATGCTATAATTCCACTGAAAGACTCATCAATCAGGCAAAGATGAGAATATATATTTATCTATATAGCTTTTTCTTTTCAGAAAAAATGGGTTCATAATAATTTATGGTCGTATGGCACAATATTGAAAATTGTAAGCTAATATCCGAGTTCAAGCTCAATTTGAGATTAAGCTTTCATGGGAAATGTCCACATCATGGGAAATGTCCATTCCATTTGAGAAGTGTCCTTGTTTGGAAGCTCTGGAGCCTTAAAATGTCATACAGCCAGAAAGCAGCCAGTAGTAACAAGATCTGTCTGTCCTTGGCTGCTATTCCAGCTTAGTTTATCAAAAAGGCAAACCACACACATTCAAGAGAGGCATAGTGCAGGCGCATGTATATACACACATGCGCGCACACACACACAGTAATAAAAGAGGAAGAGTGCAGTCTCGGGGTAGGGTCATCGAAGACATGATGAATAAAGAACCTAGTGTTCTATTTTCAAAGCACTTTGGCTTTCTATCTGAAACACTTTATATCAATACAGCAACACTATATAAAAATCTATAAGCAAGGTCATGTTAGAAGTCAAATAGGCCAATTTCATGAGGTTAAAAAATAACTAATCATCTGATGAAGGAATAAATTACAGAGTTCTGGAAAAAAGTCTCAGATGTTGATTTTGGCCAAAATATTTTCTGCCTCAATTTTACTTTAAATTTGTAAAAAAAAAAAACTGTAAACATGTTTAGCCAAAACAAAATGGAAGTGTATTTATTTACTGTTAACTTTGCCTTAGCTATGTTCCTGCAAAGATCAGACTGAGTAAAGAGCCAATTTAACAAACATTGTGGTAAAAACATTCAGTGTAAAGGTAAGTAAAACCCTGCAAGCTAAGAGTGATTTCCTTACACAGAGAATCTTAGGCTTTGACCATGTCATGGTATAGCTACATGCTGTCATGAAACGGACATAGGCCGAATCGATTCAGTTTGCAATCAGATAACAGCTGTCAAAATATCAGTGATGCTCCTGCGCTGCACTCAAAAAGGATTTTTAAATAAAAAATTCTGCCAAGTTTTAAAATAGTAGAATTTTACTTCCCCTAAAATAGTAGAATTCTACTTCCCCTCCTAGAACTGCCACCTTATTGTGGTGGAGGGGTTTGTGTGCTTGAATGATCCTAGGAGCTATGTTGTCGGGGGCATTATGCCCCTGGTAGGGTTTCCCAAGGCAGACAGGTCCTAGGTGACAGGCCAGACCAAGAGCAGTTCACCAAAAACCCCCTATGGAGAAAAAATCCAGGACCGTGACGTCGCCCGGTAGGACGCAGCCGGGGCCCCACCCTGGAGCCAGGCCCGGGGTTGGGGCTCGTATGTGAGTGCTTGGTGGCCGGGCCTTTGCCCATGGGGCCCGGCCGGGCTCAGCCCAAAGAGGTGACGTGGGCCCGACCTCCTGTGGGTTCACCACCCACAGAGGTAACAGTAGGGGTTTGGTGCAATGTGGATTGGGTGGCAGTCGAAGGCAGGGGCCTCGACGACCTGATCCCTGGACACAGCGGCTGGCTGTTGGGACATGGAATGTCACTTCGCTGGGGGGGAAGGAGCCTGAGCTTGTGCGGGAGGTTGAGAGGTACCGGCTAGAGATAGTCGGGCTCACCTCCACGCATAGCTTGGGCTCTGGAACCCAGCTCCTCGAGAGGGGCTGGACTTTCCACTTCTCTGGAGTCGCCCGTGGTGAGCGGCGGCGGGCTGGTGTGGGCCTGCTTATAGCTCCCCAGCTCAGCTGCCATGTGTTGGAGTTTACCCCAGTGAACGAGAGGGTCGCCTCTCTGCGCCTTCGGATTGGGGAGAGGGCTCTTGCTGTTGTTTGTGCCTACGGGCCAAATAGCAGTATAGAGTATCCGGCCTTCTTGGAGTCCCTGGGAGAGGTACTGAGGGGTGCTCAGACTGGGGACTCCATTGTGCTACTGGGGGACTTCAATGCTCACGTTGGCGACGACAGTGACACCTGGAGGGGCGTGGTTGGGAGGAACGGCCTCCCCGATCTGAACCCGAGTGGTGTTTTGTTATTGGACTTCTGTGCTAGTCACGGTTTGTCCATAACGAACACCATGTTCGAGCATAGGGGTGTCCATAAGTGCACGTGGCACCAGGACACCTTAGGTCGGAGGTCGATGATCGACTTTGTAGTCATTTCATCTGATCTCCGGCCCTATGTCTTGGACACTCGGGTGAAGAGAGGGGCTGAGCTGTCAACTGATCACCACCTGGTGGTGAGTTGGATCCGCTGGCAGAGGAGGAAGCTGGACAGACCTGGCAGGCCTAAACGTATGGTGAGGGTCTGCTGGGAACGTCTGGCCGAGCACTCTGTTGGGGAGGTCTTTAACTCCCACCTCCGGGAGAGCTTTTCCCAGCTTCCGAGGGAGGCGGGGGACATTGAGTCTGAGTGGACCATGTTCTCTACCTCCATTGTGGACGCAGCTGTTCGGAGCTGTGGCCGCAAGGTCTCCGGTGCCTGTCGTGGCAGCAATCCCCGAACCCGGTGGTGGACACCGGAAGTAAGGGATGCCGTCAAGCTGAAGAAGGAGTCCTATCGGGCCATGTTGACCTCCAGGACTCCTGAGGCAGCCGACGGGTATCGGCGGGCCAGGCGTGCTGCAGCTCGGGCAGTTGCGGAGGCAAAAACTCGGAACTGGGAGGAGTTCGGGGAGGCCATGGAGAAGGACTATCGGTCGGCCTCGAAGAAATTCTGGCAAACCGTCTGGCGCCTCAGGAGGGGGAAGCAGTACTCTGCCAACACTGTTTACAGTGCGGGTGGGGAGCTGTTGACCTCGACTGGGGACATTGTCGGGCGGTGGAAGGAATACTTTGAGGATCTCCTCAATCCCACCATCATGTCTTCCACTGAGGAGACTGAGGCTGATGACTCAGAGGTGGACTCGTCCATTACCCAAGCCGAAGTCACTGAGGTGGTTTGCAAGCTCCTCGGTGGCAAGGCACCGGGGGTGGATGAGATCCGCCCTGAGTATCTCAAGTCTCTGGATGTTGTGGGGCTGTCTTGGTTGACACGCCTCTGCAACATCGCGTGGCGGTCGGGGACAGTGCCTCTGGAGTGGCAGACTGGGGTGGTGGTCCCTCTTTTTAAGAAAGGGGACCGGAGAGTGTGCTCCAATTATAGGGGAATCACACTTCTCAGCCTCCCAGGGAAAGTTTACTCCAGGGTACTGGAGAGGAGAATTCGACCAATAGTCGAACCTCGGATCCAGGAGGAACAATGCGGTTTTCGTCCTGGTCGCGGAACACTGGACCAGCTCTATACCCTTCATAGGGTGCTCGAGGGTTCATGGGAGTTTGCCCAACCAGTCCACATGTGCTTTGTGGATCTGGAGAAGGCATTCAACCGTGTCCCCCGTGGTATTCTGTGGGGGGTGCTTCGGGAGTATGGGGTTCGGGGCTCTTTGCTAAGGGCTGTCCGGTCCCTGTACGAACGGAGCAGGAGTCTGGTTCGCATTGCCGGCAGTAAGTCAGACCTGTTCCCAGTGCATGTTGGACTCCGGCAGGGATGCCCTTTGTCACCGGTTCTGTTCATAATTTTTATGGACAGAATTTCTAGGCGCAGCCAGGGGCCAGAAGGAATCCTGTTTGGGAACCACAGGATTTCATCTCTGCTTTTTGCAGATGATGTTGTCCTGTTGGCTTCTTCAAACCAGGACCTTCAGCATGCACTGGGGCGGTTTGCAGTCGAGTGTGAAGCGGCTGGGATGAGAATCAGCACCTCTAAGTCCGAGGCCATGGTTCTCGACCGGAAAAGGGTGGCTTGCCCTCTCCAGGTTGGTGGAGAAGTCCTGCCTCAAGTGGAGGAGTTTAAGTATCTTGGGATCTTGTTCACGAGTGAGGGAAGGATGGAGCGTGAGATCGACAGGCGGATCGGTGCAGCCTCCGCAGTGATGCGGTCGCTTTACCGGTCCGTCGTGGTGAAGAAGGAGCTGAGCCAAAAGGCGAAGCTCTCAATTTACCGGTCGATCTACGTTCCGACTCTCACCTATGGTCATGAGCTTTGGGTAATGACAGAAAGAACAAGATCGCGGATACAAGCGGCTGAAATGAGTTTCCTTCGCAGGGTGGCTGGGCGCTCCCTTAGAGATAGGGTGAGAAGCACAGTCACTCGGGAGGAGCTCGGAGTAGAGCCGCTGCTCCTCCACATCGAGAGGAATCAGCTGAGGTGGCTCGGGCATCTTTTTCGGATGCCTCCTGGACGCCTCCCTGGGGAGGTGTTCCAGGCATGTCCCCCCGGGAGGAGGCCCCGGGGAAGACCCAGGACACGCTGGAGGGACTATGTCTCTCGGCTGGCCTGGGAACGCCTCAGTGTTCTTCCCGAGGAGCTGGCCGAGGTGTCTGGGGAAAGGGAAGTTTGGGCTTCCATGCTTAGACTGCTGCCTCCGCGACCCGGTCCCGGATAAGCAGAAGAAGACGAGACGAGACGAGAATTTTACTTCTGTGTGAGATTGATGCAAAAACTCAATGCAGGAAAGGCTGCAGCTTTCAGAACTAATAGAAAATGTCAACATTTCACCACATAAAGGGCTTTCCCAGGCTGACACACGTGGGCAAAATGGTTTAGAAAGCAATTTTTCTAAAGTAATGGGATTACTACTAACCCATCTTTTCCAAAACCCTACATTGTACCACTGAATAGGCAGGAGAGACGGTGGGAGTAAGACTGCAGCTGAGCACACAGTGCTTGAGTGGGACTAGATTGGGACTTAGCCAGTTTATTACAGAGACCAGCAGAGGCATTCACACAGAGAAGATTACAACCCTTCATCACCAACTAGAGAGAAACAAACTGCAGAGCATAATGCTCAGAAAATGCTCATAAAGCACATACACCCACATGTATTTAAATGCACAGGATGCTTTTTTTTTTTTATCAGGGTGCAGCACTGTCATACTGTACTATCGACTGAAATTAAACCTTGTGCCAGAAAATCATACACAAAAACATTTAAACAACATTTGTCATGTACAGTATGTGTTAGAGAGAAAATGCAGGATGTGTACCTTTCATCTCCCTCTGAATCCAGCTTTGGGATACTGTAATGAGAGGAAGGAAATGTTTTAAGCACCTATTATAAATAATCACATTAATAATTATAAATATTGTGAAGGAGATAAATGGTTTCTGTTTGGTTCTAATTTTCTCGAGATGGATGAATAGATCCAAATTGTTAGCCCATAAGCTTTCAGCCTACATTTAATAATAATAATAATAATAATAATAATAATAATAATAATAATAATGGCCAATTAAATAATCGAGCTTTGAGCTCAAATCTACAAATAAAAAGCAGGAAAAGCAGGATCTAGTTGAAAAGATTAATATCTAATTAATATCTAATGATAGCATTGTTTTATTGATTACCAATTGGAAATAGATTTTTGAGCCTATTTATATATTTTTGTAGATAGATTTTTTTGTAGCATTTTAAGCATTTATTTTTAAAAAAAGGCAAAAATCATCTGCCAGTAGAACAAAACCATTTAAAGCTTGAAGAAAAAATAAGTTTAACAATTTTACATTTGTTTTATCATGTAGTGAAAAACAGCAGACAGTGCCTATATCATTCTCTATTCCGTATATTTTCACTTGCTATAATATTTTGCAGTGTAAACATATTTAGCTCGTGTTTTTGCACATCTCTGCAAAATAAAATATCAGCTAATTAATCACAATGACATGTTTTAGGTAGCTTTATTGGAAGGAAAAATATTGCACAAAATATAATGTATACATGAGCTGGTTTAAATTCGGATGCTGGTAATGATGTGTACAAAATGTCTAATTTCTAAGTGAATGCACAAATAAATGTACCCGCATTCCCTGCATACATGAATCGACTGAATGAATCGTACTCCATCTATGTCACCAGAGCTTTGTGAATTTCAATTTATATAAAGCCTACCTTTCTATCCTCAGTGAGCTACATTCAAATAACATTTATACAGCAAAGACAAATGGCACGGTGATGTAGTGGTTAGCACTGTCGCCTCACAGCAAGAAGGTCCTGGGTTCGAGCCCAGTGGCCGACGAGGGCCTTTCTGTGTGGAGTTTGCATGTTCTCTCCGTGTCTGTGTGGGTTTCCTCTGGGTGCTCCAGTTTCCCCCAAAGACATGCAGGTTAGGCTAATTGGTGGCTCTAAATTGACCATAGATGTGAGTGTGAGTGGTTGTTTGTCTATCTGTGTCAGCAATGTGATGATCTGGTGACTTTTCCAGGGTGTACCCCGCCTCTCGCCCATAGTCAGCTGGGATAGGCTCCAGCTTGCCTCCAACCATGTACAAGATAAGTGGCTACAGATAATGGATGGATGGATGGATGGACAAATGACACCCCTGTTATTTGAGTCATGTTTGAGAAGCATATTAAAGAGGTACTGCACACTTTTTTTGTGTGCTGTAAACTTGATATGACTGTACTGTGATGAAACATAATAATGCTGGTGTTAATATTGACAAAATTAACATTTTTATAAAAAAATCAGGATTTTATGGATTGAAAATGGCTCAAAACCCCATCTACTGGTGAACATTATTCTGAACCTTGCAAGGTTGGTGCTGACGTAGAGTTGACCGATCGGTACTTCTCCATGTCATGAAATTTTTATATAAAAATAGAATATTAAGGCCCTTTGACCAGAGGTGGGTGGCTCACCTCCCCCAGCCCCTGCCCTTGGGTTTCTATGAAAGCATAATTATTTTCAAATATATGCTGATTGAGAATTCCTGAGCAAGTCCTTCCTCACACATCCAGACCCCTTCGCCCCACCACTCCCCACCTCCTCAGACCCTCCCCATCCTCAACCACTTGCCCACTTTTTAGCATTTTTCCAAATTATGCAGTGGGTGGAGTTAAGCTCAGAGTTGGGGGTGAAGTTACACTTTAATTAACAAAACTAGCCCAAAAGAAAAAAGAAGAATAAATAAATTATGATTTGTTGCAAGACGTGTTTACAGCATGCATTATGTGCTGCATTAGTACCTGTTCCATATCACAGTACCAGAGAGCCTTTGCATCTCCCCCAGAGCAGCTAGTAATAAAGAGGACTTTCCACAACCCACCTGACCCACTATCATAGTCAGCTGACCTGGTGGGAAACACACACACACACACACACACACACACACACACACACACACACACACATACATACATATATGTGCACACGAAAGCACACACACACACACATCCACCCACCCCTCCCCACACACGCACATGCACAAGCGTGCGCACACACACACACACACACACACACACACACACACACACACACACACACACACACACACACACACACACAAATAAGGAAGGAGAACATTTCACCCATTATCACGCTGTACTCCAATTTAACAGACATTTTTGGAAACTCACCGAATGGAATCTTTATGTTCACATTAGAAAGTGTGGGGGCTCCATCAGTCCAGCTGAAATATCCACTGCTCATCTATCAAAATTGTCACATAAATTACCCTCAGCTCCAAAATATCTAATTATGTAATATTTAATACTAAGGATGCACGCATAACACAGTGTACATACAATTTAGTTGGATATTCATACATTTTTTTCACAGATGAAGTATTTTTATTCTATTCTATCCACATTCACTGGATATGAGCAATCGCATGCTCTGATTGGCTAATCTACTACTAGGATATCAGCTCATATACCATGAGTAGAGAGAAACAAAATGGCGGCACGTGTTGCTAAACCAACCGAAGATGAAATAAAAACTCTATTTGAAAACAACCCCCCCCCCCCCCCCCAAAAAAGGCAACAAAATATGGAAACAATATTTGATGGTAAGAACATATCTTTTTTTATTTTTCAAGAATTGTTATTACAGCATTTTTCAAACAATTGCTCCTGTCATTTTGCCAGTTTGTTTACAGTCTAAGTGGAAATGATTTTGTCAGACGTTTTGTATAAAGTTTTTATTTATCAAATTTGCAAAAAGTAAAAATGCTCTGTTTCTCTAAATCCAGTGAATGTGGATAGAATAAAACAGTTATTCCACTCAATCTGATTGTATATGGCTTATAGCCAACACTGTAAAAAATAATTTATTGTGTTAACTTAAAAAAAGTGGCAGCACGGTGGTGTAGTGGTTAGCGCTATTGCCTCACAGCAAGAAGTTTTCTGGGTTCGAGCCCCGTGGCCGGCGAGGGCCTTTCTGTGCGGAGTTTGCATGTTCTCCCCGTGTCCACGTGGGTTTCCTCCGGGTGCTCCGGTTTCCCCCACAGTCCAAAGACATGCAGGTTAGGTTAACTGGTGACTCTAAATTGACCGTAGGTGTGAGTGTGAATGGTTGTCTGTATCTATGTGTCAGCCCTGTGATGACCTGGCGACTTGTCCAGGGTGTACCCTGCCTTTCGCCCGTAGTTAGCTGGGATAGGCTCCAGCTTGCCTGCGACCCTGTAGAACAGGATAAAGCGGCTAGAGATGATGAGATGAGAAATGTTAAATATATAACACAAAACAAACCATATATAACCTTTTTAATTTATTTTTACTTTAACCATTGACTGCATATTGTTGACATATGCTAACATACCATTTAATGTATTTGCAGATTTTTTTGCTTTTAAAGAAAATCTACACAGTTCTACTTTTTCATACAATGTAAAATAAAAAAAAATCTTCAGCTGATTTGTACTGGAGCTGATATGCCGACTTTGTATAAGGTTGTACATGTATTTTGTTCAGATAAAGGACACATAAATGTTCTACAGCCATTCCTATTCCTCTACAGTGGTGCTTGAAAGTTTGTGAACCCTTTAGAATTTTCTATATTTCTGCATAAATATGACCGAAAACATCATCAGATTTCCACACAAGTCCTAAAAGTAGATAAAGAGAACCCACTTAAACAAATGAGACAAAAATATTACACTTGGTCATTTACTTATTGAGGAAAATGATCCAATATTACATATCTGTGAGTGGCAAAAGTATGTGAACCCCTAGGATTAGCAGTTAATTTGAAGGTGAAATTAGAGTCAGGTGTTTTCAATCAGTGGGATGACAATCAGGTGTGAGTAGGCACCCTGTTTTATTTAAAGAACAGGGATCTATCAACATCTGATCTTCACAACACGTTTGTGGAAGTGTATCATGGCACGAACAAAGGAGATTTCTGAGGACCTCAGAAAAAGCGTTGTTGATGCTCATCAGGCTGGAAAAGGTTACAAAACCATCTCTAAAGAGTTTAGACTCCACCCATCCACAGTCAGACACATTGTGAACAAATGGAGGAAATTCAAGACCATTGTTACCCTCCCCAGGAGTGGTCGACCAACAAAGATCACTCCAAGAGCAAGGCGTGTAATAGTCGGCGAGGTCACAAAGGACCCCAGGGTAACTTCTAAGCAACTGAAGGCCTCTCTCACATTGGCTAATGTTAATGTTCATGAGTCCACCATCAGGAGAACACTGAACAACAATGGTGTACATGGCAGGGTTGCAAGGAGAAAGTCACTGCTCTCCAAAAAGAACATTGCTGCTCGTCTGTAATTTGCTGAAGATCACGTGGACAAGCCAGAAGGCTATTGAAAATGTTTTGTGGACAGATGAGACCAAAATAGAACTTTTTGGTTTAAATGAGAAGCGTTATGTTTGGAGAAAGGAAAAACACTGCATTCCAGCATAAGAACCTTATCCCATCTGTGAAACATGGTGGTGGTAGTATCATGGTTTGTGCCTGTTTTGCTGCATCTGGGCCAGGACAGCTTGCCATCATTGCTGGAATAATGAATTCTGAATTATAGCAGCGAATTCTAAAGGAAAATGTTAGGACATCTGTCCATCTCAAGAGAAGGTGGGTCATGCAGCAAGACAACGACCCTAAGCACACAAGTCGTTCTACCAAAGAATGGTTAAAGAAGAATAAAGTGAATGTTTTGGAATGGCCAAGTCAAAGTCCTGACCTTAATCCAATCAAAATATTGTAGAAGGACCTGAAGCGAGCAGTTCATGTGAGGAAACCCACCAACATCCCAGAGTTGAAGCTGTTCTGTATGGAGGAATGGGCTAAAATTCCTCCAAGCCGGTGTGCAGGACTGATCAACAGTTACCGCAAACATTTAGTTGCAGTTATTGCTGCACAAGGGGGTCACACCAGATACTGAAAGCAAAGGTTCACATACTTTTGCCACTCACAGATATGTAATATTGGATCATTTTCCTCAATAAATAAATGACCAAGTATAATATTTTTGCCTCATTTGTTTGACTGGGTTCTCTTTATCTACTTTTAGGACTTGTGTGAAAATCTGATGATGTTTTAGGTCATATTTATGCAGAAATATAGAAAATTCTAAAGGGTTCACAAACTTTCAAGCACCACTGTAGATAATAATGAGGATGAGTTTTAGCAGACGCACGAGCACAAGCCACAGATCTGTGCTTTGAAAACATGTTCGGATGATGTTTAAATTCCTACCTCCAACTAAAATATCACTTTCATATTCCAATGATAGATGGATTGATTTTGAAAGAAAGTAAGCACAGATTAATGTAAGGGTTGAAAAAGTTCAAAGTTCAGTTTGATTTAACAGAAGCAGTGTTAAAAAAGAAAAAAAAAACTGCTGGCGAGAAGTCAAATGCTCCAAACACAATGTCCACCTCTGCTTTAACAGTAACAAAAAATTAAATGTTCTATAGAGATCTTGCAGTCACGTGACCGGAAAGTACACAGCCACCATCTTGTCAGTCAACAGCACAGCTGAATATTGCTGCACTCGTGTACAGAATGGATCAATTTCAACCGACGGACTACACGGCTCATTTTTCTAATGAACAGATAACTAGATATATGTCTAAAATAAACAGTCTACAGATTAGTGACCCTTATGGCTTACCGGACGGAGTTTTCATGACCGTGTCAGTGGATATGGAACTGCCAGAGGTGGAATACCCGGACGTGTATAATTACCTCATCAACTTTCCCTCACTGTTCAGTGGTGAAGCACTGCGTGCTTATAAATCTCTGGACAGTTATCTTTACAGAAATTCAGGATTTGTCAGTG
This sequence comes from Neoarius graeffei, assembly GCF_027579695.1. Classification (NCBI taxonomy): domain Eukaryota; kingdom Metazoa; phylum Chordata; class Actinopteri; order Siluriformes; family Ariidae; genus Neoarius; species Neoarius graeffei. The sequence continues at coordinate 81,230,483 of NC_083570.1, read as the reverse complement.
ACTCAGATGTGGCATCTTGTAAACAAGAATCCTCATTGGATGGGTAAGTCACTTAAGTATTGAGTATAGCACTGACCAGCCGATTATAGAATAGAATAAGGTAATTCCAGCTGTAATTCCAAATCGTCCGTCTTGTTTACCTGGCGTTGGAGAGGTAGAGGCTTAGCAGTGGAGATTTGAGTGGCTGTTTTCTGAGCTTAGTCAACAGGCCGGCTCTGCCTGCAGCCTCACTTTTGCTTCCGCTCCCGGCGCCGCCTCCTTCACTTTGCTTCCAATAACAATCCACGGAGACCCAGCTGGTCTCACTATCTCGTCCGGAATTTTTTTTTTTCTCGTCTGGAATGTTGTGCATGCGATGGAAATCACTACAAACCGTCATTTTCTGCTGGAAACCAATGTCCAGTAAGTCCATATGGTTGTAGTGGATATTGAAGTCCGGTACAGATGAACAACACGCAAAAATACACACAATAAACATAAAAACCGTGCACAGGTAGGGAGAGCTTGTAGCCGCAGCCGTTGTAGTAGAATTGTATATAGTAGGGTTTTCCAGAAGAAAAGGTAGAAGTAGAACCAGAAGTAGAAGTAGAAGGCGGAAATATGGCGTTTGACCGACAAGATGGCGTCTGTCACAATCTGGATCGGCTGTGACGTCACATGCAAGTGCTCCATAGGCCTATTTTGTATTGTTATACAGTGTTGTCATATGGAAGCATGCCCCAAAATACACCGTTAGATGTGACACAAGTGCAAAATAAAATATTTTCCTCATGAAAGTATCATACTGTGTACAACAGAGTTAAATTTACATGTATATTTCCAGCATTTGGCAGATATTGCTCTTTTCTAGAGTAACTTACATAAGTGCTTCAGAATGCCCATTAAAAAGCATCCTCATGCTGGTATAAATAGGTCAGAGTCTAAGAATATTATCAAGCTAAAGTACGGCTCAAGCATCTCCTTCATAAAATGTAAAGCAGTCTAATTCCATTCATATATTATTTCAGAGAATGGATGAGAATTACAGTTATGTTTACATTACTATACACGTATAATCCATTTGTAGTCCATATAGTAAAGTGACATGTAATAATTGTCCGTATTATATTTATGGGTAGTTTATTCTTAATTCCCAATAAATACTCAAGATAACGTGTATATCAATCAGATAAATGAGGCTTTCATCACTTAAACTGCTGACATAAATGGACAAAGTCAGCTTATGAATTGGCTTTTCATATACGGTATAGTTTTATGAAGAAATTTAAACACATCTCTTTGAGTCAAATGGCATATTGGTGGAAATGAATATCACTGAAAACAAATGCTTCATGAATGCTGATCTTAAAACTATTCTAGCAATAACTCTGACTCATCATAGCTTACTTTGATGCAGATATCGTCATCCTCCACTGCAGTTGCTTCTATGCACTGCTCACTCTGTAGCCCAAAGCTGTTCCACTCATCTTTCACCGGATGTTTACGGTTCACAACTTTCAGAGGCTATGAACACACATACAGTATTTAGACACACTAAAGCCTACTCTGAGACTTTTAAAGTGTTTAACTAAAGTGGAAGAATGAAGGACAGGGAAGGAATCAAGGTGACTCCTCACCAGGGCTTGGTAAGTGTTGTGGTTGGTGGAAATGGTTGGAATGGTGGCCTTTGGCTCTTGATCTTCTCCGATCTCATCACTGGAGAAGAACTCACTCAGCTTCTGCACACTAAGCCAAACAAGCGCCTCTTATAATCAAGCCATTTAGGACATAAGGATACTTATAGTTACTCAACAGCACATCATGATGTCCTCTCGCATGTATTTTCATCACAGCTCTTCAAATCAGGAGTATAATTTAATCACTCATGTCTGAGCGCAACTGAGGTGTAAAGCAGACAAGGGTAGCAAATGACACACTATTATTTGATTAGCCTGATAAGTAAAAGAAAGAGCAGTTTTTTAAAAGATGTTTCAAAAGCACTGGGAATCAAAGCACGTTATAGAGCATCATCAGTTTTTACCCTTAGAGACTTCTCCCTCAATAACCCTACATCGGAGCACATATATTAAATGCAACTCAAACAAAGGTGTCTATTATATAGACACGAGTGTTTTACTGTGAAATACACTACTTGTATTTTTCAGACAAACTCCATTCGGGACATTGAGTAACATATTTAACAGTTATTCCATGAAATCGAGTCATACACAAGCTGACAGCCAATGAGCCGTGTAGCACCGAGTTGGCTATAAGCCATGTATGACGAGATTGAGTGGAATAACTGTTTTATTCTATCTACATTCACTGGATTTTGAGAAAGAGAACATTTTTATTTTATATTTTACGAATTTGATAAATAAAAACTATATACAAAATGTCCGACAAAATCATTTCCGCTTACAATACAAACAAACTGGCAAAATGACAGGAGCAATTTGTGAGAATGCTGTAATAATAATTCTTGAAAAAAAAAAGATATGTTCTTACCATGAAATACTTTCATTCCATATTTTGTTGCCTTTTTTGTATTTTGGGGGGTTTTGTTTTCAAGTAGAGTTTTTATTTCATCCTCGTTTGGTTCAACAACACGTTCCGCCATTTTGTTTTTCTCTACTCATGGTATATGAGCTGATAGCCTAGCAGTAGAGTAGCCAATCAGAGTGTGCAATTGCTCATATCCAGTGAATGTGGATAGAATAATTTCCAATATTCTCAGTTATGAGGATATTGATAAATTGTTTTGATAAATTTGGGTATGTTTTGTTTGTGAATGTGTCTATATAAAAAAAAAATCACACTTTGGCTTGAAGATATGAAGTTTATCTTATTGTGTTGAAAAACTCACATTTTTCATACGAAATACATCACAGAACTGAGTGACATATTTTCCAGTATTTCACTCTGACGATGTCACTCCCAGTGTTTTCCTGCTGACTCGACATGCACTGACAAAATGGCAAACTGGTTCAAAATTAAAATTATTTTGATTAACTTGCGTTGTTTTTTTTGTGTGTGTGTGTGTGTGTGTGTGTGTGTGTGTATGTGTCCATATAATATAAACAACATTACATGGTGGCGTGAAGATATGAATGTTTATCTTCAAGTGTTGATAATCATATATATATATATATATATATATATATATATATATATATATATATATATACAGGGCCGTTGACAGGGGGGGACAACCGGGTATTTTGTCCCGGGCCCAGGCATGAGGGGGGGCCCAGAACTGGTCCCTCATGAAGATGCCATTAATCATTCTGTTTCATTTCAAAATGTGTTGATTTGGGGGAGAAAAATGTGCTATATTTGCATTCAATGAATGATTTCTGGTTCTTTTGCCTTTATTGTCTTCGAAAATAGATTCAAGAACCCACCTACCACCCCTAATGCAGAAATGGTTTGGTCTTTGATTAAGGCGCCAAATAACACGGCACTATTCCATCATAACGCTTCGACAATAAGCGTGCGAGCCCGTTTGCCAACATGCACAAGTCAGGAGCAAAGAAAAGAAAAGAGAAAAAGAGATGAAGAAGCCAAGAGCCTCAGGGGCTCACTGCATAGATATTTTAGAAAAAATTCAGATGATGCAGCAGGTGGTGAAGGCAGTGGGGCAGCTGAGCCAGGTAAGACACAGATAACTTTTTTCCAGCCCCGTAATGTAACCCCAGCACGCGCGACACGCCATTCATAATTATAAAGTAGGGGATAGCAGGGTACACTGAGTGAACACTGAAATGCACAGGGCATTGAATTATTTCATAAACATATCGGTTTAATAACACTGTGTTGCATATATCTCAATGAAGCAAAGAATAGCACATTGGCCCGCAATCATATCCAAATGTTTTAGGCACGCTTGCTGAGCTGCGCTGAGCTGGACTCCGGTTAGCTGAAAGCCCGTGGAACGCTGCCTCTTGTTAATTAAACCTTATTTTGTTGGAAATCATCCCGTGTAGATACGACGGCATGTGAAATTGCCAGCTAGATAGAGTTTAATGTAACGAATGGGCTATAAATGGGGTGTTTTGAGGTTAGTCTGTTGCAAAACATTAAACTTTCGCTTAGACTGGATACTCTTCAAACAATTCCCTTGCTCAAGTGAAAAATGATATGCCTGTATGAAAAGCGCAATTAATGAAAGTAGCCTAATAAGCCCTAAATGAATAAAACAACCTCTGTTTTATTGTTGTTGCTTACACGTTAAGATTTTGAAATCTTCTTGGTCCAGTTCTATATCCAGGGAACGTTGTAATCCTTTTGGTTTATCCGTAATAAACGTGTCAGCCCCCAGGTCAGATAGGCTAATGTTACGTGGTTGGGAGGGTGTCAATTTTTTTTGTAACATTCTAAATCGAATACGGAAAGGACGTTTATGAAAAACAAGACAAAAAAATACACTGAAAAACTCACTGTACACATCACTAGTGGCACACACGGACTGGCCATCGGGAGTAGCGGGAGTTTTCCCGGTGGGCCGGCGGAGAAAAAAAAAACACTTGTGCGCTGGCCTTTAATATGATAAGCAATGTTAACAGTTTCTTTAAGAAACTGTTAACATTGCTTATTACAGTTGCGCGCTGGCATTTAATATGATAAGCAATGTTAACAGTTTCTTAAAGAAACTGTTAACATTGCTTATCATATTAAAGGCCAGTGCGCAACTGTTTTTTTTTTTTTCTCCGCCGGCCCACACTGAACCACCGGCCCACCACTCCCGCTACTCCCGATGGCCAGTCCGTGTGTGACTAGTGGTGATGCTTCTATGTTCAGATTTCGGGAAAGCCATAACTCCGTTCTCATTGAGGCCCAGTTCCATCCCGTAAACAATCATTTTGGTTTATCAACTACCTGCGCTCAAACATGTCACAGGAGAGGCTCAATGGGCTGGCTATGCTCTCTATAGAGCGCGAACTTGCAAAGAAGCTGGACTTCAATGACCTTATTGACGACTTTGCCACAGCAAAAGTCCGGCGCATTGCATTTCGCACCTGAATAGTTGCAGACTAAGGAAATGTTCAAACTGTAAATATGTTGAAATGTTGAAATAAAATGGTTGACTGTTATAATGGGCTTGGAATACCTGTTATTTAAGGGTTGGAGTGAATGGAGACTGTGAAAAGAGGGGTTGGGTGTGGGTGGTTGCTGTGTGGCGATGTGCGTGCGCGCGTATGTGTGTGTGTGTGGGGGGGGGGGGGGCACTCAGATTATTTTGTCCCGGGCCCAGCCAAAGCTGTCAACGGCCCTGTATATATATATATATATATATATATATATATATATATATATATATATATGTATGTGTGTGTGTGTGTGTGTGTGTGTGTGTGTGTAGACTGTGGATTGAATTTAGATCATTAACTATCCAGAGGTGATATACAGTACTGGCAAAGAAAAACTCCCTGAGACTGCATGAGGAAGAAACTGTGAGAGGAACCAGAACTCAAATCTTCCGGGTGACACCAGATAGTGGGATTAGAAATCATTACTCTTCTACAGCTGGATATTATAAAGCCAAAAAGGACAAAGTGTGTTGAAAGATTGTTCAGTGTGATCATCATGGTGTTTATGATTATGAACACTCACTACCATAAATCTTGCACGGATTGTAATACAAACAACTGTTGTGTTGACACTCTTTTTAGGCAAATAGGCATGGTCTGCAGATAATCTTCTTATTGTTTTCTGTCTAGTGCTAACAGACTATTGGCATCTCTAAGTAATACAAATCATGTATACATTGTTGTAATATATTTGAAAATATTATATTGATTATCAAACTTAAAAAAAATCTAAAATCCCCTCATTCCCTGCATCCCATAAGGGAAAAGGATCTCCAGTTTGCAGCAGATCCTTTTGTGAATGACCACAATGTACAGTGGTGCTTAAAGTTTGTGAACCCTTTAGAATTTTCTATATTTCTGCATAAATATGACCTAAAACATCATCAGATTTTCACACAAGTCCTAAAAGTAGATAAAGAACTCAGTTAAACAGATGAGACAAAAATATTATACTTGGTCATTTATTTATTGAGGAAAATGATCCAATATTACCTATCTGTGAGTGGCAAAAGTATGTGAACCTCTAGGATTAGCAGTTAATTTGAAGGTGAAATTAGAGTCAGGTGTTTTCAATCAATGGGATGATAATCAGGTGTGAGTGGGCACCCTGTTTTATTTAAAGAACAGGGATCTATCAAAGTCTGATCTTCACAACACATGTTTGTGGATTGTGGAAGTGTATCATGGCACCAACAAAGGAGATTTCTGAGGACCTCAGAAAAAGCGTTGTTAATGCTCATCAGGCAGGAAAAGGTTACAAAACCATCTCTAAAGAGTTTGGACTCCACCAATCCACAGTCAGACAGATTGTGTACAAATGGAGGATGTTCAAGACCATTGTTACCCCTCCCCAGGAGTGGTCAACCAACAAAGATCACTCCAAGAGCAAGGCGTGTAATAGTCGGCGAGGTCAGAAAGGACCCCAAGGTAGCATCTAAAGGCCCGGTCACACAGCACTCCGCGTCTATATCACGTACAAAAAGATACAAAAATCTGGTGGACGTGGTCGTAAGTGGTAATTTTTGGTCAATTTTGGCTTTGCCGTGCTTTGTACGGGGTATGGCCGTCGGCGGCTGTTTCACTGCTGCAGCACTGCCAAATCACGGGTAACCGCGGCTCAGCGTCGTTGGAAGAGCGGCTTGCTGCGCATATAAAAGCGGTAGGATATGTTGAGCCTGTATCAGTTGGTTCTGTTGGTGCTGGAGCATTAAGATGAGGACATCACAGCGTTGAGGGTTCATGTTCACCCCTTGACATCTAGACTGCAAGTGCCGAGGTCTCAGAAAATTACGGTATTTACATGCCGCAAATCAGAAGTGATGCAGAAGTGATTAGACAGTGATCAATCGAATTTAGAACTTGTTTGAGACGTCGTTTAACGGGCTTAGACAGTGCTATGTACGCGGAAAAATCCATTTCTCAGTGATAAGCCGCTAAACACACGCTATATCCCGTGATACCAACGCGTAACACCCGTCCGATGACCGTGCTCTGCCCGTGATAGACCGCCAAACTTTCGCGTCTTACCACGTCTCCCCAAGTTTTAATAACGGCCGGGACACTGATTATCACGTGTTTTTCACCTGTGTTGCACGTCTTTACCACGTGTGCCGGCCGTGGTTGTCCGCGGTCTAAAGTTTTGAGCAGTCCAAAACTTTTTACCGCGTCCGACGCCGTTCCGATTTTCCCCTGCGTCCTGTCACGTCTGTATATCGACTGTAACACGTCTTAACTTCGACATCAACACGAACAACATCGTCTGCTTCACGGGAGAGCACTTTTGGACGGGTTTTGGCCGTGATAAAGCCGTAAAGCGCTGTGTGACCGGGCCTTAAGCAACTGAAGGCCTCTCTCATATTGGATAATGTTAATGTTCATGAGTCCACCATCAGGAGAACACTGAACAACAATGGTGTGCAAGGCAGGGTTGCAAGGAGAAAGCCACTGCTCTCCAAAAAGAACATTCCTGCTTGTCTGCAGTTTGATAAAGATCATGTGAACAAGCCAGAATGCTATTGGAAAAATATTTTGTGGACAGATGAGACCAAAATAGAACATTTTGGTTTAAATGAGAAGCGTTATGTTTGGAGAAAGGAAAACACTGCATTCCAGCATAAGAACCTTATCCCATCTGTGAAACATGGTGGTGGTAGTATCATAGTTTGGGCCTGTTTTGCTGCATCTGGGCCAGGACGACTTGCCATCATTGATGGAACAATGAATTCTGAATGATACCAGTGAATTCTAAAGGAAAATGTCAGGACATCCTTCCATGAACTGAATCTCAAGAGAAGGTGGGTCATGCAGCAAGACAACGACCCTAAGCACACAAGTCTTTCCACCAAAGAATGATTAAAGAAGAATAAAGTTAATGTTTTGGAATGGCCAAGTCAAAGTCCTGACCTTAATCCAATCGAAATGTTGTGGAAGGACCTGAAGCGAGCAATTCATGTGAGGAAACCCACCAACATCCCAGAGTTGAAGCTGTTCTGTATGGAGGAATGGGCTAAAATTCCTCCAAGCCAGTGTGCAGGACTGATCAACAGTTACCAGAAACGTTTAGCTCCAGTTATTGCTGCACGAGGGGATCACACCAGATACTGAAAGCAAAGGTTCACATACTTTAGCCACTCACAGATATGCAATATTGGATTATTTTCCTCAATAAATAAATGACCAAGTATAATATTTTTGTCTCATTTGTTTAACTGGGTTCTCTTTATCTACTTTTAGGACTTATGTGAAAATCTGATGTTGTTTTAGGTCATATTTATGCAGAAATATAGAAAATTTTAAAGGGTTCACAAACCTTCAAGCACCACTGTATATCATCACAGAGTCAGTTTAGATCCTGACCATCAATTATATGTTCCAAAAATGATGTAACCACTGGTGCCACAAACCAGTCCTCAGACATACACTGTTTTGTTTTTCCTCAACATGCTCAACATTCTCTGCTTTTATGAAGTGCCACATGAAGCTTCTGTTTCTCTATTTAGAGTGAACCCATGGCCTTAAAGCAATGCATGTTCAGCATTCGACTGAGCTGAAAGGATTTATTGGACACTGACAAAGAAAAATAGCAACAGCAGTTAATTTTAACCTACACTGGTTCCCTGTGTCTTGTAAATCCAGAGCCTCAGAGCTGTTTATTATACTATAATTGCTTTAGTATGCTAGAATATTGATTGCAGACTCATGCCATTTGACATTTTAAAAGCAGAATTACTGTTTTGTGGGTGTAATTCATGTGCAGAGGAAAATGTTTCTAGTCTAGGTCTCTTGCATGAATAGACACTTCCATCACAACCTGACATTTTTAAAGCAAAATCATTTTCATCACAGACAGATGGGATATTAGGAACCAAATATCGAACTTGCTACTTGGAACACAGCAACAGATTCTTCATTTCCAGCTATAAAAGAAAGCTAGGGTTGCAGACACTGGCAATCAGTGACAAACCTGACAAGGGCTTTGACTGTGGAGCGAACCACACTGGAAAGGAGGAAGAGAGGTGTGACCAGGATGTGGAAAAGGGAGAGTGAGGCGAATGCTACAGCTGGGGATAGATCTGCATCGTCAGACAGGTGAACATGGACCACAAATGTCTACACACACACACACACACACACACACACACAAATATTAAAACTCAAAAGATTGCAGTTTTCATTTTAAAGATTTTGTTTGTTTGCTTGCAACTGCAGTTTAGCTCTGTTTAAGGAACTAAAAAAACATAAAATTTTTCACTGCTATCAAATGCTGCCCCAGAAGCTGTTTCATGCTGCTATATGTAATTTTTTTTAAATAAATGCTATAACAGATTGTTATACTGTAGCATAGTACAACACTGTAGATATATTGTTCTTATACATATTACCAATTTATATGAGGTGCTCAGTGGTGAACCGTTACTATTAGAGCTGGGACTTCAGCTCAGTCAAGCCTTAGCCAGACACACCAAAAAAGCAACAGGGCAAAGGATTTCGCAAGGGATTCATGGCAGGCTGCCAGGTAGCTCCGTTGTTTGTAGCTGTCAATGTTAATTTTTAAAGTAACTAAGTAAATTACATAGGGAAATAAATACTTAAGTCTGAATGAAAAATATTGTAGCAAGTGTGTATGGAAGAAGAGTCTGGAGACAGAAATCTTAGTTTCTCGGTCGTTAGCCTGTGCTACTTGCTCTCAACAGCACTGGCTTGACCTCTTTATTAGCATTCATTAACACTACTGATGAATGCTACACCAGCTGGAAGGTGACTTCACTGCTGCGCTGACTAGCATTGGCCTTCGAGAAGGTCTAGGGCGATACATTCTTGGTCCCTCGCACTATAAATCAAACTCTGATTGGTTAATTCATCTGTCACTTCCTACATAAACATACATGCCATGGCCTTCTGTCCTGGCAATGAAGTCCTAACCAGTGAGTGAGCAGCTCTAAACTCTTCTCAGCCAAGAGACAACAAACAAAATAATCTCATTGGATAACTCGATTTTAATGTTTTCAGGAGAGTAAGCCTTTCATTTCTGAAGCAAATTTGAGAGAAAATGAGGCCAAATTAGAATTAGAAGAGAATAATTATAATGAAATTATGAAAGAATGAAAGCAATTAAAGAATGAAAGAAATTAAATATAACATTTGAAATGCTGATATGTTTGGGCCTTCTCTGAAGGCCTAGAAGGCCCTGAAGGTTCCCCTCTGGAGATGTTTGGTTGATTATTTTCCTATAACAACATTTGAGTGTTTTATTCTTCCTATACGACAGCATTTCACTAGGACTGACACCGGGGATTCTGTCCATAAAAGTTATAAAAATACCTTACAGAACTCTTTACCATATCAATGACCCGACATTTTTCTTTGTTAAATACAAAAGGCTTTTTTTTAATTTATTTTTTATTTTTATTAGTGCTGTGGTAGAAATCAATTATAAACACCAAAATAAATATATTCACACTCTGTCAGTGTACAGCACTTTCCAGAGAGTCATACTTACAGTAAGAACTGCTGCAATTGGTATAGCGGCATTCATGAATACTGAAAAATAATAAAAATATGAGTGAGAGGTGTGTTTTCCATTTTGCCTACACGTGTAGAATTTGCAGTAGAAAACATCTTTCTCACTAGAGATGGAGGTGTAGAGGGCAAAGGCCTGCAGGCTAGTCAGCTCTTTACCCCTGGTCTCCTCCACACTAGAACAGAAGATGTGCTCCCATGAGTAGAGCTTCAGCAGCTTGATGCCACGCAACAACTCATTGGTTTTCTTCAGCCGCTCACTGGAGTACTCCTACAGGGACGGCATCAAAGCTGTGCTCATACTTTATAAATGCTGTCATCTTCAGGTGGATGTAAAATAAGCTACAGTAAATGCTGATAAAAATGAGCTTATACTTCATACATGGTTATACTATTTACACAGAGAGGTGGAGTAATGTATTTATTACTGGAGTCTCATTTTGAGTTTAACCCCATCTGAATCCATCATGACTGCAATTATTTACAGACTGAACCTTTCTACAGTACCTACCTGGAAGCAATCGGGCAATGTGGCATGTGAATGTGTGTTAGGCCTAATTTTTCGTGAGACAACAGTGTGCACATTATGTAGACTGTAACATACCTTGCACTTATCTTGCGCACTTATCAGTCATAATCATAGACATGAAAACTAATCCTGTCTGAATAATTTAATTTACTGATAAAATATAATATTATAAGTTATTATTCATACAGGACACTTTTTCGATGGAATAAAAACATGTATTCTATTCCCTTCTAGCAGGTTTCATTCATTTGGTTTGATAGCCTGAAATATTTTAGCATATCGCTTATCCTACATGCATTATGTCACTCTACCCAATGGAGAAAGAGCATTGAATATGGTTTATGATATTGCATGGTCGTCAAGTCAATATGATGTCACACATTGGAGACTTAAAACTTCTGCACTAGTGAGTGACTGTGACAATTTGTAAACAAACATGGCCGCCAGGTTTGCTTCGTTAAATACGGAAGATTTTGAGAGAATTTTGAAAGAGAAAGATGTGTTGAACACCCAAAAGGAATGTGTATGTATAATAATAATAATAATAATAATATTGGCTGGCTTTTTTTTGACTCATTCAATATCATGCTAGCTGAATGGAATATATCTGATATACCACTCACTGCCAGCCAATATTATTTAAATATATATGGAAAAGATTGATCTTCATCCATCCATTATCTATAAACTGGAGCCAATCCCAGCTGACTTTGGGTGAGAGGCAGGTTACACCCTGGGCAGGTCACTAATCTATAGCAGGGCTAACACAGAGACAAACAACCATTCACACTCACATCTATGGACAATTTAGAGTAGCCAGTTGACCTAATCCGCATGTCTTTGGACTGTAGAAGGAAACCGGAGGAAACCCACGCAGGCACGAGGAGATCATACAAACTCCACACAGAAAGGCCCAGTCAGCCATGAGGTTGAAGACAGGACCTTCTTGCTGTGAGGCGACAATGCTAACCACTGCAGCACCATGCTGCCCAGATATATCTTCATGTAGATTTGAATTTAATCTTCTTCTTTTTTTCTGTTTGCTATTTAAACTGGACATGACAGCAATTGGACAACTCAGTAGGAGCAACTCACCAGAGTGGTTCTTTGTGTTTGGGACAATTTTGTAGCCACAAAGTACTGCACAGGAGCCAGGAGGGTAATGATGGTTGCCCCGATCAAGGCACTTATTCCCAGGAGGTAGTAGAGCAGAATCACCCCCACAATAATCTAAAACAGAGTAAAAGACTGATTTAGTAATTTTGGTTCATTTTCAGTCCTTATTTTGTAACGATTCAGGCATTTCAAGGCAATATCGCAATATCAGCTGATATATTTAAATATGATAAAAGGTTAGTAAGTGAGATTACTATTTGTACACATGTGTATCATTTCCAAAGGAAAGAAGAAGAAAAAAAAACAATATGCAATTTGTCACTGCTATCAAATGATACCCCAGAGGCTGTTTTAGATGATCATCATTTAGATTTAATGAGTTTTCCCCCCATAACTGCTGTAAAATGAAAAATGGCACAGCACAAGACCATAAATAGAAATTGTTCAGATACATATTTTATATGAGATAATGGAATGGCATTCCTCACACTTTAAGGGTCAATCATCAATCAATTACAAGCAAGTAAAAAGATATTTACTAATTAAAATGTTGTGATGAATTATGATCAATTAATGAATAATTATTGTATAAATTAAAATACTAAATTATTAATTAATATTAAATATTAAATAATTAATTAATATTTTAAGTACAAGGGCATACACCTTAATAAAGGTTTACTTTAAATAATATTAATTTTAATAATAAACTAATAAAACAGGAAAACTTTTTTTTTTTTTTTAAGTCCAGGACTACAATTGACAGCATTAATAAATGGATTTACTAATTCTTTTGAATATATTTACAAAGACTTGGAAAAGTAATAGTGAACTACATTAGGAATAATTTATCAAAACTTTAAATAAAATCTTTAAAGAGTTTCAATTCCATTTTCCATTCAGCTTTAGAAATTAATTCCCATACATTCTTTATCTAGAAAGTGCACTAAAGGACTTAATGATGAGGATGGATTGTAGGACATTGCACACTCCTTTCATTATCACCAGCCTAAATGCCCCTGGAGTATTTTCTGCAATGCAGCACAAGTAAATGAAAAAAAAAGGGGGAAAAAAAGACATAGTTAAAATAGACTATTATGGAGCAGCAGGCATTCAGGCTCTCATGGGCCCAGAAAGAGCTCTGCCAACATGACTATAGAACTCAAATTTCTCTTTAAAAAAAAACAAAACACACACAATATATATATATATCTCATCTCATTATCTCTAGCCGCTTTATCCTTCTACAGGGTCGCAGGCAAGCTGGAGCCTATCCCAGCTGACTACGGGCGAAAGGCGGGGTACACCCTGGACAAGTCGCCAGGTCATCACAGGGCTGACACATAGACACAGACAACCATTCACACCTACGGTCAATTTAGAGTCACCAGTTAACCTAACCTGCATGTCTTTGGACTGTGGGGGAAACCGGAGCACCCGGAGGAAACCCACGCGGAGAACATGCAAACTCCACACAGAAAGGCCCTCGCCGGCCCCGGGGCTCGAACCCAGGACCTTCTTGCTGTGAGGCGACAGCGCTAACCACTACACCACCGTGCCGCCCATATATATATATATATATATATATATAAAACAAAGTTGCTATTTGGTGTGAGACGACCCTTTGCCCTTTGCTTAAAAAAAAGAAAGTAGTCTCAGGTACAGTGAGTGCTGTTTTATAAGGAACTGAGCTGTAGGTTTTACTGAGCATCTTACAGAACCAGCCACAGCTCTTCTGGACACTTTCACACTCGCGTCTTCATTTTGCAGCAAAACCCAGTAGCCTTCATTATGTTTTCTTTTTTCATCTGAAAAGTGCTCTCTTATGTAATATGCTGCTCAGATACAAACATTTTTTCTGTAACATTTAATTTTGTGCTGGAAAACGAATGTTTGGAACTCTAATATGTTTTTGTACTGACTCAATAATGTAGACGTCATAAAATAGAACTCTAACACAGTTTGTATGAAAAAAGAAAAAAGGGTGCCTAAGACTTTTGCACAGTACAAGCAGTTACCATCTAAATGGCATTACTATATGCTTTGGGATTGTATTCATTGTGGTTCATGGTTGTCTACATCAATGGTACCGATTGAAGCTTTGTTGTAATCCTTCCCGCTTACAAATACAGACATATAAGACAAAGGTTTTAAATAAAGAATACTTACATTTACATTTTTTTCATTTGACTTATGCTTTAAGTCAAAGTGATGTGATACAAATTAATTGTAAAGGGACTGAGGGCTTTGCTCAAGGGCCTAAAATTGGCAGACTGGCAGTGCAAAGATTTAAATGTACAACCTTCCAGTCAACAGCCTTAACCTCTGAGCCACCACTGCCCAATTCTATGAAATCTCTAAAATTACAAGAGAGAGTTTTTCATTTTTACACAATGACTGTGTCACAAAAGCACAATGGATGTGTTTTTAAAAATCTGCCTTACTTTCCAGAATGAATCAGCAGTCACTTGTTATAAAAGTGGGAGGTAAGCGGTAACTACACACTACATCATTGTTAATGTAATTGCTTAATAAGAGGAAATGGGAAGACTTTTACCCAATTATATTCAAATTAAAAAGAGTATGAAGTCATTCCACATTGGAAAACCTCGGTGGAGGCAAAGCAGGAACCAGATTAGGAGAAATTGCATTTGATTGTTAAAAGGCCGTTGAAAACACGACTAAAAACCACAGCCTGCTGCTGATGTATGTGGCAATTCAACTCTCTGGAACTTCATGGGATGTAGGTGTGACCGACATTCAAGATACCCATAAAAAGTAAAAAGTAATATAAGTGCTAAATGATATTTCATTAAACTAATGGAATAAATTCTCCATAATCCATGTGATGGGTGTTGTTTTTGTTTCTAATTCAAAAAGCTAAAGGTAATACCATGTAGGAAAGACTCCAAGTCAAATATCTGACTGAGTCACTGAGTACAGAAGCGATAAGTGTATCAGCCCAAAGCCTTAGGGGAGGACTGAGTCAACAGAAGAACTATGATAAGTCTGTTGTTTAAGAAGGCAGTCGAGAAGCCAGGAGAACAAAGATAATGCTCAGTTCTGCTTAGAAAATAGATGGAACTGAGTAAAAATAAACATAATAAGAAATATAGCCACAAGTAGCAATAACTATCACTAGATTAACACAACAGGACAATTAAAAGAGGTTTTTTTTTTCAGGAAGCATGTGAAATTTCCCCTGAGATCAGTGAATTAACAACACTGCTAATGTGTTCAAACCACATAAACCAACATGGTGACCCTTGTGGAGTGGGGTTCAACTCTCTCCTGTGCCGTTGCTTATAAAAGTGGCTATTATGTACAGTTTCTTCACATTTTCCAGCTACACCACATAACATGCTCAAATCATATGCTGGGGTATTGGCAAACATACACAAATATTACTGTTAAATTCACGTTCGTGTGCACCTTTAGACAATATAAACATCAGTGTCATGCTTCTAAATAAGACTACAAGAAAAAGCAGAACCTTTTTTAACATATAAATCTCATTATGCTCAATGACTGCATACACCGACACTTAATCTTTACACTTCAGCTGTTCGTGTAAACTGCAGTAGGACCATAAGCTCTTTTATGGGGTTGCTGTGTAAATATGCATCGGACAAATTTTCTTTACTTCCATGTATAATGGTAAAATGCATGTAATATCTCATTTTCAGACATTTACTTTACATGTGTGGAAAAAACAGTCAAGAATTTTAAACATTGGACGTATCAGTTTTGTGTATCAACTACAAGGACAAAGTTTAGATGTAAATCATACTGCTCAAATTCGAAACATTTTGTGCAATTTAACCTTCATGATTAAATATGTAATGAACCAACAGCCCTCTTGTGTGTGCCACATAAGACTACATTAATTACATCATTTCCCATTTCAAAAATTTAGATTCTAAACCATGCTTACATCATGCAGACTAAATTCTGTGTGCATTTTATAAACAATCCAATTTTGCATGTATGGTTACTTTAGATGTGTGTGTGTGGTAAAGGGTATGAGTTTTTAAACATTAGACATATCAGGTTTTGTGTCTGGAAGACAGCCATATATAGGCAGAATACAGTTTTGGTATGTAAGTCATAATGCTCAAAGTCTAAATATTCTGTGCAGTTTAAACTTTATGAGCTTTAATTTTTAATCAAAATACTCCTAAAACAGTAAATACTATACTAGGAGATATATGCATCACATATATCATAGTAATGCATCACAAACCAGCTCCTAGTTGGAGTAAAAACCACTAGGAGCTGGTTTGTGATGCATTACTATCCTGCTTGAAGAATATTGATGATTCATATATAAATTGTAATTGATATGGTTCATGAGTTGTGCAGAGATGAGTAAAAAAAACACTCTTTCTGTTGCCAAATGATGGCACTATACCAGGGTATCACTCCGCACATATGGATATCCTCATAACCATCATAACCAATAGCCTGTGAAGTATGAGCTATATCAAGCAATGCATGGAGAATTTATGAGGTACTTCCTGTTTGCCTGGTGAGACATGTGAATTAATTTTGTCGCCATTTCAATGCCTTGCAAGATACCAAAAATCCCCTCAGAATTTAACATCAGCAACATCTTAATGTCATGTATACCAAATCTGATATGAATCTGATGAGAATCTGACATGAATCTGACATGAAAATGCACAAAATACAAAATAACTCACTTCCTGTTGGACTTGGTTAAAGCAATGTATTTGACAAAAGTGTTTGTCTTGGGGAGACCCACATGTGTACCAAATTTGGTGCGTGTATGTGAAACTATAAACACAAGACTCAATTACAAATGGGGGCTCGACCACACCTGGGGCCAAAGCTCTGTCCCTGAGTAGCTGTCACAAGCACTGATGTGTGTGTGCAAATTTCATGAGTTTTCACCCATGGGAACCATCTCAAAAATGGATAAGATTGACGCAAAAAAAAATCCTTACAGATCCAGCAGGGTCATTGCATCTATGGTGAGTTAAAATTATGAAATACTGTATAAAAATTCTCTCAACTGACAGGTATGAATATGTTTCTAAGTATCTCATCTCATTATCTGTAGCTGCTTTATCCTGTTCTACAGGGTCGCAGGCAAGCTGGAGCCTATTCCAGCTGACTACGGGCGAAAGGCGGGGTACACCCTGGACAAGTCGCCAGGTCATCACAGGGCTGACACATAGACACAGACAACCATTCACATTCACACTCGAACCCGGACCTTCTTGCTGTGAGGCGACAGCGCTAACCACTACACCACTGTGCCGCCCCGTTTCTAAGTATGTTAGACTTTAAATGGGAAATCTACAGACAAAACAAAATAATACAGAATATAAATCAAATAAGGAAAGCTAAATCTTTCTGGAATTTATTAAGTGCTTACTCCCAGATCCTAATGGGACTAATGAGCACTTAATTCAAAGCATTTGGAGAGCGAACACATTAAGCCTATAAATAAAAGACTCCTAGACAGGGTTAGTATAAATTTTAAAACAAATATGTGGTGGACGACAAGTGTTTAATTAGAGTGATCAAGATTTTGGCTTTTTCCAATTAGGTTAGATCTATAGCTGCAATAAAATAGTTACTAACATTCCTCAAATCACTAATCATGTAATAGTAGATATTTTTCCAATTCACTCATACCTATTCCTGGGTTAGATTTTCAAATTTTAGAGTCTTAAAATACTAATATATATGTGGTGTTCAAAAACCTTTCACTGGCAGTGTAAATTAAAAAGATAACCAGTTATGAAATGTGTTTTATTAACTGGAACAAAGCCAACGCTTGGGACACATTAAGCTTTTAACTGTGTGCTTGTTCACTCAGAATCAATGAATGAGTTAAGACCCCAGTGTATATTATATTATTGAGCAATGTTAGGTTATAGTGGCACAGTGGTGTAGTAGTTAGCACTGTCGCCTCACAGCAAGAAGGTCCGGGTTTGAGCCCCTTGGCCGGCGAGGGCCTTTCTGTGTGGAGTTTGCATGTTCAACCCATGTCTGTGTGGGTTTCCTCTGGGTGCTCCAGTTTCCCCCACAGTTTAAAGACATGCAGGTTAGGTTAACTGGTGGCTCTAAATTGACTGTAGCTGTGAATGTGAGTGTGAATGGTTGTTTGTCTCTATTGGCCCTTTTCCACTACCCTTTTTCAGCTCGCTTCAGCTCGCTTCAGCTCACTTCAGCCCGACACGGCTCGCGTTTCGACTATCTCAGAACAGCACGACTCAGCTCACTTCAGCCCTGCTCAGCCCCCAAAACTCGCACGGTTTTGGAGTAGGGCTGAAGCGAGCCAAACCGAGCCGAGTGGGGCTAGGGGCGTGAGGAGACACTCCCCTGTGCACTGATTGGTGAGGAGGAGTGTCCTCACATGCCCACACACGCCCCGCGAGCACGCTGGGATCTGTAAACACCGTAAACCCGGAAGAAGAAGAAGAATTACGAGAATTTCTGAAGCCTTATGCGCCTCGCCTCATCTATACGCTCTTGCCAGTATCTGTTGGCGTTGTTGGTGACAACAAGCCACAGCACCAAGACCAGCAACACTAACGACTCCATGTCCTCCATGTTTATTGTTTACTCTCCGGGTCGTGAGACTACCGCTTAAAAGCTCACTGATGTCACTGTTTGCGCTGCCTAATGACATCACGTGACGTCCACCCACTTTCGCTAACTCCACCCAATGTGTCCACCCACTTCCAGCCAGCACGGTTCAGCGCGGTTGTAGTTGAAATGCAACTCCAACAGCCCCACTCAGCTCGACTCAGCCCAACTCAGCACGGCACGGCTCAGCCCAACTCAGCCGCGTTGGTAATGGAAAAGCGGCATATGTGTCAGCCCTGCAATGACCTGGTGACTTGTCCAGGGTGTACCCCACCTCTTGCCCATAGTCAGTTGGGATAGGCTCCAGCTTGCCCCCAACCCTGCACAGGATAAGCGGTTATGGATAATGGATGGATGTTATGTTATCAAGTGAATGCAGTGCATCAGGGATACCTCTGTGTAAAGCTATTTCTGTCTGCTACCCATGAAGCATATCACAAAATAGAAAGTATGATGACAATAAACTGCAATTGAAATGGAAAAGAAAACATGCTCCTCACTGGGAGGATATTAATGTCTGATAGACACAATAAGAGTAACCAGTAAATACAGTGCAAGGTAATGGCTCATTTAACCCTTTGATGCAAAACATATGCACACCCCTTGGGTCAAAAATGCATATGCACATATGCACACAACATGGGTCAAAAATGACCAGCATTCATTTTCCAGATTATTTCATGCTGACTGAGTTTTTCTTTGCTCTACCTTTTGAAATCAATTTATTTTATGATTGAATATTCCAAGTATTCTTTAAATATCTTGTTTTTAATTACCACAAATCATTAATTTAATTTTTTCTTTCCTACTTTATGAACAAAAATACTTTTTATATTACTACACATGGGTTATCCAAGTGTGATTTAAAATTAAATGTCTTAATAGTATAATAATAATTTGCTTCAAGTAATTACTTTAGCAGTGAATGGGGCCAGTTATTTATTTATTAACTATGTAGTTAGCTAAGCCAACTACAATAAAATTAGCTAACTAAAGTAGAATATGTCAACAGCTCGGTAGCTAATAGTAATTACTTGTAACTTTCTGACAAGTAATCTACTCACTCTCAAGGTAACCTAAACATAATCAATTTTTTTCTAAGGTAATGTTAGAACAATTGAAAAGCATTACTTCCATGTATGAGATGGGCAAAGGGCGCTGTGCTGAGCTGTGAAATGTCTGACACAAGCACAATTCACAGTTCCCACCAAACGCTGGAGTAAATGCATGCGGGTCATTTCTGACCCATGTGTGTAAACTTGATGTAGAATTACAAAAGCTGTGCTTGTTCATAACTTAAGAAAGGAAAAATAAAAATGATGATTTGTGCTAAACAAAAACAAGATATTTACTGCATATTTGGAAAAGTAAATGACAAAATGAATTTATTTCAAAAGTATATCATAGAAACACTCAGCCATACATGAAATAACCTGGAAAATGAATGCAGGTCGCTTTTTGACCCATGTTGTGCATTAGAAGGGTAGTGATACAAAAAAGGGTTTTTATTCAAAAAGTAAGAAAGGAAAAAATAAAGTAAGGATGTATGATTATCAAAAACAAGTTAATTGAGGAATACCTTGAATACTGAATGATGGAATTAATTTATTGCAAAGATATAGAAGAGAAAAACTCAGCCGAGTCACTTTTGACCCATGTTTTGCATCAAAGGGTTAAATAATAGCTTTTGACACTACTACACACATACCTGTACTGGCATGGCCCATAAGTTGGGACACAGGAAGAAGAACCACATCAACTGGTTGGTGTCTATGGCAACCAAATTGCATATTTGGCCCACAGTCATCTCCCCCATAGACATGTTGGAGGTGCACAGGCGCATGATCTTATTGTAAATCTTTGTCTGCCGAAGACAAGACCACAAAGGCAGGAAAGGCAAGTAAATTTAGAGCAAATCCAACCTCTGTGCTCTATTATTCATATTACATTATTGACAGAAATACAGACAGAATACATTAAATGTTTGTCAGTATCTTACATAAACAAATTAATTCAATTAAAAAGCCCACATAATTAACAGTTATTCCACAAAATCGAGTCGTACATGAGCTGATAGCCAATGAGACGTGTAGCACCGAGTCGACTATAGAGGGATTTCACTGACGTCACCCGAAACCGGAAGTAAACAGACTCTGCGCCATTTTGGAAGACCAACAAACTCGTGATTAGGGGGAAATAACGGCAGCGGTATGTGAACCCATGAGAATAAAGTGGAGTGGCAAACGACTTAAACAAACAAACCTGAGCTGTTTTATTTATGATTTATTGGCCCAACAGTAGACTTGAAAGAAACCTGTGTGAGACTTGGCAAAAAACTGTGGATATAATGGATAAGTCTGTGCATGATCTGCGGACACTTTGAGGTAAGCAAACGCAAGAAATTCAGATTTAAAACATGCTAAATTGGCCCCAAGTTGATAACTGGATGAGGAGCAAGCCTCCCAGACTTCTACAATTTAATAATAATAATAATAATAATAATAATAATAATAATAATAATTTAGGATGGTTTGGGGCTTGCTCTCCCTCCTATTATATAAATAAAGCATAGTTGTTGTGTAGGCATATATCATAAATACATATGTATAATTTGGATAAATTAACCTAAATTATGGATACCTTAATAGTAACAAAAAGTATTAATTTTTCAACTGAAAAGATATATTATTAAAAGATAAATATCAACAAGATTACCTTGGCCATAACTATGTGTAGGTTATTCTTAATAACAGCTGTAATATCACGAACCAAGCCACTAACAACATAATTGTAAGCCTGTAGCCCTTTGTAGGCTTTCAAGTCATCAGCAGTGTAGGCACTGGGTGTAAACAACAAATAGTTTACAATGTCTGGGTAGCAAACAGATGGCAGAATTGGTGTCAGGTCCTCCTTATGTTTCCATTCTCCCTTACCCCGAGTCTTATCATATGGGTCAAACCCATCAATCACAGCCAGTTTCTCCACATACCGTGCCCTTTCTGCAGCTGGTAATGTACTCACATAACCCGAATTATCATCCATCGTGTCACTTTACTCTCGCTCGTACTTTGTTTTATATTGTGAGTGCATGTACTTGGTCTTCCAATATGGCGCCTAACAAAATCTTGCGGCGCGGTGACGTCATGCGGTAGCCCTCTATAAGCCATGTATGATGAGATTGAGTGGAATAACTGTTTTATTCTATTCACATTCACTGGATTTTGAGAAACAGAGCATTTTTATTTTTTGCAATTTGATAAATAAAAATGTTGTACAAAATGTCTGACAAAATCATTTCCACTTAGAATGTGAACAAACCGATGAAATGACAGGAGCAATTTGTGAAAAATGCTATAATAATAATTCTTGAAAAACAAAAAAGATACATTTCTTACCATCAAATACTTTTATTTCCAAATTTTGCTGCTTTTTTTGTATTTTGGGGGGGGGGGTTGTTTTCAAACAGTGTTTTTATTTCGTCCTCTTTTGGTTCAGCAACACGCTACGCCATTTTGTTTTTTTCTACTCACGGTATATGAACTTATAGCCTAGTAGTAGAGTAGCCAATCAGAGCATGTGATTGTTCATATCCAGTGAATGTGAATAGAATAATAAAGAATAGACTTGTTGTCCCTGTTGACCTGCAGTGACTTCAGAAGATCTATAATAAAAAAAAAAATTGGAACACTTTGCTATGTATAAAGGAATTCCCAATTTCAGAGAAGAAGCATTTCCGAGATGCAACCATTTCCCCACCAACCTGTGCCACACACATTTTGTAGTTCATGAAAGTCCAAATTTTATTGACTTTTGAAGTGAAAAAAGGTCAACACAACCTATGCAGCAAGTATTTTCAAAATATTATTTTTCTGCAAATGTCAATACACAGTGACTTTATATTTGATGAACTTTTTAAAAACAATAAAAAAATTGCCATGTGCAAAAGTATAGACACCCTTCTTGTTGTAAAGTTTTAGAATTTAATTAAATTGTTAGCCTTAGGGCAGCATGGTGGTGCAGTGGTTAGCACTGTTGCCTGTTAGAAGGTTATGGGTTTGAACTTCACAGCCTACTGAGGCCTTTCTCTGTGGAGTTTGCATTGTCTCCTCATGCCTGGTTTCCTCTGGGTGGTCCAGCTTCCTCCCATGATCCAAAGACATACGGATTAGGTTAACTGGCTACTCTAAATTTCACATAGGTGCGAATGTGAGTTTGAATGTTGTTTTTTTAATCTCCATGTTAGCCCTGAAATAGATTGGCAAACTGCCCAGGGTGTACCCTGTCTGTTGCCCGAAGTCAGCGTTGGCTTCAGCTTCCCCAGTGACCCAGATGGTATAGATAATGGATGGATGTTGGGCCTTAAGAATTGCAACTGGAAATTGTTGACTAATGACTGTTCCAGAATTCAATAAATTCTTGGATCTTCACTAACTCAACAACCATTAGCTCCTTTCAGCAGCTGATCTGAGAATCTGAAAATGAAGCTAATTGATGCCTATGAAGCAGAAGAAGACTATAAAAAAAATTGAAGTGCTTCCAGCTCACAATTTCCACTGTCCAAAATGTCATTAAGAAATGGCAGTTCACATCCAAGCAAGATCTGGAAGACCAAGAAAACTTTCAGAGAGAACTGCCCATATGTTGGCAAAGTAAAACTCCCATATGACAGCAAAGGACCTACAGGAAGGTTTTAACTGACACAGACGTACGTTGTGTACGATTCTTCTGTGTAGCATTACTTGCACAAAGATGATCTGCTTGGAAATGTCATCAGAAGAGCCCTTACCTCTAAGAGTTAATCAACAAAGTCAACACCTGAAGTTCTCATCTCATCTCATCTCATTATCTCTAGCCGCTTTATCCTTCTACAGGGTCGCAGGCAAGCTGGAGCCTATCCCAGCTGACTACGGGCAAAAGGCGGGGTAAACCCTGGACAAGTCGCCAGGTCATCACAGGGCTGACACATAGACACAGACAACCATTCACACTCACATTCACACCTACGGTCAATTTAGAGTCACCAGTTAACCTAACCTGCATGTCTTTGGACTGTGGGGGAAACCGGAGCACCCGGAGGAAACCCATGCGGACACGGGGAGAACATGCAAACTCCACACAGAAAGGCCCTCGCCGGCCCCGGGGCTCGAACCCAGGACCTTCTTGCTGTGAGGCGACAGCGCTAACCACTACACCACTGTGCCGCCAACACCTGAAGTTTGCAAAATGAATTCTAGATAAGCCAGGTGTATTTTGGAAATGACAACAAAAGACTAATGGATGTAATAATGGAACTCCTTAGCCACAACTACCAAAGGCATTTGAAGAAAAAGTGAGCAATATTTCATGAACAGAATACTTCACTAATTGTTAAGCATGTGGATGGATCTATTATGCTTTGGGGTTATGTACCAGCCAGTGGCACAGAAAACACTGGACAGTTGGATGGAAGAATGGATTTCAGTAAATATCAACAAATTTTGGTAGTAAATGTGACACAGTAAGTCAAGAAACTGAAGCTGAAAGAAAGCTGGCGTCTACCATAGGCCAGTGATCCAGAACATCAAAATTTATGATTATCTATTTCAAGAAAGGCAAGATGAGGCTGTTGGAATTGCCCTCACAGTCCCCTGACTTGAACATCATTGAAAATCTGTCTGTAGATCTTCATGAAGACAGCCCAAGAATATCTCAGAACTAGAAGTGCTCTGCAAGGAACAGACGTTCCTACAAGAATAATTATTCTTCTCTCCAAGAATATAATGACTCTAAAAATGACTTTTGCAAGCTGTGATATCTCTCAAAAGGAAATTACTAAGTACGGTCTTAGTAGGCTATTATTATTATTATTATTATTATTATTATTATTATTAAAGTTTATCAAACAAAGTAATTGTGCATTAACATTTGCAGAAAAATGACATTTTCAAAAATACCTTACAGCCAGGGTGTTTACTTCTTTTCACTTCAAAAATTAACAAAATAAGTAATTTGGCCAGGGGTGCCAAACCTTTTGCATAAAAATGTAGACCATCACATTGGTAGCATCAATTATGAGAAAAGTACATTACGAAACAAGATATGGAAGGTTACTATACTGTACATAAAATTATCTTCACAGCATGTTTTGCACAAGCTTGTATATACCTGGATGGCTCCTCTTAGATTGATACCAGTTTGTATGGCTGCATAATAGGAGGCTTGGAGAAAGGTCCTCTGCAGAAGCAGAGCAAAGAACAGCAACACAGCCAGTACATAGGCATTAGCAAGAAACTCCTGCGAGGAGATGAAATAAACCCCTAATAATTGTGCCTGAAACAAGAAAAAATAAATACGTATCAGGTTGAGCACAGCATCAGCGTACTGGTGCCATTATTTGCATTTCAAGGTCAACATGTTTTAAATAGTAGGAAGAAAGCCATCCTACTCAAACACACAGATTCAATCAATTAATTAATTGATTTTTACTTACTTACTTACTTACTTACTTACGTATTGCATAGCAGTAATAAAACTGCACATTTTAACTGCACGTGTATTGACAATCATTAATCACCATGTGGCGGCACGGTGGTGTAGTGGTTAGCACTATCACCTCACAGCAAGAAGGTTCTGGGTTCAAGCCCAGTGGCCGACGGGGGCCTTTCTGTGTAGAGTTTGCATGTTCTCCCCATGTCTGCATGGGTTTCTTCCGGGTGCTCCAGTTTCCCCCACAGTCCAAAGACATGCAGTTACGTTAACATGGCCTGAGGTTGGGCTGAAGTGCCCTTGAGAAAGAACAAGGCACCTAACTAACAACTGCTCCCCAGGCACTGTTGTATAGCTATCCACTGCTCTGAGCATGTGCGTGTGCTCATTGCTCACTTGTGTGTGTACCATATGTGTGTGCTCACTGCTTCAGATGGGTTAATAAATACAGAGGCTGAGGCTACATCCACACGACAACGGCAACAAGATTTAAAAAAATATATATATCGCGTCCACATGGGCAACGGATCAGTAAAATATCAGGTACATATGGCAACGCAACGCTTGCTGAAAACGATGCAATACACATGCCACACCTCTAGGTGCGCTGTAAGACGGTCCCATCGGAGACACCACAACAATAGAAGTAAGGACGCATGCGCATAAATTATTATGCGCGAGACTTCATATTAGCCACAAAGTCAGAAAAATCTGTTCGTAAAATTACGTTATAATGACCAAATACAATGAAAAGTATTTTTCCAGTCTCACCTGTGAAAGGTAATCCCATGTGATCTCGTTTGGACGGCAAACCTGTTGGTACAGTTAAACGCAGCACATGAATGAGGCATCTTTATTCTCCGCTTTGACCCATCCAATATGGCGGCGAGGATGACGTATGATTCTACGCGGAAGGTGGCGTCTTTAATGGTCCGGAATAAATTGAATGCTATACGTTGATGGATTAATTTGTTCTTCTACGCCCTTTTTGAGGAATGTATTGTAGGACTTAAACCAACATCTGAAGAGGTGAGATCGCTCCTTTTTTTCCCCTATTTTTGCTGGCGGGATTGACTCTCACTCTCTCTCTCTCACTTTGCACCATTACACAATAAATATTCACAGTGAAAATATTTTGTAAGCGCGTTTCATGAACCAAGTTATAGGATTTGTTGACAACTCGCATCGAGTTCGTTACACTTCTACCCGGCGTGAAGCACATGTGGTTGTGACGTCATCGTAAACAAATCTGTTCTACTCATCCAGACGACTTCGCAACAGCGTCGTTGCCAGATCTTTCCACTCTGGAACCCGTTCTCAAAAGATTTTGTTTTGGGGCACCCAAAACGCCGGTGCCGTGTGGACACCAGGCTGAAACGATAAACAATTTTATCAGATTCACCTAAATCCGTTGCCGTGTGGACAGGGCCTGAATTTCACTGTCTGCAAAGTCTTTGCTTGCGTGTATGTGTGACAAATAAAGGCTACTTGGCTTGGCTTGTCTTGGCTTAAAAAGTAATGGTGAAAGAAAGAAAACGGCTGTACTTAGCAATAACAAAAGAAACAAAGCTTGCAGAAAATAGTCGCAAGGGACTAAACTCTAATCTTTTTCCCAAAAGCTAATCTATACATGTACAAAGCATTAGTCAGAAAAATAATTTACCATTTTTCCTAAGTAAATTTTTTCACATAATTAAATGCACTTTTCACAGAATTAACCTGACAGATTACTTCTCCTTTAATTAGTTAATCCCTCAAAAGGGCAGGGGCTACTTGGTCTGGAAAAACAGGGTTTGCCAGAGAATTAGCCAGTGCCTTTGTCTGTCAGGTGTCTTTCTGCAATGTAAATAAATTTATTTAATTGTACTACTTCAAATGTAAAATACAGTACAATCAATTTAGCAAAGGTTCAATCAATCAAACAATCTAAGGAAGGTGAGGTCAACTGCACACGGGACGATTATAGTAACCACAACTGAATGAGGTAATAGCGCTATTAATAATTCAGACCTGTCCTCTTTTGCTGTGTCTCACCAGATAAATGCATATTAGCAATAAACCCTGACAGAACAGCATTCTTCAGAAAATGGTCATATTTGATGTATTTCTGTCTGAGACATTATTCTAACTGTTTTAATTGTGCGAATGTGCAAAACCATTATTGTAATGGTTATTATAGTAATGAACCAAATTATGTGAGCCTGTGAAAGCCATACTATGGCTGATCACAGGGAGTTAAGATATATTCTGAGCAAGATCCCTATCACATCACAGTTGCAGGACAGATAAACTTTGTCAAGACTTTGAGAGAGAATACTGGTGCGTGAAATGTCCGTATTATATTGGATATATGAACAGGGAGAAATCTGAGAGCCTGCCACCATTCTGTTCAGTAAATATTTGATGAAGATGGTTGAGAACGTCCTGGCAGTGAAAGGCAGAATTGAAGCATCCCTGCAAGCTGAATGAGAGCAGGTACAGCAATCTAATCAAATTTTCAAAGACCCTCTCAAAGATGGGGGCTGGTTGACCCTGAAGTCAGCATCAGGACAATCAAAAAAGAAAATAAGAGCAGCTTATTCAGCAAGAAAAGGGCTAATGAGCAACACTGCAATACATCCATCCACCCATCCATCCATTATCTGTAGCCGCTTATTTTGTTATACAGGGTCGCAGGCAAGCTGGAGTCTATCCCAGCTGACTATGGGCAAGAGGCGGGGTACACCCTGGACAAGTCGCCAGGTCATCGCAGCCATTCACACAGAAACAACCATTCACACTCACACCTACAGTCAATTTAGAGCCACCAATTAACCTAACCTGCACATCTTTGGACTGTGGGGGAAACCATAGCACCCAGAGGAAACCCACGCAGACATGGGGAGAACATGCAAACTCCACACAGGAAGGCCCTCACAGGCCGCTGGGCTTGAACCCAGAGCCTTCTTGCTGTGAGGCGACAGTGTTAACCACTACACCACCATGCCACCCCACTGCAATACACTGATGAATAATGTAAGTGTAAGTAAGTAAGTTCTGGGACGGTTATTGTGTGCCAATCTGAGGAACATCATCATTGAGAAGATCTTACTGGTGCCTGGATGGTGTGGTTCTTCTTGCTGATGTGGTGCACAATACCCGAGATGCACAATGGCCCAGCAAAACCGAGCAAGTCAGCCAGGAAACGGAAGGTAATGCTCAGGATCAAGGGCTTCCCAAAGGCTTCACGTAGAGCCCTCCAGATCCACTGAGGTCCCTGCGGCTGCATGCCATCAGACCTCTTTTACAGAGACAGACAAGGAAGAGAGAGAACAAAGACAGTGGAACATGTAATACACACTTGCAGAAGACTTTCTGACAAAACTGTAATGAATTAAGTGGAAAAAAAGCTTCTGTAGTGTGAAGGTGGTTTATGTGTAAAGCATAAGTTATTTTCTGATAATGAAGAAAAAAAATTAATCACAAATTAAAAAAAAAATTACTGAAATAGCCTAAACCAGATGTGGCAAAGAACAACTATACTCGCTGGCCACGTTATTAGGAACACCCATACACCTGCTGTTTCATGCAGTTATCTAATCAGCCGAGCCCTTAACAGCAGCACAATGCATAAAATCATGCAGATAGAAATCAAGAGCTTCAGTTAATGTTCACGTCAAACATCAGAATGGGAAAAATTGTGATCCCTGTGACTTTCACTGTGGCATGGGTGTTGGTGCCAGATGGACTGGTTTGAGTATTTCAGAAACTGCTGATCTCCTGGGGTTTTCATACACAGTCTCTAGAGTTTACACAGAATGGTGTGAAAAAAAGGAAAAACACACAGAGTGAGTGACAGTTCTGTGGGTGGAAACGCCTCATTGATAAGAGAGGTCAGAGGGAAATGGCCAGATTGGTTCGAGCTGCCAGGAAGGATATAGTAGCTCATAGCAACTCTTTGCAACCATGGTGAGCAGAAAAGCATCTCAGCATGCAACAGCAGAAGAGCACATTGGGTTCCACTCCTGCAGCCAAGAACAGGAATCTTAGAATCAAGAACAAGTTCCTAATATAGTGGCCAGTGTGTGTGTGTGTGCGCGCGTGTGTGTGTGGATCAAATTACTTTTTTGTGTCTGAAAGCTGTTCATTGCACAGAAAATTTTTTACTATGCATTAATAATAAATTATATAATTTAACCCTTACTTCGCTTCTTTCTCATACAAAATTACAGTGTGGTATTGTAATTCAGAATAATGGTCTAATTATTCTATTAAAAACACTATTATTCTATTTATCATTGTTGATTTTTAATAAAAGTCACATTAAAATGAATCTCTACAAATAAATTAATGATTCGGTTGAATTATGTTATGACATTTCTCATCTCATCTCATTATCTCTAGCCGCTTTATCCTGTTCTACAGGGTCGCAGGCAAGCTGGAGCCTATCCCAGCTGACTACGGGCGAAAGGCGGGGTACACCCTGGACAAGTCGTCAGGTCTGACACATAGGCTACGTTTACATTAGACCGTATCTGTCTCGTTTTCTTCGCGGATGCACTGTCCGTTTACATTAAACCACCTGGAAAAGCCGGGAAACAGGAATCCGCCAGCGTCCACATATTCAATCTAGATCGTATCTGGTCCGGTGCTGTGTAAACATTGAGATACGCGAATACGCTGTGCTGAGCTCTAGCTGGCGTCCTCATTGGACAACGTCACTGTGACATCCACCTTCCTGATTCGCTGGCCTTGGTCATGTGACGCGACTGCTGAAAAACGGCGCGGACTTCCGCCTTGTATCACCTTTCATTAAAGAGTATAAAAGTATGAAAATACTGCAAATACTGATGCAAACACTGCCCATTGTGTAGTTATGATTGTCTTTAGGCTTGCCATCCTTCCACTTGCAAGTAGTAAGTGATATGCGCTGGGATCACACACACAGCGGCTCAGTCCCGAATCGTGGCTTGTGCACTTCACTCGCGTGCTGTGTGAGCTGCGCAGGGCCGGAGTGCGCACCCTCCAGAGGGCACTCGCTGTTCAGGGCGGAGTGATTTGGAGCGCAGGATGCCTGCAGAGCCGAGCGTATCCGTGTATTGGTGTTGCTGTGTGCACGGCTAACGGTTTTAGTGTAAACGCGAATCGTTTTAAGAACGTTAATCTGATGATCCGCTGATTCGACGTAATGTAAACGTAGCCATAGACACAGACAACCATTCACACTCACATTCACACCTATGGTCAATTTAGAGTCACCAGTTAACCTAACCTGCATGTCTTTGGACTGTGGGGGAAACCGGAGCACCCGGAGGAAACCCACGCGGACACGGGGAGAACATGCAAACTCCACACAGAAAGGCCCTCGCCGGCCACGGGGCTCGAACCCGGACCTTCTTGCTGTGAGGTGACAGCGCTAACCACTACACCACCATGCCGCCCACGTTATGACATTTCTTTAGTTTTATATTTTCAATTTCCTTTATCAATATATTGTTTGACAAATATACAGAAACATTGTTGTGCTGATGCACACAAATAAGCAAGTTTCACTGCTTCTACAAAGACAATGCTCCACAAAAATATTTTAAAATATCTATAATCGTCCCGCTGTTTTATACATTCTCTAGCATAATTTATTAGTGCTCTCAATGTTTTATTTACCAGTTTTATGCATTGTTTATATGCATCTTCAAAACAGAAAAGTTGGGATGGGATGGAAAGTATAAATTAAAAAAACAAAAAACAGTGATTTCTAAATATACAAGAATATAAATTTCTTGACTTAGATTTCATTGCAGACTTTATGAACCAAGATATTTCATGATTTGTCTGGTCAACTTCATTTCATTTGTTAGTATACATCCATTCCTGACTTTCAGGTCTGCAACACCTCTCATCTCATCTCATTATCTCTAGCCGCTTTATCCTTCTACAGGGTCGCAGGCAAGCTGGAACCTATCCCAGCTGACTATGGGCGAAAGGTGGGGTACACCCTGGACAAGTCACCAGGTCATCACAGGGCTGACACATAGACACAGACAACCATTCACACTCACATTCACACCTACGGTCAATTTAGAGTCACCAGTTAACCTAACCTGCATGTCTTTGGACTGTGGGGGAAACCGGAGCACCCGGAGGAAACCCACGTGGACACGGGGAGAACATGCAAACTCCACACAGAAAGGCCCTCGCCGGCCCTGGGGCTCGAACCCAGACCTTCTTGCTGTGAGGCGACAGCACTAACTACTACACCACCGTGCCGCCTGGTCTGCAACACATTCCAGAAAAGTTGGTACCGGGGCAATTTTGGGCTAGTAATAAGGTATAACATATAAATAATCATGTGATTTGAAACAGGTGATGTCAACAGGTGATTATAATCATGATTTGGTATAAAAGCAGTATCCAGGAATGGCCTAATCTTTGAGAAGCAAAGATGGATCGAAGATTTCCAGTTTGTCAAGAAATGTGTGAGAAAATGATTGAAATGTTTAAAAACAATGTTACTCAAAGAAAGATAAGAATAGATTTGGATATTTCATTGTTTATGGTGCAGATCATCATTAAATGATTCAATGAATCTGGGGGAATTTCAGTGCATAAAGGACAAGGGCGCAAGCCTAAGCTGAACACCCATGATCTGCCTCAGACATCACTGGATCAAGATCCGTCATTCTTCTATAGCTGATATAATCACATGGGCTTAGGATTAGTTTGGCAAACCTTTGTCAAGCACTACAGTACAGGGTTACATCCACAAATGCCAGTTAAAACTTTACTGTACAAAAAGGAAGCCTTATGTTAACTGTGTCCGGAAATGTCGTCAACTTCTCTGGGCTCGGAGGCATCCAGGATGGACCATCACACAGTGGAAATGTGTATTGTAGTCAGTCAAATCAGTATTACAGGTCTTCTTGTAATAAATGGACACCATGTGCTCCAGACCAAAAATGAAAAGGACCATCCAGACTGTTACCAGGAACAAGTCCAAAAGCCAGGGTCTGTCATGGTATGGGGTTGTGTCAGTACCCTTGACTGTGGGTGGTAAAAGAGAGCAACTAAACTTGCTTGAAGATTCTTGAAGACATTTCACCTCTCATCTGAAAAGCTTCTTCAGTTCTGTCTGACTGGTAGGGAGCATCAGGTATTTATCCTCTCATGGATGAAAAGCTCATCTAAGGTGTCATTGAGCCATCCTGTTGGTGTGGGTCAACTGGGGGCTGGTTGTGAACGTCCTCGAGAGTCGTTAGGATGATCAATGGATTGCCCGTTAGGGTGATCAATGGAATGCTGATTCTCTCTGTCCTCTTGTGAGTCAGTGACTACGTTTACATGCACGTCCAAATCGAGCTGCTGTTGGTAATCGAGCAAAGGGTCCCAGCAGGGGTGCCAGAGAAATCCAATCCTAAATGCACAAGTGAAATCGGGCTATTGTGCAAGGTGCATTGTGCACCCGAGCCACACGTGGCGCTACACGCCCCATCGTGTTGGTACACTTTCGGTTGTCGTCATGAAGAAGAGCTATAGTGTTGCCAGATACTGCTGACGTTTTCCAGCCCAAAACACGTTCAAATCCGCTAAAATGCACTTAAAACCCCCAATCTGGCAACGCTAGCAGTTCCGTGTTCAAGCTGTTAGGCTTGCTCTAACAGACTATGGCTACAAACTGTCCGGCGCAGACCACTGTTTTGTAAGACAACTTATTTTGCACAATAATATTTTTCTAAAGTCCATTTTTTGCTTACAAAAAATATTTTTTTTTTTGCTTACAATTTAACTTATGTCTTAATAAACACACAAAAAGTTCAATTGTTTTGTTTTTATTGACATTCTTCAGATGTTGGACATATATATATATATATATATATATACACACACACACAAATACAATAACTTGTTTATGTACACAATTCACAGCTATGCAACAGCTGTACAGATGTATTTGGTGATACAGTAAGTGAGCTAAATTTTAACAGTGCAAACAATGCCACAAAAAGAAAAGATTCATGCCGTTGTCATGATTCGTTGTCATGCCGACCGAGGCTGTTGTGTTTCCCGCTTGTGGTCTCGTCACTCGTCACTTCCGGAAGTAGCTCGACAACTAGCTCGATAGGGTATACATGCACAAAGTAGCTCGGCAGAAATCGCATAATCTAGGTCGTGTAGCTCGATTCCGAGAAATCAAGTTCGGTTCAATTTCAGCCGAATTAAGGTGTATACATGGCATTTTGAACTTCGATTTCAGTCGAGCAACGGCAGAAATTTGATTCTCTCTATGTGCATGTAAATGTAGTGACTGAAAACAGCTGGGTTTTGGTGTCTGGGAAGTGTACCAAGGACTGCATTGTAGGCTACGTTTACATTACGTCGAATCAGCGGATCATCAGATTAACGTTCTTAAAACGATTCGCGTTTACACTAAAACCGTTAGCCGTGCACACAGCAACGCTAATACACGGATACGCTCGGCTCCGCAGGCATCCTGCGCTCCAAATCACTCCGCCCTGAACAGCGAGTGCCCTCTGGAGGGTGCGCACTCCGGCCCTGCGCAGCTCACACAGCGCGCAAGTGAAGTGCACAAGCCACGATTCGGGACTGAGCCGCTGTGTGTGAGATCCCAGTGCATATCACTTACTACTTGCAAGTGGAAGGATGGCAAGCCTAAAGACAATCATAACTACACAATGGGCAGTGTTTGCATCAGTATTTGCAGTATTTTCATACTTTTATACTCTTTAATGAAAGGTGATACAAGGCGGAAGTTCGCGCCGTTTTTCAGCAGTCGCGTCACATGACCAACGCCAGTGAATCAGGAAGGTGGATGTCACAGTGACGTTGTCCAATGAGACGCCAGCTAGAGCTCAGCACAGCGTATCCGCGTATTTTGAATGTTTACACAGCACCGGAGCTGACACGATCTGGATTGAATATGTGGACGCTGGCGGATTCCCGTTTCCAGGCGTTTCCAGGCGGTTTAATGTAAATGGAAAGTGCATCCGCGAAGAAAACGAGACAGATACGGTCTAGTGTAAACGTAGCCGTAGGTGGCTGATAGATGATGTCTTAGACTCCCACCTCTGTTCAGTGATGGCCGTTCCAGGTTGACAAAAATGGCTTCTTTAACTCCTCGCTCATACTAACAATCCTCTCTGGAGATCCTTTAATGAGGAGTTAAAGAAGCCATTTTTGTCAACCTGGAACAGCCGTCACTGAACAGAGGTGGGGGTCTAAGACATCATTTATCAGCCACCTACAATGCAGTCCTTGGCACACTTCCCAGACAACTGAATGCACACCAAAACCCAGCTGTTTTCAGTGACTCACAGGAGGACAGAGAGAATCAGCATTCCATTGATCACCCTAACGGGCAATCCATTGATCATCCTAACGACTCTCGAGGCCGTTCACAACCAGCCCCCAGTTGACCCACACCAACAGGATGACTCAATGACACCTTAGATGAGCTTTTCATCCATGAGAGGATAAATACCTGATGCTCCCTACCAGTCAGACAGAACTGAAGAAGCCTTTCGGATGAGAGGTGAAACGTCTTCAAGAATCTTCAAGGAAGTCCAGTTGCTCTCTTTGACCACCCACAGTTTACCATGACCTGGATGAATGAGAATCTTCACAGACATGTCAGTACCCTTGGCAAAGGTAACTTACACTTCTGTGATGGCAGCATTAATGCAGAAAATATATATTGAGGTTTTGGAGTAACATATGCTGACTTCAAGACGACATCTTTCCCAGGGATATTTCAACAAGACAATGTAAAACCACATTCTGCACACATTACAAAGGCAGGGCTGTGGAAGAAGAGCGTGTCTCCAACAGAGAATGTGTGGCAAATTTTGAAACAAAAAATATAACCTTGATGAATGTAATGTTGTATACCCTAAGACCTGTTTACAGGAAGAATGAAACAAAACAACACCTGAAACGCTTCATCACTTGGTGTCTTCACTCCCTAAAAATCTTTTAAGTGTTGTGAGAAGGAATGGCAACATTACAAAGTGATAAATGCTTTACCGTTCCAACTTTTTTTGAAATGTGTTGCAAAAATCAAAATTGAAATGAATGTTTATTCAAAAAAAAACCCAAAAAACAATACAATTCATGAAAGTAAAACATCAAATAATGTGCTGTTGTACTGTTTTGAGTGCAATACAGGTCAAAGATTATTTACAAATCATTGTTTTTGGTTTTAATTTCAAATTTCAACATACCGTCCCAAATGTTTCTGATCTGGGGTTGTATAAGAAACTATGTATGTATGAACAATACATTTTATTTCATTGTTATTACTGAATAATTTATAGTAGATACTGAATAAGGTTAGGATGGATAAAAATAAATAAACAAAATATTTTATTTATTTATAGAAAATAAAATAAATAAAATAGTTTATTATCTAACACACACACACAGCCTTCCTCATTCCCATGAACAGACAGTGACAGAGTGCTTTCACCCTACTGAGGGTCAAAATGTCACTGCATTCACAGTGGAACATCCTTGTTCTCCCAGCTACCAGAAGGAAGCATAAGTGGAAAATAAAAACCTCCTATCATGACTCAAGCATGCAGCTTGTAGCTTATAATGTGATCTCTTAAAACCATCTGACATCTACGACCACTATCAAAGACGTGCATAAGCTACTTGCCCTTGTGCAAGTTCAACCCTCCAAAAAAAAAAAAACTTTCAATATTAAAAACAGACATACAGCAGCAGTTGTGGTACCTTCTGAGCTTCAAAGGCCTTGCGCAGTTTCAGATAATTAGTGAGTGCCCTCATGGCAATGGGCAGTTTGCCAATAACCTTCAGGTCAATGGGGCGCCTGTGAGCGGAGGTGATAAAAGTGTTCATCCACCAGTATGTACCCTTAGACAGCAGATTGACAAATGGCTGAAGAAAACGCACACCCAGGTCCTGCAGATCTTCAGGAGGTTTCACCTCAGTGGGATGTGCAAAACACATATAGCGCTGTACACACAGAGACAAAAAAGAGCATCAGACTGCAGCACAGGGCCAATAAGAAAAGGCATGCAGGAAAAAACAAACAAACAAAAAAAAACAGGATCTCGAGTTATTAAATAAGAATTACAATACAGTGTGAGTATAAAGTGGTGCTTGAAAGTTTGTGAACCCTTTAGAATTTTCTATATTTCTGCATAAATGACCTAAAACATCATCAGATTTTCACACAAGTCCTAAAAGTAGATAAAGAGAACCCAGTTAAACAAATGAGACAACATTTACCGGACGATCAACAGTTACCGGAAACGTTTAGTTGCAGTTATTGCTGCACAAGGGGGTCACACCACATACTGAAAGCAAAGGTTCACATACTTTTGCCACTCACAGATATGTAATATTGGATCATTTTCCTCAATAAATAAATGACCAAGTATAATATTTTTTGTCTTATTTGTTTAACTGGGTTCTCTTTACCTACTTTTGGGACTTGCGTGAAAATCTGATGATGTTTTAGGTCATATTTATGCAGAAATATAGAAAATTCTAAAGGGTTCACAAACTTTCAAGCACCACTGTATGTCAAGTTATGCAATCACACAAATCTACTCTAATATATATCAGTGTTTGATACGAAAACAAATAGCTTGTGAGAGTGTCTCAGGGCAGCAGAAACAATGTCTATTAAATATGTATACCATCAACAAACCAAACCATGTCAGAGATTATATAACAAGGTACAGCTGTTCCTACCATATGACATCATCAGGGTGCTAGTTTATTTTCCCTGCACTGCTACTCGAAAAACCTGGAATACTGTTGATATAAAAGACTGATGCACAGAGAAATGAAAGAAACCAGAAGAGGAAAATAAAAGAGATGATACTATTAAATAGCAGACATGTATCATCAAAAGTCTCCATTGTCTCAGCTTTGCTGGTGCATCGCTGATTTTAGTTATCAGCAGTCAAAGGATCACAGGTTATACACCGGCAAAAGATCATACAATTTTCAAGCAGCGGACATTTCTCTGATTGACCTACTTTTCCCTGAATTATGCCAGTAAATTATGTTTAGGCTGGTTGGCCATGATATGACCCATTACACTCACAGATAAACACATTCCTTGTGAGGACTTTCCGTTGACTATTATTGTAATGCAGCTAAGTAATGCTATACCTACATATCAAAACCCCAGTAACACCTAAATACTACACAGCAGCATGCTTGCAGCTGCAATTTGGCATATTTGGGCATCTTTAGTTCATGACATTAAGCCTTTTATGCAAATTTATTGAATTATTGATGAGCTGGAAGCCATTGACCTAATCTAGCAATATTGGCCCAGAGCAGATACACCATCTACATTTATTTTCTAATCTTCTGCATAACCTCAGTAATTACTTACGATGACAAATTGTATAATTACATCCACAATGCTGAGATTCATGAGAGAGCTTTGAATGCATCATCAATGCCAGAAGATTTTATTAGGGGAAAGCCTCAAGGGGAAGTTTTTACTGATCAGTGCAATGAGCAATCAAGGGGTACAATTTCAGGGAATCCTGTGAGTTGATGTGGAGAAACTAACAGGATGTTGATAAAAGCCAAAAGGCTAGACTGCACTCAGAGAGGACACAGATGCGTAAGGATCAAGATTTCAGTGTAAACACAGACAGTGTCCATCTGACTGGAATAAACTTAGGCTTTGAAATATACTCAGGGGAGAGATAAAAGACATTCATATAAACACGCACACACAAAAAAGTAAAAACACAAATTGGAGTGCTTATTTCTGTCTTTAAGTTAGTCATTTTTCAGAATTTTTCGAACCCCTTGATGAGTTTAGGAACTTTTTAATCTTATTCAGAACAGTGTGTACAGTTCCCATCAGCTTCACTGTAGTCACGAAATAATTCTTCTTCTTATATCCACATTCACTGGATATGAGCAATCACATGCTCCGATTGGCTACTCTACTAGTAGGCTATCAGCTCATATACCGTGAGTAGAGAAAAACAAAATGGCGGAGCATGTTGCTGAACCAACTGAGGACGAAATAAAAACTCTACTCGAAAACAAAACCCCAAAAATTGTTATCAAGTATTTAAAAGAAACAGAAATAGTGAAAATAATATAGGTACATTTGTTTAACTGGGTTCTCTTTATCTACTTTTAGGACTTGTGTGAAAATCTGATGATGTTTTAGGTCATATTTATGCAGAAATATAGAAAATTCTAAAGGGTTCACAAACTTTCAAGCACCACTGTATATGCAGTGTTATATACAAAAAGACCCAGTGCTTTAAGACTCTGCTTACTGATAGGTATCAGCTTTTTTTAGCCCATTCAATATCATGACCACGCTATCACTGCTCACAACAACTTCTTTATAAGCACACACAAATAGCATACCACTTACCCTTCCAAGTATGACATTTATCTCCACGGTCAGTAGCAGGCCGTAGAGCAGGACAAGTAGGCCGGTCAAACAATAGCGCAACTGTCTCATACCGATGCCATGCTCTGTGTACTTGGCAAACTTGATGGTTTTAGTGATAAATGCCAAGCTCCAATAAATAAGCAATGCTGCGAACAGATTAAGCCATAAATAATCATTACTGACTTTTTGTATAAACAGTGTTAGCTTTGAAAATAACTAGAAAATAACACTAGACGTATGCTGAGAGGATAATAACCTAGCAGAGTTTATGAACCTATTTATTATCTCGCACATTGTGCATTCACCATGAGAGCTTTCCAGATGTTCTGTCTGTGGGCCACATCACACACATTTCATGGCATTATATTCATGATCTGAAACACATAGGCCAACATGCACTATGCACACATTGTACAGATATGATAACCACTGATAACTGTTGCACATACAATATTGACTCAAATGGATTATAGGGGATTTACACAGATAACAAATAGCACGTAGATGGTCCAGAATTGTTTAGGGTTGGCTCATGTGTATACAGGTAAAAGGATATTACAGAATGGAAAACGTCATTTACTACAAATGTAGTCTATGTTATCTAATTAAAATAATTATCCAGTGTGCCCATGTGTACTGGAGATGCTACACTGTAAATGCGCTCTAATGTGGTAAATGTTTCTATCTATCTCTCTATCTATTAGTGGCTGTGGTTGTCATCCCAACAGCTCCCGGGACTCAGGGGCTGTTCACAGGAAAATTATTACACCATATTGATATTTATAATGCCATTTATAACTCTCTAACCATATCATCCCTTGGTGTTTACAGCAGTAAACGTCATTGCTTGCTCTGTTGCTGAACCCTGGCCAAACGTGTTAATAATTCGAAACTCATTACGCATGTCCAAAAAGGTCAAGTCAGCAGCCAGGTATAAAAAGAGAACCGGGGATAGTGTTTTTTTTTTCTTTTTTCAATTTTGCTGTCTCCCGTTGTGTTTGTGTGATGTATGATGTCAGTGAAGCATGTACCTAGCAGCAACTTAGGAAAATTGGAGGTCTCTATGTTGTGGTAGTAGATTATAGAAGTGATAGCAGCCATGAAAGCCAGGGATGCAGGCATGTAGAGATGTAGATGAAGAGACTGTGTAAACCTGGGACAGACAGAGAAAAAGAGATATAGAGAGACATACAGTACAGGGGTTTAAACAGCTCATACTACAGCATCATTGAATTCTTGATTCTGATTGGTTAGAAGGTGTCAGTTTTCTAGAAGCAGCAGCTCTGACAGTAAGCCAATGCACTTATTCTTTATAGTTTCTATAGTGAGCACTAATTCACAGGGATTTGTATGGTGGACAGTCCACGTAAAGTGACACGT
The DNA here is from genome assembly GCF_027579695.1 of Neoarius graeffei. Lineage (NCBI taxonomy): Eukaryota > Metazoa > Chordata > Actinopteri > Siluriformes > Ariidae > Neoarius > Neoarius graeffei. The sequence goes on along the minus strand of NC_083570.1, from coordinate 81,190,378 downwards.
AGACTGCACAGTGGTGTACGTAATGGTTAGCACTGTCGCCTCACAGCAAGAAGGTTCTGGGTTCAAGCCCAGGGGCTGATGAGGGCCTTTCTGTGTGGAGTTTGCATGTTCTCCCCGTGTCTGCATCGGTTTCCTCCGGGTGCTCCGGTTTCCCCCACAGTCCAAAGACATGTGGTTAGGTTAACATGGAGTGGCCTTGGGTTGAAGGGCCCTTGAGCAAGGCACCTCACCCCCAACTGCTCCTCGGGCGCTGTAGCATAGCTGCCCACTGCTCAGAGTATATGTGTGCGCTCGTTGATCATGTGCGTGTGTGTGTTCACTGCTTCAGATGGGTTAAGAGAGAAAGAGGAATTTCACTGTGCTTAAGTGTACATGTGATAAATGAAGCTCTTGTTCTTCTTCAAAGTGAATGAACATTTTAATTCTAATGTGTAATCTCATGGATTGGTGTTTCTCAATATGATCTCCTACACTTGAGTGAAAACAGTGATTGATGCTTAAGAACTTTAACTCAGTAAATTTAGAGTGGGTACATGGGGATTAGCTTGAAGGAGCACAGCAGCCAAGATTATTTTTCAATGGGCTCAACTGATTTTTGCTAGACACACAGATGCTAAATTTCTAAAGTTCAGGAGTTAAAACCCACCCATCAGAGACGATGCCCTCTGCGATTTCACACACCAGCACAAACAGAAGGATGAAGGTGAGGATCCAGCGCAGATTGTGTCCAGGGAAATGAAGCCATGTACTGTGATGGATGTGAACCTTGGAGCTCTGGCTGCCCCAACCTATGAATAAATACACAGGACATTGATTCCCTACTGGCGTAGTATTTTGCAATTCGCAGACTTTCCAGCATATTAACAACCAGCTTCTTCAGCCACAAGGGCACAACATCTGTCATTTTGTTTCATCACATCCAAATATACCCCCAAAGAATAAAGCTTTATTGCTCATGCTGTTTTGGCTGCTGACTAGCTTGGTAATGTTTGAATAGTACGCCAATGCTTCAGTCTATTGCCAAGGCTTACCTGTCAATAACGTTATGGTAATTGGAAGGCTGAGGCATTCCCAGGTGAAGGGTTGAGTTTAATCCTAGAGAGAGTAATTAATTACCTACAGCTCCACTTTGCCCATCTTTGTAACTGAAACCTTTTTCTTATGCTTTACCATCCTTCACGAGCTACCTGTCTCATCTCATCTCAATTCCATCTCATCTGAATCACACCAAATAAATTATTCGTTAATGAGCTGATTTACTGGTGATATCTTGTAATACTTTGACATGGAAAACCTTGTCTGGCTGGACTGTGGCATTGTTCTCTGAAGATCTGAGAGCGATACTGATTATTTGTGACTCTAAGACATGAGATCAGTATGAGACTATGACACGATGCTGTGGTTAAAAGGCAAGATGGTAACTTATCCCCACACAGTGATACATTTAGCCTATGTCCCATCAATTCCATAGTTAAAGTCCATTCCTGCCTTGTCTAGGTTACATTTCTACAAAAATACTTTCACACTTATTTTTATCTTTGGCCCACATAGAGCTTGATGTGTTTTAATTTTAGTGACAATGTCTATGGCATGCCTTTGGCAATACAGCAAAAATATCCTGCATCACTAAAATAAATTTACACCAGAAGGTTGGTGCTCATTTGTCTGAGACACTTACCAATGAAGAGGATGGGGAAGGTGATGAAGAGCAGGAAGACATGGGGCACCACAGTGAGGGCATCGAGAAAGCATCCATTGTTGAGCACGCCACGATCCACATTGTAGGCGACGGAGTTGTTCTCACTGCCACAGAAGGACAGGGACATGGTGGAGCCTGGGCTCTGCACAAGTAGCAGAGGAAAGAGAAGGAGATTAGAACCAGAAGGACAGGTGGAGAAGGAAAGGAGAGATGCTCAGGAGGTGTTGTATCTTATCCGTAGGCAGTTACATCCTTGCTGCAGGTGGAGAGCAGAGAGCAGGTAAGTTCATGTTATGCATGTACACTGAGACATGCCTGCATCGGATTTCCCTGGCACTTGCACAGCTCAAATACATCCCTTTAATAACTGCTCAGGCTCAGTGCAAAAAAACAAAACAAAAACCAGATGCTCATACACACTTGCTGAGGAGGACAAAGAAATGTCTCAGCTCCTTTAGCTCAAAGCTGACCTTGTGAGGATATCTGTCTGTGCTCATATGACGAGGGGCTGGTTAGAAGGAGGGAGGGAGAATGTGCGAGAGAAAGAAAGAGGGAGAGAGAGCTGAAGGAGAGGGGGAGGGAGAGCACACAGCACCAGCATCATAAAACAGTTCACACATCATGCGTTACGTGTCAGGCATGATGAATCAACCGAGATTGTCAATTTGAATAGAAAACCTTCCAAAAATCCTTATCTGCAAATTAAACAAGTATTACACAAATACCTCTGGGACCTTCCTAAGCTCGGTAAGTAGGACACACAGAATGCAGCATAAAAGGAGATCCACACAGGCAACCCTGAATGGATTGATCAACATAATTCCATAATGCATAATTCAACATAGTGCATGAATTATCTGTAATTTCATAATTTATAATTCCACATAATGCATTTTAATATTGAGCCTATTTTGATATATCACAATTTGTATATTCTCAGACTTTATGGTAATCTGATATAGATTTATCAAATATGTTCAATCATAAACAGTTGATACAGCCACCCATTATCTGTAACCGCTTATCCTGTGCAGGGTCGCAGGCAAGCTGGTGGGGTACACCCTGGACAAGTCACCAGGTCATCGCAGGGCTGACACATAGAGACAAACAACCATTCATACTCACATTCACAACTACGGTCAATTTAGAGCCACCAATTAGCCTAACCTGCATGTCTTTGGGGTAAACCAGAGCACCCAGAGGAAACCCATGCAGACATGGGGAGAACATGCAAACTCCACACAGAAAGGCCCCCGTCAGCCACTGGGCCCGAACCCAGAACCTTCTTGCTGTGAGGCGACAGTGCTAACCACCATGCCACCCACAGTTTATACAGTTCATCCCAATTTATTGTACATTTCTACAGTCTATACCTAACCTGATTACCTGATCCATGCAGAAATCAGTGCACAGACACACATTATCCCCCTCATTCTTCCTGCCACTTCTAGTCCTGCACCTAAAACCAGCCATGAAAACCCTGGCTCCTATAGAGACACAATGACATGGAGCTGCATGGCATAACTATCATGCAGCTCCATAAGTAACAGGATAGTGTGGGTAAAGGTGTCTGGTAACACACACACACACACACACACACACACACACACACACACTTTATTTATAAATGTGGATTCTGCGTGCCTTATGTGTCACGAGTGGCGAGCTAAGGTGAAGTGAGGACTCAAGAGCAGACTCAGAAAACAGGCAGTGTAAAAAGAAAACTTCTTTAATGAAGTAGATGGCAGAAAGGCAAAGGTACAGTAGGGCTTAGGCAAAAATCGGTAGTCAAAAAACAGGCCAGGAGGTCAAAAACACAGAGGAGCAGGTAGACACGGTCAGAGACAAAAAACAGGACAGAAAAATCTTCACAGAAACTGATGAACACAGGGACAAGGGAAATCCAGGCAGAGGTAGCAAAAGACACAATTCAAAAGAACAGGCAGGCAAAAACAGGGACAAAAACTGGACAGAAAAACTTGACAAAAAAAACAAGGAAAAAGTCAGGCAGGGGGAATCAAGAAGACACAATACCAATGAACTGTAGCAAGGCAAGGAAAGTCTACAAGAGACAGTCTGGCAAGTGCAGTAGCTCCAAACAGTTCTTAAAAAGCCCTGGCTGATGGGAGAGGTGTGGTAGCAGGTGTGGGAGTGCCGCTTCAGGAAATGGCCTTCAGCAAGGCAGGACTGAATTCCTGTCCTGGATCTGGCATGGAAGTCCCACAATCTAAGGCATGGATGGACTGGACCGGACTGTGACAGTACCCCCCCCCCCTTCAATGGGCGCCTCCAGGCGCCTTAGAAAGTGCCTCAGGGAGTTGTTGGCAAAGTCTGTGATGAGGGTAGGATCCATGATGAACCTGGCAGGAACCCAGCTCCTCTCCTCAGGACCATACCCCTCCCAATCAACCAGGTACTGGAGTCCTCTGCCTCGGCGTTGTATCTTCAGCAACTTCCTGACAGTGAAGACCTCACCACCATCTATGAACCTGGGAAGAGGAGGGGGTTTGGAGGGTGGGGACAGGGAACTGGAGACAAGGGGTTTGACTTGATAGACATGGAAAGTTGGGTGAATACGGCACATGGTTACAGGCAGAGACAGACAGTCTTACAGAGCAGGGATTAATTACCTTGGAGATGGGGAAGGTCCTATGAACCTGGGAGCTAATTTGTGGGAGACTGTCTTGAGGGGCAAGTGGCAAGTGGAGAGCATTACCCGCTGCCCCACCCGATAGATGGGAGCTGCCGAGCAGTGTTTGTCGGCTTGCTCTTTAAACATCTTGACAGAACTTAGGAGCTTTTTCCTGGTCAATGCCCATGTTCCCCTGCAGCGACACACAAACATCTGGGCAGAGGGCATGGTGACTTTCTTGGATGGGGAATAGTGGGAATAGTTCCTGGCGCAGATGTCGCAAGCTGCCACAAACCCCTGGACATCCTCCTTGATGGATGGCCACCAAAAACATTGTCGGATGAGTGCCCAAGTCTGGGCTGCTCCTGGGTGGCACGCCATTCTGGAACCATGACCCCACTGCAAAACCTGTGCCTGCACAGAAACAGGAACAAAAAGATGGTTAGGAGGTGCATTACTGGGCCCTGGGTCCTGCTCATGGGCCTTCTGAACCAGGGTTTCCACCTCTAACAGAGTGGCCCCCACCAGGCACCGTGGAAGAAGAATGGTCGCAGGGGAGGTTGATTCCTCCTGGAGGGGAGAAAACATTCTGGACAAGGCATTGGGCTTACCATTCTCAGAGCCTGGGCAGAAGGAAAGTGTGAACTTGAAGCGAGAAAAGAAGAGACCATTGGACCTGACGAGAATTGAGGTGCTTGGCAGTCCTGAGGTATTCGAGGTTCTGGTGATCTGTCAATACGATGAAGGGAAGGTCTGACCCCTCCAACCAATGTCTCCATTCTTCCAAGGCCAGTTTAATGGCCAACAGTTCCCTATTGCCAACGTCATAGTTTCTCTCAAAGGGGGAAAGCTGACGAGAGAAGAAGCAAGGATGAAGTTTGTTGTCACTAGCTGATCTTTGGGACAATATGGCCCCCACCCCTGACTCCAAAGCATTGGCCTCAACCACAAACTGCCGGGACGGATCTGGAATGGTGAGTATAGGTGCTGACGTGAACCTTCGTTTGAGCTCGGAGAACGCCTTCTCGACCCCTTCCTCCCAGCTGAAAGGGACCTTGGTGGAAGTTAGAGCCATGAGGGGCCCAACCACCATACTAAAGTTCCTGATGTATCACCTGTAGAAATTCACAAACCCAAGAAACCGCTGGAGTTCTCAATGAGAGGATGGGGTGGGCCAGTCAGCAACTGCCTTGAGTTTCAGGGGGTACATCTGAATCTGTGTGGGGGAGATAATGAAACCCAGAAAGGAGACAGAACTTCTATGGAACTCACATTTCTCGGCCTTAACAAAGAGTTTATTTTCCAGGAGTCCCTGAAGGACCTGCCTGACGTGGATGCAGTGTTCATCAAGGGAGCAGGAAAAAAATCAATCAATATATCGTCCAGATAAACGAAAACATTAAGGTAGTCCCTCAGGACATCATTAACGAGGGCCTGGAAAACCACAGGAGCATTAGTCAGGCCGAACGGAACCACGAGATATTCGTAGTGGCCTGTGGGGGTGTTAAATGCCATCTTCCATTCGTCCCCTTCCCTGAACCTCATGAGGTGGTAAGCATTACACAGGTCTAGCTTGGTGAAAATCTGGGCTCCCTGGAGTAACTCAAATGCCGTAGACATGAGAGGTAGGGGGTAACGATTCTTGATGGTGATGCCATTTAGCCCACGGTAATCAATGTAAGGGCGCAAGGATTTGTCCTTCTCCACAAAAAAAGAATCCTGCCCCTGCAGGAGAAGAGGAGGGACGAATAATTCCAGCTGCTAAGGACTCAGTGATGCATTTATCCATGGCTTGCCTTTCAGAAGGAGAGAGAGAGTAAAGTCTCCCCTTAGGTGGTGCAGTCCCAGGGAGAAGGTCAATTCCACAGTCATAGGGCCTATGGGGAGGAAGGGAAACAGCTTGAGACTTGCTGAACACAGGTTTTAAGTCATTATACTCGGGAGGCACGTTAGAGAGGTCAGGATATTCACCAATGGTGGGCTGGAGCAGCTCAGTGTGGGGGAGGGCAGATCTCAGGCATGATGATAAACAGAATTGACTCCATCCTAAAATGGTGTTAGTCCAGTTGATATGGGGGTTATGTAGAGTTAGCCAGGGCAGACCAAGAACTATGGGCACATGGGGATTACTCATGACAAAAAACTGGATGGATTCAGAGTGGTTGCCAGAAATTCTTAAGGTGACCAGGGCTGTTCTATGGGTGATGGTGGTCAGACCGGTACCATTAAGGGTCAGGACAGTGAGGGACGGGTTCAGAGCCAGTAGTGGAATCCCCAGGTGCTTGGCGGTGGTCGAGCAGATCAGGTTTCTGTCAGCCCCTGAATCAATGAGTGCCTGGAGGTCATGGGGCTGATTGCCATGGATAATGACCACTGGGAGTAGCGATCGATCAGTAGGGGGCTGATTCTGGACATTGCCCACCAGGGCCCCTAAACTCACTGGTGGGCTCTTCCTTTTAAAGGGCAAGATTGACAGAAATGCCCCAGCTGTCCACAATAAAAACATGCCCTCATATCCCGATGGCACTGTCATTCCTCAGGTGAGATGTGGACTTGGTCTACCTGCATTGGCTCAGCAGAAGGAATGGAAGGCTGAGCAAGACTAGTCTGAGTTCTCTCTTTCACCTGCTCTCTGATCCGGGAGTCAATACAACTGGTGAGGTCCATGAGACCGGGGAGATCAGGTGGCAGTTCTCATGAGACCAGCTCATCCTTGATGGAGTCTGACAGCCCATTCAATAATGCATCAAACAAGGCACTCATTCCAGCCACAAGATGCCACCAAAGTACAAAACTCAATTGCATAGTCAAAAGCGGACCGGGCACCCTGCCACAGCCCCATGATTTCTCTTGCTGCCTCTCTGCCAGACAGACAGTGATCAAAAGTTCGCCTCATCTCCTCTGTGAAATCCTTGAAGCTGGCACAGCATGGTGCATTGGCATCCCACATAGCTGTTTCCCACTCCCTAGCTTTGCTAGTGAGGAGAGTGATGGTGTAGGCCACTCAGGAACACTCTGTAGGGAAGGCAAGTGGTTGAAGCTCAAGGGTTAGCGAGCATTGAGATAAAAATGATCTGCAGGTACCTGGTTCTCCATCGTATGGCTGTGGGGCGGGAAGTCTCAGCTCTCTGAAGAGGGCTGGAGCAGGAGCTGGAGTAGGTGGAGGGGGTTGTGTAGGAGCAGATGTTACTTGAAGCTGTTGTAGCTGAGTGGCAAGAAGATTGAGAGTGTCAGATGGCAACACAGTTTTGATTCACCTGTTGGATGTCCTGTTGGTGGGTCCTAAGGAGAGCTCCCTGTTTCTGCACCGCTGCTCTTAGCTGGGCGAAATCTGCTGGGTCCATGTTGGCCAGACTGTGCTGTCACGAGTGGCGAGCTGAGGTGAAGTGAGGACCCAAGAGCAAACTCAGAAAACAGGCAGTGTAAAGAGAAAACTTCTTTAATGAAGTAGATGGCAGAAAGGCAAAGGTACAGTAGGGCTTAGGCAAAAATCGGTAGTCAAAAAACAGGCCAGGAGGTCAAAAACACAGAGGAGCAGGTAGACACGATCAGGGACAAAAAACAGGACAGAAAAATCTTCACAAAAACTGATGAACACAGGGACAAGGGAAATCCAGGCAGAGGTAGCAAAAGACACAATTCAAAAGAACAGGTAGGCAAAAACTGGACAGAAAAACTTAACAAAAAACAAGGAAAAATTCAGGCAGGGGGAATCAAGAAGACACAATACCAATGAGCTGTAGCAAGGCGAGGAAAGTCTACAAGAGACAGTCTGGCAAATGGAGTAGCTCCAAACAGTTCTTAAAAAGCCCTGGCTGATGGGAGAGGAGTGGTAGCAGGTGTGGGAGTGCTGCTTCAGGAAAAGGCTTCAGCAAGGCAGGACTGAATTCCTGTCCTGGATTCGGCCTGGAGCTGGCATGGAAGTCCCACAATCTAAGGCATGGATGGACTGGACCGGACTGTGACATTATGTACATTGTTAAACAGGAGCCATGTCATCTCATCTCATTACATATCAGGGGCGATTTCTCAGAGACAACAAGGGAAGCCGAGCTTCCCCTAAAATTCTCTCCCCAAACTGCGGCGTCTACAACATTGAATTCTCATTAAAACAATAACTTGCATAACATAATATATGCCCAAGATTGTATTTATGTTCATAACTATCCTGTAACTTATTTGAGTGATGTCTGACGAACTTGCAGTTCGTAACAAGAATCAACTTTGCTGCCAGGCTGTAACCTTTCTTATTTCAATGGGCTCTATGGACTGGCAGCAGTGTTGCCAGATTGGGCGGTTTTAAGTGCATTTTGGCGGGTTTTGAACATATTTTGGGATGGAAAACGTCAGCAGTGTCTGGCAACACTGACTGGCAGCCGGGTATCCGTTGCAGTCTACGAGACGGCTCTGAACAGCCAATTTTGGCTAGTTGTTATTGGTTAAAATCAACAAAATCATCACTTCCAGGGAAGCCGGGCTTCTCTGGGACTAAACGAGACAGTGGGAGGGACAAGAAGCCGGGCTGATAAAGGATTATTGGAGGTAGTGTTTGAAAGACATGAGGAGGGCGGTACTTCGGCGAGGAACACAGAAGTATGATCAGTCAGTCCCTAGCGGATGTCGAGAAAGTGTAGTCGTGTGCCAAAGTGCTGTCCGAATTTCTTTTCATATAAACGTTTCTTCTCATTGATGTCTCTGTACATTACTCTGTAAATAAATGTAAATATTACTCGTTGTGCTCCGTTAACTTTCATCCATTCTATCAGTTTGATCATTCGTGAATTCACTCGTTTATTTCATTTGTAGTTCAATCTGGTTGTAGGCTAGCTTGAGCCTTATTGGGATCTGCAGTGCTAGCTGCTAACAGAAATTGGTGAAGTCTCTGGAAAGCACAACCAGCTGGTATGACAGGGTCACAGACCATTTTCTGGAAAAGGAGCAGAGGGCAGAATTTGTGTATAAATAGTGTTCATGTTCATGAATCTGAAGTGTGTATATTGTTCAGTAATGTTAAGAGAATGGTGGGCTCTGTGTTATAGGTTATACCTGGGTATGATATTCAAGGTTCTGTGTGTTGCATAGCCTACCTGGTTATGAATTTCCAGACTGTGTTGCAGAAGATGTTCAAGGACGTGTTGCACAGCTGGGTGTTGTGTTAAAGACTGTGTTGCATATCAGGGTATGATGTTCAAGGCTCTTCGTTGAATAGCCAGTGATTTTTGGATGTTTGATATTTTTGATTAAGGATATGAGGCACTAGTCTGGCAAGCCAGACTATAACATGAAATGTACAAGCAAAAATACTTTCTGCCACTAGGTAGGGTTGTCTAGTTCACTATGCTAATGGGGCACACTTTTCTATGCTTTGATATCCGGCCTACAGGTTTTACGATGAATGCATAAAATGGGCTTCCCCTGTTTTAAAAACCAGCAGCTGCCACTGTTGCATATGTGTATTTATTCTATCCACAGTCACTGGATATGAACAATCGCGCACTCTGATTGGCTACTCTACTACTAGGCTATCAGATCATATACCATGAGTAGAGAAAAACAAAATGGCAGAGCATGTTGCTGAACCAACTGAGGATGAAATAAAAACTGTATTCGAAAACAAAACCCCCAAAAATACAAAAAAGAAAGAAAAAAAAGGAATTAAAGTATTTGAATGTAAGAATGTATATTTTTTTACTTTTCAGGAATTATTATTATAGCATTTTTCACAAATTGTTACTGTCTTTTTGCCAGTTTGTTTACATTCTAAGCAGAAATTATTTTGTTGGATGTTTTTTATTAAGTTTTTATTTATTGAATTTGCAAAAAATAAAATTAAAAATGCTCCGTTTCTCAAAATCCAGTGAATGTAGATAAAATAAAACAGTTATTCCACTCAATACCATCGTACATGGCTTACAGTCGACTCGGCATTATGCATCTCATCAGCTAGCAGCTCATGTATGACTCGATTTCATAGAATAACCGTTAAATAGCTGAGATGTCAATGAAATTTCCTTTGACTTTTGACATATATATTGTACATAGCTGTTTGAGGGAACACCCTGGGTTTTCAGGCCTTTGTGCTGCCTCAGACTATTTAACCAGGAGAAAAACAAGCCATGTAAACAAGAGCACTACTGTAGTATTTATATTTATTCATCTACCCTTTCACATGTTATATTCTTATGATCATACTGACAGTAGCAGTGTATCTTATCTTGCTGGTTTTCTTAGCTAACTACGATATTGTTTATGCCGCAAGCTTTTTAACATAATGTGGACAACCATCAAACACACCAGGACAAAAAAGATGCTTTACTTGCCAGCCATTTCAGAAAACTCCACTTTCTTATAAAGAAGCAGGCTTAAAAAAAAAAAAAACACTCCCAGAAGGATAAAAAAAAAAAAACCCTCTTAAGGTTTCCAGATAATTTACTTTGACTTCATGGTTAAATTAATGTTGCAACAGTGGAAAGCCCAGAAGGAAACAAGCACGCAAACTGAGCAGTAATCATACTCGTTACGTCAATTAAATCCCAGTGTGCAGTTTACCCCTTTGATTTCTTTTACATATGAAACATTATCGTGACGTCCCTGTGTGTCAAGGTGAGGTGGATGATAACTTCTGTGTCATCCCAGCAGGAACTTTAATGGGCTGCAGAGGGAATTGGAATTCAGAGGTGAAGGATGACTATGAGTCTTTTATAAACTCAAAGAGCAGCTGAACTTTCTTGGAGATCTGGCATGCTAACTCCTTTTGTTCTTGTTTGTTGTGCACTTCACAGAAACACACACTCAAGCATGTCTCTAATGAAGCATGGTGAGGAAAGTACAAACTACCTTTGATTTAGTACAGACTTTGTGATAGTTTTGTGGGGTTTTTTTAATTATTTTTATGACTTCTACATTATTATTATTATCAAATCAAACAAAAACACTTGAGTTCTCCAAACATTAGTTTTCAATCACAAGATTAAATGCTCCAAAAAATGTTTCTATATCAGTATATTACATAAGAGACACTTTTCAGACAAAAACATAATGAAGGCTGCTGGGTTTTGCTGCAAAATTAAGAAGCAAGTGCGATAGAAAAAGTGTCCAGAAGAACTGTGGCTGGTTCTGCAAGATGCTCAGTAAAACCTACAGCTCATTTCCTTATCAAACTGCACTCATTGTACCTGAGACTACTTCTTTAAACCAAAGGATTGTCACACCAAATACTGACTTTGTTTCATTTATAACTGTTTACTGCTTTTTATAGTATTTTTTAAAAATGTGTAAACATTTAATTTCATTATTTTTGAAGATATCTTTGCTCTACAGCATTTCTTTGCATGTACCTAAGACTTTTACACAGTACTGTACATTGTTGTAACAGCATACATACCGGTCTGTAGTGGGAAATCATCCTAATTGAGGAACTCCACTTCTATTCCAGAGTAGATTTAAAAGAAGAACTGGAAGGAGTAAAAGCGCACAGCTTTGTCAGGTCTGTTGCTGTAAAACTCTCCCTCATCCAGCGGAAAAGGTAAGCAGCGCTGAAATGATGGATGAAGAGCAGATATCCTGTGGCATATGGTCATTGTTTGTTCATGTTGGATCTGGCCATGGTGCTGAAAAAAAAAAAGCAAAAAAGCCGAGAGCTCAGGAATAAACTCATGAGGCAGAATATTACAGGTTACTATTGCATTAACCTGCACCACAGGGTGGAAAGGGACACCACTGAACTGTGTGTATGTAGTGCTGCTTCTGTCTGTATCTAAAAACTGTAACTGTTAATGAATTATGCATTGAAAAACACACGGCATTGCACGTTTCCCTTTGTACTTCTGTGGTGGGTTTCCCAAAAGCCTCTTAATGCTAAGAGCATCTTAACTAGGAGAGAGTGTTCATTGTGCTGCTCACTCAACCATTTAATGATGATCTTTTTTGCTACGATGCTTTTGGGAAACTCGGCACTGATCAATTACCAAGTTCTTTTGTTACTGTTGTTTAACTTATCATGCTGCTGTTTTTCCACATATAAGATCTTCTGATATAGCTACTGCACCAGCACGTCTCTATTTTGCACGTTTCTCTGATATACCAACTTGCTGCCCTACATATCATACTGGTACCATTACAGTATTTTTGTATTATTGCTATCACTACTACTATCGCATTTGTATTCCTTGATCCACTCTCTCTCATTATATTCTTACTATCATCCTGGTCTAACAGGATATTATCATATTGTTGGTTTTCTTAGTGAGCTAACTTCAGGTAGCAATGAAAAGGTTGCAATATTGTTTCCAACACAAATATGTTAATGCCATTGTCCTTAAATGGTAACACAATGCTTAGTATTTGAATGTATAAAAACCCCTTATATACAGTATTTACAGTGGTGCTTGAAAGTTTGTGAACTGATTAGAATTTTCTATATTTCTGCATAAATATGACCTAAAACATCATCAGATTTTCACACAAGTCCTAAAAGTATATAAAGAGAACCCAGTTAAACAAATGAGACAAACATATTACACTTGGTCATTTATTCATTGAGGAATCAATATTACATATCTGTGAGTGGCAAAAGTATGTGAACCTCTAGGATTAGCAGTTAATTTGAAGGTGAAATTAGAGTCAGGTGTTTTCAATCAATGGGATGACAATCAGGTGTGAGTGGGCACCCTGTTTTATTTAAAGAACAGGGATCTATCAAAGTCTGATCTTCACAACACGTTTGTGGAAGTGTATCATGGTACGAACAAAGGAGATTTCTGAGGACCTCAAAAAAGCATTGTTGATGCTCATCAGGCTGGAAAAGGTTACAAAACCATTTCTAAAGAGTTTGGACTCCACCAATCCACAGTCAGACAGATTGTGTACAAATGGAGGAAATTCAAGGCCATTGTTACCCTCCCCAGGAGTGGTCGACCAACAAAGATCACTCCAAGAGCAAGGCGTGTAATAGTTGGTGAGGTCAGAAAGGACCCCAAGGTAACATCTAAGCAACTGAAGGCCTCTCTCACATTGGCTAATGCTAATGTTCATGAGTGCACCATCAGGAGAACACTGAACAACAATGGTGTGTATGGCAGGGTTGCAAGGAGAAAGCCACTGCTCTCCAAAAAGAACATTGCTGCTCATCTGCAGTTTGCTAAAGATCATGTGGACAAGCCAGAAGGCTATTGGAAAAATGTTTTATGGAAGGATGAGACCAAAATAGAACTTTTTGGTTTAAATGAGAAACGTTATGTTTGGAGAAAGGAAAACACTGCATTCCAGCATAAGAACCTTATCCCATCTGTGAAACATGGTGGTGGTAGTATCATAGTTTGGGCCTGTTTTGCTGCATCTGGGCCAGGACGACTTGCCATCATTGATGGAACAATGAATTCTGAATTATACCAGTGAATTCTAAAGGAAAATGTCAGGACATCCTTCCATGAACTGAATCTCAAGAGAAGGTGGGTCATGCAGCAAGACAACGACCCTAAGCACACAAGTCATTCCACCAAAGAATGATTAAAGAAGAATAAAGTTAATGTTTTGGAATGGCCAAGTCAAAGTCCTGACCTTAATCCAATCGAAATGTTGTGGAAGGACCTGAAGCGAGCAATTCATGTGAGGAAACCCACCAACATCCCAGAGTTGAAGCTGTTCTGTATGGAGGAATGGGCTAAAATTCCTCCAAGCTGGTGTGCAGGACTGATCAACAGTTACCGGAAACATTTAGTTGCAGTTATTGCTGCACAAGGGGGTCACACCAGATACTGAAAGCAAAGGTTCACATACTTTTGCCACTCACAGATATGTAATATTGGATCATTTTCCTCAATAAATACAACCCCGATTCCAAAAATGTTGGGATAAAGTACAAATTGTAAATAAAAACAGAATGCAATAATTTACAAATCTCAAAAACTGATATTGTATTCACAATAGAACATAGACAACATATCAAATGTCAAAAGTGAGACATTTTGAAATTTCATGACAAATATTGGCTCATTTGAAATTTCATGACAGCAACACATCTCAAAAAAGTTGGGACAGGGGCAATAAGAGGCTGGAAAAGTTAAAGGTACAAAAAGGAACAGCTGGAGGACCAAATTGCAACTTATTAGGTCAATTGACAATAGGTCATTAACATGACTGGGTATAAAAAGAGCATCTTGGAGTGGCAGCAGCTCTCAGAAGTAAAGATGGGAAGAGGATCACCAATCCCCCTAATTCTGCGCCGACAAATAGTGGAGCAATATCAGAAAGGAGTTCGACAGTGTAAAATTGCAAAGAGATTGAACATATCATCATCTACAGTGCATAATATCATCAAAAGATTCAGAGAATCTGGAAGAATCTCTGCGTAAGGGTCAAGGCCGAAAAACCATACTGGGTGCCCGTGATCTTCGGGCCATTAGATGGCACTGCATCACATACAGGCATGCTTCTGTATTAGAAATCACAAAATGGGCTCAGGAATATTTCCAGAGAACATTATCTGTGAACACAATTCACCGTGCCATCCGCCGTTGCCAGCTAAAACTCTATAGTTCAAAGAAGCAGCCGTATCTAAACATGATCCGGAAGCGCAGACGTCTTCTCTGGGCCAAGGCTCATTTAAAATGGACTGTGGCAAAGTGGAAAACTGTTCTGTGGTCAGACGAATCAAAATTTGAAGTTCTTTATGGAATTCAGGGACGCCGTGTCATTCGGACTAAAGAGGAGAAGGACGACCCAAGTTGTTATCAGTGCTCATTTCAGAAGCCTGCATCTCTGATGGTATGGGGTTGCATTAGTGCGTGTGGCATGGGCAGCTTACACATCTGGAAATGGAAAGACACCATCAATGCTGAAAGGTATATCCAGGCTCTAGAGCAACATATGCTCCCATCCAGACGACGTCTCTTTCAGGGAAGACCTTGCATTTTCCAACATGACAATGCCAAACCACATCTCATCTCATCTCATTATCTCTAGCCGCTTTATCCTTCTACAGGGTCGCAGGCAAGCTGGAGCCTATCCCAGCTGACTACGGGCGAAAGGCAGGGTACACCCTGGACAAGTCGCCAGGTCATCACAGGGCTGACACATAGACACAGACAACCATTCATGCTCACATTCACACCTACGGTCAATTTAGAGTCACCAGTTAACCTAACCTGCATGTCTTTGGACTGTGGGGGAAACCGGAGCACCCGGAGGAAACCCACACGGACACGGGGAGAACATGCAAACTCCACACAGAAAGGCCCTCGCCGGCCACGGGGCTCGAACCCGGACCGTCTTGCTGTGAGGCGACAGCGCTAACCACTACACCACCGTGCCGCCTGCCAAACCACATACTGCATCAATTACAGCATCATGGCTGCGTAGAAGAAGGGTCTGGGTACTGAACTGGCCAGCCTGCAGTCCAGATCTTTCACCCATAGAAAACATTTGGCGCATCATAAAACGGAAGATACGACAAAAAAGACCTAAGACAGTTGAACAACTAGAATCCTACATTAGACAAGAATGGGTTAACATTCTGTGGCAGCGGGGGCATGGTCGAGCGCCGGTCTGTGACAGGAGGGCGGAGTCAGGGAAGGTAAGTGGCAGAATCACTACACCTGACGTCAATTAACCTATGTTTGTGTGTGTCTTCCCAGTAACCGCGCCCTATTTAAAGAGGGAGAGCAGAGAGCAGAGGAGCTTCCCCAAACCAGACGCCTGTTGTGTGTGTGTCTGTCTGTGTTTTTGAGCCAAGTTACTACTGAAAAGTGTGATAATAAAACGGGTTATCAACCTGAGCTCTGTCCTGCCGTCTTCTGTGCTCCACCCATACACAAGAACTGCCATAGTGGTGCCGAAACCTGGGAGCTGGAGCACCAATGCCGAACCGCCCCATGGAGTCTTCCCGGTTCGCGACCTGGTCCATGCCCTCGCCATGGCCCAGCAAAACCAGCACCAGGCGCTAGTCACGCTCCATAAGGAGCAGGAGCAGCGCTTCGAGGCCCTGGTGTTGGCCCAGCAAGAGGACTGACAGGCGTTCCGGCACCTCCTCACGTCGGCGGGGACAACTGACGCTTCCACTGCGGGCCCGTCCCCCCTCACCCTGACAAAGATGGGCCTGCAGGATGACCCAGAGGCTTTAATCATGCTCTTTGAGCAAGTCGTGGAAACCTCGGGGTGGCCAATGGATCAGCGCGCGGCGCACCTCCTCCCCCTGCTGACGGGAGAGGCGCAGCTGGCCGCGCTACAGCTCCCCACCGACCGCCGGCTGGCCTACACGGACCTTCGCCGGGCCATCCTCCAGTGTGTGGGGCGCACCCCTGAACAGCAGCGCCAGCGCTTCCGCGCTCTACGCTTGGAGGAAGTCGGCCGGCCATTCGCGTTTGGCCAGCAACTCCGGGACACCTGCTGGCGGTGGCTGAGGGCCAATAACCGTGACGCCAAGGAGATCGTCGATCAGGTGGTGCTGGAGCAGTTCATCGCGCGCTTGCCCACAGGAACCGCAGAGTGGGTCCAGTGCCACCGCCCGGCGTCGCTGGATCAGGCCATCGAGCTGGCGGAGGACCATTTGGTGGCTGTTCTGGTGGCAGGACAGCAGACAGTCTCTTCTCTTCTCTCCTCTCCTCTTCTCTCTCTCTCTCTCCCCCTCCTCCTGTGTCCTGTCCTCGCCCCATTCCCCCACCGTGGAGGTGGGGGCCGGCACCACCCCAGCCGGCCTGCCGCACCTGCGGTGCCCTCCTGTTTTTCTCTTCTGTGTCTGTCTCTCCCCCCCCCCTCAGGTGAGTGAGTCCCCGAACACCAGTGCAGAGAGGAAGCCCGGGCTGGTTTGCTGGTGCTGCAGGGAACCGGGCCACCTCCAACAGCAGTGCACGGCAATGGAGGTGGGCACAGTGGTTTGGATCCCCGACGCGCCAGAAGCCGCCCTCAATCGGGCCAGAGCGTATCGCATACCGGTGAGTATTCAAGGGGATACATATCAGGCGTTGGTGGATTCTGGTTGTAATCAGACCTCAATTCACCAAAGCCTGGTGCAAAACGAGGCATTGGGGGGAGCACAGGGGGTGAAGGTGTTGTGTGTGCATGGGGACATTCACAGCTACCCTTTGGTGTCAGTCCACATTTGTTTCCGAGGGGAAAAAGTTATAGTGAAGGCGGCGGTTAATCCTCGCCTTACCCACTCTTTGATTTTGGGGACTGATTGGCCGGGATTTCAGGATTTAATGACACACTTAGTAAAGAGTGGGTCCTGCCATTTAACAGGGGGAGGTCCCGGTGTCGCTCTGGCGGGAGCAGCTGTCACAGAGCCGTCTACATCATCTCCGCGTCAGAGTGAGAAGCCGCCGGCCCCTCCTCTCTCTGTTGGGGAATCCCTCGCAGATTTCCCATTAGAGCAGTCGCAAGATGAGACTCTGCAGCATGCGTTTAACCAAGTGAGAGTAATCGATGGTCAAACACTCCCGCCGAGCGCCACCCCGTCCTTCCCCTACTTCGCAATTATGAAGGATAGGTTATACCGAGTGATGCAGGACACTCAAACTAAAGAGCGAGTCACGCAACTTTTAATTCCAAAGAGCCACCGGGAATTAGTATTCCAGGCGGCTCACTTTAATCCCATGGCTGGACACTTTGGGCAGGATAAGACACTAGCCCAAATAATGGCCCGATTCTATTGGCCGGGGATTCGCGGCAATGTCCGTAGGTGGTGTACAGCGTGCCGCGAATGCCAGTTAGTAAATCCAGCGGCCATTCCAAAAGTGCCTTTGCGCCCTCTACCATTAATCGAGACCCCGTTCGAAAGGATTGGGATGGATCTCGTCGGGCCATTAGATCGGTCAGCACGAGGGTACCGCTTTATATTAGTTCTGGTGGACTATGCAACGCGATACCCGGAAGCAGTGCCTCTGCGCAATATCTCAGCACGCAGTATTGCGGAGGCGCTCTTCTGCGTTATCTCCCGAGTTGGAATCCCGAAAGAGATTCTGACTGATCAAGGCACCACGTTTATGTCACGGACACTGTGCAAACTGTATGGGTTATTGGGGATTAAGCCGATCCGCACCAGCGTGTATCACCCACAAACGGACGGTTTAGTGGAACAGTTCAATCGCACCCTCAAGAATATAATTAAAAAATTCGTAAGTGAGGATGCACATAATTGGGATAAGTGGCTCGAGCCCTTGCTGTTTTCAGTGCGAGAGGTCCCCCAAGCCTCCACGGGGTTCTCCCCGTTCGAATTATTATATGGGCGTAAGCTGTGTGGCATTCTAGATGTGCTGAGGGAAAATTGGGAGGAGGGACCTTCACAAAGCAAAAATGAAATTCAATAAGTTATGGACCTGCGTGCAAAACTCCACACCCTCACCCACCTAACCCAGGAGAATTTGCGGCAGGCCCAAGAACGGCAAGCCTGTACAACAAGGGTACGCGCCTTAGAGAGTTTGCACCGGGAGATAAAGTACTTGTACTGTTGCCCACATCGAGCTCCAAATTGGTCGCCAAGTGGCAAGGACCCTTTGAGGTCACACGGCGAGTCGGGGACGTCGACTACGAGGTGAGGCGAACGGACAGGGGTGGGGCGCTGCAGATTTACCACCTCAACCTGCTTAAACTCTGGAATGAGGAGGTTCCCGTGGCATTGGTGTCAGTGGTTCCGGAGAAGGCGGAGCTGGGGCCGGAGGTTCAAAAAGGGGCATTGGCGTCAGGTATCCCTCTGGTCCCCTGTGGAGACCACCTCTCCCTGACCCAACTCGCGGAGGTCGCCCAGTTGCAGACCAAGTTTTCGGATGTGTTCTCGCCCCTGCCCGGTCACACTAACCTCATAGAGCACCACATAGAGACGCCCCCGGGGGTGGTAGTGCGTAGCCGCCCTTACAGGCTACCCGAACACAAAAAAAAGGTGGTTCGGGAAGAACTCAAGGCCATGCTCGAAATGGGCATCATCGAGGAGTCCCAGTGACTGGAGCAGCCCGGTGGTCTTGGTACCCAAGGCCAACGGGTCGGTCCAGTTCTGTGTGGACTATAGAAAAGTCAACGCGGTGTCTAAATTTGATGCGTACCCAGTGCCTCGGATTGATGAGTTGCTCGATCGACTAGGCACGGCTCGCTTTTATTTGACACTGGATTTGACGAAGGGATATTGGCAGATCCCCTTGACTCCACTATCCCGAGAAAAAACGGCCTTTTCCACACCGTTTGGGTTACACCAATTCGTCACACTTCCGTTTGGGCTGTTTGGGGTGCCCGCTACGTTTCAGCGGCAGATGGACAGGGTTCTCTGTCCCCACGCCACCTATCCGGCCGCCTATCTTGACGACGACATCGTCTATAGTAATGACTGGCCGAGGCACCTCGAACATCTAAGGGCCATCCTTAGGTCACTGAGGCGAGCGGGTCTCACAGCCAACCCGAAGAAGTGTGCGATTGGGTGGGTGGAAGTACGGTATCTGGGCTTCCACTTGGGCAACGGGCAGGTGCGTCCCCAAATTAACAAGACCGCAGCAATTGCAGCCTGCCTGAGGCCCAAGACCAAAAAGGGGGTGAGACAGTTCCTGGGGCTGGCTGGCTATTATCGTAGGTTTATACCTAATTATTCAGACGTCACCAGCCCGCTGACTGATCTGACTAAAAAGGGGGCACCAGATCCGGTCCAGTGGACGGAGCAATGCCAGCGGGCTTTTTCTGAGGTAAAGGCTGCACTGTGTGGGGGGCCACTTTTACACTCCCCTGATTTTTCTCTCCCCTTTATGTTGCAGACCAATGCGTCGGACAGAGGGCTGGGGGCGGTTTTGTCCCAGGAGGTGGAGGGGGAGGACCGCCCCATCCTGTACATCAGCAGGAAGCTGTCGGTGCATGAGGGGCGCTACAGCACCATAGAGAAAGAGTGTCTGGCCATCAAGTGGGCGGTCCATGCCCTCCGGTACTACCTGCTGGGGAGCCCTTTCACCCTCTGTTCAGACCACGCGCCCCTCCAGTGGCTCCACCACATGAAGGATGCCAACGCGCGGATCACCCATTGGTATCTGGCACTCCAACCCTTTAATTTCAAGGTGGTCCACAGGCCGGGGGCGCAGATGGTTGTGGCGGACTTCCTCTCCCGTCAAGGGGGGGTGGAGTCAGCTGCAGGCCAGACGGCCGCCCAGCCTGAGTCGGGCGGTAGGGGTATGTGGCAGCGGGGGCGTGGTCGAGCGCTGGTCTGTGACAGGAGGGCGGAGTCAGGGAAGGTAAGTGGCAGAATCACTACACCTGACGTCAATTAACCTGTGTTTGTGTGTGTCTTCCCAGTGACCGCGCCCTATTTAAAGAGGGAGAGCAGAGAGCAGAGGAGCTTCCCCAAACCAGACGCCTGTTGTGTGTGTGTCTGTCTGCGTTTTCGAGCCAAGTTACTACTGAAAAGTGTGATAATAAAACGGGTTATCAACCTGAGCTCTGTCCTGCCGTCTTCTGTGCTCCGCCCATACACAAGAACTGCCACACATTCCTATCCCTAAACTTGAGCAACTTGTCTCCTCAGTCCCCAGACGTTTACAGACTGTTGTAAAGAGAAAAGGGGATGTCTCACAGTGGTAAACATGGCCTTGTCCCAACTTTTTTGAGATGTGTTGTTGTCATGAAACTTAAAATCACCTAATTTTTTCTCTTTAAATGATACATTTTCTGAGTTTAAACATTTGATATGTCATCTATGTTCTATTCTGAATAAAATATGGAATTTTGAAACTTCCACATCATTGCATTCTGTTTTTATTTACAATTTGTACTTTGTCCCAACTTTTTTGGAATCGGGATGGTAAATGACCAAGTGTAATATTTTTGTGTCTCATTTGTTTAACTGGGCTCTCTTTATCTACTTTTAGGACTTGTGTGAAAATCTGATGTTGTTTTAGGTCATATTTATGCAGAAATATAGAACATTCTAAAGGGTTCACAAACTTTCAAGCACCTCTGTAAGATATACAGTATATTAAAACCAAATACCTTTGATTCCCTCTAGTGTCTGACTGCAGTAAAGCTTGTGAGAGGAGCCAGCACCAAAATGTGCATCCTCATGACCAGTCAGTTTTATTTTAATTAATTAAATTGCTATAAATAGCGATTACATTAAGTTAATTGATAAGGAGTGTTTATAATATTAATAGCAATAATATCTCACTCTACAGTTTTTCAATCTAAAAATTAAATTTAAATGGATTAATTATTTATCATGCCTTTATATACACTGCAACATCCCCAAAGAAGAAATAAACGCCCCCACCCGCACAGTCCATACAATTAAAGGAGACCTGAAGTCATTTTTAAACTTGCTTTATTTCTTAATTAATGTGTTATTAATTATGTTTTCGGTTTTAGTAACCTTATATCGTGACTCATACTGGCAACTAATTGCAATGAAATATTATTTATCCGTGTTGAATTTAGTTCGTTTGGTCCACGGCAGGCGTCACTTGTCCACGCGATCTTCACGAGACTTGTGCGAGACTTTGAAACGTGAAGTGTCAGCCAGGTGTCAGTGCCGCCATTTTGAAAACTGTTTTCCAAACGAAGTATTGCACAAAAACGAGTTTAAATGGTGATTACTGCCTACTTTTTTCAAACTTTCCTGATTGCTGTCAAAACAAACAAAACTGCCAGCTTGATTACATCAGCATTCGAAAGAGGGCGCGTGACAACGTTGGCAGATGTTGGTCACTTTGATTTCCGCTGTACGTTTTACTTCCGTCCTACGATGTCTCGCACAGGTCTCAACAAATCTTGTTTACGGCCATTGCTTTGATATATGGACTGATATATTACATAGCGTATTTCAAACACTCAACTTATTATAGCAGTGACAAAATAGCTATCAAAAATGCATTCTTATATTTAATAAAATGAGATAAATTGGATTTTACAGGGGCATAGCTGAGGGGGGTGGTCCTGGGGTGCCCATGACAATCCCCCCCCCCCTTGTCGGACCATACATTTTTTTCAATAGACGCATAAGAATATTAGAAAAGCAACCACTGTAATATTTCTAACTTTTTTTTGGACTAGATTGTCACCTCAGCCTCATTAGGGTTTCTATAACCTTGTATGGACTTCCTGTGGTTTGGGTGTGAAAACCCAGTTCTGCGCAAGCGCAACACGATCGCACTAGAAAGCATGGTCAAGCTACCAGTGTAGCTGCAGTCTTTTTAGTTGCGAATTACGAGTATTGCCTCTTGTGTTAATAATTCGCCATGCCAAAACAAGCAAAACTTTCCTCCTTCTTTTGACGTGAAGAGAGGTAAGCAATTTATTATATATATTTTTTTCCATCAAAGTTGCATTTTGTGGCTTCGAAGCTAAGTTTAAGTGTGCTGTTTCTAGAACACAACATCAAGAAAACGTGGAAGAAACAGCAATAATGGAAGAGCCGGTTTCTAAGCTACCTAAAACTAGCAATGGTAATTATTTTTTGTTATATAATATATTCAGGCTGCCAGTCAGTGTGTGACCCCCCCCCCCTTTGAAAAATGATCGCTACACCCGTTTTGATAATAAAAAACATTGCCTTCAGTTCTCCTTTAATTGAGAAACACACTCAGGGTGAAAAGGAGGAGCAGGGGACACCTTTACCGAAACACTTGATATTCCAAAATAATTCACAACACACTAGCCACTGGTTCCAAACTTATGTGGTGATTTTGTACCCTTAATGTAACCACACGCATATGTAACCATGCCTTAATGTCATCATATAAACAATAATTTTGTTTATGATGATTGTATTTTGATTCATATGTAACTACACACACCTTGATGTAATCACAAAAGCAGTAATGTGGTTTATAATGATTATATATTAATTCAAAGCCAAATGTTGATTTTCAGTAAAGAGTAAATGAAGTTGATTTGATTAAAAATAATAATAAATCGATCTATGAATGATCATAATTACAGTAAAATACAGCAAAGACATTGAGATTGTTTATACTGAAGGTTGTTTTCTGCTAAATCATAGGCCTATTCAAAAAGTGTATTATTCTAACTCCAGCACCTGCAGTGTTATCATATGTTGTAATGAGCTAGCCGAGGCCATGTTGAATCGAACAATAGTTCAGTCTGAATCGGCTATTGTTACAGCACAAGCTCTACATTTGCAATGTTTATTATTTTTTTTTTAATCCTGTGGTGTGGTAGACTGGCCAAGGCCACGTTTGTACCCTCTTGAGTGTTGTGCTCGTTTGCACCTGCAGCCTGTATCAATCTTTAACCTGATTTGACTCCAGTCATTTTGAATCACATACTGCGTGCTCTGAATGCTGTGTTGTTCACAACATATCACTTCTTATCATGTGTTTTGATTCTTCCTGAATTTATCATTCATACTGGAAAATTTGACTCGCTTGATAGAAAATATGAGAAGTGTAAGATGTACTGCCCAAAAGAAAATGTTGAAGTGATATGAAGTGACATGTTAACCAATGAGATTATTTGTATAGACTGTTTTTTTTTTAAATCTGTATAAAATGAGAACTTTGTGATTTTGAGTGTGTTCACTCTGTAGACCGAACGTGGCTTTTATTATTTGATTTAATAAAAGTCTAAACTTTTCTGCAACCTCTTGGACTTTGAATAATTTTTGCTCGGAGAGTTTAAGTTTTGAGAGTTCCCACGACACTTAACATAAATGGAAATTGGACACAACTCGACACACATTGAAGAGATATTGAAAACAGCCCTTCCATAACGCTCAACAATAAATCAGTTTTAAGTTCCTCAGTCAGCACCATATGCAAATTGAGTTCAAAAGCCATGCCCGTCCATTACTAAAGCAGTGTTATAATTTGTATCTGGGTGTGGTTGATGATTTTCAGGTAAGAGTTGAGTTGATTGAGAGTTAGTCCTGAAGGTCTTACTTTATGCACACGAACTCTTCCATTGCTGGACAGCTTTATGCACAAAACCTCAGCACAAAATTCCCCTCTGTCATTTTACAGCCATGCCTTGTTCTGAAGTAAACATCTAATAGACCTTCATGGAAGTACTGTCCAACTGGTTTGTTTGTTTGTTTTACAGTAAAAGTACATTCAACCATATAGTTAAGGTTTAATTTAAAAGAAATAGATTGATAAATCAATCTTGAGTGATCAATAGCCCATCCATCCATCATCTGTAGCCGCTTATCCTGTACAAGTCGCAGACAAGCTGGAGCCTATCCCAGCCTATTTGTACAGTTGACCCCAGATATTTGAACTCATCTGCTTTGACCACCTCTGTTCCTTGTACCATAGCTGTACCATTCCACCATCCTCACCCTCATTCACGCACATGCACTCCATCTTGCTCCTACTGACTTTCATTGCCCTTCTCTCTAGTGCATAATTCTCTAGGTTTTCTTCCACTTGCTCCCTGTTCTCACTACAGATCACATTTGCAAACATCGTCCATGAGGCCTCTTGCCTGGTGTCATCTGTCATCCTGTCCATTGCCATTGCAAATAGGAAAGGGCTTAGAGCTGAGTCCTGGTGCAATCCAACATCCACCTTAAATGCCTCCATCATTCCTACTGCACATCTCACTGCTGTCACACTGTCCTCATACATATCCTGCACCAATCTCACATATTTTTCCACCACTCCTGATTTCCTCATGCAGTACCACAACTCCTCTTTCAGCACCCTGTCATACTGTATGCCTTCTCTAAATCCACAAACACACAATGCAGCTCCTTCTGGCCTTCTCTATACTTTTCCATCAACATTCCCAAAGCAAATATGGCATCTCTATATTTCCTGCAGCACTGGACATCACCCTTGTTCTCGAATATTGGTACCAGTACACTACTTCTCCACTTCTCAGGCATCCTCTCACTTTCCAAGATCTTGTTAAAAAAAAAAATAGTCAAAAAGTCAATTGCCATCTCTCCTAAGCATCTCCATGCCTCCCCTTATTAAAAAGAAGTATACTTCAAGTTCATTTTATTAAGTATACTTACTGTAAGTTAAAGTATATTTCCTTAAGTATACTTTTGTGCACCAAGTATACTGGTATCAATGTACTTACAGTATACGTAAACTAATCTAATACTTCTTGGGACTAAATTGGCCCACTTTTAGTTTATAAAAAGTATACTTTAACTCTAAGAGAAGGAAACTTTGAGTATACAACTAGTATTTTTTATTTTGTACTGCAAGTATACCACAAGTAAACTTATATACTAATAGTTTACTAGTTCTATACTTGTTGTCCACTCTTTAGTTTACAAAAGCATACTTCATAGTATACTGGAAATATACTATGAGTTTACTTGGTTTATACTTCTAGTCCAGTTTTTAGTTTACTAAAGTATACTTTGTAGTACTGGAAATATACTGTACTATTGGCTTACTCATTACACACTTCTCGTCCACTTTTTCCATCCATTATCTGTAGCCGCTTATCCTGTCCTACAGGGTTGCAGGCAAGCTGTAGCCTATCCTAGCTAACTATGGGCGAGAGGCAGGGTACACCCTGGACAAGTCACCAGGTCATCGCAGGGCTGACACATAGAGACAAACAACCATTCACACCTACAGTCAATTTAGAGCCACCAATTAGCCTAACCTGCATGCCTTTGGACTGTGGGGGAAACCAGAGCACCCAGAGGAAACCCATGCAGACACGGAGAGAACATGTAAACTCCACACAGAAAGGCCCTCGCCAACCGCTGGGCTCAAACCCAGGACCTTCTTGCTGTGAGGCGACAGCACTAACCACTACACCACCATGTCACCCTCTAGTCCACTTTTTAGTTTATAAAAGTGTACTTTATAGCATATTGGAAACATACTATTAGTTACTGTTTATATACATCTAGTCCACTTTTTAGTTTTGACATATACTGCAATTACCCATCTAGGTATACTATTAGTTTTCTAGCCTTAACCCTTACCTCATGCACACTACCAGTAGACAACTTAAGTACCTTAAGTTACAATGAAGTTATAAAGGTAAGAATTCACAAAATAACAACAGATACTCAGGATTAAGAACATATTCATTTTCTTTAAAATCAAAATTTAAAGCAACATTGTATTAAATGCCAAAGTATAAAAACATACCAATGACAACTGAAATTCACATCCAAGCTCTAAAGAAAAAAATTTAAAAAATTTAATTACCCCACTCAGAAGAAATAAAAAACAAACAAACAAACAAAAAAAACTTATATGGAACCACAGACATACCTAAGAGTCAACAATGCTGAAGCACAACTACAGGGCAAGTACACTTAAACATAAGGCACAAATATTTTAATACTTTATTACACTTTTGTTAAGTATATCTTGATCAGAAGTTGAAGTTTAAGTATAAGCTTAATATACTTAGACTTTTCTATATACTTTTCAGTATAAGCCAAGTATACTTATGTATAACTTTATTCAGTATATCTCTGATAAGTAAATAAAAAGTAAACTGAAAACATTGTTAGGGTTTTGCTGGGGATCGAACCCAGGTCACTGGTGTAGTGATCCAGCAAACCCCCACTAGGCCACCAGGGGAATGACTCAAGTGCAGAGGAGTGAGGCGAAAGTAGAGTAGAAAAACAGTTTATTTACAATATTTACAATCCAAGGCAAAAACAAAAGTGTAATCCAAATGCTCAGAAGATAACCGGGAAAAAAACAAAAGTTCAAAGTCGAAACAAAGAGCCAAAAACCAGAAAAGAAGAGGCAAAAATACAAATGCTCAGAAGATCCAAAAATGGTAAACACAAAGTCCAAAAAGTCCAAAAGAAAGCAAAGTACAAAAACCACAAAGTCACAGGCGAGGAACACGGACAGAGGTTACTGGAGCTAAACATAATAGCACAAAGACTCCGTGACAAGAGGCTAAACTGAGGAAGTATATACCGTATACACAAACTAAATAGGACACAGGTGACAATAATGAGGACTAGGCGGGGCACAAGGCACATGGAAAAACAAAGGCACATGGCTGTCAAAACAAAAACACAAAACACAGAAACAGTGGTGGCCTCTAGAGGCCAAAACAAACATGACACGATAAGGAAATAACAGCGGCCTCTAGAGGCCAAAACAGTCCCAGTCCTAACAGGACCCCCCCCCCCTCAAGGAGCGTCTCCTGACGTTCCCAGGGCGATCTGGATGGGCCGAATGGAAGTCCGACACAGATCCTTGTCTAAGACGTCCCGAGCCGGAACCCAGCAGCGCTCCTCAGGGCCATAGCCCTCCCAGTCCACTAGATATTGGAGCCCGCCATGGACCCGGCGGGAGTCCAGCAGATGGCGCACAGTGAACACGGTCTGACCCTGGAAGATGCGGGGGGGGGGGGGGGGCAGGGGATTCCTAGGGGCAGGGGCATACGTGGACAACAGTACGGGCTGCAACAGGGAAACATGGAATGTGGGGTTGATCCTTAGAGTCCGGGGCAACTGGAGCTGGTAGGCGACAGGGTTCACCCTGTGCACAACCTTGAAGGGGCCAATGTAGCGAGGAGCAAGCTTGCGGTTCTCCACCCGCAGTGGAAGGTCCTTGGTGGACAGCCAAACCTGCTGCCCAGGGCGGAAAACGTGGGCAGGCCTTCTATGGCGGTTGGCCTGACTCTGGTTGGACCTGGAAGTCTGGATGAGGGTCCTCCTGACCTTGTTCCAGGTCTTGCGACACCGTCTCACGTACTGATTGACCGAGGGCACCCCAGCGTCCTCCTCCTGTTCAGGAAACAGAGGTGGCTGGAACCCGAACTGGCACTGGAACGGCGACAACCTGGTGGCAGATGACTGCAGGGTGTTGTGGGCGTACTCTGCCCATGGCAGCCAGGTGCTCCAAGATGTTGGGTTATCCATCGCCAGGCCTCGCAGGGTGGTTTCCAGGTCCTGGTTGAGCCTCTCGGTCTGGCCGTTGGACTGGGGGTGGAACCCAGAAGAGAGGCTGGCAGTGGCTTCGATGAGTTTGCAGAACCCCCGCCACACTCGGGAGGAGAACTGGGGCCCCCGGTCTGAGACGATGTCCTGCGGAAGACCAAAGACTCGGAAGACATGGGTAAATATATTTTTGGCTGTTTCAAGAGCAGAAGGAAGTTTGCACAGTGGTATGAAGCGGCAGGCTTTGGAGAATCTGTCGAGAATGACCAAAATGACCGGGTTACCTTGAGAGTCTGGAAGTCCCGTGATGAAGTCGACTGCCACATGGGACCAGGGACGCCGGGGAATGGGCAGAGGGTGCAGGAGGCCCTGGGGATGCTGTCGTAGGTTCTTGGTTCTGGTGCACACATCACAGGACAGGACGAATGACCTTACTTCCTTCTCCATGCTTGGCCACCAGAAGTGTCTTTTCAAGAAGTCCAGAGTCCTCCGAGCTCCCGGGTGGGTGGTGAGGGGGGACGAGTGACCCCACTGGAGAACCTTGGCCCGGGCTTGAAGAGGGACGTACAAGAGGCCCGGTGGCCCCGTCCCAGGATCGGGGTCCTGGCGTTGAGCTCGTCGGACGACCTCCTCGACACCCCAACGGACCGGGGCTACAATCCGGGACACAGGGATAATAGGCCCAACTTCACTCTCCCTGTTGGTGGCAGAGAACAGCCTGGAAAGCGCGTTAGGTTTGGTGTTCTTAGAGCCAGGGCGGTATGATAGGGTGAAATCGAATCGGCTAAAGAACAAGGCCCACCTAGCCTGTCGTGGATTCAGTCTCTTGGCTTGCTGGAGGTACTCCAGGTTCTTGTGGTCCGTCCAAACCAGGAATGGATGTTGTGCTCCCTCCAACCAGTGCCTCCACTCCTCAAGGGCCAGTTTGACTGCCAGCAGTTCCCGATCCCCCACATCATACCAGGACTCCGCAGGGCTCAGGCGGTGGGAGAAGTAAGCACAGGGGTGCAGCTTTTCCTCCGAACATTGAGAGAGGACCACGCTGACGCCACTGTCCGAGGCGTCCACCTCGACGATGAATGGTTGTGATGTGTCTGGGAGGACCAGGATGGGTGCCGTGCAGAAGCGGTGCTTGAGGTCCCTGAACGCCTTTTCCGCCTGAGGAGACCAGACAAAAGATCCACCTGTCTTCTTGGTGAGGTCCGATATGGGCGCTGCTACAGAACTGAAGTTCCTGACAAACTTGCGGTAGAAGTTAGCAAACCCTAAGAACCGCTGAACTTCTTTAATGGACTTGGGAATGGGCCAGTCCTGGACGGCCAGGGTCTTGGCTGGATCCATCTGGAGTTGTCCCGTTCATACAATGAAACCCAGGAAGGAGACCTCGGGGACATGAAACTCGCATTTCTGGGCTTTGGCAAACAGATTGTTCTGTAGCAGCCTCTTGAGAACCTGGCGGACATGGTGATGGTGCTCCTGTACGGTCTTGGAAAATATTAGGATGTCGTTGAGGTAGACGAAAACATACTGATTGATCATATCCCTCAAGATGTTGTTGATAAGGGCCTGAAACACTGCTGGCGCATTGGTGAGTCCAAAGGGCATAACTTGGTACTTGTAGTGTCCTGACGGGATGTTAAAGGCAGTCTTCCACTCATCTCCCTGTCGGATGCAGATGAGGTGGTATGCATTCCGTAAGTCCAACTTGGTGAAGACAGTGGCGCCTTGGAGCAGATTGAACACTGTGGACATTAGCGGAAGGGGATAGCAGTTGCGCACAGTGATCTTGTTCAGGCCCCTGTAATCAATACACGGCCGGAGCCCCCCATCCTTCTTGCCGACAAAGAAGAAGCCGGCACCAGTGGGTGAGGTGGAGGGTCGAATGAACCCAGAGGCCAAGGCGTCCTTGATGTACTCCTCCATGGCCTTGCGTTCTGGCTGAGAGAGGGAAAACAGTCTGCCACGAGGAGGGGTAGCCCCAGGAAGCAAGTCAATGGCACAGTTGTAGGCACGGTGCGGAGGAAGAACGGCAGCCCTGCTCTTGCTAAAAACTTCTTTAAGATCCCAGTACTCTGTGGGAACTTGAGATAACTCGGTGAGATCAGGAGGCTCGGCAGGAGACACAGGAGAGCTAGAGAGCAGACAAGAGGCATAGCACGCAGGACCCCATTCCACAACCTGGCTTGTTACCCAGTCTATACGATGGTTGTGGCGGGTAAGCCAAGGAAGGCCTAGAATCACCAGGAACTCTGGTGAATGAATCAGGTGCAGGGATATTTCTTCTTGGTGACCTTGAGAGTGGAGAAAGACTGGAGAAGTAACTTGGGTCACTCTTCCATCACCTAAAGCTTGGCCATCCAGGGCAGACACAGACAGTGGGACTTCAAGAGGAGCAGTAGGGACATTGATTCTTCGGGCGAAGTGGACATCCATAAAGTTTCCAGCCGCCCCGGAGTCTAGCAAGGCCTGACAAGAGTGGACGGACTCACCCCAGGAGATGGAGACAGGGATGTAGACTCCTTGGCCGGGAAGTTCGGGAGAGAGGGTAGGCCCTGTCACAACCCTCCCTTGGCTGGACGGGGCGATCCTTTTCCCAAGAGCTCGGGACATGATGCTCGGAAGTGGCCAGGCTTGCCACAGTAGATGCAGCACCTCCTCCTGCGCTCCCTTTCAGCTGTGGAGAGACGAGTACGGCCAACTTGCATGGGCTCTGGACAGTCACTGGAGGAGGTGGACGGACTCCAGGTTGAGGCAGTGAGGCAAGGGGAACTCAGGACTTGCTGGCGCTCTCTAATCCGGTTATCGAGATGAATGGCATGCGAGATCAGAGTTTCGAGGTCACTTGGGCATCCGATAGAGGCCAGGCCGTCTTTGATGGGGTCAGACAGACCATGGTGGAAGGCTGAAACCAGGGCAGTCTCATTCCATCCGCTGACTTCTGCAAGCGTCCGGAACGAGATGGCGTAGTCTGCAACGCTTCCTCCTTGCCGGATGGACATAAGCTTTCTGGCTGCGTCTTTACTGATGTCCGCCTGATCGAAGACATGAAGCATCTCCTCCGTAAACAGCTTGAAATCAGAGCACTCGGGTCCCTGTCTCTGCCAGATGGCCGTTGCCCAAGCTTGTGCCTTACCAGCTAACAAGGTTATCACAAAGGCAATCTTGCGGCGATCCGTAGTGTAGGTGGTAGGCTTGAGCTCAAAGGTGAGTTGGCACTGGGTAAGGAACTCCCGGCACTCACCATGCTTGCCGTCATACCTCTGTGATGCAGGAAGGCTGGGTTCGCGAGGTGAAGGAGGCAGCATGGCGGGAGGCACTGGAGCCGGATCAGGATGAGGAGATGTGGGCAGAGCTGTGCCAGGGTTTTCCCAATTTGCTGAAGCAGTACCTCATGGCGAGCAAGGGCCTCACGTTGGCTTGCAAGTGTTCGTCCATGAGTGTCCATGGACAAACACTTGCTCCGAAGCGTGTTAAAGCAGCCATAATTCCCTGAAGGTTAGCTGGGTAGACCGTTGAAGACGCCTCTGCTGAGTCGGTCATGACAGAGTCTTTCTGTTAGGGTTTTGCTGGGGATTGAACCCAGGTCGCTGGTGTAGTGATCCAGCAAACCCCCACTAGGCCACCAGGGGAATGACTCAAGTGCAGAGGAGTGAGGTGAAAGTAGAGTAGAAAAACAGTTTATTTACAATATTTACAATCCAAGGCAAAAACAAAAGTATAATCCAAACACTCAGAAGATAACCGGGAAAAAACCAAAAGTTCAAAGTCAAAACAAAGAGCCAAAAACCAGAAAAGAAGAGGAAAAATACAAATGCTCAGAAGATCCAAAAATGGTAAACACAAAGTCCAAAAAGTCCAAAAGAAAGCAAAGTACAAAAACCACAAAGACACAGGCGAGGACCACAGACAGAGGTTACTGGAGCTAAACATAACAGCACAAAGACTCCGTGACAAGAGGCTAAACTGAGGAAGTATATATACACAAACTAAATAGGACACAGGTGACAATAATGAGGACTAGGCGGGGCACAAGGCACATGGAAAAACAAAGGCACATGGCTGTCAAAACAAAACCACAAAACACAGAAACAGTGGCGGCCTCTAGAGGCCAAAACAAACATGACACGATAAGGAAATAACAGCGGCCTCTAGAGGCCAAAACAGTCCCAGTCCTAACAAGCATACTCTTATTTTTAGTTTAAAATAAGTATACACGAAGCACACTTGAATAAACTTTTTTTTTTGTAAGGACTGGTATATCATCTGGCCCATCTGCCTTATCACTTTTCATTCTCTTCATAGCCCTTCTTACTTCCTCCTTGCTAATCTGCTGTACTTCCTGATTCACTATCTCCACCACGGCCAACCTTCTCTTTCATTTTCTTCATTTATCAGCTTCTCAAAGTACTCCATCCATCTTCTCAACACACTCTTCACTTATCAGCACAGTTCCATCTGTGTCCTTTATCAACCTAACCTGCCGCACATCCTTCCCAGCCTGAACTCATTGTCTTGCTAATCAGTACAGGTCCTTTTCTCCATCCTTAGTTTCTAACCTTTCATCTAGTTCATCATATACCTTTTCCTTCACCTTTGCCACTGCTCTTTTTTCTTTCCTTCACATCTCCTTCTATTCTTGACTGCTGTCTTTAACCTTCTGTAATTCAGTGACCAAATATGCACAGAATATAAAACAAGGATGATTTTTATATTGTCAAGCAGTAAAAAAAAAGAAAGTTGGTTGATTTTCATTTTAAACAGTACACACAAGGAGGAGGAAGAAACATAATTTCAATCAACCCCACGTAAAAACATCTCTGAAGCAGATTACTGTGTAACAAAGAAGATGGAAGTCTTATCATTATTATTTATAATTATCATACTTATTATTATTATTATTATTATTATCATTAAGGGTGCATCGCACTATTATTTGAGATCAAATAATGGGCTTCTCCTTGAGTTGCCAAGAGAGCGAACGAAGAGGACACTGGGGGACAGGGCTTTTTGTGCTGCCGCCCCAAAACTATGGAACTCATTACCAAGTAGTATTCATAACTGTAAAACTTTGGACAATTTTAAGAATATGTTGAAGACGCATTTATTTAAGTAAGCTTTTATAAATAAGATTTAATAAGACTTATTTTATCTTTTTTAATGATATTTTATCGTAGCTTTAGCTCATTTTTATATTACTATATATTTTTTGTTTTTAATAAGTAGATATTGTTTTATAATTGTTTTATAGTTATGTGCAGGTAAACATATATTCATGCAGCCTGCACACTATAAATGTAAATTATTATTATTATTATTATTATAAGTCTTAGATTGGAACTTAGCATATACAAATGAAAGCAGTGTTGGGACTGTATGTATAGAATCACACCTATTTGTTCTGTATATAGCATATTGTTTTCTGTTTAAAAGACTGTTATGTATGCATACTTATTTGGATAAAAAAAAGTTTTAATACCAACAGTAGGTGGTGCAAATTCAAGGTATTATCAAAGCAATTATTAAGGTATGACTAATCTCAGCTAGGCGACACGGTGGTGTAGTGGTTAGCACTGTCACCTCACAGCAAGAAGGTTCTGGGTTCAAGCCCAGTGGCCGACGAGGGCCTTTCTGTGTGGAGTTTGCATGTTCTCTGTGTGGGTTTCCTCCGGTTTCCCCCATGGTCCAAAGACATGTAGGTTAGGCTAATTGGAGGCTCTAAATTGACTGTAGATGTGAGTGTGAATGGTTGTCTGTGTCTATGTGTCAACCCTGCGATGATCTGGTGACTTGTCCAGGGTGTACCCCGCCTCTTGCCCATAGTCAGCTGGGATAGGCTCCAGCTTGCCTGCAACCCTGCACAGGATATGCGGTTACAGATAATGGATGGATGGATAATCTCAGCTAACATGCACTGGTATGCTACCTAGCATATTTATGCATGTTGTAGCCTTTCTACTATTCATCTAAGCCCCCAAAAATGTACTGTAGAAAATGTGAGGGAGAGTACTGTTTAAAAAAGAAAAAAAATTTCTGAAAGTACAGGCTCTGATTCAGACCAAACTGGTCTATAAAAGTCAGAGTTACTCAAGCTTATTGGTATGGAGTGAATTACTGACACAGGACATAGCAACATAGCTCACACCAAATATATAAAACATCTTCCATATCACATTTGGGTGGCACGGTGGTGTAGTGGTTAGCACTGTCGCCTCACAGCAAGAAGGTTCTGGGTTTGAGCCCAGTGGCCAACGGGGGCCTTTCTGTGTGGAGTTTGTTCTCCCCGTGTCTGTGTGGGGTTTCCTCCGGGTGCTCCGGTTTCTGCCGGTTAGGTTACCATGGAGCAGTCATGGTCTGAGGTCGGGCTGAAGTGCCCTTGAGCAAGACACCTAATTCACAACTGCCCCCCGGGAGCTGTAGCATAGCTGCCCATTGCTCTGGGTTTGTGTGTGCGTGTTCACTATTTCAGATGGGTTAAATGCAGAGGAGGAATTTCACTGTGTGCTTAAGTCTGTGCTTGAGTGTACGTGTGATAAATCTAGGCTTCTTGGCTGCTTCTTTTGTTCAAGTCTCCTGAGGCCTTTTCAGTTCATTTACCTGAGTGTTTCAAAATAACAGACAGAAAAACCACAGTCACAGGAAATGCATCTTTTATTGGTCTTATAAATGCTCTGGAGTTTGTGTGACTCGTTATGGGAAAAAAAAAACCAAGATCAAGTATGTTTCATGCCATGATTTCTTAACTAATATATTTTTAGCTTTATAAGCATTTAGCACGGGTTTATGTTATGAATACACATGTTTTATTCCCCAATTAATTTGTAAAGGGCCTGGAAAGGAGAAAGGATTTCCGAAGAACTCCCTGGAGGCTGGATCTTAGAAGAATGTCCTGCAAAAAAACAAAAACTATATTTAATTACAGTACATATTAGAAATAAACAAGGTTATAAAAAGGTTTCACGCTTTCAGACATTCTCAGAGAAAAGTGAAGAAAATACAGACTTCTGAAACAGAGGCTCCAAAGAAGATTCAGGGATAGAAACACTTCACTGCAAAGCCTGTTGCTAAATGAAATGAATCATCACATTTTAACTAATATTCTGATTTTCTAGTAATTATAACTCCATGTAATGTTTACAAATCTACATTCTTTTGACATTCTTGTGTTCTCGTGTTAAAAGGAATAAATAGCAACATGCTGCATCAGGGGCTGAGATCAAACCATCAACACCAACATTTCTGTATGAGTCATGACATGTAACAGTCCCTTTGAACAACATCAATCAGAAGGACTGCTAAAGGTTCTGGCTGGGACACAGAACCATTCAGGTCCTTAATTTAGTCAGGGGAATAGATGAAAAGATGTGAGTAGATCTTTTAGATCATGCCCACACACCTTACAATGCACATCACTGACTGACAGCTTTGTTAATAATTTCTGCTTTATAACCAGACCGTGAAATCTCGAGCTGAGAATTAACTGGACGGTGCGCATGGTATTCTTGACTGTCCAAGAGGCCGTCACATGTACATGATGCATACGCTCACTCTAGTTTTAATGGGGGTCAAAGGGTTACCCAGGAGTGTGTAGGTGATCAGGGTGTAGTGTGAGGTGTTTTCATCTGTAGCACATAGCCCTGCCTGTACACAGAGGCACTGCCCTGGAAAACCTTTCTGTTTGCAGTAGAACTGACTGATGCTGCTTTAGGGCTGGACATGTTGCACAGGGGACAGGCACACATTCAGCACAGACACGTCAACACTACAGGCAGCTCGCTTTATATCACACAATGAACACAGCCGTGAACACTTGTTCCTCATTCAGATTTATCAACAGACATGACTATGACTGAAAAGTTTTGCATTGGCGACATGGAAGACGCTGCGAAGAGGCAAAATGAGATCAACTAATCGAATTTAAAAGCCAAATTAGCTCAATAGAAGATCTGAAATGTGTTTTCATCAATCTTCATTGAGCAAATTTAAATGCATTTGATCTCATATAGGAATCATTTGTAGGGGCCTGGGAAAGAATAAATAACAAACGGTGTACGTACACTTCATCTTCATATTCCTTTGGTGGAGAAACTGCTATCACAAGGTCAATCCAGTCCTGAAGAGACAGACACACACACACACACACACACACAGTAAACACTTGGAATAAACGCTTATACTTTGCTCGTTACAGTCACATCAATATAAATAAACAATAATTGTATCTATTGGAAAAAGATAAATATTGTGATTTTATTTTGCTTGAAAATAAAATTTATTTTTAATAGTTTTCCCACGAAACTGAGTCGTACATGAGCTGATAGGTGATGAGGCACGTAGTGCTGAGTCGGCTATAAGCCATGGACGACAAGATTGAGTGGAATAACTGTTTTATTCTATGCACATTCACTGGACTTTGAGAAACAGAGCATTTTTATTTTCTGCAAATCCGATAAATAAAAACTTTTCCGACAAAATCATTTCTGCTTAGAATGTAAACAAACCGGCAAAAAGACAGTAGCAATTTGTGAAAAATGCTATAATAATAATTCTTGAAAAATAAAAAAAGATACATTCTTATCATGAAATACTTTCATTCCATATTTTGTTGCTTTTTTTTGTATTTTTGGGGTTTTGTTTTCAAGTAGAGTTTTTATTTCTTCCTCAGTTGGTTCAGTAACACGCTCCACCATTTCCTTCTTCTTCTTTAGGGTTTTTTGGCGGTTGGTAAACCAACTTAAAGGTGTATTACTGCCACCGACTGGGCTGGAGTGTGGAACAGGAGATACTGGGAGGAAAGAAACTATATTCTTTTAGCCATTTCTGTTTCTTTTAAATACTTGATAAAGTGATATATCTGACTTGATGCGCTCCGCCATTTTGTTTTTCTCTACTCACTGTATATGAGCTGATATCCTAGTAGTAGAGTAGCCTATCAGAGCATGTGATTGCTCATATCCAGTGTATGTGGATGGAATATTAATTGATATCTCATGATCCGTTAGAGTAAACTGAGAAGCTTATTGATTTCTTCTTCCCTCAAGGTACTCAAATCAGCATGAACAGAGAAAAAAAAAACAAACACTTATTTGCAAAATCCAATAACCCCACAATTATCTGCTTTCATCTGAATGGACATTTCAGATAAAATTTCTATTTAAAAGATTACGTCTCAGCCTAATTGAACACCTGTGGGTGATTTTAGACAACCCGGCAGAAAACAAATGGCTATCTAAAAAAATATAGTAATAATAACTCTTTTCAATTCACTATGGCATAAATCATATAAGTCTGTGATCCTGAACCACTTCTTAAAATGTCTAAATTATTTATCTGATTTTTAGGACATTCTCAAATATTCAAAAATATTCTAAAGTTCAACTTGGCTCATTCCAAGCCGAAGGATATGCTTACAACCAGGGGAAAGCCTCTGAATTAGTTTGGAATAACGTTTCCCATAAACACACAGATGGCCTCACAAATGTAGAGTCCCACCAGGTAACCAAAATGTCCCTGTGGATAAGATCTACAGCAGCGAGTTCTCACCCCTCCACTGTTCCAGGCCCGGGCTAGAGAGTTCTGTCCTTCAGTCAGAGTCACATCTGTCAGGATTTTTCCATTTACTGCCATGATCTCATCACCGGCCACCACTCCACCTGAGGGAGTCATGCATAGAAATGAGCAATTAGTGACAGCCATGAATAGAGTACAAACGTTTAACAAAATCTGACGATCAGCACGAGGACCTGAAGCCAAGGGATTACTGTAGTAATGATATTTAAATTATCTCACCATGCTTATCAGCTGAGCCTCCTTCATGAATGACTGAAACCACAAGTTTTCCCAGTGGAGAGTCGATTCCCCCTTCCACAGCGAGGTCCAATGGGCCCTCCTGCACAACATATACAGCCAAGCAGAAATTTCATTCAGTCTCAGAAGGGCATGTCACTGTGTAATTCACTGACTTCCTTCTAGTTCATCAACTAGTCGAATGAGTCCATTGACTTTTATGATTAAAACATAGAAAATTGGAGCCAGAGCATAAAATGGCTATTTTTAGTGGAAATCCTAAAACATTCTGGCTACAAATATCACACTCTGCACATTAAACAAACATTCACACAAATTTTTATTTAGAACAATGTTTATACAGGAGGCTCTGTTTTTCAGACAGGTCCTCCACATATATAATCATATCTATCTAATAAACAAATAATATGAATAAGAATTGTACAAATAAAAACTAAGAGTGGAATATTTCGAAAATCTCATCTCATCTTATTATCTCTAGCCACTTTATCCTGTTCTACAGGGTCGCAGGCAAGCTGGAGCCTATCCCAGCTGACTACAGGCGAAAGGCGGGGTACACCCTGGACAAGTCGCCAGGTCATCACAGGGCTGACACATAGACACAGACAACCATTCACATTCACACCTATGGTCAATTTAGAGTCACCAGTTAACCTAACCTGCATGTCTTTGGACTGTGGGGGAAACCGGAGCACCCAGAGGAAACCCACACGGACACGGGGAGAACATGCAAACTCCACACAGAAAGGCCCTTGCTGGCCACGGGGCTCGAACCCGGACCTTCTTGCTGTGAGGCGACAGCGCTAACCACTACACCACCGTGCCGCCTATTTCGAAAATAATATCTCATCTCATCTCATCTCATTATCTCTAGCCGCTTTATCCTTCTACAGGGTCGCAGGCAAGCTGGAGCCTATCCCAGCTGACTACGGGCGAAAGGCGGGGTACACCCTGGACAAGTCGCCAGGTCATCACAGGGCTGACACATAGACACAGACAACCATTCACACTCACATTCACACCTACGGTCAATTTAGAGTCACCAGTTAACCTAACCTGCATGTCTTTGGACTGTGGGGGAAACCGGAGCACCCGGAGGAAACCCACGCGGACACGGGGAGAACATGCAAACTCCACACAGAAAGGCCCTCGCCGGCCCCGGGGCTCGAACCCAGGACCTTCTTGCTGTGAGGCGACAGCGCTAACCACTACACCACCGTGCCGCCCCGAAAATAATATATGTAATATATAAATATATATATGAAAAAATTAAGTTCATCTTAGAAACAATTTGAAATCATAACAGCTAGATGCCTGTCTTAGAGTAATATCAACATTATTCCAGTCAGCGGCCACATGAAATATAAAACACTGTTTGCTCCAGTTAGTATGCGCACATGGCAAGTGTAAATCCCGATAGCAGCGTGGATCACAATTATGTATACTATAATTCCTAGTAAAATCAAAATCTGTAATATTGTTAAGGCATTTATATACAGCTATACAATGATGGCACCGCGAGTTGGCCTAGTGGTTAGTGTGTCTGCCTCTCGACCGCGAGATCACGAGTTCTACTCGCGGTCAGGTCATACCAAAGACAATCATAAAAATGGTACCTACTACCATCTGGCACGGCACGTTGCAATACAGATGCGAGTAGGGAAGTCAAACTCTCACGGTTACTAGAGGACTAGCCCCCCCATTGTAACCCTAGCTGTATAGGCGAGAGGCCGAGGGCTACAGAAACAGAGATTGGCACCACACCCATGCGTCTCAAAGAGCTGGTTAGTACTGGGACGGGAGACTGCCTGGGAAGACCAGATCCTGGCGTGGAAGGGACTTTGACTTGATACAATGATGGCACCGGCGGCGGATAGCTAGAGTTCCCCATTTTAACGGATTAAGAGCTTGAGTGGCAGAAAAGTACTTAGGTTGGTCTAAAATACATCTTGCGACATTATTTTGTAATATTTGAAGGTGTTGCATGAGTACTTCATTATTTTTATCACTCCATAAAAATAGATTTTATTTCTGGTTTCTCATTCAGCACCCAAGTCCTGTTATACAGACCAGTAACAGTGTGTAAATAGTCCCAAAGCATCTACTGATAGCCGTCATGAATGCATTAGTTTTAAAATCTACAAATTCCTAAAGTTTTTTTTTAAATAAACAATTGCATCAAGTTGATATGAATATAAGGTTACCTTCTTAATTCTCAGCAGCCGCACATCTTTTCCTTCAATCTGCTCAGGGGTAAACTGTAATGTGAATACACAAATGGTGTTGACCGAGCGTGCACAAACAGTCACAGCAACAGAACAATGGGATATTGGCTATGTGGCACAGAAATGAGCCGCAATTAAGCTGCTGTCAAACAGATGTCACTTTTTTTTTTCCAGTGTCCATAATCTGACAGCTGGTTCATTTCATATCTTTCATTAATCTGCTTAAGGAAGACTGCTTTGAACAGCATCGCAAAATCTTCTCATTCTACTGGACAAATGATAACAACTGCAAGAGGAAGCTGAGCAGCAGCACTGTGTAAAACCCTGACTAAAACCCTTAGACTTCTTCGAAATATAAAGATACTGGAGTATTTCGGCAATATTATTCATTGTACTGTTAAGTCATGCTATTTGCTAGGTAATATTCTCTAAGCCAATAGAGAAGGGAGGATTGCAGGTACAGCGTTAGTGTAATCTTAAGATTAATAGTAAAATTTCAGTATTTTTTCTGTAAACACAAGTAAGCTATACAGTACCATCGAATAGGGATCAAAGTCATCCACATATTTCTGGAAGCCCTGTTTAAGTAAATAAAAGAGAAGAAACAGTTTAGGTTTCTGTGGTTTCCCTGTCATGTCATGAGGAAAACTGGGAAAAAAAGAAGATAAAAAATCTTACTAGGCAGCACACAATTGTGTGTATTGATTGAGAGTTTATATGGTCATGAACACTACAAGTCTATCTCTCACTTAATCACTATTCCTCACCTGCAGTTGTCCTCAACTGGACAAACTGTCAAGCTAGTGATTAAACATATTTCATTACCCTTAATCAATTTCCTAGTTTGTGCACAGACTACTTTAGATTATATCCCTCATCAAAAAATGCCCATGCAGGGATTGGCCAAGGATGGCTCATGTCGCATAAAACAGTTCCATGACTGATTAAGCAATGTATCTTGTGATGTCAAAAAAAAAAAAAAAAAAAGGATATTGTGTGAGTCAGTCATGGTATATCCTGGATATACCATGAACTGACGTCACATTTTCAAACTATGTGGCTGACTCGAGTCTTTATTTTTTTTAAAGACAAAAATAGAAAAGTCATTAATACAATCGAAACAAACACATTAACATTTCAATCAGGGGGATTTTCAACTGAACACATTAAAGGAGAACTGAAGTCATTTCTAAACTTGCTTTATTTCTTAATTAACATGTTATTCAATTACATTTTCAGTTTTAGTAACCTTATATCGTGACTCATATTGGCAACTAATTGCAATTAAATATTATATTTATTGGCCTATTCCGTTTTTAGCCATCTTGAATTTAGTTTGTTTGGTCCACGGCAGGTGTCGCTTATCCGTACGATCTTCACGAGACTTGTGCGAGACTTCGAAACATGAAGTGTCAGCCAGGTGTCAGCGCTGCCATTTTGAAAACTGTTTTCCAAATGAAATATTGCACAAAAACGAGTTTAAATGACGATTACTGCCTACTTTTTTCAAACTTTCCTGATTGCTATCAAAACAAACAAAACTTCCTGCTTGATTACATCAGCATTCGAAAGAGGGCGCGTGCGTCTTTTGACAAAGTTGGCAGATGTTGGTCATTTTGATTTCCGCTGTATGTTTTATTTCCATCCTACGATGTCTCGCACAGGTCTCAACGAATTTCATTTACGGCCATTGCTTTGACATATGGACTGATATAGTACATAGCGTATTTCAAACA
The DNA here is from genome assembly GCF_027579695.1 of Neoarius graeffei. Taxonomy (NCBI): domain Eukaryota; kingdom Metazoa; phylum Chordata; class Actinopteri; order Siluriformes; family Ariidae; genus Neoarius; species Neoarius graeffei. The sequence goes on along the minus strand of NC_083570.1, from coordinate 81,148,482 downwards.
CTCATAACTTGCTACAGTAGTGACAAAATAGCGATCAAAAATGCATTCCTATATTTAATAAAATGAGATAAATAGAATTTTGACAATAAAAAAATTTGCCTTCAGTTCTCCTTTAAAATAACCATACAAATCAATAGTTTTAACAGCTTTCTGATTTTATGAGTCAGTAACTGTTTTTATGTACTGCTTGGTCTCTTTTTCAAATGCCAAAAAAAAACCCACTTGATTCACAGCTGTGGCTCCCTGAGCATTTCTGTGTGTGCAGATCTACTCATTATGATCATGCCTAGCGAGGCAGGCGATAGCATGGTAAAAAATAAATAAATAATAAAATCAATAGGTAAAAAAGTGATAACATGATACATTGTTCATGTGCAGGTTGAAGGTCGCTCCGACATAAACAACAAACATGGCTGCCTCCAGGGAGTTTATGCTGCGATTCAATCTCATAGATGAAAGTTAAAGTTAAAACTTTTAGTTTGGAATTTTTTGATGAGGGATATAAATCAAATATACCATGCACTGAGAGGCTCCGGTAATTATGGATTCTCTTTGCTGACTGGCATAGTGCTATTTTCTTCAGGGTTGTGCTCCTCACTAAATAGTTCTATACCAGTCACCTCAGAGAATCTATCATTTCAACCGGAGCCTCTCAGTGCATGGTATATTTGATTACTATAGCATTAGATAGGTCAGTGTAAATAAGAAAACTCTATTTCCAAATCAGAAAAATAACATTAATTAAATGGAAACAATTATACACAGAATGTAATTTATAATAAGCAAGTAACTGTGGAGCTAACATATGATTAGTGTCTCCATTCTATATGGATATGACAAAAAAGGAAAACAAGACTAATTTCTAGGAATTTCTTTGGTTGGATCACTGGAAGCTTTGTGCTGGTGCACGGAACACAAATGGAAACAAGGCAGTGACAAATGTTTATCAGACAAAGAGCAAATACTGCAATCTGCAACACAGGCATATTGTCATAGTGAAGGACTATAACAGTTTTATTACACCCACTCATGAACCCCCCCCCCCCCCACACACACACACACACCTTCAAAAAAGAAAATGAAGTAATCAGGAAATTCAGAAATACCTCAACTGGGAAAGAATATAACATTCTTTTGCAGTTGATGATACATTCAGCACAGAAGCTCTATCTAGCAGTTAGAAGGTAAATGATGAAAAAAGCTGACAGGGACTTTAAAGCAACAACAGTAAAACTTGTGTTTTAAACTTAAAGTGTTTGACTGAATTACATACCGTGGATATGTGTACACACCCTGTTAAAATGTGAGCACTGCTTCAGATGGGTTAAATGCAGGGGAGGAATTTCACTGTCCTCTAGTGTACATGTGACAAAATAAAGGCTTCTTTCTCTTCTAAAACACTCTGTCAGACAGGAAGCCATGTGTCTTTAAGATTAACATGTCTTTACAAGGTTCAAAGAGCTAATGGTTCTTACGAGCCTGAACCAAGACACAGTCTGTGTGCTGTAATGTATCAGTTGGTCTATAGCTTTGTGTGCTAAGACAACACAGAGACGGCACTGTGTAAATGAACTCCATCACTATGGAGGACTAAATCAATTCTAGTGATACGGTGCAGGCTCAGCTGTGGTTAGGTAACAAATAAATAAAGAAAAAAAGAAAGGGAGAAAGAGATGAGCAGGAAAGAGTCAAAGCACTCTTGGGATACTATAGCCCTTGGTATAAATCTTGCTGCAGATTCCCCAGAAATGTCATAAATAAAATAAGGGAAACCAGAATGAAAAGCTAGTACATGGGAGCTAGTTCTATTACTAAGGCAGGTAGAAATAAAACATAAGCATAATAAATATACAAGAAGGAATATGTTAGTATGGACCTATCACTCAGGCACCAAAGAGCAACACACAGAAAACATTCAGATAAATGGAGAGAGCACCAGTCACTGGTCTCTGATTACTTGTTTCTTCTTGGACTTAAATGACGTGTTGTACATCACCATCCTCTTAAGCATCTGTGGCGACTACAACGTAGAAGCAGATGCAGAACAGTATTACAAAACACAAATACTTCTCACACACACTTACTTTCACATGTACACATACAATATACTTCAGCACTATAACCATAAAGTGACAAAATACGTCACTGAGTGGGGAAAATAATCATTTAAAAATAAGCTGGACATGCCAATTTTTAAAACTTTCATAGCATTCGGGATAGACTCTTATGCTGTGTCCGAAATCACTCCCTACTCACTATATAGTGGACTATACAGTGAGTTCACCATTTTGTAGTGCTGTCCGAATGTATAGTGAGAATTATTACACCCTACATAGTGGACTCATAGTATCCCGCAATGCATCGTGAAAAGGAGTACAATCGATGGTCACTAACCAAGCAATATGGTTGCTTCAGAAAGCATCATGCATTGCGGTTGCACTGAAAGAAGAAGAGCGCTCTGAGAACACAAGATCCCCCGCTGGCAACTCTGCCATAACTCTGGTAAAATGCGACTGAATTGAATGAAATTGCACTATGCGCATTACTGACATATAACAAAGAATCCTGTCAAGTTTCGTGTAATTCCTCCCAAAATTGTGAGAGGAGTTGATTTCAGAAGGTGAGTACCCTTCCCGGGACAGACGGACAGACATCGCCATGACATAATCCCCCTTCAGGCCTTTTGGCCAGCGGGGGATAATAAAAATTGTGAGGGAAGTTGATTTCAGAAAGCAAGCACACCTTGATGAAATTGCCAAAGTACAAGTTTGTTAATAATCAAGGGCATAACTCTTGTAAAATTTGCCCAAGTTAAACGAAATTTCAATATGCGTATAACTGTCATATAACAAAGATTTTTGCCAAGTTTGGTGAAATTCCTCCACAAATTGTGAGAGGAGTTGATTTCAGAAGAATGTACACCCTCATGAAATTGTCAAAGTACAAGTTATTTAATCAAGGGTCAAAACTCTGGGAAAATTTTCACAAACGAAATTAAATCGCAATATGCGTATTACCGACATATAACAAGGCCTTTTGCCAAGCTTTGAGAAATTCATCCAAAAATTGTGAGAGAAGTTGATGTCAGAAGGCGAGCACACCTTCATGAAATTGTGAAAGTACAAGGTTGTTAATCAAGGGCTGTGACTCTGGTAAAATGTGACCGAATTGAACAAAGTAACAATATGCATATTACTGACATATAACAAAGCCTTTTGCCAAGTTTCGTGAAATTCCTCCAAAAATTGTGAGAGGAGTTGATTTCAGAAGGTGAGCATCCTTCCCAGGACGGACGGACGGAAATCACCATGACATAATCCCCCTTTGGGCCTTTCGGCCAGCGGGGGATAAAAATGGCAAATGACAGAGAGGAGCACCCAGTCCAGCAAAAAGGGAATATGTACAAATGTAAGTAAATTTCCATGATAACTTTCGATATGTTGAATATTTTTGAATTTTGCTTAACTCTTTTTATAAACGGACATTCAAGTACAATTAAAAATAGTAAGAGAATAGAAAATAAGCTAAAATAGAATAAGACAAATGAAATACAAGAATAAAAGTGACAGTGCAGAGCGAAGAATTAATCAAAAGCCTCAAATTTGGTTTAATAAAAGGCAGCGGCAAAGAAGAAAGTATTCAGCCTTGATTTAAAAGAACTGAAAGATGCAGCAGACACGAAGTACTTTGTATTTATTAAATGTGGGAAATACGCTCAGTATAAAATGTATTCATCACAAAAATACATGCATGTATTTATTGTTTTGAAAACCCACTAGCCGAATGATTTGGCACGTTTTAATTGTGCGACAGTAATGACGTCAATAACGGCGCGGCAGAGTAGAGTCCAAAAGTGTTTTTTTTTTCATTTTACCAATGAGCTCACCATCTAGTCCTCTATATAGAATTCACTAGATAGTGATTAGGCAGTAGTGAATGAATGAGTGATTTCGGACACCGCATTAGACAGAAGTTCTTAAATCCAGTACCGCTCCTGAAAAAATGCATCCTTTTCTCTAGGACTCATGCCTGATCCAACTAAATCTCAAACTCTGTGAAACCTGACTGGTATATTAGCAGCTGGGAAAACATCAAACCATGCAGGGCAATGGATGCTCACCAGTGTAAGTGGGAACGAACTGCATGACTGTTTAACCCTCATCCTACCATGCTATTTTACACCTTAATCTTACCATGTGGGTCCGTTTGGACCCCAATACTTTTCTTTAAAATTAAAGCTTATAAAGACAAAATCACCAGATAAGTTTTGTTCAGAACATCTTGTATTAATAACAGCAATACACTAAAGGGCCCAAGGCATAAAGAACACACTTAACCTTCATCCTACCAGCCAATTTTACATACACAAACTACCAGGCGGGGTCCGTATGGACCCCAGGAGGGAATACCTTGAAATCAATGCAGTAAGAACCAATTCAATGCAGCAAACAGACATAACTTTATTGAAGAACAAAATCCACTATGGCTGAATATCAATGATGTATTATAAATGCAATAACATTGCAATAATATTGCAATAACTAGCATACATGTAGCAAATTATAGCGCCACAAAAAAAATTGCATTATATACATGATTTTTGCAGCTCATGCAGCTGTAAAACATTCTGGATTACAACTTAGGTCTTTTCTTACAGAATTTAAAACAAAAAGTAATTGTAAAATAATTTAAGGCTTTTGTTTTGCAGCCTGTGCTTATTGCAGCAGTGGGGTCCACACGGACCCCAAGAAGGAATGCCTTGGTAGTTTCATTATGGAACATAAAAGAAATAAAAGAAGTTAACTTTCAGTGTGCTATTCAATTATAAAATGAAAGACAGATAAACTTTACTCTGGGGTCTGGTTGGACCCCAGTAACAAATTAATTATACCTTCACAATGCAAAAAGCTGATCTTCTGGTGCTTTAGTGTTTTAATTAAGACATAAATTCTGACAAATTCATAAAATGGTGAGGCAGTATGTCACATATTTTTAAAATGGCAAACAAACATATAGGTGCGGGGTCCAGATGGACCCTACTTGGTAGGATGAAGGTTAATTCTATTTCATGTACGTGTCAAGCAAAAACAAAGAGAGGCAAAGGCCAGGTGATTCAAACTCAGTTTTTAGTGAACTAATCACACGCATGTGCCAACTCTAATTCTCAAGGTGGAACAGAGGCAGAACAAAGTAAGTAGAGTTTTCTTGTGATTTAATAAAAGAAGGCTTGCAGGCTAAGTATGGATGAGGCAACTGGTTCGAAAACTAGAAAGTCCATCAATCACAGCCTTTGGACTGCAGACAAAGACTCAAAGTGCACAGCACGTTCTGATCTCTCTTCATCCCCCTTCTACTCTCTCACTTTCCCTCAAGGAAGAAATACTCATTTTGAGATTCTGTCCTCATAAATCAATGAGTCAAGGGGATGCACCACCTGCAGACACACTTTTATCACTCATTAATTGGAAATAAATCTCCACAATAATATCCAGTTAACCAAAAAGATGTTAGCTAACACCTTGATATTTCCATCAGCATAGCATGCACACTCAGACTTACCGTGGGCTCGGGTCGTAATACGGGTCTGTATGAGGGCTTGGATTGGGGAAGCATGACTGGTTTTGACATGACTGGGATCACTTGTCTCCTCTGATTAGGAGGGCTGGGTGCTATTTGCTACAGAATGACCATGTGGTAGATGGGAGATGACATTAGTGAAAACCACAGTTCAAAGTAATCTGACCTATGCAATTCACTATAAATACAAAATCAACGGGACTACCCATAGTCCTTGATTAAAAAGAAGAATAGTTGAAGCTCACCAGTGGACTGCTGGCAGTTGATATTCTGCTAACATTAGAAGTGTTTCTCATAACCTAGACCATATTAACAAAATGTCAGATCTAAATTTCAGTACTTCAGTTAACACCAGATTACACCTTAGCATACAATGCAGTGGTGGACAAATCATAAATTCATTAGATTGCTCATAATAAATGTGATATGTGACATAATAAATATGATTTAATGTATTATTTTGTGCAAGCTCAACAGAGGTGGACAGTAACAAAGTACATTTACTTGAGTACTGTACTTAAGTACACTTTTTTGAGTATCTGTACTTTACTTGAGTATTTTTTTTTTTGGAAACTTATGACTTTAACTTCACTACATTTGAAAGGCAAATATCATACTTTTCACTCCACTACATTTCTGTCAAGGTCCTCGTTACTATGAAGCGGCTTTGAAAGTGGATGTTTTTTTTCTTTTCTTTTCTAAAACACGATTGGTTTTTTCGCAGGTGACACTGAGACAGCCAGTCAATAATCACTAGGGTCACGTCATATCCATAGACTGTATAAAATCAAGCGCAATTATTTCTCAACATTATTTGGTGAACTTTATTTATTTATTTGGTTTGTTCCCTATAACTATAAAGCGACCTTGGGTTTTAAGAAAGGCGCTATATAAATTTAAATTATTATTATTATTATTATTAGAACACGAGCAGTTGATAGCAGAATGGAAGGAGGTGGTTCTTCTGGGGAATGCACGCACCCATGGCCCATGAACCCATATTTCAGTTTTCTGAAAGGATTAAAGATCTGTTTCATTTTAAATGTTTGCTTTGGTTGCCGAAAACAAACATCATCACGGCCTATAAAAACTCGCCGTCCAAACTGCAGAAGCACATTGAGGTATATAAACGTTTTATTCCAAGAGAAAGCTTGCAATGAAGTTGTCTGTGCTTTTAAAGCTAGCAATAACATTGCAAACGTAGCTATGCAGTCTGGTTAGTCAAAATGACTTTCTATGGATTTGCCCGCCAAGTTGCCGTAGCCTTGTCCACGGCTAACGTTAACACATAGCTAGTTAACTTGGACACTGTTAGTTAGCATGTAAAAACGGAGTTATGCTAACATGAATAATGTTAACTTATCTGAAGTCCTTTCAGAAATATGTTTTAGCATAATCTTGCCAAATAAACAGAATGTAGAAATCTTTAAGAAGAAGAAGAAACCTTTATTCGTTACATGCACACTTCAAGCACAGTGAAATTCATCCTCTGCATTTAACCCATCTGAAGCAGTGAACACACACACACACACTCAGAGCAGTGGGCAGCCACACCAGAGCACTCGGGGAGCAGTCAGGGGTCAGGTACCTTGCTCAAGGGCACCTCAGCCCAAGGCCGCCCCATGTCAACCTAACTGCATGTCTTTGGACTGTGGGGGAAACCAAACCACCCAGAGGAAACCCACGGGGAGAACATGCAAACTTCACACAGAAAGGCCCTCGCCGGCTGCTGGGTTCGAACCCAGAACCTTCTTGCTGTGAGGTGACCGTGCTAACCACTACACCACCGTGCCACCCATGGTGGTGTAGTGGTTTTCTAGTAGCATTAGCTACCCAATATGAGTTCGAGTTTGAAAAGAGTTTGCTAGCATGTCAGGTGGAGCTTCACTGACTAGCTAGCTTAACGTTAAACCACCATGATGCACAGCATGTGTTCATTTTGTGAATTCACATTTCTGTCTTTGGTAACGGCATTAGGTTTTGTAAGCATTGTGGCAATAATACAACAATGCGTTGACAGAAACTGTACTTTTAATAATTAAGTATTTTTAAAAGCAAGTACTTCAGTCCTTTAACTTAAGTAAAAATTTGACTGTACAACTTTCACTTGTATTGGAGTAACATTTGACCAGCGGTACTTTGACTTAAGTAATGAAGTTGGGTACTTTGTCCACCTCTGAATCTCAAGCACTTTTTCCTTGCATTGCAAGAAAATATATTATTTGAGTTTGGCTAGGATCTTTAGTTTCTCTTGATATGCATTAGTAAGAGTCACATATCACAGCTTTGGGCTGCATTTTATTTTGCTCAGTTTTATCAGTGCTCTCCCATAACTGTGTATTCTTCATTCTGAAAACACTGACTGTCATTCCACTCACACTAATTACAGTAATCTCCAGTGCCTTGCAAAAATATTCATCCCCCTTGGTGTTTGTCCTGTTTTGTCACATTACAAGCTGGAATTAAAATGGATTTTTTGGGGGTTAGCATCATTTGATTTACACAACATGCCTACTTTAAAAGATGCAAATTGTTGTTTTACTGTGACACAAACAATAATTAAGATGAACCCTCCCCAGAAATCTGGAGTGTGCATAGGTATCCTCCCCCCCAGAAAAAAGTCAATACTTTGTAAAGCCACCTTTTGCTGCAATTACAGCTGCAAGTCTCTTGGGGTACGTCTCTATTAGCTTAGCACATCTAGCCACTGGGATTTTTGCCCATTCCTCAAGGCAAAATTACTCCAATTCCTTCAAGTTAGATGGGTTGTGTTGGTGTACAGCAATCTTCAAGTTATGCCACAGATTCTCAATTGGATTGAGGTCTGGGCTTTGACTAGGCCATTCCAAGACATTTAAATGTTTCCCTTTAAACCACTCCAGTGTAGCTTTCGCAGTATGTTTAGGGTCATTATCCTGCTGGAACGTGAACCTTTGTCCCAGTCTCAAACCTCCGGCTGACTCAAACAGGTTTTTCTTCAGAATTGCCCTGTATTTAGTGCCATCCATCTTTCCTTCAGTCCTGACCAGCTTTCCTGTCCCTGCAGATTAAAAACATCCCCACAGCATGATGCTGCCACCACCATGCACCACCATGCAACACTGTAAGAATGGTGTTCTCAGAGTGTTGGGTTTGCACCACACATGGCATTTCCCATGATGGCCAAAAAGATCAATTTTAGTCTCATTTGACCAGAGAATCTTCTTTCATGTGTTTGGGGAGTCAGTCACATGCTGTTGGGCAATCTCCAAATGTGCTTTCTTAAGCAATGACTTTTTTCTGGCCACTCTTCCATGAAGCCCCACTCTGTGGAGTGTATGGCTTAAAGTGGTCCTCTGGACAGATTCTTCCATTTCCACTGTGGATCTTTGCAGCTCCTTCAGTGTTATCTTTGGTGTCTTTGTTGCACCTCTGATTAATGCCCTCCTTGCCTGGTCTGTGAGTTTTGGTGGGCGGCCTTCTCTTGTCAGGTTTGTAGTGGTGACATATTCTTTCCATTTTGCTATAATGGATTTAATGGCACTCTGTGGGATATTCAAAGTTTGGGATATTTTTTATGACCCAACCCTGATCTATACTTCTCCACAACTTTGTCTCTGACTTCTCTGGAATGCTCCTTGGTTTTCATGTTGCTTGCTTAGTAGTGTTGCAGAGTCAGGGTCCTTCCAGAACAGGCTGATTTATACAGACATCATGTGACAGTTCATGTGACACTTTGATTGCACACAGGTGGATCTTAATCAACTAATTATGTGACTTATGAAGTGAATTGTTTGGACCAGCTCGCATTTAGGGGTTTCATACGAAAGAGGGTGAAAAACTATGCACAATCTAGATTTTTTTTTTCATTTTAATTACTGTTTGTGTCACAAGCAAACAACAATTTGCACCTTTAAAGTGATAAGCATACTGTGTAAAAATGGTGCTAACCCTCCAAAAGTCAATTTTAATTCCATCTTGTAATGCAACAAAACAAGACAAACACCAAGGGGGATTAATACTTTTGCAAGACTCTGTACCTAGTAAAAACCACTCCACCATCAGCCAATGTGGAGCGCAGCAGGCAGTGAGACTGTAGTACAACCCCAGAAAAGTTGGGATGGTATGTTGAAATTGAAATTAAGCATGAGCCTTACGATGAGCCTTCATGCTCTTGGAGCAAACTCTGACCCCAAATATGTTTAAATTTAAAAAAACTGAAATTAAAACTGAAAACGATTATTTGTAAATAATCTTTACCCTGTCTTGCACTCAAAACACCACATCAGCACATTATTTGATATTTTACCTCATGAATTTTTTTTTCAAAAATGAACACATTTCAATTTTGATCTTACAACATATTTCAAAAAATGTAAGATGGTAAACCATTTACCCCCTTATAATGTTGCCATTCCTTCTCACAACACTTAAAAGATGTTTATTGACTGAAAACACCAAGTGATGAGGCATTTCAGGTGTTATTTTGTCCCATTCTTCTTGTAAACAGGTCTCAAGTTGTGCAACATTACAGGGTTGTCATTGTCATATTTCGTTTCAAAATTCTCCACACATTCTCTATTGGGGACGGACGGGACAGACACCCTTTTCTTCCACAGCCATGCCTTTGTAATGTGTGCAGACTGTGGTTTTGCATTGTCTTGTTGAAACATCCCTGGGAAAAATTATCTTCATTTTGACGGCAGCATACGTTGCTCCAAAATGTACTTTTCTGCATTAATGCTGCCATCACAGAAGTGTAAGTTACCTCTCCCAAGGGCACCCCATTTCATGACAGACCTTGGCTTTTGAACTTTACAGTCTGGATGGTCCTTTTTGTATTTGATCCAGAGCACACATTTCTTCCAAAAAAGACCTAGAATACTGATTTGTCTGACCACAATACACAGTTCCACTGTGTGATGGTCCATCCCAGATGCCTCCGAGCCCAGAGAAGTCAACAGCATTTCTGGACACAGTTAACATAAGCCTTCCTTTTTGTACAGTAAAGTTTTAACTGGCATTTGTGGATGTAATTCTGTATTGTAGTGCTTGACAAAAGTTTGCCAAAGTAATCTTGAGCCCATTTGGTTATATCAGCTATAAATGAATGACAGTTCTTGATGCAGTGCTGTCTGAGGGATAAGAGATCATGGGTGTTCAGCTTAGGCTTGTGCCCTTGCCCTTTATGCACCGAAATTCCTCCAGATTCCTGGAATCATTTAATGATATTATGCACCTTAGAGGGTGAAATATCCAAATCCCTTCCTATATTTCTTTGAGGAACACTGAAATGTTTTAAAACAATTTTCTCGCACATTTGTTGACAAACTGGAGATCCTCGGCCCATCTTTGCTCCTTAAAGACTCGGCCTTTATGCAGGAATGGATGTTTATTGACAAAGAAAATGAAGTTGACCAGACAAAACATGAAATATCTTGGTTTCATACTGTCTGCAGTGAAATCCAAGTCAAGGTATATTTAGAAATCACCGTTTTCTTTTTTTATTCGCATTTTCCATACCATCCCAACTTTTTCTAATTTGGGGTTTTAATACAATTGAGGTACAGTGCATTATTGTAAACATACACAACAACTGAAGGCTTACTTTTTCTGGTTATTGAACTTATTTGTCCAAAGGCAACCACAAACTAATAACCCAGAACAAATTACCCAGACATGATATCTGGTTGTCCTGGATACCAGGGCTACTGATTTGTCCACTTATAAACAGACTTTTCTACCCCAACTCATGCCATTTTAACCTGCAACCTATAAATCAAACACACAATCTCACCCATGATTACAATCCAGTCAAACTAAGAGTGCTCAATTTGCTCTTTGCAGTTCACAGTATTGTTTGATTAACTGAACTAATGTTTGCTACCTGTGCGCTCCCACGGTAGGTGGGTTCATTTGGGGCATTCGTACGGTAGCTCCCTTGCTGCCTGTAGCCATTGTCCTCCCGTTCGTTCCTATGTTCTGAGGGACTGTGGGGTTGGTGGTAGCTTTGAGGGAAGGTTTGGTAATCTAAATGCTGAGGTGGAGGAGGTGGTGGAGGAGGTGGTGGTGGGGGAGGAGGCGGTGGAGGTGGTGGAGGGGGAGGGGGAGAGAAAGATGGAGACCAGGGGGCCTGAGTCTGAGCCCGGGGGGTGGTATGGGGTGGCCGTCCACGACTGATTGAATCATAGGGCACTCTGGGAGCAAGTGGAGAAGGTGGGCGCTGTGGGGCTGGATGTGAAGGTGGAGGAGGATAGGAGGGAGCAAGAGATGGCCTAGGGGATGGAGAAGGTTGAACAGATTTGTGATAGAAGTGGGGTGAGGGAGGAGGAAGAGGTAAAGGTGGTGGGAACTGATTGGAAGTGGGCGGAGTAGGGGCCAGTTTTTTCAGAGGCTGTCTTAGACTCTGATCCACCTCATCCAGGTTGATGTCATCCAGGTCAGTAGTTGCAAGCTGAAAACCTCCAGGGAATCTTTGCACCGTGGATACAGGAGATCGTGATGGGCTCATCTGCACAAAACAGCTCATCTGGTTAAAAATCATACCCTCTCCACTTCACAGAAAGCACTGCAACTCCAACTCAACCTACTCATAAGACTCCACACAAAATAATCTTGAGATCAACACAAGCTCTGCAAATCTTCATCCAGTCTGAGCATTTACCTCGGGAGAGTCATTCTCCACAGAGGAAATCTGCTCCAGTCTAGTCTGGCAAAGCCGCTCCACCCAGTACTGCACTTTCTCCGACTCCTCCAGATCCTCCCGCTCGGTCTCTGTTACCTGCCCACACCAGCACATGCTGCAGAAACACCTCAGAGGCCTTAAACAGACTATTGTACTGGATTCCCTTTGTGCTGTTTTTACCCACAACAAAATAAAACTCTGGCAATTCCACTATAATGACACTTGACTGAAGATTTTACCTCTTGCAAGAGTCGATTAATTTTCATCTGTTTCTCTCGCTCAAGTATCTCTTCCTTTTCTTTGGCCAATTTCAGCTCAAACTCCATCTCTTTCTTGTTCTTCTTCTCTGTTGGAAGCGTGTCTGTCTTTGACATCTTTTTCTTCTTCTTTGTCTCTTTTCCTTTCTGAATATTATAATAATTTTGTTCGATATTGGACAGAAGTTTGTTTTTATGCACAACACACAAAATACCATCCACATGCTGTCAGCCACACACTACAGTTACTATATATACATATAAATAATGTTTTCTCAATGACACTAAAGGGCAATGACTTCATCATGGTAGTTAGTAAACGTAGACTCTTTTCTGAATACATTTTTGATCTGAAATTTTATCACAAACACTGCTCTCCATTCCAACACGCAGAGTACCTTTCTGTGTGTAGGGAGTTTTCCTTCATAGCGGTAAAACCAGTTGCGAGCTATGGGATCAAGATTTAAAAGAGTTAAACAGGAAGTAATGTGTTCCGACCATACAACTTAAATTCAACAGCTTCCAAAATGACCCAACCAAAAGAAATATAGTGAAAGTGCTTGTGTCCTTTTATGCGTTGTGATGCATAATTAGACGAGAAAGTGAAGGAAGGGGTTGTCAAAGGAAAACTTTTACATGCAGAGACTGAGTTCTCTTAGAGAACAGTTCAACTCCACTCACTTCTCTGCCCTCTTCTTCTTTTTCTTCTTCTTCTTCATCAGTGTTAACTTCATCAACTGTGCAGGTCACAAGTGCAAGTCACAGCAGACACACACACACACACCAAAGGAGAAAAGAGAAAGAGACTGCATTCATTAAAAAAAATGAATGCACATCCAGTCAAGTGACAGATGAGCAAAAAAGGCAAGGAAGGTAAATCGATAAAAGTAGATGTCTAGATGACTTATGCTGTGAGCATATGATCATCATCAGTGAAGAACAGGAAAGTTTCCGTAAGATTTCACTCTCCACGTTCATGCAAGGGAATACAGGTGCCAGCATGCTCCAGTGTCTCAATGCTATGATCGTACCTGAGCTCCTGGGTTTCGATGGAGGTGGAGAATGTGATGGAGGTGAAGGAGAAGGGACAGGAGATGGACTTTTGGACTTCTCTTTGGAACCCCAGTCTTCCTCCCATTGTCTATTATGCTTTATCTCTTCAGCCTCTATCCTAAAACACATACATACCGGTACACATGAAACAAGGACCTGAACCAGCCTATTTAACTTCTGTTTAAACCGAACACTTAGCAGGCATACTTTTCCATCTCTTTTCTGTATCTTTCCTCTTCCTCTGCAGCCTTTTGGGAAATCTCCATCTTCCTCCTGCAAGCGAACAAATAATAATTTAAAAAATAATAATAACAGCAATGATCACCAACCAACGGTCTGTCAAAAATGAGATGTGCAAATGAAATGCACACGTCAATGTTCTAAAGCCACGGATGGGTCGTGAATTATTCATACCTCCATTTATTATCTATTAAATGTGAAATCCTGTGATTATTCTGAAGCATTTAATACATCCATTATCCAGATGCATTGTAATTTGATAAACTAGTATAAAGAACTAGATATACAAATCTGACTTGAAAATCTATTTTCTTCTCATATAAGACAAAGTTCTGCCATCAGTTGGTGACAGAGCAGTCTCTGACTGACAGGCGCTCTTTCTCCTGCTGCTCTTTGATGATTCTGTTGGTCTCCATTGCCACTCTCTTCTGTTGCATGAGCTCCTGGCGCTCAATCTCTCGCCGAGCTTCTACTGCCAGCTTCTCCTCATCGGTCATGAACAACTCTCTGCCCTGAAATAAATCCATATGAAAAAGCTTATCAAGACTTGCACAAACATGCATGCACTCATACGTACAGACACTGATTATAAACCTCATCTTTTGAACCTACTAGATATTTAAATCGTTTAACTGTCAATCAGAACTGAAGTTTAAATTCATTGAAGTTAGTGTTTGATTTCGTACTTTAACATTAAAGGAAAAGTCTAACCTGAAACACATTAAATATGTTTACATTGAAATATTTGTGATGTGTTTAGTGAATGAGTGAGTGAGTGAGCGAGTGATTTTCTTATGCCATGTCAGCACCTGAGGCTATATCATGGCAAAAAAATTTTTTTAGCAGATATTACAATTACTTTATAAATAAATAATTAAAACAAATATTTAAAAAAAGTGTGTCAGCGACGCAGTGGCTCACACGGCCGTACCATGAGAAACCAGACTTCTTTATAATTAGCCAAGTTGTTCTTCATGATAACAGTTAGAACAATTTGATCTTCAAAACAAAAGTGTTTCCAGACAAAACAAACCTCGCCCGGCAGCACTTATTTTATACCTATATGTTGATAATGGTAATATTTCTCAATCATCAGCTGTCAGGTTATAGTCCTATGAAAATCCATGATCTTGAGTTTGACATTTCAGAGTCATTCAAGGTCAAAGGTCATGGTGCCAAATGAAAGCCCATATGGCACTTCCTATAAATTGATAACAGTAAATATCTGTCTACCATTAACCGTTTTCAAGTTACAGCCCTCTGAAAATCTGTGACCTTGAGTTTGACCTTTCAAGCTCACTCAAGGTCAAAGATCATGGTGCCAAATGAAAGGCCATATAGGTGTTCCTATATACTCATAATAGTAAATGTCTGTCTATCGGCAACCGTTTTTGAGTTATAATGGAAAATATGTTATTTTGACCGAAAAGGTTGACCTTTCCAGTGATCTTGACCTTCATCTTGACCCGATTACGCCCAAAATTTAATCAGGTAATCTACAGACCATTGCCCACCTACCCTGAAAATCTGAAGTCAATCGGTGCAACCGTCTAGATGCTAGATTGTTAACAGACAGATACACAAACAAATGAAAAGTCGTGCAGAGCACAATAGTTATGAAAATCACAAAGAAACGGAAGTTATGGCTGATCAGGTGTTTTTACAAGATTTGACCTTGGTGACCTTGACCCACCAAAAACTAATGACGTCTTTGTGTGAGCTTAGTGAGTTATCCTGTGCATTTTGGTGATGATTGGTCAAGAAATGACAACACTAGAGCACCAACAAACAAACAAACGGACAGATCAACATACTTGCAAAAATCTCCAATTTTCACAAATAATAAGCCGCACTGATTACAATACCTCGTCCCGCTTACTCTGTCGCGGGCGAGGTAACAATCAGAATAAAAATCTATTGAAAACTCAGGGAGGAGTAGCAGCGATTTTCCTGAAAGTTCGTTAATCGGCCTAATTTGTAACTTGTTAATGAGAAATCACAAAACCAGGGAGTAACTTTTGTGCAGACTGATTAGATCTTCCAAACAAAACAATCAGAATCAAAATCCAGTGAAAACTCAGGGAGGAGTTGTGACTTTTGTGAATTGTGGATGGACGGACAACAGACGTCGCGTGATGGCAACAGCTCATCGGCTACGGCCAGTGAGCTAATTATATTAAATTTTTTTTTTAAATAAAACAAATGAATAAATAACTAAATGAGCTGCTTTAATAACACGTGACAGAAACTAACGCTTTTGGTGATGGCCCCTTAAAAACACCATTCAAGGTATTTTGTGAGTAAAAAAGTTATCTTGTGGCATTCAGCTCAGGGTAGCAGAGTGAAATATGCTTGATTATCAACAATGTCTTACAAAAATGGCATGTTGGTGGTTCTTCACCTTATAATTAAAAAAAAAACATGGGTGAGCCTTGTATGTCCAATCCGTCGATGTGTTTAGTGATTCTGGTGGCAATTTGTTAGCTAATGTGTTGGCTGGTGCTGTATTTTCATCATTCGTGTGAGAAGTCAGCGTTTGTGCACCGCACTGCCTTCACACAGGCACAATGCGAGCATGGCTGCAACGGCATTTAATAGGCCAAAAAAATAAAATAAAAAAATCAGTGATCTTTATCATGAGGAATATTGGTCAGCAAGAACTTATTTTGTCGCTTGATATTCCACATCATATCAGTGAGAAATCCAACAGAGAAGTAGTGCAGAAAGTGAATGCTGGACTCAAAAGTTCCAGAATGCAATGCAGATATATGACATAGATGCTCTGAGTTACAGCAAAGACCCAGAGAAGCTTTAGTGGCGGTATTGGCATGAATAGCATCCTAAAGTGCTGCTGCACTGCTCTCTTTAAGCAGAGATGAAGCAAGTTCTAAATCTCACTGGCACCACTCAGCACTGTGGGTAAATGTAGGAAACTGTTAACCAAAGGGAAAACAGACCAGCACTGAAATATCGTTGATGGAAGTTTAAACTTAAAATATAATCTCAAAATTTCATAACAAAATAAATCTTCGACACCACTGAAGATCACACAGGGGTTAATTGTTAAGATTAAAATGCGAGTCCCTCAGGGTGGATTTTTCCTTTAATGCATGGATCGTAAAGAGCTCATTTTGCTTTCCGTCAAATCTTTCATTTGAATTTCTGTTGCTATTTCATACCCAGGGAGACAGCAGGGGGACCAGCATCAATCCCAACACTGTACCATACACAATACCATAAAGAAGATATACAATATCTGTCTTATAAAATATATATATTTGTCAGCAGTATCGCAATAACAAAAAAAACTTCCGAACAGGCCAGAATAAATTGCACCAATAAACCCTGGTGTCCCGCTGGTCTTAGAACCGTATTACACATTTCAATTTATCATTCACAGCTGACACAGAGAATAAAAGGGATCGGATTTTATGGTCACATTGTCTTCCGATTTAAGAGTTACCAGTGTGCTTGACAAATCCTGAAGTCTTGCAGTTAGCACCTTATCAGATACATTGATTTCCTGTCCTTGAGAGAAGCCTTAGAGAATGACTGTGTGGAATGGATTCCTCTGCGAGTTACAGACTGTGCTACGTGCTAATAAGCACTGTGGAGAACTGCATGAGTCAAATGTGTATGAGGTGGACAGAATTACTTGAACTTACAGCTCCAGTGAGGACTGTGATAGTTAGACTCCTGCTGCTCTTCAACACTCGAACTGCCTGCAAATACATCACAGTATTTTCTGTTGGTTTAGCACTTGCACAACTTAGAAAAGAAAAAGAAACTGGGTTTCAGTCACGTGACTTTTCTTAGTGGTTTTACCGGAAGTGAAATAGCTGGTGGTCTAAACGGATGCCGTAGTGCAAACAACTAGTGATAACTTATCAGCGTTTGCTCGTAATCTAGAAGCCACTGCTGGCTTTAGATATATTCAGAAGATTGCTATGTGCAATCGAATCGACCCCTACAGTCTGGGAAAGAAGGATTTGTCGTACAATCTTGAAAAACTACCCTTCAGTCGAGTTCCCCGACATCTCGAACTATCTGGTGTTACAGACGTCCTTCTACACCGCAAAACAGATGAAAGCATGGAAGAGTATGGAGGCTTACAACTTTTTTGCATGTGGCTGGGTAAAGGACCTCGCTATCAAGTCGCTGCTGAATGTGTTGTTTTTTTCCCCTGCGCAAGTATGTTTTTTTAAGATTTTCGTTCACGTCTTTACAACAAAGCGCTACAAGTTGAAGTGTAAACAAACAACAGTTGGCTTGATTCTCACTTGTGTTGGCTCTTATCTCTCAGGTAAATCATTCACAAAGATCATCAGAAACCCCTTTAAAGACCTGGATCTTGGTTAAACAAGACGGAGAAGTGATCACGGCGCATTGTAACTGTACGGCTGGGCACGAATTTTGTCGCGACCTTCATGCATATGGACTTTGTGAGGAGTGAGGAGTAAACAAAGAAACAGCTGGGGACTTTAGCGCTTTGTGACTAAAAAAAGTACCGTAAAATAATGATACATAGCAAGAAAAGTACTTGGAAAACACTAAGGACATCGCTGAGAGGGAGATACAAACCTTTCACCAAGTGATCACTGCAAACTCGAGCATGCTTCGACTCGGCTCCCTTCGATTTCACTGAGAGGTTCAAAAAGCCACCTTTCTCGACGTCTTTTTGTGAAATCCTGTGTTCTTTCACCCTTTTTTATTAGTTCACGGGGAACCCTGAAGAAGCTTTTATCAGTTTCACAGTTTGATCGAGTCAAACAACCTAAAACAACGCAAGCGTAAGGCATTTTTCATGTGAGCAATGCACCTTCTCCTTACAAACGCTTTGTCAAATAAATTTTGGAAGACCACCAGCTAAAGTTTTGAATAATTAATGAGGCAGTTGTGACGTCACACAAAACCCAGCAATACCGCCATACTGCTGAGCCTTACCTCCCTGTGGTCCACATTAGTGAACTCCACCCCATTGACCTCGACAATCTGGTCACCAACCTACAGCCCCAAAACCAATAAACATGTCATGTTAGTGTCTCTTTGTATTGAGAAGAAATCAGTAATGACTTGTTAAAGAAGAAGTTTCTGTGCAACATTAGAAAAGTCATCACATAATGAAATGTGAATACCTGTAGACCCACTTCTGCAGATAGAGATCCAGGCTTTACATTGCTGATGTAGATCCCTGGCTTTTGAGTTGGTCCACTTGAGATACTGCAGCAACCAGGAAAAATGAATTTCAGTCGTTAATGAGTTTCGTGTGCCATACTGATTCCGGAAATACCCTTTTAATCCTAGACCTGCGAAACCCCTTAAGGGCAATGTTTCATGTTTTCTCTGCTCTCACACACTTACAGAAATATTCCAGCATCTTTCTTTTAATCAGTGTCTACTGAAAATATTTCACTGTACTCGGGAAAAAAAGAAACTTGTTTACTCAGTTTAGTGGAGGCAACCCACCTACTGTCATGTCACATATCGGCACTCGATTTACTCCTCTACACTGTGCTTCTGTAAAGTTGTGTACTGCACCATGTTCCTGGAAATTTCATTGAACTTGCAGATTTACTGGCCCTGACGTACCTTGATATAATATCAGAGGTAACATTTTCTATGAAAATCATATTTATAATAAACTATGAACACATTCATATGATGTAAAATGCATTTATGAGACTTTATATGCACTTTATAGCTATCTTTACTATGCATTATGAATTATTAACACAATACATTATAAATAGTGCTAATAAAAACATATTAGATGGAAACAAAGTGTTTTACTGGGAAATACGCCACTCATATTTTTCATACGTGCTACATCCGGGACATGCAGGTTCAAAACTGTGACATAAATCTCTATATGTCACTCTTGATGAAAATCAATGAATTATCTTGATAAATTTGGGTACTTTTTGTTTGTGAATGTGTCTATATAATAAAAAGAACACCACATGTTGGCTTGAAGATATGAAGTTTATCTTCTCGTGTTGAAAAGCTCACATTTTTCATACGAAATACATCGCGGATCTGAGTGACATATTTAAATAATATTGGCTGGCTTTTTTTCGTGGTATATCAGATATATTTTATTCAGCTGAATGGAATATATCATGAAAAAAAGACAGCCAATATTATGATTATTATTATACATACACATTCCTTTTGGGTGTTCAGTGTGTCTTTCTCTTTCAAAATTCTCTCAAAATCTTCTGAATTTAATGAAGAAAACCTGGCAGCCATGTTTGTTTACAAATTGTCACAGTCACTCGCTAGCACGGACGTTTTATGTCTCCAACGTGTGACGTCATGTTGTCTTGACAACCATGCAATATCGTAAACCATATTCAATGCTCATTCTCCATTGGGTAGAGTGTAGGATTATACATGTAGAATAATAGTATTGTGCTTATACATGTAGGATAAGCGATATGCTAACAATATTGCATGCTATCGAACCAAATGAATGAAACCCGCTAGAAGGGAATAGAATACGTTTTTATTCCATTGAAAAAGTGTCCTGTATGAATAATAATTCCAGATATTTCACTCTGACAACATCACTCCCAGTGTTTTCCTGCTGACTGTTTTCCTGCACGTTGTTAAAATGGCGAACCGGTTCAAAAAATTAAAAAAGTCTTTTGATTAACTTGGGTTTTTTTTTTGGTGTGGATGTATCCATATAATATATAGAACATTACATGGTGGCACAAAGACATGAAGTTTCTCTTCTTGTGTCGAAAATATTTTATTCCATACAAGAAGATAAACTTCATATCTTCGCGCAACCATGTAATATTCATGTATCACCCACAACAAAGTAAGCAAGCTTATTATGAGACTGCTCTTCATTTGTATTTTATTTTTTCCTTTTAAATGAGAAATATTATCATCTCATCTCATTATCTCTAGCCGCTTTATCCTTCTACAGGGTCGCAGGCAAGCTGGAGCCTATCCCAGCTGACTACGGGCGAAAGGCGGGGTGCACCCTGGACAAGTTGCCAGGTCATCACAGGGCTGACACACAGACACAGACAACCATTCACACTCACATTCACACCTACGGTCAATTTAGAGTCACCAGTTAACCTAACCTGCATGTCTTTGGACTGTGGGGGAAACTGGAGCACCCGGAGGAAACCCAAGCGGACACGGGGAGAACATGCAAACTCCGCACAGAAAGGCCCTCGCCGGCCATGGGGCTCGAACCCGGACCTTCTTGCTGTGAGGCGACAGCGCTAACCACTACACCACCGTGCCGCCAGAAATATTATCAGAAAGTGATATTAACATTATAACAGGTTTATAACCTAAATATTTTGTTATTCATAGGTCATTATTCATATGGCCTTTGTAGAAAATGTTGCCATAATATATTTTTATGTGCATATTCAACAACAGCCCTTAGACGTCCATTCTCAGAGGTTCCAACATTGCGCACGAGAAAATCCTATCAGGTAAAAACAACACAACTTTACCACAGTATCCCCTAGTGTACATCAGACATGACTGTTCCATGCACCAATAAACAACACATTGCACAGACAAGATACCATAGGTCTGCAGATTTGTTTTTTATTTCTATCACAAAACACGGTTACCAAACTACAAATTCACTTCTATGGCATTGGTGCAAAGCAAAATTAACTGCTACAAGGAGAAAATGCATTCTTCGTGTCTTGCCTGGCTTTTCCACCAAAAGAATTTTATTCATGCATGGTCTGACTGAAGTAGCTGAAAAAGCAGAAAAATTTAGTTTTAACTGCTACAGCTAGACTGTACATGCCATTGTTGTAGTCGAGCCGCTAAACCTCGAGTCCAGTCTCGAGTCCCCAGTGTTCAAGTCCAAGTCAAGTCCAAGTCATTAAGAAAATTTCAAGTCGAGTCCAAGTTGAGCCCACTATTGATCCAAGTCGAGTCCAAGAACAAGACTCCAACCGCACCATTTGATGGTGGCTATTTCAGCAACATTAACATTAGTTTGTTCCTGAACATGACGTATGAACAGGTGAATGTGCGTTCTCTTTGTCAGGGAGTGTGAAGTATTCTGTCAGAGATGGTTGGGAGATGGATGTGAGTGCAGGAGGTGTGTTTATTAATACAAGTGAAGACAGGTGAGCAATCCAGAATGGCAGGAAAAATCATAAAAGAGTGAAACAGGCAACAGGCCAAGCGAGGCACAAACAGTCTATCGTAGACTCGGCAGGCTCAGAGACGAAAAACAGGAAATCAGGGATCAGGAAATCAAACAAGGAAATAAGGCTCAGTATTGTCTTAGCAACGCAACTCAATACTTCGCAAAGTAAGTGTGTTTTCACAGTTTTTATATAGGCGCGCTGATTGCGCCTTAATCCTGTGCAGGTGCGAGTCATTTACAGTGCGCGCATGAGAGTCCGTTTGGCGCGCGCGCACTGTCCAGAGCGTGCCCGAGAGTCTGTCTGATGCACGCGCCAAGGCGCACAGGTGTGACACTCTTGCACAAAATTAGTATAAAAATTCATGCTGGTATAAATATCTTATGCTAAATTATTATGGCATGTTACAAAAAAAAGAAAAAACCTGAGTCCTTGTCTCCAATTTACAAGTCCAAATGCCATTACATACTTGCCAACTTTTCAAAATTCTCATGGGGGAGAAAAGTGCGTGAACGACATTTTCAATTGGCCGAGGGTATGATGTGCGGTTGAAACGATAAAAACAGTGGATCCCAATTAATTGCAAACCATTTGAAATGTACACAATTAAAGAGTTTTTGAATTGTTGATATTGTTCTATCAGTTACTATAGGTTATGGGATTCATGTATCAGGCATGAGAGAGCTCAGAGTGAAAAATCTGAACTAATACTCGTCTTGAATTTTAATATAACAACAATGAAAGGGAAGTCTTAAATCAGATTTTGAGCTGAAAAATCTCCTGCCTGAATATTGTATACATACAGAGACCCACAGAAAATAACACAAGCGATGCTTTAGAAGAATGTTTATAATTTCTTAAAATAGTCACAGTGAATGAAAGTATTATTGGATTGCATCAAATGTGTTTTCCTTCTGTAAGCTCATGTAAAAATACAGAGAACTATAATATCATATATAAATTAAACAAAATTTTAATAAGATTTAACCAAAATAGTAACAACTCAATTAAATAAATACTGCACTGTCTTAATTAGTGCTACTAAAAAGCATCTCTCTCACTAAACACTTTTCAGCAGAATGTTTAAAAAGCACTAGAAATCCTATCAAAATCCTATCAGAATGCATCAAAGGAATTTGCTCATTTGCAAACTTTGACTGAAAGTTTTCAAACAAAATTTAAAAATGGCACTATAAATACTACCATACTATCAAAATGTACTCCACAAAGAAATTCACTCGAATGCAAAATTTTAGTCCGACCAAAATACACTCACTAGTAATCTTTCACTTAAAACCTCAAAACTCTATCAAAATCAATCACTTTCCAGATAATTCACTTGTAAACTTTCACTTAAAACTTTCAAACATAAATTCAAAATAGCACTAAGACACGACCACGCTATTCAAATACACTCATCAAACAAATTCTCTGCATGCAAAATTTCTCTAAACACTTTAGAAGTTGTACAGTTTGTTTCTGAAATGGTATGGAAGGTTAGTTTAATTTCACACTCAAATGTCCACATGGCCGTAGCCAGCTATGAGGCCACTGAGGTCCGGACCTCGGTCATTTTTAAGAGCTGAAAATACATTTGTATGCTAAATATTCAACTGGATAAAAAAATAAAAGAATAACATTAAAACGTCTCTGTAAAAAGTGCATTGTTAATTATGTTAAACGTTGATTCTGTCTTCTGTGTCTGTTTCATGCGTGCGGCTCTGAGACCAAGAAAACAAAACCGAATGAGCGCGCGACTTGGGGGAGGAACGCAGTGCAGTAGACACGTTTTTTTTTTTCATGGTAGCCATCAGCGCACTTTCATGAAGCTGTTAAATTTACATTTTCGAAGCAGCACAGTTTTGTCCTCATTGCTTGGGCCAGATCAAACCATTAAACAAGCTTAAATTATTCTTACTCTTGCCACATACATGA
Source organism: Neoarius graeffei (assembly GCF_027579695.1). Classification (NCBI taxonomy): domain Eukaryota; kingdom Metazoa; phylum Chordata; class Actinopteri; order Siluriformes; family Ariidae; genus Neoarius; species Neoarius graeffei. The sequence goes on along the minus strand of NC_083570.1, from coordinate 81,124,615 downwards.
TTTTTTTTTTCAAAACTGATGATATTCAGTTCAAACACCATTAAAAATAATTTCAGGAATAGATCCCATGTGACGTGTAATTCACCCCTCTCATTTAAATATGTCGAAAATTTTTCGGCATGTGCTTTGTGCACGCATCACGGACCTCGGTGATTTTAAAATGCTGGCTATGGCCCTGAATGTCCATTGTATTCTGATTTAAGGTATCTTTACCTTAAAATGTGTAACTGGCTGGTCGAACATTTGCTTATCCATGGAAATTTATTCTCCCATGCAACCTGGTATTTGCATTCATATTTTTGCCATTTGGTATTTGGTTTAGTGGCCATGATCAATGACTGCTTGTAAAAAATGTTGGACAGCCTGGGTGAATCCTACATTACGGAAGTGACTGTCGTTCTGTTCATTAATCGGTTAAAAATCAGTTGGCAGTGTTTCTTATACGATTCTGATTGGACATAATCGGGAGTATTTTTAACTTGGCGGTAGGGATTTCCCAAAACCGGGAGATTATCCAGTTTTTAACAAATACGATCAGGAGACGGGAGACAGGGGCTAAAATCGGGAGCCTCCCGCCGAAATCGGGAGGGTTGGCAAGTATGCCGTTACTGCACGAGTCCGAGTCCAAGGCCGAGTCATCAGTACTCAAGTCCAAGTCAAGTCACGAATCCTTAAAATTAGGGCACGAGTTGGACTTGAGTACTACAAGCCTGATACATGCTGACGCCTCTACATTCTAGGTGAATTTTAAATAAACAGAGTTTCTGTCACACCACTGTCATTAGGTAGATCACTGGTGGAGATGAGAGAGCCTACAGGGAGGAGGTGGCTCAGCTGGTCTCCTGGTGCCAGGAAAATAACCTCTCCTTGAATGCTGAGAAGACCAAGGAGATGATTATTGACCCGAGGAAGAGGAGGACAGACCAGCACGCCTCGCTGCACATCAACGGGACACAGGTGGAGAGGGTGAAAACATTTAAATTCCTCAGAACTCACATCAGTGAGGATCTCACCTGGACACACAACACACAGCAGACCATCAAGAAGGCTCAACAGAGACTCTTCTTCCTGAGGAAGCTGAGGAAATTTGGACTGTCCACCAAACTCCTCAGCAACTTCTACAGGTGCACAGTGGAGAGCGTCCTGACAAATTCCATCACTGTGTGGTACGGGAACTGCACAACTCAGGACAGAAAGGCTCTCCAGCGTGTCATTAAAATGGCACAGTTCATCTGTGGAGCTGTCCTCCCCTACTACAGGACATTTACAACACCCAGGTCACAAAAAGAGCACAGAGCATCATCAGGGACCAAACACACCCACAACACAGACTATTCACGCTCCTACCATCTGGCAGACGCTACAGGAGTGTGAAAGCAAGGACTACTAGACTGACAAACAGTTTTTACCCCCAGGCCATCAGGCTTTTGAACCAAGGATTATAATCACCATCTACCTCTATATTTCCATCAGGCTTTGAACCACAGATTATATTAGCAATTTTGCACAAGACATTGCACAGTATATCTACCTCTATGTTTGGACATTGTTTGTTTGCCTCTCCTTTTTTTTTTTAATAAATGTTATCTTCATTTTTCATTCTACTTTTATATTTTGCACTCCATATGCACTTTATATTTCATATTATATATATATATATATATATATATATATATATATATATATATATATATAGGTAAGCATAGTTTGGTCAGGCAGTTGCAAAATAAGAATTTCATTACCCAATAATAAACCGCTGTGTCTGTTATTGTGTATATGACAAATAAACATCTTGAATCTTTCTGTTTTTCCTCAGCGTAGGAAAACTACTGGAGTATTTCTGTAACCTGTAATGATTAGGCGATAAACTGGATCAAGTATGACAGATCTAATAAAAACCATCAAACTTTCCAGTGCTCCTGTATCTGAATGAACATCCCTGGGATACACCGAACACTCTTTTACCTGATGCCCATGCCTTTGGTGCCAACCAGGCTGAGGAACACTTTTTTCTCCTTAATCTCCTTTCCTCTGATGGAGGCCAGGCCAGCAACACTGCTCTTCTTTTGCTGCAAGTCAACAGTAATAACTGTGTCACTACATAATGAGGATTACTGGAGATATAAAAGATGTTGGGACTTACCCCTGATTCAGACACAAACTGATCCACAAACTGCCATTTTAGTGGCTCATCAGGGGAACTGATAGAGACAGTGGATTAGTAATCTCATTACTGAACAACCATTCTTATATTTTAAATGTTATTCAACATAATCAAAAAGTGGCACAACATTTGTTTTAGATCTGTACTCCAGCAAAGAACACCCACACTATATAGCCAAAAGTTTGTGGACACCTGACCATCACACCCATATGTGGTTTTTGAGCATTCCATTCCAGATTTAGTGTCACACAGCAGCTTTACAGAAATCCAAATGTATACTTAGATTCCCAGTGTCCGTCGGTGGTTGCCGTGTCTGGATCGGGCACCTGTCTGCTTCGCTGGTGTCTGGGGGATGATGGGATTTTGCGCTCTCTCTCTCTCTCTCTCTCGCTGTCCTTTTGCATTATGATCATTTTACAACATTTTTTTCCCCTCTTTTTTTCCGGTTCTGTTTTTGGTTGATCTTTCCTACTTTTTACCTTTTTTGTCATTACTCTTTTATTTCTATTATCTCAGTTGTTCTAATTGTTTATATCCCCTTGTTTCTTATACGGTCTGTCAATCCTGTAGCCTGTGTGTGTTGTTTTTTTTTTTTGGGGGGGGGGAAATAAACGGTGGTTACTTTGAAGAATCTAAAATATTAATTTTTTTAAAACACCTTTTGTATGTCACATAGTTCCGTGTGTGTTCCATATGTTATTTCAGAGTTTTGATTTCAGTATTATTCTGCAGTGTAGAAAATGATAATACAGAAAAACCTATGAATGAGTAGGGGTGTATAAACTTTTGACTGGTACGGCATATATACTACAAATCACTGATACTGTATAAAATCACTCAAGGATTTAATTTTCACTTTAAAAAAAATCTACCTCTTCCCTTGGTTCATTACATATCTTGTATTCACTGTCTATGCACTATTGTCTTTGTTTTGTCATATTGTACAGCCTTTGTGTTGGTATAAAAAAAGGCGCATAATTACAAATGATCAGTTTTCATAAAAGAAGAAACTTTGAGAGGAACCCGACTCAAAAGGGAACCCATCCTCTTCTTGTTGATGCAATACATGCCCAGATAGGGTAGAACATGAAGAAATAAGAGTCTTTTTGTTCATAGTTCTCTCATTTTTATGAGACGGGTAAGAAAAGGAAGGCATGGACAAACAAAAAAGAAAAAAAAGGAACAATCCAAATCATACCACATTAGTTGTGAAAAAAGGACAGATGGGCATTTATGGCTGCCAGTGGAACAGATGTATTTGTCGTCCTCAGCGGATGTGACTGCTGACGGCAGCAAAAAGTAGTTTGTAAAAGCTATAGTTATTCAGGTATAAAAAAAAAAAGAATGATTCTAGACTAGTCATTATAAATGAAACCCACTGACCCAGCACTTGACTTACTAAAGACCTGACTCCAGGAAAATGTGCCTGAATATAGAAAAAAGGCTCTAAGACGATTTACCCAGTATACATCAGCACAATACTGAATAAAGCCGACACGCAGCCCTTCAACATCATTCCCACTGTTCCAGTAACTATCCACCATGCTGGAGTGCAGAGCCAAAGCAAGAGGAACTGGGTTCCTGTCCAATTACTATCCAACAGCATAGCAAGAATACAAACTGTATTATCTATTGTGCATTTTAGGACATGATCATGGTAACAGATGCTGACGTGTAAAATTACCTCTTTACTGGAATCATTCCCACATCTGTAAATGAAACCATACAAACTGATCTACCGGATACAGTATAAATTAAATAATAAATCAATCCAAATGCTTATTTAAATACAATAATACATTGATCTTTCTTTAAATGAATTACTAGAGCACAGGATCCTGACTCACATCTGACTTTAAGTGACACAGTCTTCTTAGTCTTGATAAGGCTGATAACCTCTTCATGGATGCATGAGGAAATTGAATAGCCATTGATGCGTACAATCTCATCTCCCACCTGCCAAAACAGCATAATTACCGACATGGTGGGGTTTCTCTTTCCTGCTTAGTCAGTGAGCTATCTAGCATTTAAAAGCCTTTAAGCAGATTACTGCTGTGTCCAAACACCATTTTCATTAATTTGGCATCTTTTAAGAGATCTTTAGAAATTATGGTGATGATATTAATGCTTAAAGTGAGCTTAAGCTAACTTTACATTAAAGCTTAAAAAAAACAAAAATGAAAAAAATAAACACCCATGTATACGGTTTATACACTGTTAGAAATAAGACCCTAAACAGTTCCGTATAAATCCCAACTAAAGATGACTCTTTAGCAAATGCTTCCAGATACTACTTGAACCCTTTTCTAAGAATGTATAGATGCTTCCTATTGTAGAGTAAATCTTTCCAGACATTAAAGTTATACGGCCTTTCAATTTCATAAAATCGGTGAAATTTAGTTCCCTCTGAAATTTGGTCATTGTGATGTGTTTATTTCTGCAGTATCTCAAAAAAAACAACAACTCAGGCCATTCTGTGGCTGGGAAGTTATTTAATTTGAGGTGATTCCTTAGTAAATATTGTGCATGAAATCACTCGCTTTGTGCAGTTAAGCAGACAGAGGAAGTCCGTGTGCACATGCGCAGGTTTACATTCTTCTTCTTTTGGGTTTTACGGCAGCTGGCATCCACAGTGTTGCATTACTGCCATCTACAGGTTTACCTTGTACCATGTGGCCCTAAATTCATTAATTGTTCTATTAAAAAAAACTAATCAAATTGGAAGTCTGTGATTCGAATTCAGTAGCTTTCAGTCCACTAAACAGAAATAATTGGGTGTCAGGAAAAATTCTTATGACTGACACTTGAAAAATCTGAAAGGCATTTTAACAAAGCTTATTTTAATGAGTACAGGCCAGTATACAAATCTATGTTGAATTACATTTTCTCTCTTCTTCTGTAGGTAAAAATAGAGAATTTGGGTTTACTCTTCCACAGTTATGAATAGTGCATGACCCCTGCAAAACCCTTCAAAACACTGCAAGTATACGAAAGGAGAAAACCGGTGAAGGTGCAGGTTTTACAAAATTGATTCCCAGTGTGCAGCACAGTGGTGTAGTGGTTAACACTGTCGCCTCACAGCAAGAAGGTCCGGGTTCAAGCCCAGCGGCTGGTGAGGGCCTTTCTGTGTGGAGTTTGCATGTTCTCCCCATGTCCGTGTGGGTTTCCTCCGGGTGCTCCGGTTTCCCCCACAGTCCAAAGACATGCAGGTTAGGTTAACTGGTGACTCTAAATTGACCGTAGGTGTGAATGTGAGTGTGAATGGTTGTTTGTCTCTGTGTCAGCCCTGTGATGACCTGGCGACTTGTCCAGGGTGTACCCTGGACAAGATCAGCTTGCCTGCGACCCTGTACAGGATAATGGATGGATGGATTCACAGTGCGGGTTTTTTACTCCACCTAGTGGTGTGAGTGTGTCCGAACATCAATACAGTGTCTTCTGCCTTTGTTCTTGCTTCGTATCATGTTACTATTGATTAAATGCAGGGTCTACAAAGACCTATGTGGTTTACTCATTCTCTCTCTCTCTCTCTCTCTCTCTCTCTCACCTGCAGGCCCACATTTCCAGCCTGTCCATCCTTTACAATCTGCGAGATGAATAGTCCACATCCAAACTCGAGGCCACCTCGTACACTCAGCCCCAAGCCTTCAGGGTGAGTGCGGTCCAAACGCACTTCCTTCAGCTTCCTGCATACACATGATCAGAGCCATTTCTTTAAAGTGTGCGCTCTAAAAAGCAATTTGCACTGGATCTCTATGAAATAAGGAAGTATTGACCCCATTTACACCTGGCCATTTTATGAGTCTTGTATCTGAATTTGATCTTGATAAGATTACACTTTACAAGGTAATTACACTTACATTTCCATTTGGCCAGACTGAAACCTGATATGATCTATGTCTTTGTTAAGTATGGTTGCTTAATCAACTTATTACATTTGTACACTTCCACTGGAGCATGTGCATCTAATGGGAGGGCTTTTCATTGTCAAATGTGGCTTGGAGAGGCAAACACATTCACAAATTTATACCATGGCTAAAATGTGTCTCAAACCATCTCCTGAAGTAGTTTGTGCAATAGGATTTAAATGTTTCAAATGCGTTTTGGATGCATTTAAAGTTTAATTTTTATGTGGATAATCTCCATTCAGATATAATCCTGATATGTAAGACCCATGAATTGACCCAGGAAGTGTAAATGTGGTCTTTGGGACATACAGTGGTGCTTGAAAGTTTGTGAACCCTTTAGAATTTTCTATATTTCTGCATAAATATGACCTAAAACATCATCAGATTTTCACACAAGTCCTAAAAGTAGATAAAGAGAACCAAGTTAAACAAATGAGACAAAAATATTATACTTGGTCATTTATTTATTGAGGAAAATGATCCAATATGACATATCCGTGAGTGGCAAAAGTATGTGAACCTCGAGGATTAGCAGTTAATTTGAAGGTGATATTAGAGTCAGGTGTTTTCAATCAATGGGATGACAATCAGGTGTGAGTGGGCACCTCGTTTTATTTAAAGAACAGGGATCGATCAAAGTCTGATCTTCACAACACATGTTTGTGGAAGTGTATCATGGCACAAACAAAGGAGATTTCTGAGGACCTCAGAAAAAGCGTTGATGCTCATCAGGCTGGAAAAGGTTGCAAAACCATCTCTAAAGAGTTTGGACTCCACCAATCCACAGTCAGACAGATTGTGTACAAATGGAGGAAATTCAAGACCATTGTTACCCTCCCTAGGAGTGGTCGACCAGCAAAGATCACTCCAAGAGCAAGGCGTGTAATAGTCGGCGAGGTCTCAAAGGACCCCAGGGTAACTTCTAAGCAACTGAAGGCCTCTCTCACATTGGCTAATGTTAATGTTCATGAGTCCACCGTCAGGAGAACACTGAACAACAATGGTGTGCATGGCAGGGTTGCAAGGAGAAAGCCACTGGTCTCCAAAAAGAACATTGCTGCTCATCTGCAGTTTGCTAAAGATCACGTGGACAAGCCAGAAGGTTATTGGAAAAATGTTTTGTGGACGGATGAGACCAAAATAGAACTTTTTGGTTTAAATGAGAAGCGTTATACAACCCCGATTCCAAAAAAGTTGGGACAAAGTACAAATTATAAATAAAAACGGAATGCAATGATGTGGAAGTTTCAAAAGTCCATATTTTATTCAGAATAGAACATAGATGACATATCAAATGTTTAAACTGAGAAAATGTATCATTTAAAGAGAAAAATTAGGTGATTTTAAATTTCATGACAACAACACATCTCAAAAAAGTTGGGACAAGGCCATGTTTCCCACTGTGAGACATCCCCTTTTCTCTTTACAACAGTCTGTAAACGTCTGGGGACTGAGGAGACAAGTTGCTCAAGTTTAGGGATAGGAATGTTAACCCATTCTTGTCTAATGTAGGATTCTAGTTGCTCAACTGTCTTAGGTCTTTTTTGTCGTATCTTCCGTTTTATGATGCGCCAAATGTTTTCTATGGGTGAAAGATCTGGACTGCAGGCTGGCCAGTTCAGTACCCGGACCCTTCTTCTACGCAGCCATGATGCTGTAATTGATGCAGTATGTGGTTTGGCATTGTCATGTTGGAAAATGCAAGGTCTTCCCTGAAAGAGACGTCATCTGGATGGGAGCATATGTTGCTCTAGAACCTGGATATACCTTTCAGCATTGATGGTGTCTTTCCAGATGTGTAAGCTGCCCATGCCACACGCACTAATGCAACCCCATACCATCAGAGATGCAGGCTTCTGAACTGAGTGCTGATAACAACTCGGGTTGTCCTTCTCCTCTTTAGTCCGAATGACACGGCGTCCCTGATTTCCATAAAGAACTTCAAATTTTGACTTGTCTGACCACAGAACAGTTTTCCACTTTGCCACAGTCCATTTTAAATGAGCCTTGGCCCAGAGAAGACGTGTGCGCTTCTGGATTGTGTTTAGATACGGCTTCTTCTTTGAACTATAGAGTTTTAGATGGCAACGGCGGATGGCACGGTGAATTGTGTTCACAGATAATGTTCTCTGGAAATATTCCTGAGCCCATTTTGTGATTTCCAATACAGAAGCATGCCTGTATGTGATGCAGTGCCGTCTAAGGGCCCGAAGATCACGGGCACCCAGTATGGTTTTCCGGCCTTGACCGTTACGCACAGAGATTCTTCCAGATTCTCTGAATCTTTTGATGATATTATGCACTGTAGATGATGATATGTTCAAACTCTTTGCAATTTTACACTGTCAAACTCCTTTCTGATATTGCTCCACTATTTGTCGGCGCAGAATTAGGGGGATTGGTGATCCTCTTCCCATCTTTACTTCTGAGAGCCGCTGCCACTCCAAGATGCTCTTTTTATACCCAGTCATGTTAATGACCTATTGCCAATTGACCTAATGAGTTGCAATTTGGTCCTCCAGCTGTTCCTTTTTTGTACCTTTAACTTTTCCAGCCTCTTATTGCCCCTGTCCCAACTTTTTTGAGATGTGTTGCTGTCATGAAATTTCAAATGAGCCAATATTTGGCATGAAATTTCAAAATGTCTCACTTTCGACATTTGATATGTTGTCTATGTTCTATTGTGAATACAATATCAGTTTTTGAGATTTGTAAATTATTGCATTCCATTTTTATTTACAATTTGTACTTTGTCCCAACTTTTTTGGAATCGGGGTTGTATTTGGAGAAAGGAAAACACTGCATTCCAGCATAAGAACCTTATCCCATCTGTGAAACATGGTGGTGGTGATATCATGGTTTGGGCCTGTTTTGCTGCATCTGGGCCAGGACGGCTTGCCATCATTGATGGAACAATGACTTCTGAATTATACCAGCGAATTCTAAAGGAAAATGTCAGGACATCTGTCCATGAACTGAATCTCAAGAGAAGGTGGGTCATGCAGCAAGACAACGACCCCAAGCACACAAGTCGTTCTACCAAAGAATGGTTAAAGAAGAATAAAGTTAATGTTTTGGAATGGCCAAGTCAAAGTCCTGACCTTAATCCAATTGAAATGTTGTGGAAGGACCTGAAGCGAGCAGTTCACCAACATCCCAGCAAATCAACCAACATCCCAGAGTTGAAACTGTTCTGAACGGAGGAATGGGCTAAAATTCCTCCAAGCCGGTGTGCAGGACTGATCAACAGTTACCAGAAACGTTTAGTTGCAGTTATTGCTGCACAAGATACCAGATACTACACCAGATACTGAAAGCAAAGGGTCACATACTTTTGCCACTCACAGATATGTAATATTGGATAATTTTCCTCAATAAATAAATGACCAAGTATAATATTTTTGTCTCATTTGTTTAACTTGGTTCTCTTTATCTACTTTTAGGACTTGTGTTGAAAATCTGATGATGTTTTAGGTCATATTTATGCAGAAATAGAGACAATTCTAAAGGGTTCACAAACCTTCAAGCACCACTGTATATCATCACAGAGTCAGTTTAGATCCTGACCATCAATTATATGTTCCAAAAATGATGTAACCACTGGTGCACCAGTGTATAGACGGTCTATTATTTATATTTTAGTAAGTTTTAAACTGTCTCAGCAGACATAAACATATTTAAAAAATAGGTACCCTATGGGTACATGTGGCTACTGCTTATAAATACAATTGTTTTCTGATACCATGTCCATACAGTAAATACAGCATATATACAAGTTATCAGTTATACCAAGCTGTGATCAGCATCAGGGCTTGTAGTATTTTGGTTACCAATTTTGTTGACTGTGTTTTGTTCAAAATACAGTGCTGTGAACTATATCCATTTTCAAAATAGTAAGAAAGCACTTGTTCATGAATTGTCTTAGAAGCATTATTTAGTACTAATGAGCACATTTTGTTTCACAAGTGTAGTGTAAAGACTCTAAAATAAAAAATAAAATTCAAAAATTTAAGCGAATAGCAGAAGTTTGATATCGGCTTCTCAATATATCTGCCAAAAAGCTCAAAAAAAAAAAAAAAAACACTTACCGTACAAAACCTTTCATTTGAACTTTCAGAAGGACCAAACAAAAGCTGTGATAATCAAAAGGTAAATTTTCTTAAAATAAACACCACTTACCTGATATCGAATCAGTAGCCTTGGAGAACCACAAGGTGAATTTCATTTATCTTTTTACCTGCGATTATCTTCCGATACTACAAAGTTATAACGAGGTTTCTCTTATTTCATTTTTGGTTCTGATTGGTTCCGAAGCTTATCAAGAAATGGAATGGGTAATTGAACTTGATCAGGATAAGTGCTGATTGGTTACGAAGTTTCGCTGTTGTTACACTCATTCTTACAACACGATGACAAAGTGGCTACTGCCTCGCTTTGCCTCTATGAGGCAGTAGCCACAAAAATGAATGTGTGAACAATGAGATCAAACTGTAACTCATTCTCCAGCTGGCTGTTGATGATCTCAACTATTCATAGTGTAGCAACATTGAAAAATAAATGTTATTTAAGCTGTGTCAGTCAGACCAGATTAAAATAAATGAGTTTTTTTATTTACTTTTGTTTACTATTATTAGCAAAATTGTACTGTACTAATTCATGTTAAAGAAAAATGTAAGTTAGTGTATGATTTTAAATACATTATATGGCCAAAAGTATGTAGCCACCTGACCATCACACCCTTATGTGGTTCTTTCTCAAACTGTTGCCACAAAGTTGGAAGCGCACAATTGTATAGAATGTCCTCGTATGCTATAGCATTACAGTTTCCCTTCACTGGAACTATGAGGCCCAAATCTGCCCTAGCATGACAATGTCCTTGTGCAGAAAGCAAGGTTGAAGAAGATATGGTTTGCCAAGTTTGGAGTGGAAGAATTCAAGTGTCCTGCACAGAGCTCTGACCTCAACCCCATTGAACATATTTTGGGATGAACTAGAACACTGACTGCACACCAGGCCTCCTCACCCAATATCAGTGCTTGAGCTCATGAATGCTCTTGTGGCTGAATTCAAACATATCCCGACAGCCACATTCCAAAACCTAGTGGAAGGCCTTCCCAGAGGAGTAGAGATTATTACAACAACAAAGAGGGGACTAATCTGGAACGGGATGTTCTAAAAGCAGATGTAGGTGTGATGGGCATGTGGTCATACAGTGGTGCTTGAAAGTTTGTGAACCCTTTAGAATTTTCTATATATTTCTGCATAAATATGACCTAAAACATCATCAGATTTTCAACACAAGTCCTAAAAGTAGATAAAGAGAACCCAGTTAAACAAATGAGACAAAAATATTATACTTGGTCATTTATTTATTGAGGAAAATTATCCAATATTACATATCTGTGAGTGGCAAAAGTATGTGAACCTTTGCTTTCAGTATCTGGTGTGACCCCCTTGTGCAGCAATAACTGCAACTCAACGCTTCCGGTAACTGTTGATCAGTCCTGCACACCGGCTTGGAGGAATTTTAGCCCATTCCTCCGTAAAGAACAGCTTCAACTCTGGGATGCTGGTGGGTTTCCTCACATGAACTACTCGCTTCAGGTCCTTCCACAACATTTTGATTGGATTAAGGTCAGGACCTTGACTTGGCCATTCCAAAACATTAACTTTATTCTTCTTTAACCATTCTTTGGTAGAGCGACTTGTGTGCTTAGGGTCGTTGTCTTGCTGCATGACCCACCTTCTCTTGAGATTCAGTTCATGGACAGATGTCCTGACATTTTCCTTTAGAATTCGCTGGTATCATTCAGAATTCATTGTTCCATCAATGATGGAAAGCTGTCCTGGCCCAGATGTAGCAAAACAGGCCCAAACCATGATACTACCACCACCATGTTTCACAGATGGGATAAGGCTCTTATGTTGGAATGCAGTGTTTTCCTTTCTCCAAACATAATACTTCTCATTTAAACCAAAAAGTTCTATTTTGGTCTCATCCGGCCACAAAACATTTTTCCAATAGCCTTCTGGCTTGTCCACGTGATCTTTAGCAAACTGCAGATGAGCAGCAATGTTCTTTTTGGAGAGCAGTGGCTTTCTCCTTGCAACCCTGACATGCACACCATTGTCGTTCAGTGTTCTCCTGATGGTGGACTCATGAACATTAACACTACCCAATGTGAGAGAGGCCTTCAGTTGCTTAGAAGTTACCCTGGAGTCCTTTGTGACCTCGCCGACTATTACACGCCTTGCTCTTGGAGTGATCTTTGTTGGTCGACCACTCCTGGGGAGGGTAACAATGGTCTTGAATTTCCTCCATTTGTACACAATCTGTCTGACTGTGGATTGGTGGAGTCCAAACTCTTTAGAGATGGTTTTGTAACCTTTTTCAGCCTGATGAGCGTCAACAACGCTTTTTCTGAGATCCTCAGAAATATCCTTTGTTCGTACCATGATACACTTCCAAACGTGTTGTGAAGATCAGACTTTGATAGATCCCTGTTCTTTAAATAAAACAGGGTGCCCACTCACACCTGATTGTCATCCCATTGATTGAAAACTCCTGACTCTAATTTCACCTTCAAATTAACTGCTAATCCTAGAGGTTCACATACTTTTGCCACTCACAGATATGTAATATTGGATAATTTTCCTCAATAAATAAATGACCAAGTATAATATTTTTGTCTCATTTGTTTAACTGGGTTCTCTTTATCTACTTTTAGGACTTGTGTGAAAATCTGATGATGTTTTAGGTTATATTTATGCAGAAATATAGAAAATTCTAAAGGGTTCACAAACTCTCAAGCACTACTGTATATTTTGGACATATAGTGTATTCTTTAAAAATTCAATCTAGTTGATTAATTGATGCAAATTTTAAAACAATACTTTCTTTTTTTGTTTTTTCACAAATCTCCACTGTTGACCAGGAATAAGAGTCATATGTATGTAATAAATTATATAACCAGGCTTTCTAATGAATAAATGCATGTACTCTCATTGCTAATAATAATAATAATAATAATAGCAATAATAATAATAATAATAATAATAATAATAATAATGTATTGCCTGTCAGTGTGCTTCCTGTTCGTACATTTTTGTACCAAAACATTTTTGCCTTAAACATTATCTTGAATTTCAGTCACAAATCACCAGGTCTCAGAGCTTAGACTGCAGATTTCAGATAATTGGATTCACTACAGCTGAGAACTGCCAGGTTCTGCTCTATTAGAGCTATGTGTCACACTGGATTACACTCCTGGGGTTTATAACCAGCGTTCTTGTGACATGGTTCACTGCACCAGAGAGATAGTCGTTATATTACCCTGGCACAAGGACAGAGTGGATCGCCCCTCCCTCGCTCTCTCTTTGTTAGCATTTCATTTGTCCATAATTACTTATTTATGCCATCTTCTCACCTGGATCGCTTTGGTGTAAGGTTGTCATACTCCACCTGGTGTTTGAGAGGGATAAGAGGACGGATGGCCTCAAACAGGGGTAGGCGGTTCGGTTCATTAATCACCAGCTTCAAGTCCCCCACCAGAATAGGCAGCTCCATAGACCTAATTAAAAAGCAGAGGGATTAAGATTGTTCCATGTCATCTGAGTAAACAACATTGTTTACATGATAAAAATTAAAGGAAAAATCAGCATTCTTAATGGACTCATATGCAGATGGGTTTATGGTTATTTAGCACAAGTTCTAAAGTCTCTTAGCAGAACTCCAAGTTCTTTAGCACAAGATCCAATAACACTTGAGCTTTATTATGAATACTTACTGATCATGTTTAAAGATGTTTGATGGATTTTTTAATGAAAGTTGCCGAGATTCCGATAGAAAATGAGCGACTGTATTTCCCCACTTGCCATGTTTGATGTAGCCCATATGTTAGTCACCAATCCTCCCTCCAAATTATTTAACACAGCACGTACCCTGACACAGTACACTGCTACAGCCAACTTCCAGGTTTGTGTTGTCTTTATTAAAGTGCTCAACTTAAATTATATCATATTTATTTTTTACAATTTGCTAATTTGATAAAGAATGAAAAGTCAAGCGAAATTTACAAAATGTAATTTCTTCTTGCTTCGCAACTGCCGTATTATAAATAATTGATATATTAATTTTGGTTGTTTTATAATTCCTGAACATTTATACTGCGCTTTTATTTAATTGCCATTCGTTCTAGGATACTTTAGTGGAAGTTTCTTTCATCTGTTTGCATATCACAACTGTTGGTTACTTCTTAGTTGGCAAAACACATGTTGTCAAGCAGGGCAAGAGACATAATCCCCCGGTTAATTAATTCGGCAAACGCGTAATTATTGACAGTCAGTTGAATTTGGGATACAATCAGAAGTGACTGAAGTTATCTTTGAAGGTGCCCACAATTCAAAGTTTGTTATGGCTTAACTACAAATATTCAGAGACACCAAAGAATCAAATTTTCAGTCTACGTTTCAGGGATCAACAGCTGATCCTTAACATGCACAGCAGCAGAAATTCTGGCTTCCGGTCCCTAAGCAATCATAATAAACCCCTTCCTATATCACGATGAGTTTTTTTTTTTTTTCGATTATTGTGACCATAATCCAGAGTTGTGCTAAAGAACAGAGTTGTGCTAAAAGACTTTTGCACTAAATAACCGGATACCTGCAGATGTTGTTTAGAAGCATAATGAAATTTAGTACCCTTCAACCATATTGTCTCCCATAGTCATAGATGTAAAAACAGGAAACTATCGTTGTGTCAGGCCATTATTAAAAAATGTTCTGTTTCCGGTCCACCGGCCGGGTGAGTGCCGTTTGTGCGGTTGAATTTTTTTTTTTTTACGCCGTTTTTTCGACATTTTTTTCGGGTTCGTAAATCTAAAATCAAACTTGACATTTACGCATTCCCAGGGCTTTCCACTAAGGCTCATACTAGCCAGCCATGACAAATAAGTAGCCAGCTGGGGGGAGTAAACACAAAATAAACTCCTGTGCACGCAGCTCCCAGGATTAAATATATTTTCCACAGACCATTTATTTATTCACTTTACTCAAATACAGAGTAAAATGGCAGTAAATCTTCTTTCTTTTCTTGCGTATTGCATCATGAGGCGTTCTTGGCTTGTAAATCTCTTATTTTCGGTGCATGACACATTCACGAAACTGAGCATGCTATGAATTAACAACGACAACGGTCTGCAGTGGGGCTACACAATTAAACACTCAGCGAACATTTCTCCATGTGTATGAAAATACACTCCAACCACCAGAGGTGGAAAGAGTACTAAAATATTATACTCAAGTAGAAGTACTGTTACTCTGATGAAATTTTACTTAAGTACAAGTAAAGTTACCAGACAAAAAATCTACTCAAGTAAAAGTAAAAAGTAGATCATTTAAAATGTACTTTGAGTAAAAGTAAAACGTTACTTTTAACAATGGGTGTTTTCTGCCTCCATTGTGTTGTGCAAAAATGAAAAAGAAGAGGAAACAAGGATATATGTACATCTCAACCCAGATGTTTTATTTAAAGGAAGTGTATCGAATTGAATGCTTAGGATAATGCTGCATTAAAACTGAGACAAACAAAAAAGGTCAATACACACAGTCATGTCGTTTACATCGCCCTGACCACACACAAAGCATTGTACACGAAATATGAAAGTGAAATGTTGCACCGAAATCTCGTAACTTGCCTGTGTGCACTGTGTGTTATTGAACAATTCAATTCAAACATTATTTGTTTTGCTTAGTATTCCTTTCTGGCCTGTTGGATGTAGAATGGTAGGAGGACTGATCACGTCAGGCTGGCGAGCTAACTTGCTTGCATGATTAGCCAACCGAATAACAGACTAGTTACCGTTATGTTACAGTACCAACAGGTTGCTACTTCAACATTAGCAATGCCATCCACTATTTTTGGAATATAACCAGCCTATTGTCGGTTTTACTATGGAAAGGAAACATTATGATCAGGGGCGCAGATACGTTTTTTGAACTGGGGGGGGGCAAAAAAATGGGGGGGACAAAAAAATGGGGGGGACCAAGCTGCCAGCAAACCAACCCCAACCCTGATATGCCTGTCAAACTTGTTGTGGGTAACCATAGCAACCAAGCTCGAGCTCTCAACCTGTGCAGTCTGCGCAGCTCAACCAACCGAATATCAGTCTTTGTTTTGTTTTATGCAAGTTGTTGCAACTATGTATACACTGCTGTGCACCTCAATAAACCGAATGGTAATTAGTCTTTTGATTTTTCCGTGAGGTTTGCCTTATGCAAAGAAAGACAGCATAGATGTTTTTTCCTCCCTATAAGTGGGGGGGACCGAACGAGGTGAATTTAAATCTGGGTGGGACGAATCCCACCCGTCCCACCCTCTATCTGCGCCCGTGATTATGATGCCAATAACAATACTTACCTCAACATGCTTGCGCAGATTAGATGTCGAATTTTTGTATGCCGCAATGGTTGTCTTCTTGGGCATACATAATCTGCATTGCATAATGAAACTGTCACCCCTTTTCTCTACGAAGCTGAAGTGATCATGTATGTAGGGCCAGGGGTGCACTTCATTAATGGAAGAAATTGCATTTTCTGCAGGGTCGTCCACCACAGGTTCCTCGGTCTCCTCCATGTCCGCAGGGGCGCTTTATCAACACCCGTGGCCCAGGGGCTAGGCCCCTCATAGGCTACCTGTCAACCCTACCCTTACCGTTGGCCAGGAAAACACTCTTATTTTATTTGCAATACGTGTCAAGCATTTACAGTGTAAGCGCGTAATTAGCCTAGAAGCCTACGATAGGTTACGTTTGGCTCAGTGTAGCTGCACAAGGCCCACGCTCACATCGCTCAACACATCCGACCACAGAGGGAGAGAAGAACACGCACATTATCATTACAGAGCTGGTTGTGATTATTACCACGGACAGGACAGTGATACTGCGTAACTTTCACGCAGGGGCATGGCCAGAGATAACCACACAAGCACGCGTGCGCTAATGTAGACCTATGTGTTGTAAACATAAAACACACACACCTACAGACAAGCCCTTTTAAAAAATAAAATACATAAAAATAGCTCGGCGGCATGAAAACAAACATTCACTGCAAGACAAGGTGCCCTAGAATCGCCATCAGTTTTTAATATCTATATGGACTTTGTTGTCAGGATTGCACAGCATGAGATATCAAAACTGTACCCAGATACAGGCTTCAAGTTCAGATATTGCATTCCAAATGAGGTATCCACAAGAGAAATGCGTACGAAAACACGAGCATCAGGAGAGGGTTGCATAACAGAGATTCTATATGCAGATGATCAGGCCATACTCGCTGGATCCATCAAGGAGCTTCAGAATATTCTTCAGTTGTATGATAAGACCTACACCCGCTTTGGTTTACAAATATCATATGTCAAAACAGAAACAATGGCTTTTAACGTCAATGAGGATATCAAATGTAAACCAAGTATCATTTCCCTTGGCGACACTAATATTAAAAACGTCCGCACCTTTAAATATCTTGGTTATAATGTCAGCAACTGTGATGAATCCTCACACTTCCTGCATGCTAGGATAAGTGCTGCATTCATGAAATGGAATGAACTGAAACACATTCTAACTGACCACCAAATACTACTAAAAACCCATATAAAGTTCCTAGTGGCATGCGTTCGATCTCGCCTCCTGTACAGCACACAGGCATGGCAACTATCATCCAGTGAAATTCACAAAATTGAGGTAGTGTGGCACGGCTTCCTAAGGAAAATGATTAAAGGTGGATATAAACAAAAGAATGCCCCTGACCAAAAGAACACTACAAATGAAGATATAGACTGGAGCTACAAGATGTCCAATGCTGACCTCCGGAAACTGACAGGAACCCAGGATATAAAACTATCCTGCTACATACAACAACTAAAATATATTGCTCACGTTTGCTGGATGGGCAATAACCAAGTGCAAAAGCAGCTCCTGTTTGACAAAAATGGTTACAAATGGACGAAATGGGAAAATCTGCTGGGCATAGACACCCAACAGATAAGACGTATGATGATGGACAAATCAAACTTTGAGCAACTGCTGCAACTGCTACAGCAGAAGCACCCCTAGAGAGTTTAAATTTTGACAGGGGAACATGATGATGATGATGAAGGTACTTGGCTCGGCGGCCACATGAAACGTAAACATCATGGACAGCGGCCAAACTCATAACTCTACAGACTGAAATACACGAAACCAAATCCTACTAGGGTCTATTTTACCGATCTATGTTCAAGCATCATGCAAGTCTTCCTTCTCCTTGAATAAGACCTGCATTCAACTGCCTTTTTGACATGACTGCATCGAAATACCACTTGCAACAATATTTCACGCACTCCATCAAGAAAAAAATTAAACATGATGAACACGGGCATACTGTTTTGAGCATATGATTTTTTAAAAAGAAACTAGCTACATCAAAGTCCTTCAATAAACCCATCCTTTAGCGCAAATGAGCTTAACCTACAGTGGTGCTTGAAAGTTTGTGAACCCTTTAGAATTTTCTATATTTCTGCAGAAATATGACCTAAAACATCATCAGATTTTCACACAAGTCCTAAAAGTAGATAAAGAGAACCCAGTTAAACAAATGAGACAAAAATATTATACTTGGTCATTTATTTATTGAGGAAAATTATCCAATATTACATATCTGTAAGTGGCAAAAGTATGTGAACCTCTAGGATTAGCAGTTAATTTGAAGGTGAAATTAGAGTCAGGTGTTTTCAATCAATGGGATGACAATCAGGTGTGAGTGGGCACCCTGTTTTATTTAAAGAACAGGGATCTATCAAAGTCTGATCTTCACAACGCATGTTTATGGAAGTGTATCATGGCACGAACAAAGGAGATTTCTGAGGACCTCAGAAAAAGCGTTGTTGATGCTCATCAGGCTGGAAAAGGTTACAAAACCATCTCTAAAGAGTTTGGACTCCACCAATCCACAGTCAGACAGACTGTGTACAAATGGAGGAAATTCAAGACCATTGTTACTCTCCCCAGGAGTGGTCGATCAACAAAGATCACTCCAAGAGCAAGGCGTGTAATAGTCGGCGAGGTCACAAAGGACCCCAGGGTAACTTCTAAGCAACTGAAGGCCTCTCTCACATTGGCTAATGTTAATGTTCATGAGTTCACCATCAGGAGAACACTGAACAACAGTGGTATGCATGTCAGGGTTTCAAGGAGAAAGCCACTGCTCTCCAAAAAGAACATTGCTGCTTGTCTGCAGTTTGCTAAAGATCATGTGGACAAGCCAGAAGGCTATTGGAAAAATGCTTTGGGGACGGATGAGACCAAAATAGAACTTTTTGGTTTCAATGAGAAGCGTTATGTTTGGAGAAAGGAAAACACTGCATTCCAGCATAAGAACCTTATCCCATCTGTGAAACATGGTGGTGGTAGTATCATGGTTTGGGCCTGTTTTGCTACATCTGGGCCAGGATGGCTTGCCATCATTGATGGAACAATGAATTCTGAATTATACCAGCGAATTCTAAAGGAAACTGTCAGGACATCTGTCCATGAACTGAATCTCAAGAGAAGGTGGGTCATGCAGCAAGACAACGACCCTAAGCACACAAGTCGTTCTACCAAAGAATGGTTAAAGAAGAATAAAGTTAATGTTTTGGAATGGCCAAGCCAAAGTCCTGACCTTAATCCAATCGAAATGTTGTGGAAGGACCTGAAGTGAGCAGTTCATGTGAGGAAACCCACCAACATCCCAGAGTTGAAGCTGTTCTGTATGGAGGAATGGGCTAAAATTCCTCCAAGCCGGTGTGCAGGACTGATCAACAGTTACCGTAAACGTTTAGTTGCAGTTATTGCTGCACAACGGGGTCACACCAGATACTGAAAGCAAAGGTTCATATACTTTTGCCACTCACAGATATGTAATATTGGATCATTTTCCTCAGAAAATAAATGACCAAGTATAATATTTTTGTCTCATTTGTTTAACTGGGTTCTCTTTATCTACTTTTAGGACTCGTGTGAAAATCTGATGATGTTTTAGGTCATATTTATGCAGAAATATAGAAAATTCTAAAGGGTTCACAAACTTTCAAGCACCACTGTAGTTCAAAGCATGATGCTAGCAGTAGCTGCATAAGGCAAAATCATGTGGGCCTTTCGTCAACAACAAGCCACGGCGGGCAAACATTAATAATCAAGCGTCCTTACCTTAAAACGTTGTCTTGACCACAGAACTTCTCAAGTATTTCACTTAAATCCACACGGGTTAACAACACACCCAACACAGCTAGCGAGAAATGTGGATCTGCGCTAGCTTTGTATTGCTATTCCCCTCAGTATGCTTACTCTGTCTGCTGCCCGAACTGTGACAATTATAGGCTACAATCTTTTCATCAATTTCTTCAGTAGATGCCGTTTTAGACATTTTATTATCCCCATCGAAATATGCTATTATACTAACAGGATTATAACTCAAATCACACGACACGTATTCAAATCACAACTGATTTATTTTACTGTTGGACAGATCATAGCATATCTAGCCTAGCTGCACATAGCCTAGCTGCTGGTAGGCTGATAACTGATAAGTAGCTGATATTCTGAACAGATTGGTGATCCTTACCTTAAAAAGTCTGTGACTTTAGGCAACGATTCTATCATTACCTGCATCTCTCTCTTTTTTTCCTTTTATGCGCCCCGCTAACATGTGAACGCTTCATCTTTCAAAGCCTCTAAATTTGTGTCTCAGTAGTCTGCAGTCTTTGGCGCGCTTTCGTGCGTGACGTTACATTTTGTTACATTTTATTCTGGTCCAGTTGTGGGTGTTCGTTTCGCGAACCACATCCACCATGTCTCTTACAGCAGGCTACTGTGTGCTCATTTATTTCTAACCTTATTTCTATCTGTACATTAATGTAGGCCCACGATTCCGACAGTTTATTATTTTATTAATATTACAAGGCCCCTGATTGGCTGTGGCCCAGGGGCTTGAGCCCCCCTTAAAGCGCCGGTGCATGTCCACCATCGTCTGTGTGAGACTCACGCGCGCGACAACTGTCCTTCCCGTGATTCATTTCCAGAACGCATTTCCCCTTCTCCATTTTAGCCTTTTTTAATTTATTTATTTATTTATTTTTTACTCAGTAACGGTTGTGATGTAAAATGTACCGAAGTACACTACTTAAAAGAAAACATACTTAAGTAAAAGTACACTCTTTAAAAATTACTTGAAAAAGTATAAGTACACAAAAAAGCTACTCAAGTACAGTAACGCGAGTAATGTAATTCGTTACTTTCCACCTCTGCCAACCACTCAGTTTGGTTTCATTTACAACCAACGGTGTCTTTTGATGCCAGCACGTAATTGAACGAGAGAAGACTGGTTTACCGGAGACAAAATAAGCGTTATCTCTGCTTCTGTTCCCTCCAACGGCCCCGACACACTACTGCCTCCGCTGAGTGCGCGCGCACTCTGAACTGAATCAGTTCTGCGCATGTGCCGTGCAGCACAAAAAATGGCAGCCACCATGAAGGAGGGAGAGCCGGAGTTTTCAAACATTTGCTTAAGTGTGAAATCGCAAAATGGTATTCTAGCGAACAACAAAATAGTAAAGATTCAGAAAAACAAATCATTCAGTGATCATTCTAATAGTGTAATTTCATCCGAACTAGGCCTAACGGTCGATTTAGAACTACAAAAAGTCCGTGTGTCGGACATTTTAAGTACCTTTGTAAAAGTTTTACAAATGTTGCAGTAAGCATTTAAAATGCTAACTTAAAGTTTTTGTACAAGTTTTAGTTGATTAAACTGTCATTTTATTAAATGTGTCTGCTTTTGTAATAAAAAAAGTACTGAAAGAAAAAGCAAACACAGCATTGCGATTTCTTATCCATCCATATATATATATATATATATATATATATATATATATATATATATATATATATATATATATATATATATTTTATAAAACAAAAAAATCCCTCCCTCCCGACTGAAATTTTTTTTGCTCACCCGGTGGACAGGAAACGGATTTTTTTTTAAGGATGGCCTCACTACTGGTTTTTAGCCTTTATTACTGATGATCTCAGAAATATGACTGTACACTGTTAATGTTATATATAACATATTTGTCTTGATTTTTCCAACACAAATGAATTATGGCATGAAGTAAGATGGGTTAATAATGAATTTCCAAATATTTAATTGGCTGCAGCTCTTAGTTTTCTCATATGACCATTAAAAATAACGCTTTTTGTATTTAGTGTTCTGCCCTGGTCTATTAAACTTTGATGACCAGTATTTCACTCCTGACTCAAATATCAGCAGCAAAGGGGCTTTTGTGAATGGCTACACGTGACCGGGTGGAGATTGGAAACTATCAGATCTCCATCCAATAGGATAATCTTCAGCCGCTGGTCCAATAGTACAACCACACAAAGATCAAGTGGAAAAATCTATTTAGTGCTTATTGTTCAGATAAAAAGAAACCCAATATATAATTCAACTGCATGTGACGCTGTTTGCTTTTCCAAATTAATTCATGAAAGTTTGTAGAACAATCACGAAGAAGAAAGAGTTTTCAATGAAAATGTAAAATACTGTTCTGTATTATATTATGTTGTACAGAATTAAAAAAAAACTTATTTTTCCTTAAATTTGAAAATGAACATAAGAATACAAACAAGCAAAGAAATGACTATCATGTCAAAGGCTGTTCAGAGGTTTGAAGCTAGTGTGTTTTACAGGTGGCAGACCTGGACCATACAGAAATAAAAGAATGAAATGTTTGAACCCTTCTCAAAAGTTTCATAACTGCATTTTTGTTAAAGCATGTCATTCTTCTATGTATAATGAATGACAGAAAAAAACAAAGATAGAAAACCAGCCAATCAATAATACACACTACTAGATCAAGCTGAAACTTACTTATGATACATGCGAAGAACATCATACAGGTAATCCTTTTCTGCCTCATTATCAATCAGCAACTCAACCTGCAAAATAACAAACACATAAAATCACTAGATATCCCTGGGCTAATCAGGCTTACTGCTAATCATACTCACCTTGTGGCGACTGAACTGCTGTAGAAAGATTTTAAGAAAACGTTTAGGCCAATCAATGATACCACACATCTCTCTCAGAGAGACACAAGAGCAAAGAGAAAGGTTTTTGCCGTTGGATGTGGGAGGTGTGGTTCAGTGACCTGGGGGAAATAATGTGACACATGCTATTGTTCTTGGTCAGGTGGAAATAGTTGGGTGCTGATCTGCTCCACTAGACCTGCTCATACCCCTGCACTCCAAGTTCTCACACTGAGCGGCTCATTTTACATGAATGTGCAAAGAATGGCCAAAGCTGCATCACAGCAAACGTTTACATGAGACATAATATCACAGAACTTATGTCCATATTAACATATTATCGCACTTTCTCTTGTATGTGTCAAATGCTGGATAATTGTTTTTTGGTAAAGGGGTCAAATACAAGATGTACCATTTTTGCCCCTTAAAGGAGAACCAAAGGCAATTTTTTTATGATCAAAATTCTATTTCTCATTTTATTAAATATAGGAATGCATTTCTGATAGCTATTTTGTCACTGCTATAGAAAGTTATGAGTGTTTGAAATATGCTATGTAATATATCAGTCCATATTTCAAAACAATGACCATAAACGAGATTCGTTGAGACCTGTGCGAGACATCGTAGGACGGAAGTAAAACGTACAGCGGAAATCAAAGTGACCAACATCTGCCAACGTTGTCAAAAGATGCGCGCGCCCTCTTTCGAATGCTGATGTAATCAAGCCGGAAGTTTTGTTTGCTTTGATAGCAATCAGGAGAGTTTGAAAAAAGTAGGCAGTAATCATCATTTAAACTCGTTTTTGTGCAATACTTCATTTGGAAAACAGTTTTCAAAATGGGGGCGCTGACACTTCACGTCTCAAAGTCTCGCACAAGTCTCGTGAGGATTGCGCAAATAAGTGACGCCTGCCGTGGACCAAACGAACTAAATTCAACATGGCTAAAAACCGAATAGGCCAATAAGTATAATATTTAATTGCAAATAGATGCCAATGCGAGTCACGATATAAGGTTGCTAAAACCGAAAACTTAATTGAATAACACCTTAATTAAGAAATAAAGCAAGTTTAAAAATGACTTCAGTTCTCCTTTAAGGCTGTTCATTTTACAGAATATATTTCTATGCACACATATTATATAGTATATTGTATAAATGACTAGCATTCCATTCAGGCTGCCTTCCTGTCTAACACCCTGCATTCCCAGGACAGGCTCTGGATTCACCACAACCCTGACCAGGATAAAGCACTTAATTAATTAACTGATTGATTGATTGATTGATATATGGTATATTTCCACACTTACATCTTCTTTCATCGTGTAAAGGAAAGGGGTTTAAAGCAGTGTTTCTCAACCACTGGGCCGCAAAATTTTTTTTCAAGTTGAAGCTAATTTTTTACTTGTAGTAGGGTACAACTGCTGGGTTGCATCTGATGTCACATCCACCTCATTAAGCTACAGTCACACTACAGCTCGCGATGCTTTGCGATGGGTTATCGAGGAAAATGAGGAATTTTGATGGTGATGCATGGCAATATGCACGTGAGCTAAAAGTTGTGGTCACACAGTAGGTGAACACTTGACTGTCATGCCTTTGCGCACTTGAGCCTGGCGCAGCTCGAGGGGCTGCGTGCATTCACGGAGCGCGTTGTGCGCGCGCTTGGGACCCAGTCATTATGGGAAACACCTGACGCTGATTTAAGCGCAATCAGCATGCGCAGATATGGAAGCTGTTTCATAGAGGCTTTGCAAAGCATTATCACGTTTGTTTCTAGCCATGTTTAAAACGCTATTTAAATACTCTGCTTTATGATTCTGCTTTCTGTTTTGCTTTTATAAATATCATGCCTGCGAATAAACATTCTTCCTGCACTCAGATCCGTCTATCTTGTAGTGTCCTGATCCCCAGATTTTTAACCCAGCTACATATAAAAAGTTGTTCTCCTCCATGCTCTTCCAGGTTTTCAACTGTGTCTGTGCAGAATGATGTCTGCAGCACCAGGTAGTTTGAGATGTCGGGGAACTCAACGGATGGATAATTTTCCAACTCACAGAAAAAAAATCCTTCTTTGTTAGCGTGTAAGGATCCATCCCACTGAGTGGTTTCTATATCCACTTCTTTTGAGTGTACTTCTTGGTTTTAATAACTTGCTTTTTTGCTGTACGCAAACATGGCAATAATTTCTTGTGCTAATCGCCCAGACTCTGATTTTGGATCATTAATCCCTTTTGACTGAGAATGCCCTGCGTGCATGGTTTAATGTTGGCTTCTGGAACATCCATACAGTTTTAAATACAATACCTACAATTAAAAAACAGTTTGTTTTTATTGCATTTATTTAATTCCTGGACTCCCATCTGTAACAGGGAGTGATGTTGCATCCCATTAATACACTTTACAATGTATTATTAGATTCTAATAGAATAGAGGAGCCAAAATAATTGGGGATCTTTTTTAATGGGCCCCGACTCGTTATAAGTATGAATAGGTGGGCCTCAAAGCAGGAAAGGTTGAGAACCCCTGGTTTAAAGAACAGAAACGACATATTTGGTAAGAAATAAACTATTAAATTTATTTCTAAACTACCATTTGTAAAATTGTAATGATTAAATCTATACTACTAAAGGCTGTCTGTCTCTCTGTTTGTTCACCTGTGCAAATCAACGTGGCTGGATGCACATACTCCATACTTTGCACATGGATTGGTGACACCCCAGAGGGGCCCAAGACAACATTTTCAATTTTCCAAAATATGGAATTAGTGCTAATCCAACACACTATTCATTTCCCATAGGCTACATGCTCATGCTAACACACTGCGTGCAGCCTCGGCAGGGAATCCCCTCACTGATTCGCCTGACAGTTTCGAGTGTACAGGATCTCGAAGAGCACCATTCAGAGGAAATCAGGTTCACGGACAATAACTGCTAGTGTCAAACTAAAGGGTGGCACGGTGGTTAGCACTGCTGTCTCACAGCAGGCTTGTAGTACTCGAGTCCAGGACTCGGACTTGAGTCCGACTTGTGCCCAAATTTAAGGACTCAGGACTTGATTTGAGCACTGATGACTCAGACTTGGACTCGTGCATTAATTGCATTTGGGCTTCTAAATTGGAGACGAGGACCTGGGTTTTTTTCTTTATTTTTTGTAACGTACCATAATAATCTGACATAAGATATTTATATCTACATTAATTCTTATACTAATTTCATGCAAGAGAATGCACATTCACCTGTTTATACATCATGTTAAGGAACAAACTAACGTTAATGGCACTAAAATGCCTGGAGAGAAGCCCCTAGGATTGTCCGCTTTGCTTCTACAGACTTCTCGTGCAGTGGGAAAAAATGCAATGCTATGTGTTCCATATGTACCGTAGAAGAACTATTGAGGAGACAATGGAGACAACCTCGAACTTGAATTGTCATTTGGCAAGACTCCACCCAGAGAAGAAAGTGACATGCTATGTTCATTGCCCTGTTGATAGCGGGGCTTGCTGAGCGATGAACAAGCTTTTTATTTGTAGCCTATTAACTAAAATGGGGCAGTCAAACAGTAACGTTAGTCCAACACAGAAGCAGAGACGTTTTCACATAAAGGCAGCAACAGCCACCGTCACATGGTGTGGTTGGAGTCTTGTTCTCAGACTCGACTCGTATCAATAGTGGACTTGACTCAAAATTTTCTTTAATGATTTGGACTCGACTCGGACTTGAACACTGAGGACTCGAGACTGGACTCGGACTCGAAGTTTAGTGACTCCACTACAACACTGCCTTACAGTAAGATGGTTCTGGGTTTGACATTTGTGGCCAACTGGGGCCTTTCTGTATGGAGGTTGCATGTTCTCCCCGTGCCTGCATGGGTTTCCTCTTGATACTCCAGTTTCCTCCCACAATCCAAAGACATAATGGCTATTCTAAATTGTGGTGTGAATGACTGTTCATCTCTGTGTTAGCTGGCGACCTGCCCAGGGTGTACCCTACCTCTTGCCCAAAGTCAGCTGAGATTGGCTCCAGCTTCCTCTGTGACTCTGACATATAAATAAAGGACGGACTTCAAAGTAAATATTAATGTCATGTTAAGAACATAACTAATAACATAATGTTTTGGAAATGATAGTCTTTGACCCATAATGTACAACTGAAGAGTTTGTAGGTCCTATGCAAAATGTCTTTGACATCAAACACAGTACCAGTCAAAAGTTTGGACACACCAAGTCATTCATAGGTTTTTCTGTATTTGGACTATTTTCTACATTGTAGAACAATACTGAAGACATCAAAACTATGAAATAACAGATGGAATGTAAGTCCATATACAGTTAGGTCCATAAATATTTGGACAGGGACAACATTTTTCTAATTTTGGTTCTGTACCTAACCACAATGAATTTTGAACAAAACAATTCAGATGTAGTTGAAGTTCAGACTTTCAGCTTTAATTCAGTGGGTTGAACAAAACGATTGCATAAAAATGTGAGGAACTAAAGCATTTTTAAACACAATCCCTTCATTTCAGGGGCTCAAAAGTAATTGGACAAATTAAATAATTGTAAATAAAATGTTCATTTCTAATACTTGGTTAAAAACCCTTTGTTGGCAATGACTGCCTGAAGTCTTGAATTCATGGACATCACCAGACGCTGCGTTTCCTCCTTTTTAATGCTCTGCCAGGCCTTTACTGCAACGGTTTTCAATTGCTGTCTGTTTGTGGGCCTTTCTGTCTGAAGTTTAGTCTTTAACAAGTGAAATGCATGCTCAATTGGGTTGAGATCAGGTGACTGACTTGGCCATTCAAGAATATTCCACTTCTTTGCTTTTATAAACTCCTGGGTTGCTTTGGCTTTATATTTTGGGTCATTGTCCATCTGTATTATGAAACACCGACCAATCAGTTTGGCTGCATTTGGCTGGACACAGTATGTCTCTGAATACCTGAGAATTCATCCGGCTGCTTCTGTCCTGTGTCACATCATCAATAAACACTAGTGACCCAGTGCCACTGGCAGCCATGCATGCCCAAGCCATCACACTGCCTCCACTGTGTTTTACAGATGATGTGGTATGCTTTGGATCATGAGCTGTACCATGCCTTCGCCATACTTTTTTCTTTCCATCATTCTGGTAGAGGTTGATCTTGGTTTCATATGTCCAAAGAATGTTCTTCCAGAACTGTGCTAGCTTTTTTAGATGTTTTTTAGCAAAGTCCAATCTAGCCTTTTTATTCTTGAGGCTTATGAGTGGCTTGCACCGTGCAGTGAACCCTCTGTATTTACTTTCATACAGTCTTCTCTTTCTGGTAGACTTGGATATTGATATGCCTACCTCCTGGAGAGTGTTGTTCACTTGGTTGGCTGTTGTGAAGGGGTTTCTCTTCACCATGGAAATTATTCTGTGATCATCCACCACTGTTGTCTTCTGTGGGCGTCCAGGTCTTATTGCATTGATGAGTTTACCAGTGCTTTCTTTCTTTCTCAGGATGTACCAAACTGTAGATTTTGCCACTCCTAATATTGTAGCAATTTCTCGGATGGGTTTTTTCTGTTTTCGCAGCTTAAGGATGGCTTGTTTCACCTGCATGGAGAGCTCCTTTGACCGCATGTTTTCTTCACAGCAAAATCTTCCAAGTGCAAGCACCACACCTCAAATCAACTCCAGGCCTTTTATCTGCTTAATTGAGAATGACATAACGAAGGAATTGCCCACACCTGCCCATGAAATAGCCTTTGAGTCAACTGTCCAATTACTTTTGGTCCCTTTAAAAACAGGGTGGCACATGTTAAGGAGCTGAAACTCCTAAACCCTTCATCCAATTTTAATGTGGATACCCTCAAATGAAAGCTGAAAGTCTGGACTTTATGTCCATGTCCATTATATAACTATAACCTGAATATGTTTCAGTAAACAGGTAAAAAAAAATTGTGTCAGTGTCCAAATATATATGGACCTAACTGTATGTGGTAAACAAAAAGTGTTATAAGCATGTTGCATATTTTAGATTCTTCAAAAGTAGCCATCATTTCCCTTGACGCTTTGCACACTATTGGCATTATCTTAACCAGCTTCATGAGGTCGTCACCTGGAATGCCTTTCAATTAACCGGTGCCTCGTCAAAAGTTAATTAGTGGAGTTTCTTGCCTCTTTAAAGTGTCTGAGATCAAACAGTAAACAGTAGATAATAAAAATACAGTAAATAGCCCTATTCGACAACTATAGTAATCCATATTATATCAAGAACTGCTCAGCTAAGTAAAGAGAAATGACATCCATCATTACTTTAAGACATGATGTGTCTTTTAATGAATAAAAATAAAGAAAAAAAGCACACTGAATTAGAAGGTGTATCCAAACTGTTGGCTGGTACTGTATATCCTTTTCTACAAAACAGACAAACCTGACACTGTTATTTAACTATTAGAAATAGAAAACAACAGAATAGAATAGGTTGTACATGATAAGATCTGATTTGGGTGGAGAGGATAGATGGTGTCATAAATATGTATTATATAATCCCCACGTGTCCTTACGCCTGGACTTTGACACCATAAACTAATAAAACTGAAATTTCAAGCATGAATCACTTTTGCACTAGTGTCCTAAATGTCCTTCGATAAAATACTGTCAGGGTATAACCAATGATGAATTCACAACAGCTGACAAAATGGAGGATGTGCATGCAGACATTAAACTACGACACAAGGATTTTACTGCCGGTCCCAGGCCTACTCAGAGAGAGGAATGGTGAAAAAGAAAATGAAGCAATCCTGTTCGCCTGGCTGGCCTTGTGTGACAATCGATCTATGCAGAAGGCTGAAGAAGTGGCCTTTCCATCCCTCCCTCCCTCCCTCCCTCCCTCCCTCTCTCTCACAGCAGATGGGACATGCTAGATCATTGCACATACAGTGGTGCTTGAAAGTTTGTGAACCCTTTAGAATTTTCTACACTCTTAAAACGAATGTGTTGGAAATCAACACATCTTTTTTGCAAGTTTAATTTCAACAAGAGTTGTGTTATATTTCAGAAATGTTTAACACCAAAATTGCACAAATAACAAATAATGTGTTAAAATGAATAAAAGTTCTGTTGTCCCAATCTGGACATAGAGATGTGTTAAAAAACAACGCAAGTTGTGTTATTTTCAACACATGTGTTTTAAGAGTGTATATATTTCTGCATAAAAATATGACCTAAATCAACATCAGATTTTCACACAAGTCCTAAAAGTAGATAAAGAGAACCCAGTTAAACAAATGAGACAAAAATATTACACTTGGTCATTTATTTATTGAGGGAAAATGATCCAATATTACATATCTGTGAGTGGCAAAAGTATGTGAACCTCTAGGATGAGCAGTTAATTTGAAGGTGAAATTAGAGTCAGGTGTTTTCAATCAATGTGATGACAATCAGGTGTGAGTGGGCACCCTGTTTTATTTAAAGAACAGGGATCTATCAAAGTCTACTTTTGCCACTCACAGATATGTAATATTGGATCATTTTCCTCAATAAATAAATGACCAAGTATAATATTTTTTGTCTCATTTGTTTAACTGGGTTCTCTTTATCTACTTTTAGGACTTGTGTGAAAATCTGATGATGTTCATATTTATGCAGAAGTATAAAAAATTCTAAAGGGTTCACAAACTTTCAAGCACCACTGTAGCTCACGATGGAAACTAAATAATAATAAAGCCTGTCCATATGCCCTCTGTTATAGAAAGTATAACTACATGCTCAGTTTTCTATTAAACAAATGAGTTTTAAATGGTTGTCTTGAATAGATAGAAACCACAGGACCTAAATTTTATAGATCACGTGACCTGCTTCTTGGCAATAATTTCTGTACATGTAGTGTTTCATAGAGCAAACATTTTTAAAAGACAGTATTTTGCATGCGGCTGTGTAAATGCTTGTAATCCAGCTAAAACCTACAGAAAACAAATGCAAACCAGAAGTGAGTGATAATGTTCAGGTAAAGGTGTGCACAGGTAACTCAGTTCAAACAGGGCATGGCAAAGCAATGAAATGCCTTCAATGTAAAGATATCTGAACATGATTTTGTTGTGTACTGTGAGACAAACTAATTTCAACTCCGTTTTGAACATTTGATAGCTTATATCAGGTGTCTTCCGCCATTTTTAAAGGACCACTGCACTCATATCTAAACATGACACTCATATCTGTGGGGATCAAACTGAGAGAAGAAAATGTATCACTCACTTACCTTATGGCGAAATTCTCGAGCTACTTTCCTCTCCATGTTAAAAAGCCTTTGTCGTTTCCCCTGTGTGTGTGTTCAGTTTTTCACTTGATGGCCAGAGGGCGCTTTCTCTTGCACTTTACACTCCTGCTGGGTTTCAATTCCTGAATGTTATGGGGCATCCAAGGGACAAGCTAATGTTCCTGTTCTCTCTAATAGCTGCAATAAACTCTCTCTCTCATAAAACTCAGCTTGTCATTCTACCTGAAAGCATAAACTGTTCAGTCCTGAAGACTTTCACATGCTGGGAAACTGTGAAAAGTGTCATGACTGTCACAAAGTGCTGACAACTAACTGTGACTCCTTCCATACAGTAAATGTCTCCCAGCAGTAATATGGAATGCATTGTACGAAAAGAAGTATACTTCAAGTTAATTTTATTAAGTATGCTTCAGTTAAAGTATATTTCCTGAAGTATACTTTTGTGTATCAAGATATCAATGTACTTACAGTATACTTGTAAGTAAACGAATCTAATACTTCTTGGGACTAAATTGGCCCACTTTTAGTTTATAAAATGTATACTCTGAGTATACAAAGTTTTTTATTTTTTTATTTTGTACTGCAAGTATACCACAGGTGGCACGGTGGTGTAGTGGTTAGCGCTGTCGCCTCATAGCAAGAAGGTCTGGGTTTGAGCCCCGTGGCTGGTGAGGGCCTTTCTGTGTGGAGATTGCATGTTGTCCGTGTGGGTTTCCTCCGGTTTCCCCCAAAGACATGCAGGTTAGGTTAACTGGTGACTGTGAATGGTTGTCTATGTGTCAGCCCTGTGATGACCTAGTGACTTGTCCAGGGTGTACCCTGCCTTTCGCCCGTAGTCAGCTGGGATAGGCTCCAGCTTGCCTGCAACCCTGTAGAACAGGATAAAGTGGCTAGAGATTGACAGATGAGAAGTATACCACAGGTAAACTGATATACTAATAGTTTACTAGTTCTATACTTGTAGTCCACTCTTTAGTTTATAAAAGCTTGTAAAGTTTGTGAACCCTTTAGAATTTTCTATATTTCTGCATAAATGACCTAAAACATCAGATTTTCACACAAGTCCTAAAAGTAGATAAAGAAGAAGAAACCTTTATTTGTCACATGCACACTTCAAGCACAGTGAAATTCATCCTCTGCATTTAACCCTTCTGAAGCAGTGAACACACACACTCAGAGCAGTGAGCAGCCAAACTAGAGCGCCCAGGGGTTAAGTACTTTGCTCAAGGGCACTTCATCCCAAGGCCACCCCATGTTAACCTAACTGCATGTCTTTGGACTGTGGGGAAAACCCATGCAGACACAGGGAGAACATGCAAACTCCACACAAGAAAGCCCTCGCCGGCCGCTGGGTTCGAACACAAAACCTTCTTGCTATGAGGCGACCGTGCTAACCACTACACCGCCCAAACCAGCAACCTAAGGATTTAACTGGGTTCTCTAAAGAGAACCCAGTTAAACAAATGTGCCAAAATTGGTCATTTATTTATTGAGGGAAATGAGCCAGTATTACATATCTGTGAGCGGCAAAAGTAACCTTTGCTTTCAGTATCTGGTGTGACCCCCTTGTGCAGCAATAACTGCAACTAAACGTTTCCGGTAACTGCTGATCAGTCCTGCACACCGGCTTGGAGGAATTTTAGCCCATTCCTCCGTACAGAACAGCTTCAACTCTGGGATGTTGGTGGGTTTCCTCATATGAACTGCTCACTTCAGGTCCTTCCACAACATTTCGATTGGATTAAGGTCAGGACTTTGACTTGGCCATTCCAAAACATTAATGTTATTCTTCTTTAACCATTCTTTGGTAGAACGACTTGTGTGCTTAGGGTCGTTGTCTTGCTGCATGACCCACCTTCTCTTGAGATTCAGTTCATGGACAGATGTCCTGACATTTTCCTGTAGAATTCGCTGGTATAATTCAGAATTCATTGTTCCATGAATGATGGCAAGCCGTCCTGGCCCAGATGCAGCAAAACAGGCCCAAACCATGATACTACCACCACCATGTTTCATAGATGGGATAAGGTTCTTATGCTGGAATGCAGTGTTTTCCTTTCTCCAAACATAACACTTCTCATTCAAAACAAAAAGTTCTATTTTGGTCTCATCCGTCTACAAAACATTTTTCCAATAGTCTTCTGGCTTGTCCACGTGATCTTTAGCAAACTGCAGACAAGCAGCAATGTTCTTTTTAGAGAGCAGTGGCTTTCTCCTTGCAACCCTGCCATGCACACCATTGTTGTTCAGTGTTCTCCTGATGGTGGACTCATGAACATTAACATTAGCCAATGTGAGAGAGGCCTTCAGTTGCTTAGAAGTTACTCTGGGGTCCTTTGTGACCTCGCCTTCTATTACATGCCTTGCTCTTGGAGTGATCTTTGTTGGTCGACCACTCCTGGGGAGGGTAACAATAGTCTTGAATTTCCTCCATTTGTACACAATTTGTCTGACTGTGGATTGGTGGAGTCCAAACTCTTTAGAGATGGTTTTGTAACCTTTTCCAAGCTGATGAGCATCAACAACGCTTTTTCTGAGGTCCTCAGAAATCTCCTTTGTTCGTGCCATGATACACTTCCAAACATGTGTTGTGAAGATCAGACTTTGATAGATCCCTGTTCTTTAAATAAAACAGGGTGCCCACTCACACCTGATTGTCATCCCATTGATTGAAAACACCTGACTCTAATTTCACCTTCAAATTAACTGCTAATCCTAGTGGTGCACATACTTTTGACACTCACAGATATGTAATATTGGATCATTTTCCTCAATAAATAAATGACCAAGTATAATATTTTTGTCTCGTTTGTTTAACTGGGTTCTCTTTATCTACTTTTAGGACTTGTGTGAAAATCTGATAATGTTTTAGGTCATATTTATGCAGAAATGCACTTCTAGTCCACTTTTTGCCACTGATATATGCTTTTACTGATGAAATTTGACTTATTTTTTGATGAAATTGTAAAAATTCAGATGTATTTTGATGATGGCTTATAATGACAGCCAGTATGATTCAAGTCTGTCACAATGTTCTCACCTTTGTTTTCAAATTTGTTGGCAAATAAAATAAGAGAAATGTGTGTGAAAAGAAGTATTTTATAGGTTACTATCAAAAGGATAAGCACAACTACAGGGCAGGTGCACTTAAACATAAGGCACAAATATTTTAATTCTCTTTTACACTCTATTATTATTTGGTCAAGTATATCTTGATCAAAAGTTTAAGTATAAGCTTAATATACTTGGACTTTTCTATATACTTTTCAGTATAAGCCAAGTATACTTATGTATAACTTTACTAAGTACATCTCTGATAAGTAAATAAAAAGTAAACTGAAAGCATACCCTTATTTTTAGTTTAAAAGAAGCATAGTAGAAGCACACTTGAATAAACTTCTTTTTTGTAAGGGTTGTCAGCATATTTCAAGAGTTGGTAATTTTTTTGTCTTCATTTACACTTTGTTGTATATTTGCAATTTTATGCAAGTCCCTCAATTTTGTCAATTACAAAAAAGGAGAGGAATAAAGAGGTTGTAAATATTACTTATATCACCTTTAGCCTAAATCTATGCTAAGGAAGGTGGCATGGTAGTGTAGCAGTTGGTACTGTTGCCTCATAGCAAGAAGATTCTGGGTTTGAACCCCATGGCTGATGGGGTTCTTTCTGTGTGGAGTTGTGTGTTTGCTCTGGTTTCTCCTACAGTTCAAAAATATGCTGATTAGATAAAACCCTCTGCACACCTTCCCGATTCGCTTACGATTTTGTCGGGCCGATTAAGTCGCTTGCGAATCGTAAATGTGTGTGGGGGCACCTCATAGCCGATTTCATCAGTTCTCGGTTCAGATCAAACTGGTCTTGATATTTTAGGACGCGATCTCCTCGTACGCAACACAATCGGCGGGGTGTGCATTGTTACTATGATCTCATTGGTTACGATAATTTTAAACAGCCAATTGGAGTGCCAGGATTGATCACACGTGGACTGCAGACCGGGAAGCACAACTTGTGTCACTTTGGGAAGCATCCAGCTGTCTTTATGACATTAGTTCACCTGATTACAGCAAATAGGAAAAGAGGAACAAGGCTATGACTGTAATCGTGTCAGCTTTGAAAATGCCTGGTAAAGTATTATAGCATCGTCAGTGGTACAGAAATCGCTTGTCCGGAATCCCGGAACAAGTTGAATTTTAAGAACGACTGAACAAATTAGAATCTCATCTCATCTCATTATCTCGAGCCACTTTATCCTGTTCTACAGGGTCGCAGGCAAGCTGGAGCCTATCCCAGCTGACTACAGGCGCAAGGCGGGGTACACCCTGGACAAGTCGCCAGGTCATCACAGGGCTGACACATAGACACAGACAACCATTCACACTCACATTCACACCTACGGTCAATTTAGAGTCACCAGTTAACCTAACCTGCATGTCTTTGGACTGTGGGGGAAACCGGAGCACCCGGAGGAAACCCACGCGGACACGGGGAGAACATGCAAACTCCGCACAGAAAGGCCCTCGCTGGCCACAGGGCTCGAACCCGGACCTTCTTGCTGTGAGGCGACAGCGCTAACCACTACACCACCGTGCTGCCCCAAATTAGAATCAATTCTTATTATTGATTTGTCAAGTTGGGATTCTTATGCCTTTTTGATTCTAATATTCAAAATTTAATACCTCTCTCTCTCTCTCTCTCTCTCTATATATATATATATATATATATATACATACACTGTGTGTGTGTGTATCTCATCTCATTATCTCTAGCCGCTTTATCCTGTTCTACAGGGTCACAGGCAAGCTGGAGCCTATCCCAGCTGACTATGGGCGAAAGGTGGGGTACACCCTGGACAAGTCGCCAGGTCATCACAGGGCTGACACATAGACACAAACAACCATTCACACTCACACCTACGGTCAATTGAGAGTCGCTAGTTAACCTAACCTGCATGTCTTTGGACTATGGGGGAAACCGGAGCACCCGGAGGAAACCCACGTGGGCATGGGGAGAACATGCAAACTCCACACAGAAAGGCCCTCGCCAGCCACGGGGCTCGAACCTGGACCTTCTTGCTGTGAGGCAACAGCGCTAACCACTACACCACCGTGCCGCCCCCATACGGTATATCTCATCTCATCTCTTTATCTCTAGCCGCTTTATCCTGTTCTACAGGGTCACAGGCAAGCTGGAGCCTATCCCAGCTGACTACGGGCGAAAGGCGGGGTACACCCTGGACAAGTCGCCAGGTCATCACAGGGCTCACACATAGACACAAACAACCATTCACACTCACACCTACGGTCAATTGAGAGTCACTAGTTAACCTAACCTGCATGTCTTTGGACTATGGGGGAAACCGGAGCACCCGGAGGAAACCCACGCGGACACGGGGAGAACATGCAAACTCCGCACAGAAAGGCCCTCACCGGCCACGGGGCTCGAACCCGGACCTTCTTGCTGTGAGGCGACAGCGCTAACCACTACACCACCGTGCCGCCCCCATATAGATAGATAGATAGATAGATAGATAGATAGATAGATAGATAGATACTGTATATATTTTGTACTATCACGTGATATCTTGAACACTTGACCATCTATTTGGGCTGAACATGTACGATGTCCCGATGAAATCAGGAAGGTGTGCACTGGGCTTAATATTCCTGTTCTTGGCTGGCAGGAGTGGAACCCAATGTGCTCTTCTGCTGTTTCATGCTGAGATGCTTTTCTGCTCACCATGGTTGTAAGGAGTTGCTATTAGTTGCTATGAGGCAGCACGGTGGTGTAGTGGTTAGCATGGTCGCCTCACAGCAAGAGGGTTCTGGGTTTGAACCCAGTGGCCAGCGAGGGCCTTTCTGTGTGGAGTTTGCATGTTCTCCCAATGTCTGTGTGGGTTTCCTCCAGGTGCTCCGGTTTCCCCTGCAGTCCAAAGACATGTGGTTAGGTTAATATGGGACGGCCTTGGACTTAGGTGCCCTTGAGTGAGGCACCTAACTCCCAACTGCTCCCTGGGCGCTGTTTGCATGGCTGCCCACTGCTCTGGGTATGTGTGTGTGCTCATTGCTCACGTGTGTGTGCATGTGTGTGTTCACTGCTTCAGATGGGTTAAATGCAGAGAGGAAATTTCACAAGTGTGTGATGAATAAAGTTGTGCTTTCTTTCTTTCTGTATCCTTCCTGGCAGCTTGAACCAATCTGGCCATTTTCCTCTGACTTCTCTTATCGACAAGAAGTTCCCACCCACAAAACTGTCGCTTACTCAATTTTTGTTTTTTGCACCATTCTGTGTAAACTCTACAGACTGTTGTGTGTGAAAACCCCAGGAGATCAGCAGTTTCTGAAATACTCAAACCAGTCCATCTGGCACCAACACCCATGTAGGGTGGCCAGACATCCAACTTTAGGCCGGACCGTCCGTCTTTTCAATGTCTTGTCCGGCGTCCGGCGCAGCATCAAGCCGGACGCACATTTGTCCTCCTTTTAGAGACGATGAGCGGAATTATATAATATCGACTTGCCAGACTGGAAGAGCAGAGTTCTAGAATAACGTTTTGTAGGGAAACTGCAGATCTGTGCTGCACACTAGTAATCTACAATAAAGAGTCTATGGCTCGATGTTTTTTGGCATGCAATGCGAACTCCGCACCGCGAGGCGTTGCGTTCTAGAACACGTTGCGCTCTATCCTTTGATGATCTTCCTGACACGTGCCTAGTGCCCTGCCCCCCTGGCCCTGGCTGGGACTTGGAAACACGAGTCTGTCCGGTAGACCAGCTGCTCACAACTTAACTTGTTAGGATATGGATGACAGTGCAAATGCACATCTACTATATCTACCTTAAGTTTAATTTCAGTGGTTTGTTACTCCACAATGTTTTTAATAAATACAAATATGGTGTTCTAGCCAATTAAGAGCTAATACATGAATTATAATAAATACTATGAATGCTTTAAAACGTTTTATAATGTTGCTGGTTATGTTGCCTATTTGTTCTTTGAGAATCTACAAATGTTGTGCTTTTTGGTACTCAGCACCTTAAGTTTAATTTCAGTGGTTTGTTAACTCCACAATGTTTTTAATAAATATAAATACTGTGTGTTCTAGCCAATTAAGAGCTAATACATGAATTATAATAAATACTATGAATGCTTTGACCTTACTCTTTTTTCCCCACAATCATAATCTTTAACCCTACAAAATTGCGATGTTGATTTCACCAAACTTGAGTGACTTGCATAAAAATAATCCATTCTCAATCTTGCCACTGTGGTTTACATAAAAATTTGAGGGCTATGAATCAGATGGGATTTGCCATTATTCACCCTAAAATTGATTAGAATGCAGGAAATTGCATCTAAGAAATACAAAATTTTCTGGGGGAGGGCCCCCAGACCCCCATCCAAATAATGTCCTCCTTTTTGGTGTTATGGAAATGGTCACCCTATATCCATGCCACAGTGAAAGTCATAGAAATCACAATTTTTCCTATTCTGATGCTTGAAGTGAACATTAAGTGAAACTTTTGATTTGTATCTGCATGATTTTATGCATTGTGCTGCTGTCAAGGGATTGGCTGATGAGATAACTGCATAAAACAGCAGGTGTACTGTATGGGTGTTCCTAATAAAGTGGCTGGTGAGTGTACATGAAATGGTCATTAAAATAAAGCCCATAATCTTTTTTTGCACCATGGAGTTTGGTTTATAGTGTATGAGTATAGTTGAACTATCTACAGAGTGTACAGAGAGATTGAAGATATCACCTTTAGCCTAAATATATATAGGCAATGAGTGCTTACATTCACAAGCCACATTAGCTAAAAGCAGTTAAGACTGAGTTTATTAGGCATTAATTTTTGTATTTTTATCTTCTCTTATTGTATATACAGTGGTGCTTGAAAGTTTGTGAACCCTTTAGAATTTTCTATATTTCTGCATAAATATCACCTAAAACATCATCAGATTTTCACACAAAGTCCTAAAAGTAGATAAAGAGAACCCAGTTAAACAAATGAGACAAAAATATTATACTTGGTCATTTATTTATTGAGGAAAATGATCCAATATTACATATCTGTGAGTGGCAAAAGTATGTGAACCTCTAGGATTAGCAGTTAATTTGAAGGTGAAATTAGAGTCAGGTGTTTTCAATCAATGGGATGACAATCAGGTGTGAGTGGGCACCCTGTTTTATTTAAAGAACAGGGATCTATCAAAGTCTGATCTTCGCAACACATGTTTGTGGAAGTGTGTCATGGCACGAACAAAGGAGATATCTGAGGACCTCAGAAAAAGCGCTGTTCATGCTCATCAGGTTGGAAAAGGTTACAAAACCATCTCTAAAGAGTTTGGACTCCACCAATCCACAGTCAGACAGATTGTGTACAAATGGAGGAAATTCAAGACCATTGTTACCCTCCCCAGGAGTAGTCAACCAACAAAGATCACTCCAAGATCAAGGCGTGTAATAGTCGGCGAGGTCATAAAGGACCCCAGGGTAACTTCTTAGCAACTGAAGGCCTCTCTCACATTGACTAATGTTAATGTTCATGAGTCCACCATCAGGAGAACACTGAACAACAATGGTGTGCATGGCAGGGTTGCAAGGAGAAAGCCACTGCTCTCCCAAAAGAACATTGCTGCTCATCTGCAGTTTGCTAAAGATCACGTGGACAAGCCAGAAGGTTATTGGAAAAATGTTTTGTGGATGGATGAGACCAAAATAGAAATTTTTGGTTTAAATGAGAAGCGTTATGTTTGGAGAAAGGAAAACCCTGCATTCCAACACAAG
Source organism: Neoarius graeffei (assembly GCF_027579695.1). Classification (NCBI taxonomy): domain Eukaryota; kingdom Metazoa; phylum Chordata; class Actinopteri; order Siluriformes; family Ariidae; genus Neoarius; species Neoarius graeffei. The sequence continues at coordinate 81,084,405 of NC_083570.1, read as the reverse complement.
AACCTTATCCCATCTGTGAAACATGGTGGTGGTAGTATCATGGTTTGGGCCTGTTTTGCTGCATCTGGGCCAGGACGGCTTGCCATCATTGATGGAACAATGAATTCTGAATGATACCAGTGAATTCTAAAGGAAAAATGTCAGGACATCTGTCCATGAACTGAATCTCAAGAGAAGGCGGCTCATGCAGCAAGACAATGACCCTAAGCACACAAGTCATTCTACCAAAGAATGGTTAAAGAAGAATAAAGTTAATGTTTTGGAATGGCCAAGTCAAAGTCCTGACCTTAATCCAATGGAAATGTTGTGGAAGGACCTGAAGCGAGCAGTTCATGTGAGGAAACCCACCAACATCCCAGAGTTGAAGCTGTTCTGTACAGAGGAATGGGCTAAAATTCCTCCAAGCCAGTGTGCAGGACTGATCAACAGTTACCAGAAACGTTTAGTTGCAGTTATTGCTGCACAAGGGGGTCACACCAGATACTGAAAGCAAAGGTTCACATACTTTTGCCACTCACAGATATGTAATATTGGATCATTTTCCTCAATAAATAAATGACCAAGTACAATATTTTTGTCTCATTTGTTTAACTGGGTTCTCTTTATCTACTTTTAGGACTCGTGTGAAAATCTGATGTTGTTTTAGGTCATATTTATGCAGAAATATAGAAAATTCTAAAGGGTTCACAAACTTCCAAGCACCACTGTACATGACTCTATACTAAGATTTCCTGAGTGAATAATTCAATTGATTTCCTGTCTTCTGTTGCACAGATCACAGACCTTATTAAACTCCACACTTCCAGTACTTCACCATTGTCCTGTTGGTCTAAAGGCCTGGTTGCACCCTCTGCAATCACACTGTGTGTGGGCTCCGTTTGAATGGCTTCTGCGCAGGACAAAAGAGGAAAAACTTTAGAAGACACTAACTGTACATTGTTGTGTGTGTGTCTTTTGAGTGACTGAAAATACAATAAATGAGTTACAACCAAGTAACTAAAGTTTGCTATCATATATTTGATTGCTCTTTAGTGCCTGATTCATTACTGATCATATCGAGCCCAAACACATGGCCCAAAATAAAAGCAAACAATATATTCAGCAATAATCCATCTTCCAGAACCCATGATCTATTCTTTTATTTGAAAGCTGCTAAGTTACTGCCAGGTCATTCCGAAAAAGATCAAAAGTTAATCGTAAAGGATTTGTATCCTGAAAATTTGAATCATATGGAATCAACCCTCAGAAATTGCTTTCATCCAGTTCCAACACTTAGAATAAGAACAGACCCAACAATTTCTGGACTCAGACAGCTCTGCCAGTAAACATTTACAACATTAAATAACCTTAACCAAACAATTTACTCATTGTAAGTCAGGCATGCAAGAAGAGTTGATAATCATCAGAGTTCATTGAGAAATGCCTAAGGGACATAAGGACAGATAAATTCCCTCTCCAGTGTCCAAGGACCCCTTGTTATTAACCCTTTGGTGACTGACCACTTGAAAATGGTTCCTCCAGGAACGATGACTTTTCAGTTGTCAAGACAACGGAAAAACTAAAATACAAAAACAGAAAGATACGTCACAATGCTCTTGTGCACAAAACAAAATGCTCTTGTATTTTAGTTTTTCCATTGTCTTGACAACTGAAACGTCATCGTTCCTGGAGGAACCATTTTCAAGGGGTCAGTCACCAAAGGGTTAAACCAAAAGTTCAAGGGGGTGGAGTCTGACCTGATTCAGTATCTCCTGCCTGAACAGAGTTGACCCAAATGTGCCGGAGGTGGAGAAAACTCAGTGTGTTTCCAGTTGGATAAATCTACTGTTCATGTGTTGCTCTGTGTTGAACATCTTATGGGTTAGGGGTTCAGATCCATCCCTGGACATTTGGTTCTGCAGAAAAAGAATATCTCATAGTGTCCGCTACAATGCAGAGGCTATATTGGGTGGTGTGGCAGCGGGGGCATGGCCAAGCAGCAGTCTGTGAATGGAGGGCGGGGTCAGGGAAGGTAAGTGGCTAGGTCATTACACCTGATGTCAATTTGTGTGTGTGTGTGTGTGTGTGTGTGTGTGTGTGTGTGTGTGTGTGTGTGTGTGTATTTTGTTGCAGGGATGGAGTATAAAGGGAGGGGGAGAGGAGAGAAGAGGCTCTCCCCGACCACAACACTTGTGTGTGTGTGTGTAAGTGAGTGAGTAAGAAAGAAAGAAAGAAAGCTGAAAAGCCGAATAAAGTGCCTGTGTATAAACACAAACTCTCGCCTGCCGTGCTTCTGTGCTCCACCCACACCGGGGTTTACTACAGTGGTACCGAAACCTGGGACGCACAGAAGGGAACCGCCCCATGGAGTCCTCCCTGTTCAACGAGCTCATCCTTGCCCTCGCTACCGCCCAACAGAACCAGCATCAAGGGCTGATCACCCTCCGGAAGGAGCAGCAGCAGCGCTTTGCAGCCTTGATGCTGGCCCAGCAGGAAGATCGCCAGGCATTCCGGCACCGGCTCACGTCAGCAGGGCCGCCGGCCACCGCTGCCGCCACCCTCACGAAGATGGGACCGCAGGACGATCCAGAAGCGTTCCTCACTCTCTTTGAGCAAACAGCCGAGGCGTGGGGGTGGCCGCTGGAGCAGCGCGCGGCGCGCCTCCTCCCACTCTTAACTGGTGAGGCACAGCTCGCAGCGCAGCAGCTCCCTGCTGACAGCCAGCTGGTCTTTGCAGACCTGAGAAAAGCCATCCTGCAGTGGCTCGGCCGCTCCCCGGAGCAACACCGTCAGAGCTTCTGGACGCTGACACTGGAGGAGGTTGGCCGGCCGTTTGCATTCGGCCAGCAACTCCGGGATGCCTGCCGGTGGTGGCTGAGGGCAGAAGACCGCGACGCCAAGGAGATCATCGATCTGGTGGCACTGGAGCAGTTTATCTCTCAACTTCCGGAAGGAACGGCGGAATGGGTCCAGTGTCACCGCCCGGCATCACTGGAACAAGCCATCGAGCTGGCGGAGGACCATCTGGAGGCTGCTCTGACGGCAGGCAGACGAGGCACCTCCCCTCGCTTCTCTTCCCCCTCTCTCTCTCCCTCTCTCTCGCCTGTCTCTTGTCCCCCTCCCCACCCCATTCCCCTGCCACAAAGGTGGTGGCTGGCTCCTCCCCAGCCAGCCCGTCGCACCCGTGGTGCCCTCCTATCTCCCTCTTCTGAGTCTGTGTTGTCTCCCCCTCAGGTGAGTGACACCCATAACACCAGTGCAGAGGGAAAGCCTGGGCCGGTTTGCTGGCACGGCGGGGAATCGGAATGTCTCCCGAATCAGAGTCCCGCAAGGGAGGTGGGGGCTGTCATCTGGATCCCTGACGCACTGGAAACTGCCCCCGATTGGGCTGGAATGTATCGCGTACCGGTGAGTATTCAAGGGGATACATATCACACTTTGGTGGATTCCGGTTGCAATCAGACCTCAATTCACCAATGCCTGGTGCAAGGTGAGGCACTGGGGGGAGCACAAGCGGTGAAAGTGTTGTGTGTGCATGGGGATGTTCACCATTACCCTCTAGTGTCTGTCCATATTCTATTCCGGGGCCAAACACATAAAATAAAGGTGGCGGTTAATCCTTGCCTTACCCACTCGTTCATCTTGGGTACTGATTGGCTGGGATTTAAAGAATTAATGGAGTATTTAACACGCAGTGGGTCCTGCCCTAGTAGGTCATGGGAAGATCCTGGTGTGGCATTGGCTGGAGAAGCTGTCACAGAGCCGTCTGCGTCACCACCGCGTCAGAGTGAGGAGCACTCCAGTCCTCCTCCCTCTCTCGGGGATTCTCTTGGGGATTTCCCGTTAGAGCAGTCCCGAGAAGAGACTCTGCGGCATGCGTTTGACCAAGTGAGAGTAATCGATGGTCAAACTCTTCAGCCAAGCCCGGCACCAACCTTCCCCTATTTTGCCATTATTAAAGATAGATTGTACCGAGTGACGCAGGACACTCAAACCAAGGAACGAGTAACCCAGTTGTTAATCCCAAAGAGCCATAGGGAACTCGTATTCCATGCGGCTCACTTTAATCCCATGGCTGGACACTTGGGGCAAGACAAAACACTAGCCCGAATAATGGCCCGGTTCTATTGGCCTGGGATTCGCGGGGATGTCCGTCGGTGGTGTGCGGCATGCCGTGAATGCCAATTAGTAAATCCCGCGGCCACTCCAAAAGTGCCGTTGCACCCTCTTCCTCTAATTGAGACCCCATTTGAGCGAATTGGGATGGATCTCGTCGGGCCATTAGATCGGTCAGCATGGGGATATCGCTTTATTTTAGTTCTGGTGGACTATGCAACGCGATATCCGGAGGCAGTGCCTCTCCTCAATATCTCAGCATGCAGTAGTGCGGAAGCGCTCTTCCGCGTTATCTCCCGGGTCGGGATTCCGAAAGAAATCCTGACAGACCAAGGCACCCCGTTTATGTCACGCACACTGTGCAAGCTGTATGGGTTACTGGGGATTAAGTCCATCCGCACCAGTGTATATCACCCACAAACGGATGGATTAGTAGAGTGATTCAACCAGACACTCAAAAACATAATCCGGAAATTCGTTAGTGAAGATGCGCGTAATTGGGATAAGTGGCTCGAACCCCTGTTGTTCGCAGTACGAGAGGTCCCGCAAGCCTCCACAGGGTTTTCTCCCTTCGAATTATTATATGGGCGTAAGCTGCATGGCATTCTGGATGTGCTGCGGGAAAATTGGGAGGAGGGACCTTCACCGAGTAAAAATGAAATCCAGTACGTTCTTGACCTGCGCGCAAAACTCCACACCCTCACGCAATTAACACAGGAGAATTTATGGCAGGCACAAGAACGTCAAAGCCGGCTGTACGACAGGGGCACGCGCCTTAGAGAATTCACGCCGGGAGAAAAAGTACTCGTATTATTGCCCACGTCGAGTTCTAAATTAGTCGCCAAGTGGCAAGGGCCCTTTGAGGTCACACGGCGAGTCGGGGACGTCGAATATGAGGTAAAGTGAACGGATAGGGGCAGGGCACTGCAAGTATACCACCTCAACCTTTTAAAACGCTGGAATGAGGGGGTCCCCGTGGCATTGGCGTCGGTCGTCCCAGAGAAGGCGGAGCTGGGGCCGGAGGTAAAAAAGATAACATCACAGACCACTCCGGTCCCTTGTGGAGACCACCTCTCACCGACCCAACTCACGGAGGTAGCCAGGTTGCAGAAGGAATTTTCCGATGTGTTCTCGCCCCTTCTGGGTCGTACCCACCTCATAGAACACCACATTGAAACGCCCCAGGGGTGGTAGTGCGTAGCCGCCCTTACCGCTTGCCCAAACACAAGAAAAAGGTGGTTTGGGATGAACTCAAGGCCATGCTCGAAATGGGCATAATCGAGGAGTCCCACAGTGACTGGAGCAGCCCAGTGGTCCTGGTTCCCAAGACTGATGGGTCGGTCCGGTTCTGTGTGGACTATAGAAAGGTCAACGCGGTGTCTAAATTTGACGTGTACCCAATGCCTCGCATTGATGAGTTGCTTGATCGGTTAGGCGCTGCTTGCTTTTATTCGACACTGGATCTAACCAAGGGATATTGGCAGATCCCCTTGACTCCTCTATCCCGAGAGAAAATGGCCTTTTCCACACCGTTTGGTTTACACCAATTCATCACGCTCCCCTTTGGGTTGTTTGGGGCACCCGCTATGTTCCAGCGGCTTATGGAAAGGGTCCTCCGCCCTCATGCTGCCTACATGGCTGTCTATCTAGACGACATAATAATCTACAGTCATGATTGGCCGCGGCACTTGGAACACCTGAGGGCTGTTCTAAAGTCACCGAGGAAAGCGGGCCTCACAGCTAACATGAAAAAGTATGCGATTGGGCGGGTGGAAGTACGGTATCTGGGGTTCCACTTGGGTCATGGGCAGGTGCGTCCCCAAATTAACAAGACTGCAGTGATTGCGGCCTGCCCGAGGCCCAAGACCAAAAAGGAGGTGAGGCGGTTCTTGGGGCTGGCTGGCTATTATCGTAGGTTTATACCTAACTATTCGGACGTCACCAGCCCACTAACCGACCTCACTAAAAAGGGGGCTCCAGATCCGGTCCAGTGGACGGAGCAATGCCAACAGGCCTTCTCGGAGGTAAAAGCTGCACTGTGTGGGGGGCCACTTTTACACTCCCCTGACTTCTCCCTCCCCTTCATTTTGCAGACTGATGCATCAGACAGGGGGCTGGGGGCCGTTTTGTCCCAGGAGGTGGAGGGTGAGGAGCGCCCGGTGCTGTACATCAGCCGGAAGCTGTCGATGCACGAGAGCAAGTACAGCACAATTGAAAAGGAGTGTCTCGCCATCAAGTGGGCAGTCCTTGCCCTCCGATACTACCTGCTGGGGTGCCCTTTCACTCTCTTTTCGGACCACGCGCCCCTCCAGTGGCTCCACCGCATGAAGGATGCCAATGTGCGGATCACCCGTTGGTATCTTGCGCTCCAGCCATTTAAGTTCAAGGTGATCCACAGGCCGGGGGCGCAGATGGTGGTGGCAGACTTCCTGT